>NC_140610.1:28491301-29691301 GCF_057381915.1 Diplotaxodon limnothrissa
ATATATACAATGTAAATATAATATGGCCAATATTATAGTATTGTCAGATTATTATGATAGATTACTATGAGATATATACCATAATAATCTGACAATACTATAATATTGGCCATATTATATTTACATATTATATTTACATTGCCACAGTGAGTTGACTTTAGTCTCATGAACAACATTAACTAATTGTTATTTACTAACTAATCTTAAATGACTGTTCAGCACAGAAATGAAGCCCAACAATCATGTGGTCCCGTGGTCTCAGCCTCAGATACTCAACTAATCAAAGTGATGTCATGACAAAAATGAATGACCAACAAAACATTTTTCTCCTTCATTTCTGTCAAACAAAGCTGTATGTAACGTGTCTCGCGGTTACTATCATGGTTGCTAGGCAACCTGAACAGCTCGACGAAGCGTATACCGTCCCATTTCACAAGCCTCTCACTTCCGCACTTCTCGTACTTATAGTACGCACCGTACGTAGTACGCGTAGTGCGCGTACTTCAAGCGTGCAGTCTCTTAATTGGGACACAACCAGATGCTCTTGAAGACAGGGGTGAAAGGGAAGGTTAAACGATGGAGGAGACCAATGTTCACTCTAAGCTGCGCACGTGCGCAATTGCGCACTGTTGGCACGGTCTCTGCGCAGAGAAAATCTGCGTTGCGCACACAAATTTTTTTTAACCTGAATTGAAATTAAAGTAAATATGTGCCAACACCGCTGTTTTAGCTGGCAAAGCGGCGTGGCTGATGTGGAGTGAAGCCACATTAAGTGTACAACCTTTGGAGATGTGAGCAGGACAGACGGAAGAAGTAACGGAAAAACTGGACTTTATACCAGTTTTTAAATTGTGTTGATAGGCCACGTAAAACCAGAGTTATGATAAAAAATATGCAATGTTTGGTTTTCTGAGCATGTGCAGAGGGCTGGACGGACAGCAAACCCCAAATTGCTCTCCGATGTATTTATCGGAGTGTGAATGTTAGTTAGAAAGAACTTAGAAAATGTGCTTGTGTGAATGCACAAGTTGTGTAAAGCGCTTTGAGTGCTCAGATGAGAAGAAAAGCGCTATATAAGAACCAGTCCATTTACCATGTGTCTAGTCCTTCTGTTCTTGCGGTTTGTTGATGCTCGTCACTGACTCTTGGTTTTCTGAGCTCGGATATTTTATTGTGAAGCTCCCCGGCACCGGAAGCGGGACACAACTCCTCCGCTTGCTCGGGATCTTCCGTCCTGGATTCAGCCATATTCCCAGCGCTCCGCCACACCGGCAGCCGCCTCGAACTCTCCTCAAACCGGCCGTGATCCCGTGACGCTCTCCCCCACTCCCACGGAGAACTCGGACATTCTGACCCCTGCGCAGTCGCCCCCGGAGCCAGCCCCGGTCCGACAAACCGAGCGGCGGACATGGAGCAGCGGCGGCCGACCTGAGAGTCGACGGTCCGCCCGACGTCCTGATCCTGAGAGGAAAGAGCAGATTTACCGGATTAGAGCCGGAGGAGGGCGGACAGAGGCAGGCCCGCAGGCTGCTGACCGACGGTGACCCACGGTGACCGGAGGACTCTCGGCGACGCTCCGAACCCCGCGGCTCAAAATGTCGGGAAGCTTCTCCTGGAGCTAACGGCTAACGGCTAGCAGCTAGGCAGGAAGCGGAGCCTCGGCGGCGGATACACCCGGACTGAGCGACGCGGGCCCGGCGGAGCATCCTGGAGAGTCCGGCGGGGACCGACAGCAGGATGTCGGCGCAGGAGCGGTTGAAGCGACTGGAGGAGCTGCTGCTGGAGCAGCGGGCGGCCGGCTGCCTGAACGTGGAGGCGCTGCTAGACCTGCTGCTCTGCTTCTACACAGAGTGCTCCCAGTCCCCGCTCAAGAGGGAGAAGCACGTCACCGACTTCCTGGAGTGGGGTAAGACCCGGGTGGGTGGGGGTCAGGTTCAGCAGACTGGAGCTGGCCTACTGAAGGTCAAAGGTCAATCAAGGAGATCCAGGTGTAGCACGCTTCAGGTAGTTTCAGGTGTACGTGGGGTCGATCCAGGGTGCTTGAGGGGTCAGAGACAGATTCACCTCACAGGTGTCTGAAGGCTCTCTCCCCTGAGCTCAGCTCCAGGTTTGTGGAGCTCCTTGAAAGAGGATTCTGAAGGCTTAAACGGCGTCTCCGGGTCTCTCGTGGTCTGACGTGGTCACATGATATACAATCAATAATCGAGGTGATTAGGTTTAAAGTTGAGTCAGGATGAACACTAGGATAATCCTTGCTTTTTCAGGCTCCGCCTTCCTGCCCTGGTTGTGGGTCCCATGTAGACTGTTAGTGTTTCCATGGTGACTGCATGTGGCTAATATCATTCAGTGATAGTGTAATCGATCAGCTGGTCTTGAATCAGCTTCCAGCTTCTGTGCAGCTGAAACACTCTGGCCCAGTTTGGCCTGGTTCAGCCTGTTCCTGTCCTGGTTTCTGTGACCTGGTTTCAATTTGCAATTCTGCTCTGAGTTGGAGCCGCTGTGAAGGCCAACTGCATGCGCCGATGATGTCAGTGATGAGTAAGACCGATCAGGTCATGGGTGATCAATGACAGACGGTGTTCAGGTGATGTTTACAGGAAGGTTTGATACAAATAAGCAGGAAGCTGATCAGGACAGTCGGTGATGAAGATTATGAAGGCAGTGATCACCTAAACATGATTTCATAACTTGACTGAGGTGTGTTATTGATCTGATACCATCTCCTTTAGATCAGGGTGGGGAACTCTAGGCCTTGAGGGCCAGTGTCCTGCAGGTTTTAGATGTGTCCTTGATCCAACACAGCTGTTTTAAATGGTTAAATTACCTCCTCAACATGTCTTGAAGTTCTCCAGGGGCCTGGTAATGAACTAATCATGTGATTCAGGTGTGTTGACCCAGGGTGATATCTAAAACCTGCAGGACACCGGCCCTCAAGGCCTGGAGTTCCCCACCCATGCTTTAAAGTAATCCATAATTGCTTCAGACAGCATCGCTCACACCTGTCAGTGTCTCTGAGCAATCACAAGGTTCTTAGACTCAGGCCCTCACCTAAGAGGGCGGGGACAGGAGAGGATGCACTCACTTCATTTGTCTTCCATTAATAATGTATGACAAACCACTTTATTGCTAATCAATAACTGGCTTCCATCCGTTATTGATCAGTGACAAAGTTCTCCACCTGCTGCAGAACTAAAACAGGACCAGCAGTCACGGCCACTCTGCAGACATGTCTCCATCAGTCGGACGGCAGCAGACTCGTAGACATGGAAACCGTAATGCCGCCATGACGTGGTGAATTATTCTGTGCTCTTTCTCAGCCCTCAGCCTTTGATGTCACAGCAGTGACATCAGTCAGACCGAAAGTGTTTGCAAACGTTAAGTCAGGGCTCTGAGGAAGAATTGAAACCAGCTCAGCTCCTCTGCTGTGTTTCTATTCTGGTTTCTATGAGAGTAAATGTGAGTGACCCAGATAAATCTGATCTCAGATCAGATGAATAAATGATGAGGAGCTGACAGCATGCAGGGTACTAATGCCTCTAACTCACGACTCGGGTCGTTCTGTTATCAGGACACGTTTAACCAATGTTCCCTCTAAACTGCGCGCATGCGCAATTGCGCACTGCTGGCACGGTCTCTGCGCACAGAAAATCTGTGTTGCGCACAAAAAAAATCTAACCTGAATTGAAATTAAAATAAATACTTTAACAATTCTGTTATGCAGTGTTAGTCAGTAAGTGACTGGCTGCTCCGGTATGGGATTAATCGCATCATAGTCCAGCCAATGATGCGATTCACATTCGTATATACGCAGCTAATCAACGTCGTTGACAGACTATGGCAGCGTTCTTATGTGCCAACACCGGTGTTTTAGCTAGCAAAGCGGCGTGGCTGATGTGGAGTGAAGCCACGATAATGACAACGTGTACAACCATTGGAGATGTGAGCAGGACAGATGGAACAATTGACGGGAAAAATGTGGACTTAATACCAGTTTTTAAATTGTGTTGATAGGTCACGTAAAACCAGAGTTATGATAAAAATATATGCAATGTTTGTTTTTTCCTTAATACGATCATTGTTTATATTTATTGCGGGAAGAAACTGTAAAAACGGCATTTTATAGGGAAAACGCTCGAAAGCGCTCTCCGCCTGTGAGCAAATGTACTATGTGGACCAATCAAAAAATGATATGGCAACATGGCATTTAGTTGTTTAGGAAGAGGGAAGTTTTAGGTGTTGCGGCGGTGTTTTGAGATGTGAGAGATTTGCGACGTTTAGCGCAAATCTTGTGTAGTTAGTGTGTAGTGTAGTCAATAGTTCTGTTGTGTGTGTCAGAACAATGAGGCGACTACTGAGTGTTACAGATGTTACAGGAGTGATACATCTGCTGTTGTCAGGCCTGCAGATATCAGGCTGTTGTTCTCCTTTATCTCATAGTGGACAGAAATAATTTTTTGGAGAGGCACAAATAATTTGTGTGGCATCAAATTTGATGCAGAACACCTGATTGTTCTGTAAATAGTTTTAAATGTTTATTTTAAAAAACGCCTTGGCTGCATTTTTAGGTAAACGGCTGCAAAAAACTTTGTTTGCAAAACTCAGTTACTTTTTTGAAGAAGTAACTATTGAATTAATTGCCAACATTGGTCATTCTGTATTTTGCAGACAAAGAGTTACAGGACTCTCTCCCAGACCACAGACTCATAATACAAGTCAGAGCAAAAAAAAAGAAGTTGTTTTCAAAATTGGAGTTCAAGTTATTTTTACTTTGTGTGTTCGCTCAGACACGTGAAAAATTAGAAGGAATATTGCGTTTAACCTAACGTCAGCAATCAGGGTCAGAGGTCACACAAACCTGGTTATCATCTCGCTGAGTTAACTCAGGGTTTAACCTGCGAGTTCACGTGAAAGGGGCAGAGCTGATAGCATCTGAGCAATTTAAAGGGACATTTCACCTCTCATGTGACTCCTCTTTTACAGAGATGCTGTCAAGTAAAAATCTGTAAAGAACCAAAAAATCTGTGAATAATCTGAGAGGTGAAACTGGTTAATCTGGTCATTTGTGGCACAGAGCAGGAAAATACAAGTTGAATGGCAGTTAATGATTTTGTCTTTGTTTTTAAAGCAACGACTGCACATTCGTGTCTGAAACACAAACGGTAACATTTCCTGTCACACAGACTGATGACTGAGATCAGAGTGGATGAATGTGATTGGTTGAACATTCCTGGTGTCCTGTGTTTGTAGCAGATCAGAGTTAAGTAGAATCAAGTAGAAAAAGATTTAAATATTTGCTGCATCAGCACATGAACGTTCAGTCTGAGCCGCTCTAGGTTCATGCACTGCTCTCAGGAACAAGCTGCACACTGATGCACATAAAAGAATCAGAGGACCGCTTCTGCTTTAAACTCTGAATATAACCTGCTCTTGACCAGGTGAGGGCTTCAGCCTCTGTTACCATTGTGATTTGATCTGGTAAGAAGTCAACAACAGAACATTACCTGTATGAGATTGGGTTAGTGTGGACCTCTGCGTGCGTGTGACATTACCCCAGCTCTTCTGTGTGTTCCAGTGAAGCCATTCACAACCACGGTGAAGGACATGCGGCTGCACAAAGACGACTTCGAGATCCTGAAGGTGATTGGACGAGGAGCTTTTGGAGAGGTAAGACTTCCTGATGACCTGTGACTTGTCAGGCGACTAAAGGTGACGAAAAGGAAACACGATGTATTCATGTGTAGATAGAATAAATACACTCTTACTTTGTAAAGCACCTTAGCACTGGGATTTCCTGTCCTGATTGTGTGTTTGAGACGCCACACTGTGTTGCAGTGGCTTGGAGGAGGCTCCGCCCATCCTCCTCTGCAGTCTGAGGGAAAACGGGAAGGGCTCAGATTCCAGGCAAATACAGGAAGTGAACGGGAAGCTGTTAGGAACACAAACTTGATGGAGGAGGAGACGGCGCGATGACCAATCCCTGAAACAAAACTCAATTTCAGTTAATGTCGCAGGCATTAACTCCACCACCTGTGACATCATCAGAGGCAGGGTAACCGAACAAATACAAGTCATGTCATGTGTTTGTTGTTGGTTTGACAAACAAATGGCAAAAAAACAAGTCAGCAGAGAGAAACTGTGACCCTGTTTCTGTAACCTGATTGGTCGCAAGGCTCCTCGCACTGTAGGCTTGGAGGTCGTCTCCGTCCTAAAACTGGATACAGCCCCGCCCTCCTCTCCTTACCTGAGCCTGTGGCCCAGAAATAATCCAGGGTGGAGATGATAATCCAGGATAATCTGAAGATCATCGTGGACGCTGATGGAGATCTCATATTAAACGTCCTGCAGCACACCACGATGTGATTGTCTGCAGGGCTATTCGATATAACGACATATATCAGATGACGATATAAAAACGTCTATCGTTTCATTTTACGCTGTCGTTTGTTTCGTGGTGTCGCAAAATAAACTGTTTACGGCAATATTTTTTCACTGTTTTGTTGGTCACTGTAGTGGCTATATTAATTTCTTAAAGTTCTCTCTTTCTCTTATATTTAATATAACCACACTACGGACGGACAAGCGCCTGTTTTTATGCGTTGTCGTTAGCAACAATGATGGTAAAACCATCGCGTGGCTCCGCCGTCCACTTGTTTATTTTCCACATAAACCTTTCACAATAAAGCTCAAGATCCTGTTGAGACTTTTCAAAATAAACTGAATCACGTGAAAGAGTATGCAGAGTATTTACGGATGAGAAGCAAAAAAAGAGCCGTCAGACTCAAACGTTAGAACAGGCTTTTCCCCGCAGCACGCTGTGAAATAAATAATCACAAAGAAAACGGCGGCCGTTACAACTTATGACTAAAAATGTATAGTTTCAGGCATCTGTTAAAACACAACGCCCAGCTGGAAACACTTCACGCAAGTCAAGCTGCCAGAGATTCACAGAATTTACAGAAAATGTTACAGTTTTGTGATTTATATTGTTATCGGGACGATAGATGTATTATATCGGGATATGAGATTTTGGTCATATCGCACAGCCCTAATTGGCTGAAATATTTAAGTTCTGTTTAATGTGAACAGAGACGGGTTGGTGGGGTCTTATTTGTTATGAAGACAAGAAGTTTGACATAATCGTGGTACGAGGGGACAGAGCAATTCAGTTCTTTACAGCATGGATGCAGTTTCCCATGAGACATGCAGTGAAGACGTGCACACATATCAGAACCCACACAGTACTGTGGTATTTGTAGTCCTTTGGTGTTTGAGATCTGCACTAAGCGTCCTCTCTAGGATCTTTTGGGTAATGTGTAAAGCAGAGCGAGTGTCCTCAGCAGCCGCTGTCAGCGTGTGTCTGTTTCTGTGTGTGCGTTCTTCTCATACCAGAGGACAGGTGTGACACTACCACACCTGCCTGCTGCCTCGGGACATAAACACACACCTGTCCTCAGGTATGTCCCGAAGCACCGGGCAGGCATGGTTGTGACACACCTGTCCTCAGGTAAGTCCAGGTTAGCTGTGTGGGTGGGGTTCTATGTCATGTGCTCAGACCAGCTCAGCAAGTGATGTTAAAGATACACACCCGGTCACCATGGAGACCATAGCAGCAACACTGCACAGGTGATACACCTGTGGGAGGCACACAAATTTGACATGGCATCATTCTGGACCCTTGGCGCATAGTGCTGCAGGTGTTTGTGTTTACCTGTGTGTTCATGTTTCTCGCCCCCTCTCTCTCTGTCAGGTTGCCGTGGTGAAGATGAAGCACACGGAGCAAGTTTATGCTATGAAGATCCTCAATAAGTGGGAGATGCTAAAACGAGCAGAGGTGGGCTCCTCTTCATGATCATGTAATGGGCTGTTGTGACCTTAGTGTGCTGTGGGCATGTTATTGATGTGTTGGTATGCTGTGAGTGCAGACGGCATGTTTCCGTGAAGAGCGTGACGTCCTGGTGAAAGGAGACAGTCAGTGGATCACCAACCTGCACTACGCCTTCCAGGATGACAACTATTTGGTGAGTACTAGCTGCTGTCCCCTGTGGGACTGGGACTGGTACTGGTACTATCTTTAACTCCTCTGTGTGTACCTGTACTGCAGTACTTGGTGATGGATTACTACGTGGGTGGTGACCTGCTGACGCTGCTCAGTAAGTTTGAGGATCGACTTCCTGAGGATATGGCCAAGTTCTACGTGGCTGAGATGGTACTCGCCATCCACTCCATCCATCAGCAGCACTACATACACAGGTACTCGGAGTACTGCAAACTGCACTGCCTGTACTTCACACTGTACTCTTAAGTTGTACTGGCCCTACCAAAGGTATGTGCCTCTGTATCCAGGAAGTGTGCTTTTCCTGCTGCAGTGTCCTCTGGGAAATGTAGTTCCTTCCTGCTCAGCTGGTCTTTTCCTTCCTGAGATGGCTGAACTTTAACCTGCTGCTGTTCAGTCTCACACATCTTTATTCACACACAGTGAAACGATGGCGCTTTAAGGTGCATCACGTGATCGGAGTCAGATAAAACATGGACGCACATCCCGTTTGGTACGCCTGGTCATATGTTTTAGAAATGACCATGTGGAGGTTGTCACAGTGAGTGTGTGATTTCAGAGACAGCCCCTCGTCACCGCCAGCTTCAAAACTCAAAATGGTGACAGCAAAAACACTCATCTGAAAAGGACCAATGGGTTCACAGCACAGTAGCGCCACCCATCTTTATACTGTGTGTGGTTAATCAGATCCTGCTGCGGCATCAGCTGACCATGTTACCTGTCTGGGATGAAGGTGACGATGACTAGCTGAATATGTTTTTCGTCTTTCAGAGACATCAAACCCGACAACGTCCTGCTCGACGTCAACGGCCATATTCGCCTCGCAGACTTCGGATCCTGTCTCCGCATGATGGAGGACGGCACGGTAACTGTCACGCTCCCATCGCCTCTTTGAAGCTAACAGTGCTCTCGTTAGTCTAGTTTAAGGTTAACCCTGGTAATCTTAGTGCTGGTCTTAATTCAGGAACTTCAATAGCTTAATTAAGCTTGTTTAGTTCTGTTACTTGAGCTTAAGTTCACCTTTGACCTTTTCTGGATGACCTTTTGTAACCTCGGTCCATCCCAATGTTTCACTATAGGTTCAGTCCTCGGTGGCAGTTGGCACGCCAGACTACATCTCCCCAGAGATCCTGCAGGCGATGGAGGACGGGATGGGCCGCTACGGCCCAGAGTGTGACTGGTGGTCGCTGGGTGTGTGCATGTATGAGATGCTGTATGGCGAGACACCGTTCTACGCTGAGTCGCTGGTTGAAACCTATGGCAAGATCATGAATCATGAGGTCAGAACCATGGACTGTTCTATCTGCCAGAGTATTTGGACTGTCTTTCAGAATAAATAAAGACACTAGCTGTTACAGTAATCAGATTACACTCTGTCAGGGTAATGATACTGTGCTCTGTAATTGGATTACTCTTGTCCTGCCCGTGCTGTGCTGCTGTTTCCAGGTTACAAGTCTGTCTCCAGGCTCTCGTCCCACTTCCTGTTTTGAATCAGAGCTCGTCCCTCAGCGCACGCTCGCCTTTTTGTCCAGTTTCCTGACTCTTCCTCTGAACGTATCCTTGTCTTTTCTTTTGCTGTTTCCAGGAGCGTTTCCAGTTCCCTTCCCATGTGACCGATGTGTCTGAAGATGCCAAGGATCTGATCCAGGGCTTGCTCTGTTCCAGGGATCGTCGCCTTGGACTTAATGGGATCTCTGATTTTAAAAGCCACCCTTTCTTCAACGGCATCGACTGGGACAACATCCGGTCCACCGGGGCCCCCTACATCCCCGAGGTGTCCTCACCCACCGACACCTCAAACTTTGACGTAGATGATGATGTCCTGAAGAACCCGGTGAGGACCGTCTTTCTATCCTCAAGACCGTTTTACATAGGAAGCAGCATGTAGTGGGATCACCACTAGCTGGAGCGAGTTACGTAAATTTTATTCAACCCAGTTGAACTTTGACCGTGGCATGTGGGACTTCTCCCCGCCAGAGTGCTTTCACTGTGCTTTGCAGAGGGCAGTACAGTATGTGCTGCTCCCTGTGTGAAATGGCCTTCCATCAATCTGACTGCTCTGAGACTCCATCAGTCTCAGAGTCACCTGGAGTCACAGGGCAGTCAGACTGAGTCTGGGGCCTAAGAGTCTCTGAGAGTCCCCGAGACTCCAGGTGACTCTGAGACCACAGGTTTTCCAGTGGCCCTTCTTGTCCGCACAGTCCTTCATGCTGACAGGTCTTCTCTCTACAGGACATTGGACCTCCAGTGTCTCACACTGGTTTTACAGGGCAGCACCTCCCCTTCGTTGGCTTCACCTACACCACCGACAGCTGCTTCTCCGACCGCAGCTCTGTCAGCAGGGCGTGGTTGCGTGTCCAGATCGAAACAGATGGTGGAACAGGAGGGGAGGAGGTGGAGGTTTTTGAGAAGAGGATTCGTCGACTGGAGCAGGAGAAACAGGAACTGAACCGCAAACTGCAGGGTAAGGAGGAGGCGGACTCCAGCAGTACTCCCACAGTACACTGCTGGACTCCAGCAGTACTCTGTAGGACTCGATCAGTATTCCTGCAGTACTCGCTGTGACCTTACTGCGTCTGTCCTCCCACAGAGTCGACTCAGGCCCTGCAGGCTCCAGCTCGAGGAGGAACTCTGAGTCGAGACAAAGAGATCAAGAAGCTCAATGAGGAGATTGAACGACTCAAGAAGAAGCTGGCAGGTCAGAGGATGTTTCCGTGGTAACAGACACAGTTGGGGTGGTAGCACCTGATATGGTCTGCAGTCTGCAGGCACGGAGTTCATCAATAAAAGAACTGAATAATGACATCTGAAACTTTATTTCCTGTTAGGTTTGTTTAACAGCGCCACTCGCAGAAAACCTTAAATATTTCAAGTTTCTGTGCTCCGCCCGAGCTCGTGTTTAATGTCATACAGACACATGTTTATTAATACGTTGGAGCCAATGAGACAGTACTGCAGAAAAATCAGTTTAAATAAAGTTATTAATGTCACACTTTTTATTTATTAAAATAAACCCTGCCCCTGTAATCTCAGACTCTGACAGGCTGGAGCACCAGCTGGAAGAGGCGGTCTCTCTCAGACAGGACTATGAAAGCTCCGCCTCCAAACTGAGGAGCATGGAGAAGCAGGTGAAAAGCCTGCGACAGGAGAAGGATGAGGTTCACAAGGTACGCGGATCTGGCCGCAGGTGGAGCTGTTTTTCAGAATAAAGCCCCTTTTCCATTAGTACCTACTCTGATCAACTCGTTTTCCATTACAATCCAGCACTAACTGATGTGAGTGGTTGTTGTCATAGCAACATGTTTGAGCGTCCCGCGACTTAATTGCTATGCAGAACGCTACAACAAAGGTGGACATCCAAGTGACAACATACCTGTGGCTTTTCGTCAAACTCGTCGGACTGTTTTTGTAGCCATTTCCCTCATTGCCATGGTTTCAAAAATGGCAGTTTTGATTTTTGTGAACAAGATGCTCTTATGATTCATCGAGTGACGCTACCGACCAGCCAATCAGTGGCATGCAGTGTGACGACGTCACATTTTAGTACCTGCTCAAATGGCTTGGAACCCTGGGTGAGCAGGTACTAAAACGGTACCTTACAGAAAACCCTTTAAACTGTGGCAAGTCAATCCGAGTAGTTACTAATGAAAAGGGGCTTAATAGTCATGTATTCCCAAGCTAATAAACCCCACACCCTCTGAGCAGCAGTTGGCTGACGCCCTGGAACGCCTGAGGAGTCAGACGAAGGAGTTGAAGGAGGCGCACTCGCAGAGGAAGCTGGCGCTGCAGGAGTTCTCTGAGTTGTCAGAGAGGATGGCTGAGCTGCGCTCCTCAAAGCAGCGCCTGACCCGCCAGCTCCGTGACAAGGAAGAGGAGATGGAGGCGCTGCTGCAGAAGATGGACGGCACGAGGCAGGAGATCCGTAAGATGGAGAAGAGCCGTAAGGAGGTGAGTGAGGATGGCTGCAGAGCATCAGCAATGACCATTTTGTGATTAAAACCTTAGAGACGAAAGTCTCCTCTGTTAGCATTCACCCTCGTTATGGAGGGTTAGGGAGCGTCTGTCGGGTTTTCAGTTGGTCGCTTTAAGTAATTTGTCAGTGATGATGATTGGGCACATGTCCTGATGACAGGGAGTCAGGAACAGAAGTGTAAGAGGTCTGAAGATGAGCCTGAGAGAGACAGACAAAGCAGGAAAAAGAGGATTTGTTTTTGGTTCACAAGTGAGGTAGAGCCGTCTGGGTATCGCCAACAGTGCAGCATGATACTGTTCTCTTATGTGGTTAGCAGTACAGCTCTACAGATTAAGAGTTTGTTTTCTGACTTTCTAAGTTGAATTCCAGAGTCAAACTGAAAAGAACGGGAGGTGCACCATCAGTCCTGAGGTGCACCTCCTCGTGCTCACCAGCAGAGGGAGACAGACTCCTGTAATAAGCAGGAAGCCGTTGGTCAATCAAAGAACACTTTGATGTAAAACGAGAAGGAACCAAGCGTTTAAAGCGCCGTGAGCACATGTCAGAGACAAGACAGGTCTAAAAGGTTTGGTCAGATCATAAGATGAATTACGACGGCTCCTTCATAAAGTGTTCGGGTTCTGGGTTAATGGAGGGACGCTCTCGCTGTCTGAAGGTGTGTTCTGACCACACCTTCTGTTCGCGCTGACTGTTGGAGGCTGTTCCTCTTTGTTCTCTTGAGCAGCAGGAACTGGAAGCTTTGGGGTTTTCAGAAATTATTTCAGGTCATATTAATGTCAGATTCCATAGGCAGCATACATACACAGTTCAGATCAACCCTGAGTGATGGTGCTGTGCTCTGATTGGCCAAACATGTCATATAAAGTGCAGACTTCAGTAAAATGGCAGGAAAGATTCAGTGACGTGGGAAACACCCGAATGAGCTCAAAGGAATTAATCTGCAGAGAGTGAATCAGGGTTACAGGAAAGGAGGCGAATGAATCACTAACCACTGCTAATGACATCACTTCTTGTTAGCAGGGTGTAAAAGTCATATAAACCTAAAAGCTGTGTGACTTCCCTATTCACCAACCATCTGCTGACACTGAGTGGAGGGGGAGGTGATGGTGGGTCGACAGCTGGTTCCACAGCATGCACACCTGTGTTGCAGGTGTGGTTATGAAGAACCTCATGAGGATGATAAGAATTTAATGCAAAAGCAGGAAAATAAGACTCATTTTGAGCAGCACTAGTCCGACATCATCACCCATCAGCTCAGCCTGAGCAGTGATTGATGTCTCTGATATTCAATGTTTATGACGGGACTGTGAGGTGTGGCGTCTTCGTCACTGCAGACACATGTTCATGTTTATGTGCTGTAACGCAGCTCTGCTGTGCACTCCACGTGCACACCATGTTAGGTCCCCCGCAGAGCTTCCATCTCAGTAGGTCTGAGTCTCAGTAAGCTCCACCGACCCGCAAAAAGCCTTTTGTTTGTGTGTTAGCTGGAGGCTCAGCTGGATGAGGCGCAGACAGAGGCATCAAAGGAGAGGAAGCTGAGGGAGCACAGCGAGGTTTACTCCAAACAGCTGGAGGCGGAGCTGCAGAGTCTAAAGGTCAGAGGTCACACACACACACACCCCTTTACACCCATCATGACCACACAATCCCAATTTGAGCCTGGGTTAAGCCAAACCCTGGCTGAACCGGTCCTCACAGTCATGCAGAAGTTGTTCTGATCCTAGTCTCAGCAGGGCCGTGGAGTAGCAGCAGGAGGGGCGGAGTTTCAGCAGGAACTATCCCATCTAAAGGCAGAGCTGGACAAGAAGGTGCTGTTCTACGAGGAGGAGCTCCTGAGGAGGGACTCGGCCCACTCCTCTGAGATAAAAAACCTCTGCAAAGACTTGCAGGAGTCTGAGGGGGCGCAGCTCACCGCCAACAAGGAGTTGCTGCAGCTCCGAGACAAGCTAGACAAGGCCAAGAGGGACAGGTGAGTCCTGAACTGGGTTTACTGGCAGGTACAGGTGAGTCATGGCCAGATCCATGCTGACCCAGTGTGTGTGTGTGCCCTCTCAGGCAAGTCGAGATGGAAGAAGCTCTCACTGCTCTCAAGAAGAAACATGAGCGAGAGAAGAACCTGCTGACAGAAGAAAACCGAAAACTGACGACAGAGACCGACAAGGTGATACTCCTGTAGTACTGTTACTGCACACTTTGTAGTACTAGGAGCACCGCTGTGTAATACTGCTCTCGTTGTGGTTGTGTCCAGCTGTGCTCGTTCGTGGATAACCTGACGGCTCAGAATAGGCAACTAGAAGACGAGCTGCAGGACCTGGCGTCCAAGAAGGAGAGCGTGGCTCACTGGGAGGCTCAGATCGCAGAGATCATCCAGTGGTGAGTCACGTGAGCTGCTTGGACACCGCCGCGGGTTCAGCGACACATTTTTAAGGACATGTGGTACACTGTGTTCAGGGTCAGCGACGAGAAGGATGCTCGAGGTTATCTGCAGGCTCTAGCCACCAAGATGACGGAGGAGCTGGAAACTCTACGCAGCTCCAGCTTGGGAACCAGACCTCTGGTAACACTAACACACACACAAACACACACACACACACGGGACTTCACCTGAAGCGACCTGTTGAAGCCTCCGCCTGTCACAGGTGTGTTCAGACATCACTCAGTCATAGCAGAAATTTTTTTTAAAATTTATGTTACAAATACTCAGAAATGTTTTATCCCTTCAGTTATGTTTTAACTTAGTGGCTTTTATTGTGAAAGAAATCCAGGAATGTCCTCCACCTTCTTCAGACTGTAGTACTGTCTGTATCTGTGTGTTGATTTTGTTTGGGGTTTTTTTTTCATTTCAAACCTGCTGTCTTAGACGGAATCAGGAGTGGCCACTCCCCCTAAGAAGCCCTGGCCTCCCATTGGTGGAGACAGGAGGGTGAGTGAGCTGGTCACGATTTCCAGCCAGTCAAAAATCACTTTCTGGGCGAGCTTAAAGATGCTTGCATGGCTATTGGCTTGCATGTGTACCATTGATATTAGAACGCAGTGAGGCTTTCCCAGTGCGGGTTCCTGACAGCTGTGACGAAGTCATAGAGTGGATCACACAGAAGCCTGGAGAGGTCAGAGGTCAAGCAGAAGCATAGATGAGGAGGTTACAAAGAGAGTTGGTGTCTACAGTGACCTCTCGAGATGAATCCAGGGTCAGGACAGGGTGAGGGTTCAAGGTCTGGTGGGGACAGAGTGGAGACGAAGCTTTAGTCTAAGGTGGTGTCACAGTCTGTACTTCAGGGAGTAGTTTACTCTGTACTTGAGTCAGTACTCGGTCTACACATTAGTTTTTACTCACTGAGTACCTCGAGTAGGCACCTGGGGGGTCAGGTACTACACTTCAGGTACTCTTCTGTTATCTTTGAAGGTTTAGAGTCATCTGGAATTTAAGCAGTGCATCCTTTAGGGCTTTAAATGGTCAAATCTTGATGTCATATGATAATGTCACATTTTCCAGCAGCTACATCGGTGGTATCACATGTCTGGACATCACCTCACCTGATTGAACACTCATTGGCTGTGTCCCAATTCAGGGTCTGCATGCTTGAAGTACGCGCACTACGCGTACTACGTACGGTGCGTACTATAAGTACGAGAAGTGTGGAAGTGAGAGGCTTGTGAAATGGGACGGTCTAGCCTTCGTTGCGCTGTTCAGGTTGCCTAGCAACCATGATACTAACCGCGAGAAACGTTACAAACGGCATTGTTTGACAGAAGTGAAGGAGAAAATGTTTTGTTGGTCATTCATTTTTGTCATGACATCACTGATTAGTTGAGTATCTGAGGCTGAGACCACAGGACTGTAAAGCATGATTGTTGGGCTTCATTTCTGTGCTGAACAGTCATTTAAGATTAGTTAGTAAATAACAATTAGTTAATGTTGTTCATGAGACTAACATCATCTCACTCTGGCAATATAAATGTAATATGGCCAATATTATAGTATTGTCAGATTATTATGGCGTGTGTGCGTGTGTGTGCGTGTGTGTCGCGCTATGAATTGTGGGATATATAGGACCACGAAGCGTGCACCGGACCACGCTTGATATTTGGGGAAATTGACGGCGCATTTGGAGTATGCATTTGAAGTACACTTCGAATTGGGACAGCCGCCGTCGCGTGGCGGTGACGTAACCGCACTTAAAATGCGTACTTCAAGTGTGCAGACCCTGAATTGGGGGACAGCCTCATTGGCTGCTCTGATCGTCCGACTGCACCATTTCTTGCTTTCTGAGCTTTGATGTACAGTGACAATAAACAGGTGCCTATCCCTCTGATTCCACCCCCTCCAGGACCCCCTGTGGAAGGTGCGCCGCAGTCAGAAGTTGGACATGTCTGCTCGCCTCGAGCTGCAGTCGGCTCTGGACGCTGAAATCAGAGCCAAACAGCTGGTCCAGGAGGAGCTGCGCAAAGTCAAAGCCTCAAACATCAACCTGGAGAGGTCAGAGGTCATACCAAGGCAGACTGTCATCTTATCTGTGTACTGTGTTCACCTATCTGACCCATGTCTCTCTGCCTACAGTAAGCTTAAGGAGACGGAGGAAAGGAGCAAGGAAATGGTGGAGCAGATGGAGACCCTAAAAAAGGAGATGGAGGAGACCCGTTCACGTTCCGACAAAGGTTAGGCAAAACTACTCAGACCATGTGTGTATGATTTTTAGGGTCTGAGAGGACAGGTAGGTTCCAGTGGTGTCTGTGGGCGTGTCTTCACCATATATGTCTGTGCAGGTCTGAAGCTCCCGGACTTCCAGGACCCTATCTTTGAATACTTCAACACGTCTCCTCTAGCTCCAGACCTCACCTTCAGAGTGAGTTACCTGTCTGACTTTCCTACCATTCATAGTAACAAGCCCACACACAGCAGCTCACAGGACAGTGATGCCATTCAGGTGTAGTGCTGACTTACTCAACTTCATCTTGCTTCTTTCTCTTTGTAACTTTGAGATGTCAGCTTGCTCTGCCTCCTTGCTGTATGCTCTCTGGGAAGAAGTAAGTTTACCCTCCCCTCTTCAGACAGTGACCTGCCACCTTCAACCTCGAGTATAGCTGCTAGCTTTGTACTAATGACATCAACAACCACTCGGGTCAAATTAATGCCCTGCACAGCTGATCCGACTGACTATAAAAACCTCCATCCACAGAATAAACTCCGCCGACACACAAAAAAAAGCATCGCTTAGTATCAGTCCTCTTAATCTCATATTACTGCAGTACTACTTCATGTGTCTGCTGTATGAATACTGCAATAGTGCATTTGTAGTTGTCACAGTTCATCTGATCAGGTGTTGATAATCTTTGTGTCACGGTTTTTACCTGCAGCCTTCAGACATAGATGCCACCCCTGCAAAATCAGACACTACGCCCCCATCACCCTCCACAAGCTCCGAACACGAGGTTGGTCACAGATGAGTCTTTGCACAGGTGTCCTGTATGTTATGGTTTGTTTAACTGATTGACCCGTTTGCGTCCACAGGAAATTAAAGCAGTCCCTTCGAGCCCCTCGCCTATCTATCAGAGCACAGCGCTGACCACACCAAAGGTACCCTGAGGTTCTCGCAGGTGTCCTATGACTCCACAGGGCCACTCAGATTGTAGTAATTGTAATAGATTTGTGTGTGTGTGTGTGTGTGTGTGTGTCAGCCCAAAGCTCACCAGCTGAGCATCAAGACGTTCTCCAGCCCGCCTCAGTGCACACACTGCACCTCCCTGATGGTGGGACTAATCCGGCAGGGATACGCCTGCGAAGGTACGCAGCGCTAACAGCACCTTTGCTTCTGGTTCAGTCACAGGTGTCTGACTGACTCTCTGTCTCTGCAGTGTGCTCCTTCATCTGTCACGTTTCCTGTAAAGACCACGCCCCTCTTGTCTGCCCGATCCCAGCAGAGCAGGCCAAGAGGCCACAGGGCATTGACGTCCAGAGGGGAATCGGCACTGCATATAAGGGCTATGTCAGGGTGAGTCCATTGACACGGTACTGACGATGTAACTGTGTAGCAGCTCCACATACTCAAGCTAGTTTGTTTCCGTCAGATTCCAAAGCCCAGTGGGGTGAAAAAGGGCTGGCAGCGAGCATTCGCCGTGGTCTCTGACTGTAAACTCTTTCTCTACGACATCCCAGAGGGAAAGTCCACGCAGCCTGGGGTGGCAGCCGGTCTCGTCCTCGACCTCAGGTATTCGGTTTGGTCACCTTCTGTCAGGACATGAAAACACTACTTGAGGTCTTTTGAAGAGTCTGCTTGTTTTGACAAAAATCCCTGGACTCTGGAGCAAGTTCCAGCTCTTCTAATTCATCCATCCATCCATCCATCCATCCATTCGCTTTCGCTTATCCTTTTTCAGGGTCGCGGGGGGCGCTGGAGCCTATCCCAGCTGTCATAGGGCGAGAGGCGGGGTACACCCTGGACAGGTCGCCAGTCTGTCGCAGGGCCAACATACAGGGACAGACAACCATTCGCACTCACTTTCATTCGCACATTCACACCTAGTGACAATTTGTTTCTTCTAATTCAATTCAGTTTTATTTATACAGTGCCAAATCACAGCAACGGTCGCCTCATGGTGCTTTATATTATAAGGTAGACCCTACAATAATAAGTGAAAACCCCAACAGTCATATGACCACCTACAGTGGGGCAAAAAAGTATTTAGTCAGCCACCGATTGTGCAAGTTCCCCCACTTAAAATGATGACAGAGGTCAGTAATTTGCACCAGAGGTACACTTCAACTGTGAGAGACAGAATGTGAAAAAAAAAAAAAAAATCCATGAATCCACATGGTAGGATTTGTAAAGAATTTATTCGTAAATCAGGGTGGAAAATAAGTATTTGGTCAATAACAAAAATACAACTCAATACTTTGTAACATAACCTTTGTTGGCAATAACAGAGGTCAAACGTTTACTATAGGTCTTTACCAGGTTTGCACACACAGTAGCTGGTATTTTGGCCCATTCCTCCATGCAGATCTTCTCGAGAGCAGTGATGTTTTGGGGCTGTCGCCGAGCAACACGGACTTTCAACTCCCGCCACAGATTTTCTATGGGGTTGAGGTCTGGAGACTGGCTAGGCCACTCCAGGACTTTCAAATGCTTCTTACGGAGCCACTCCTTTGTTTCCCGGGCGGTGTGTTTTGGATCATTGTCATGTTGGAAGACCCAGCCTCGTTTCATCTTCAAAGTTCTCACTGATGGAAGGAGGTTTTGGCTCAAAATCTCACGATACATGGCCCCATTCATTCTGTCCTTAACACGGATCAGTCGTCCTGTCCCCTTGGCAGAAAAACAGCCCCATAGCATGATGTTTCCACCCCCATGCTTCACAGTAGGTATGGTGTTCTTGGGATGCAACTCAGTATTCTTCTTCCTCCAAACACGACGAATTGAGTTTATACCAAAAAGTTCTACTTTGGTTTCATCTGACCACATGACATTCTCCCAATCCTCTGCTGGATCATCCATGTGCTCTCTGGCAAACTTCAGACGGGCCTGGACATGCACTGGCTTCAGCAGCGGAACACGTCTGGCACTGCAGGATTTGATTCCCTGCCGTTGTAGTGTGTTACTGATGGTGACCTTTGTTACTTTGGTCCCAGCTCTCTGCAGGTCATTCACCAGGTCCCCCCGTGTGGTTCTGGGATCTTTGCTCACCGTTCTCATGATCATTTTGACCCCACGGGATGAGATCTTGCGTGGAGCCCCAGATTGAGGGAGATTATCAGTGGTCTTGTATATCTTCCATTTTCTGATGATTGCTCCCACAGTTGATTTTTTCACACCAAGCTGCTTGCCTGTTGTAGATTCACTCTTCCCAGTCTGGTGCAGGTCTACAATACTTTTCCTGGTGTCCTTCGAAAGCTCTTTGGTCTTGGCCATGGCGGAGTTTGGAGTCTGACTGTTTGAGGCTGTGGACAGGTGTCTTTTATACAGATGATGAGTTCAAACAGGTGCCATTCATACAGGTAACGAGTGGGGGACAGAAAAGCTTCTTACAGAAGACGTTACAGGTCTGTGAGAGCCAGAGATTTTCCTTGTTTGAGGTGACCAAATACTTATTTTCCACCCTGATTTATGAATAAATTCTTTACAAATCCTACCATGTGAATTCATGGATTTTTTTTTCATTCTGTCTCTCACAGTTGAAGTGTACCTCTGGTGCAAATTACTGACCTCTGTCATCATTTTAAGTGGGGGAACTTGCACAATCGGTGGCTGACTAAATACTTTTTTGCCCCACTGTATGTACAAGTGGTTGGGCAACAGTGGGAAAGGAAAAACTCCCTTTTAACAGGAAGAAATCCTCTCCCTGCTCCTCCCTGACCGAGGGGAGGAAGACAGGACCAAGACATGCTGTGGAAGAGAGCCAGAAATTAATAGCAAGTATGATTCAGTGCAGAGAGGTCTATTAACACATAGTGAGACAAGAAAAAACACCCAGTGCATCATGGGAATCCCCCAGCAGCCTACACCTATTGCAGCTTAACTAAGGGAGGGTTTAGGGTCACCTGGTCCAGCCCTAACTATAACTTTAGCAAAAAGGAAAATTTGAAGCCTAATCTTAAAAGTACAGATAGTATCTGTCTTCCGAATCCAAACTGGAAGCTGGTTCCACAGAAAAGAGGCCTGAAAACTGAAGACTCCCATTCTACTTTTAAATTATCTAGGAACAGCAAGTATGCTAGAAATGATAAATCCATGAACTAGTTTTTTTGTGTCACTCTTGAGACAGGATATTTCTAATTTTAGAGATATTGCGCAAATGGAAGAAAGCAGTCTGACATTTTTGTTTAATATGTGCATTGAAGGACATGTCCTCAGGGCTCTAGACTAACTTTTTGCCATGGGCGTACCGGTACGCCGAACTTTAAAAAGTTAGGCGTACCAGCACAAAAGTTAGGCGCACACAAATTTTATAATAATTGATATAATATAATGTGTTTTTCTGGATACACTGTGCTTTTTCAGCATTCAAAGATTGTTGACACCGTGTCAGAGCACTGGATATGAATTTCAGAAGCAGAAGGATCAGGCCTTAACAGAAAAGTCAGCAATAGTTCTTTTCCTATTACAGCTACATCCACTTCTGTCGTGCCTAGGCTGCTCACTAGGGCTGGGTATCATCACTGATTTCTATAATCCATTCGATTCCGGTTTTCAAAGTCCCGATTCAATTCAACTTAGCCTCAGACAGTCAGAAATATTATAATTCTGATCATTTATCAGTACTGACTTCATCAGAATTGTGAACATCACAGCAGATGCCTTTGTGTGAAAGTAACTGAGAATAAAACACAGAAAAACATGAAGGAGATTTTCCTGGTCTGGCTTTTTAGAGCAGATAACCTTAAAAATATTCTACAATGTTCTGCATATAAAGTTTCAATTTCTTCAGTATTGAACAACAGAAAAAATAGGCTTTCTTTTCCGAGGTCATTTAAGTGAAAAAAAGAAAAGAAAAAGACAGCAGCTGACAGCGCTGTAAACAACGGTAGACTGGTGGGTAATAAGTGAATGAATAATACAGAAAACAGAGATTGGAGACGGGAAACTGTTCTTGAAGTACAGAGAGAGAGAGAGAGAGAGCTAGCTGTGCATGAAGTCTGATTTTAATAGTCGTGGAAGCAAAACAGCAAAATTCACGACGACATTGATCAAATGTGAAGCGCAGTTTGCTGCTTCTTTTGCTGCTGGCTCGGTGAATTTTGTTTGGAGAGAGACAAAACCTGCAGCTCAGAATCAGCGCAAAAAGACGTAATCACAGCGCGGACCGGACGCATCAGAACCGCTAAGCTCCGACAGCGTGTCCGTCTACGGGCCGTCGGGTGAGAAAGCCGAGAAAGACAAAGTTGATTCTGATGCGTCGGTCCGTTCTGTGTTTACGTCTTTGTGTGGAATCCGTGTACCTGCTCTCATCTGCTGTTTGGTTGTTGTTGAAATGGTTTTGTGAGCTTTAATCTGAGAATCTGGCTTTTCTGGCAAAACACAGTTATATTTAAAGTCGATTCAGGATTTAATGAATTGATATCGCTTTATTCAAGCTACTCACCTCCCACTTCCACCTGCACTTTCAACTGGACCACGGCCAATCAGAGAGGTCCCGCCCCTGACTATCTCAGGGGCGGGATTACTGGAGGCAAAGGTAATGTCATCCAGAGTAAGAATCTGGTTAGATACCATATTTCTAAGATTTTGATGGCCAAGTACAATAACCTCAATTTTATCTGAATTTAGAAGCAGAAAATTAGAGGTCATCCAGGTCTTTGTCTTTAAGACATTCCTGCAGTTTAACTAATTGGTGTGGATTATCTGGCTTCATGGATAGATAAAGCTCTGTGTCATCTGCATAGCAGTGAAAATGCACTGTGAAACAAGAATATGTTTTTAATTAAATTGGCTACACAAAAACCTCACTGTGTTGGAACAGGAAGTGACACCGCAGAGAGCGAACACTTCTGAGAAGGTTCGTGTGGGCATGTTAATCCAGGTCCTGAGACGAAGTCTGAAGAAAGTTTGTGTAGCCCTAAGTGTTAGGACAGCTTGTGAGTCCTGATAAGGTTCATGTAGTTCAGAGACGACTCTGATACCTTTGTGAAGACTGTAATAGAATGAAAAGATTTAGCTGGTTTAGAGAAGATTTAGGCAGTCGCGTGAAGCTGGCGGGGGGTTTTTTGTGTGTGGAGTTTGTGACAAGTATTATTTTTGTATATGCAATTATCTCTTGCATCTCACTTTTTCAGGGATGAGGATTTGTCCGTTAGTTCGGTTTTGGCTTCCGATGTGATCCACGCAACCAGGAAGGACATCCCCTGCATCTTCAGAGTAGGAGGACCCCATCACTGTTAAAACATTTGGTGTCTGAGCACCAGTGCGTGTCCTGTTCTGATTGTTTTTGTTGTCGTGGTCAGGTGACATCATCGCAGCTGATCTCGCAGCTGTCTTCAGTGTCTCTGCTTGTCCTGGCAGAGAGCGAGGTAGAGAAGAGAAAATGGGTCCGGATCCTGGAAGGTATGCAGAGCATCCTGACCAAGAACCTGCTGAAGAGCCAGCAGGTCCACGTCCTGCACGAGGCCTATGATGCCTCACTACCCATCATCAAGACCACGCTGTCCGCCGCTGTACTCGGTCAGTAACGAGTGCTCTGCTGAAAAAGTGTAGGACAGTTGACCATGGTAGGCTGAAATTTTTTCAGGGTCTACTGATGGATTGTGCTGAGTTTCCTGTCGATGTTCAGTCTTATTGATTACTTGATTTGTATCCATTTAATCTCTCTTATTATTTTGTTAATAAGAACTAGAGCTGGGCGATATGAGATTTTTTCATATCACGATATGTTTTTTTCATTTCAGGCGATAACGATATCTATCACGATATAAGCCAAATAACTATATTTGTAAGATTTAAATGTGCCGTTGCTCACAAGTAAAATGTGAAATAATCAGCAGCTTGTTTTTATTTAAATATTTATTTCCCATAATAAGTTCAACAGGGTAGATGTACTTAAGGAACATGAGACTTTTTCAGATAAATAAAGGCAAATATTGCACACTACACAAAAGGCAGCCGCTAAAGCGTTTAAGTTTCAAAATAGAACAAACGAAACAGACTACTAAATTGTCAATTCCACTTAGAAACAAAATATTAATTCTAAAAACAAATCTTAGTTTGTTTTACAGAAGAACAGACAAAACTGACTAACTTTTGTCAATATCAAATAAACTGAGAACTAAAAGGAAATTCTCAATCTCTCCTTGTTGTATAGCTTAGCTTTTCAAACAGTTTTAACGGTTACTTTAGTCTGACAAAAGCCGAATGACGAATTAGCGCTTCCAGTCAGAGACTGAGGCTACGTCCACACGTACACGGGTATTTTTGAAAACTGAGATTTTCCGTTTTCGTTTTAAAAAATAATCCCGTCCACACATAAAGGCAGAAATGAAGGAAAACGCTGCTATGAACATGCCAAAGCAGCAGGTGGCGCTAGATTCCTAACCGTGCAGAAATATTGGCCAATCAGAAGTCTAGAAGCCTCGGTGGGAAAAAGTAAACAAAGCTGGGGCATAGAAGCAGAACCGAGTCATATGTGTGGACGGACAGTAACTGTGTGTATATGTAAGCATTTAAACACTGCAGAGAGTAGAATTAACAGTATTGTAGAAATTCATTTCACCGAAACAATAACGTGGCGCACAGTGTGACGCATGCACCAGTTTATTGTATTTCCAGACTTGCTTTCGGCACAATTTACAGTGCACGCTACTCTGTTTTTTGTCAGACTTGAAATAGCCGAAATACCTTCACACTACGGAACTTCTATGGCTCTTCCGTTCGACAATCTCTCCGGCGTTGGAACCATCATCTGTTTTCTCTTCGGCCACGCTCGGTTGATTTTTCTAGTCGGCACACTCATTTCCTCCATTACCCGCTGGCTGCTTCCCAAACAAACACACGTGCGGCTTGGCACTTGTGCTGTACGTTACAAGTCACGCGACATGACGCTGCGGCTGTCATTGGTTCGGCTCTGCGCTACTTAATTTGGATTGGCTGACCTTTTTTTTTTTTTTTTTTTTTTAAGAGGACAAGAGCGGCGAGGTCTATCGCGATAGCTTAATTTCTCTATCGAGTAAAAGTTATATCGCGATACATTGTTATCGTTCTATCGCCCAGCTCTAATAAGAACATTTCCCATCTGTGCAGATCGTGAGAGGATCGCCCTGGGAACAGAAGACGGACTGTTTGTGGTTGAAATCACGAGAGACGGTGAGCCCAGTGAACAGACTTTGTCCACGTGACTGATTGTGCTAACCTCCTTTAACTCCTCCCTTTCTTTCTACAGTGATTGTGAGAGCCGCAGACAGTAAGAAGATCTCTCAGATTGAATTGATCCCAAAGGAGAAGATCATTGCGCTCCTCTGCGGTCGCAACCGTCAAGTTCACCTTCACCCCTGGGGGGTGTTGGAGGGAGCGGAGTCCAGCTTCGATGCCAAGCTGGCAGACACCAAAGGCTGCCAGGCTATGGCCGCCGGTGTTCTCCGCCCAGGAGGCCCCCCCTGCCTGCTGGCTGCCATCAAACGTCAGGTCAGTGGTATGGGCTCACCTGGAGGCGACCTGTGGTTCTGCTCCGGTGCCCATCCTAATGCTGCGGTTTCTATGTCCCGCTTCCAGGTTCAGTGCTACGAGATCACTCCGACAAAGCCCCACCACAAGAAGCTGTGGGAGGTGCAGGCCCCAGGTGTGGTTCAGTGGTTGGGGATGCTCAGGGACCGGCTGTGCATCGGTTACCCGTCAGGCTTCGCTCTGCTGGCCTTGCAGGGGGAGTCGTCCCCTATAAGCCTGGTGAGCCCGGCAGACCCATCGCTGGCCTTCCTGGCGCAACAGCAACTGGACGCTCTACATGCACTGGAGGTCGGATCCAGCGATCTGCTGCTGTGCTTCAGCCAGCTCGGTGTCTATGTGGATGGACAGGGACGTCGGTCCCGGACCCAGGAGCTCATGTGGCCCGCCACACCTCTTGCTTTCTGTACGTTGCACGATTCTTGTAATTGTAGAAACGGGTGCAGTGGATAGTCTCTCACCTGTCTCTCTGTGTGACAGGCTCTAACTCATCTCACCTGACGGTCTACAGCGAGTATGGGGTTGATGTCTTTGATATTCACACCACTGAGTGGGTCCAAACCATCTCCCTGCGCAAGGTAACCAATCACAGTTCAGTGAAGGTCAGACCACCCATTCAGAATGCAGTGATGGCTGAAAGACTGTGTGCGCACCTATCTACAGATTCGACCTCTGAATGCTGAAGGAACGTTAAACCTGCTGAGCTCAGAACCTCCTCGTCTGATTTACTTTAGCAACACCTCCTCAGGTAGGAGCACACCTGAATCACGTGGACGCTAACGCTCCCACAGCTGAAGCTAACCTGTGCATACCTGTCTCTGTACCCATGTCTTTTCAGAGGGCGATCTCACCATCCCGGAGACGTCCGATCACAGCAGGAAGTTGATGGTTCGAACTCGCAGCAAGAGAAAGTTCCTCTTCAAGGTTCCCGAGGAGGAGCGACTCCAGCAGAGGAGGTGATTTTAGTCACTTCTGGTGTTTTCCCATGTTATGTTTACCTGCGTGCTCACTTGTGTGCTGGTGTCGTTGTCTCCTCAGGGAGATGCTGAGGGATCCGGAGCTTCGCTCTAAGATGATTTCTAACCCCACCAACTTTAACCACGTGGCTCACATGGGACCAGGAGACGGCATGCAGGTCCTCATGGACCTTCCTCTGGTAACTCCTCCTGCTCCTCCTTCTGCTGCCGGCATGTTCTCCTCCGTCTCCTCCCCCCACTCCTCTGACTCCTGCCTTCATCACACTGACTCCTCTCTTCTCTCTTCCCCCTGTTTCAACTTCATCCTGCTCCTTCTCATCTTTGTCTGCATCTTGGTGTTCAGGTTGGTGATGTTGCCTCCCTCTCCTCCTCCCCGTCTCCCTCCCCTTCCTCCTCTTCTTCCCGTCACACCCTCATCTCTCCCCCCTCCAACTTTGAGCACGTGTATCACATGACGTCGGCATCGGCTGGCGCCTTCTTGCAGAAAGACGCCTCCTCTTCCTCCTCCCAGCAGAGCCTCCTTCAGCCTTCCTCCTCCTCCTCTCCCTCCACCTCCTCTGTGGGAAGGGTAGGCCAGCTTCTGTCTCCCCCCCTCCACTCAGGCTGCGCCCAGGTCACATGACCTGAATGCAGCAATCACTTGATTGATTTGATGACCTCACACTCGCTCATCAGCTGAATGGTCAGCGATGATGTCATCAGGTCATGCTGTGTACCTCTGCCAGCTGATCGATCAGTCTGAGGATGCCAGAAGGATCAATAAACTCTATTCGTGTGTGTGTGTGTGTGTGTGTGTGTGTGTGTGTGTGTGTGTGTGTGCCCGCAGAGTGTGCTGCCCTCTTCTCAGGACGACTGCATTAAAGATAAGCCCCGCCCCCTCTCCAGTATCTCACGGCAACAGAGGAGCAAGACGCACATCACACGCACAGCTTCAGGTAAACACATGAGTGTTCATGCCGCTAGTCTCGACACGAACTGTCACTAACTCACCTGTCTCTGTGATTTCATTGGCTTAGATTTTGGGGGAGGCGCTTCGTCCCGCAGCATCTGTGACCCGGAGGAGGTGGACCGAGAGGTACCACACATACACACTCTCTCTCTCTCTCTCTCTCTCTCTCTCTCTCTCTCTCTCTCTCTCTCTCTCTCTCTCTCTCTCTCTCTCTCTCTCTCTCTCTATATATATATATATATATATATATATATATACACACACACCATCAGTCTTGATCAGTAATCATGCTTGTGTATTGATCCCTCAGCCTGACTCTGACTCCACCAAACACTCGACGCCCTCAAACAGCTCCAACCCCAGCAGCCCCCCCAGCCCCAACTCCCCCCACCGCAGCCAGCTCACCCTCGACGGCCTGGACTCCGAAGCCTGAAGCCCCGCCCCCACCTGAACAAGTCGGGCTGTGGACTGAGAGCTTAGCATTTACTTCCAGGATTTTATTGTGGCGGGGTGTGTTTGCGCTTCCTACTGTTTTTATTTTGTTGGATTTTACCTGCTGGAAGCCCCACCCCTTGGTTTTAACCCCTCCCTGCTGAGAGCTGCTGTGTGACCTTTGACCTTTACTCTGATTGGCTCTATGGGACCAGCGCCTGCTGTTGTCGTGCATGTGTAATGACTTCCTGTTGGCGTGCAAGCTGACACGGGGAGCGGGCGGAGGTCTCGCTCTGACGAAAACACTGAATTAATTTTGTTGAAGTTGCACATCGTCATCACCTTCATCTTTGTTGTCGCTTAGGGTAAAATAATCTTTAATTTGTGTCAGTTATGATCTTTCCTCTGGCCCCGCCCTCTGCTCAGTTGGAGACAGGAGAGGGGGCAGGGTCACACCTGAACACTACTGCTTTGTTTCTTCCAAAATCACATTTAAAGGATCTTTGTAACGATAAACTGTTAGTGGCCAAAAACAATAAACGAACCTGAATTCAGTCTTTGAGTCTGAGTCACACCTGCACAGGTGAGCCCGGCAGGCAACCAATCAGGACAAGCAGAGTCCCTGTCATCCTGATAATAACAAATTACAGTAGTCCAGCCTAGAAGTATTAAATGCATGAACTAGTTTTTCAGCATCACTCTGAGTCAGGATATTTCTAATTGTAGAGATATTGCACAAATGAAGCAAAGCAGTCCGATATATTTGTTTAATATGCACACTGAAGGACATATCCTGGTCTCAAATTACTCCAAGGTTCCTGACGGTGTTACTGGAGCCCAACGTAATACCATCCAGAGTAAGAATCTGGTTAGATATCCCAAAGGGTTGATTCTGTTCATCTGGATGTTTTCAGTCATCATCAGGTGTCTTCTTCAGTCTCACCTGACTGCAGCCATTGTTCAAATCTCTGTGAATGGTACTCATGATCATTGATTGAAGACCATAAACTGACCTCACAGCCCATTGTTCATTCAGTGGTGCTAGTTTCAGTCACTGTGCAAATGTACTCTTTATAAAGCTGGAAACCTACAGTCAGCTGAGACTGAAGAAGTCACCTGATGATGACTGAAAACATCCAGATGAACAGAATCGACCTTTTGGGATTTCCTTACTTGGGCTACGTTCACACTACTCTTAATGCTCAATTCCGATTTTTTGATCAAATCCAATTTTTTTTTTTTTTTTTTTTTTGTCTGCTTGTTCACACTACAAATAAAATGCAACCGCAAACGCGCTCTAGTGTGAACCCTCAAAGCGGCCCGCATTCGCAAAAGAAGATGTCACACACAACGCGCTCTGTTTAGACCCAGAGCAAACAATATTGTTTGACTGATGGCCCTTAATATAAAGACTTCGGACTTTACGTTTCCCAATTTTTGCTTGAAGTTATTTTGTTATTTACATAATAATGTAAATAACCTAATAATTATCCTTATTGCTGTTTTAGAGAGGAGCGGTGCTTCAAAGGATAGTTGCAGATTTCTGTCAGAATCTGCAGATTATACAGTACAAATAAAATGTTCACATTTCTCCAACGTTGTCTTCCCAACAGTTTCACTAACATGGATGGCCAGGAAGCGTTCGCAATGTCTTATCGGGCGCTTCTCCGGAGCCGATAATTGGCGTCTGTCTTGTGTCAGTGATGTAAAAGACAGATTTAATGCGACCTGACCATTCAAACAGCAGTCGCTTTCTAAAACATCGGATATGTATCGGATTCAGTACCACATGCAAAAGTGACCCAGATTTGATTTGAAAATATCGGATTTGTGCCGTTCACACTGTCATACCATGATCGGATATGGGTCGCATAGGGTCAAAAAAATCGGATTTGATGCGCTTTCGCCTGCAGTGTGAACGTAGCCTTAGATGATCGAGCATCAAGACATCTGGTTAGATACATTATTTCCAAGATTTTCAGGGCTGAGTAAAATAAACTCAGGTTTTTCTGAAGCAGGAGGTCGGAGGTCATCCCACCTTTCCTGTCACTCATTAAAGGTTAATCTGTTTTATTAAAAACAGGACAAAGACAGCTGCTTCTTCTGTGGTGTTTCTGGGGACATCTTGAGGACACCCACTGAAGCCTTTAAGCTTGAAGTTCACTGAAATAAGCTGAGTGCAGTCGAGCTGCGTGTTTAATCCGTCCACGTGTGCTTCCTTCACTTACAAACCTATAAACCTGTCAGCTCGAGAAATGTGCACAGAATGAGCTATGCAGGAAGTGTCTGTGACTTCATAGGAAGTTTTTTTTTTTTTTTTTTTTTCTTTCTTACAGTAAAACCCTGAAATTTCTGCAGTAGATGGTGGAAAACTGTAATTTTTTCCGACCATAGGAAAAACTGAACCAAAGCTCCAGGTAAATTGTTGTTATTGAGCACTGTATACTACATGTCTCATTCACACGCATGCATACAAACTAGTGTGTCAATAGATTTAAAAAAAAAATAAATTTATTAATCTCACAATTTTCTGTAATTAATAGCAATTATTTGATCAATAGCCTGGCTGCAATTACACTTTTTCAACTTTATATTTAAGCTTGTAACAGACATTTATATCAAAGAGAAATTGAATAGTTTTCTTGTAACACATGTGAAATGCAAGTTTTTTTTAAAAACCTATATTTTAATAATAATAGGTAAGTATACACTAATATTTGATTGAATATATTTTTATTTTTTTAAGTGCTGGGGGGAAATATACGCACTTAACATGTTTATTGAGCATTTATCTTAACAAAAAACTGTAAACATTTATCCACTCTCTCTCTGTCATTCTTGAGATGAGGAACCAAAGCTATGTAAAACGCATGTTCTCAATGATATTAATAGGTCTGCAGTTTGTTGCAATCTACTTGGCAATTGTGTCAGTCATTATTTCCGAGGTAGACTTACTGAGCCCCCTGATGCTCCGTGAGTGATTTGTCGCAAGCTGGGTGACGCATTAGCCAAAATCTTAGCAGCATGCCCGGCTAACGTATGCTTCACATCAATGTGATATTTTAAGCTCGGTGAAAAGAAAATTCCTTCTTGCACAATGTGCATAATACTTTGCCGGTCAACTCTTGTTATTATTTTAATACTCAAATTTCCCATCAAGAGGGCCAATGTGCATTTATCATCTTCCAAATTGAGTTGATTGGTTCAGCTACCTGTCACTACTAGATCTACTGCCCATTTGCGCATGTGCGAAGGTAACTCTACTTGGACAAACTGCCCGAAATGCATTGACAGAAACATTTCAGGGATTTTGAGTCCTTCTGCACTACAGATCCATTAATAGCGTTAATTTTTTTAAATCACGTTAATCTGTCTGTGACACTCTTTCGAGGATGCCAATGTTCACATTTTGGACAGAGAGGACAGATGGTTTGAAAGAGGAGTGAAAGAAGCCATCTATGTCCACTGTGAGCGACCATCTTTGAACAGAGGCGGTGGTTTACGACACCAACTCTCTGCCATCTATAATCCAGTTTTGAGATCCCTTCCCAGACGCCTTAACGCCCACTCACATCCTGGGCCATCTGATCTCAGGAATTCGCATGATAAGGTGGGGCCAGGTTTCACAATGAACTCACCCGAAACTCTGGCTGATTGGGACCCACACCCAGTTTCACACCTTGGCTCTGGCGATTAGAGGATCATCAGGGGGTCCTTTTGTCCCTCTGTGGGGGGATACTCTCACTAGGTTTATATCTGGGACTCTCCACCATTTGACCTTAGAACTGAAGAAGCTTCTCGGATGAGAGGTGAAACGTCTTCAAGTAACTTAAAGAAGTCCAGACGCTTTTCTTTGCAAGCTCCTTTGACAATCACGTTAATCGTGATGACTGCTTAATCTGCGTTAACGCATTCATTTTGACAGCACTAATTCAAACACCTGTATGCTTCAGTGCTTTGGAATGCTCATGCTCCGATGGATGTGTCAGAGAGCAACTCAGCTTTAGTATCTCGTCATGGGATCGAGCCACCAAATGTCCAATCAGCTCTAGACAGTGGGCCAACTCTGGCCCCCGGGCCTCATGTTTGACACCTCTGATACAAAATAAAACCAAAGTCATTAAAGGCAAACCTGCACACGTGTGTATGCAGTTCTTTCTTAGAGCGATCAACAAGCAACCTAATGAGTTACCATGGAAACAGAGTTCTCAGGTATGTGTTTACAGACAGGTGATTGGCCTGATTCCGGGGTTTGGACATAACCTGTGATCTGAGTGGAAGCAGGTTCGGGCCAAACTGACTACGTTTAAAGAGTAGATCTCAGGTATGTGTTTACAGACAGGTGATTGGCCTGATCAACAGGAGCATCAGCCGAAAAGCTCCACCTTCCTGTTAATTCTGACTCTGGTTAATTGCTCCATGGGTGCTGCTGTTCTTATTCAGGTCAGCTTCAATGATTCATTTCCCCTGGGTGCTGTCTGACAGGCTGCTTAAACATTAATGAGGCTGAGCATTTGCCTTCCAGGAGCTCGGCCAATCAAAGCGTCTCAGAGGCAGAAGTGCAACAACAGACCCAATCACAGCAGAGCAGGAATGAGGTCAGACTTCCTGCTGCTCCCTCTACAATGGCGTGATGAACCTGGAGCTCGAGCCTGCCTCTGGCATCACATCTGTTTATTCACGTCACAAAGTTTGAGTTTACTGGACGTTTACAAATAAAAAGCTGAATCACCTGCGGACTGCACGTAGGTGCGTCTCAGGTGAGCCTCACTCTAATAGTCCTTTTTTTCCCCCTCTCAACTCTTGTCTGGCAGGAGCAGCTGCTCGCACACCTGCTGAATTTTCTTGGGACTTCTTCTTTTCTGCAGTCTCGCACTCTCTGCGTCTTCCTGTTTCCACTCAAACGCCTCCATGCACATGCACAGTGTTAACCACAGACGCATGCTGCTCTGAAGCAGTCGACTTCCTGTGTGTTCACCTCTTGATGAACCCTCTCTCGTGCTTTTTGTTGAGTTCTTCATAGAATTATCTTTGTGATCACTGATGTAAGGCACATCCAACTTGCCATCCACTCTCACCTTATCTGTGACCCTGAAAAGTCTCAATGTGACAGAAAATAAAGTTCCTGAATATTAAAACTACAAAATAAACTTCACTGTCACCAGCCATCAGATTAAACAGGAAGTGATTCCATTTTATTTTTAGTTAGTTTGTGGGTGATCGCAGCCAATCAGTGAAGAGGTGATGATGATGAGACGATTCCATCCCATAATTCATAGTAGCACTCCATCAGATTAAAAAAGAAAAAACTATCAGCAACTCAGATTTGTTGATAAATGCCTGACGCACCTGAAGCTTATAATTCTGTTTATCTGAGCTTCTTTTTGGACACAATACTGTTCACTCTCTTAGTTGTCAGAGGTCAGGGTGGGTGGAGCCTTCAGTGGGACTCACAGCTTTCTGTTTTTATTATCTTTATTCATTTCTAATGTGGTTCTGTTAATGTTAATGTGTTTTAATGTTGCGCTCTGTAAACTTTTCCTAGCGTGGACGCTGACATGTGTTCTGTATAAATAAAGTTGTTCTTAAAAAAAACAAAACTGTAATGTCAGCATTTTGTAGTCCGTCTTCTGGGTGTTGTAGTTTTATGCTTCCAGCATTGGGTTATTATTCTCCAGGTTCTCTGATACTCTCGTTATCTGATTGAGGAAATGGAGGTGGTTTAGGTCACGTGATCATACGATGGTTATATGGGGGGGGGACAACTAAGCTGTAGTGTTTGCACAATAGTCGAAAAGTGCAATAGACAATTGGCTGCTACATCTCATTAATGAGTATTTTTCACTGCCTATTTATATATTCTGTATTTATATATGTGTATATATGCTATATTTATCCTTATGCTTCTATTCGCATTCTCTTTCCCCCCTTTTTTATATTCTAATTTCTTTACTATGCAAATTTCTGTCTGTGTCCTGCTACTGGAAACTGATCACGGTTACATTTCAGTCAAATTGCTTTAAAAAAGTCCACATGAGTGAAAATGAAAAATTTACATTTTTTAATGATGACAGAAGACATTAGCCATTCACTGAATACAGTTTAAAAACTGTGAGACCAGGTGTGTGATGTAGCTACGGTTCAGAGAAAACAATAATGTGAGGTCACCTGTCTGTCCGGTTGAAGTGCTACAGTAAAAACATTCACACCCTGCAGGTGTGAATGTTTGAGATGCAGTTACATGTTTCTGTGTCTGCGGGAGTGGCCACGCACTAGGTGTTCGGCCATCAGGTACGATGCTGCTGTTTCAGTCTAACACGTGGCAGCAGGGAGGCTGACAGTGTGCAACACAGCAGTGCACACAGAGCACTGCAACATCACAGATCAACGTCTCTCAGGCCTTATTCAAGTCCTCGTGTTTGTGTCACCTTCTTTACTCTAGCTTCTGTCTCTAAAGTTCTTGTTCCAAACATTTCTGTTTTTGTTTTTCTGTGCATGCGTAGCACTCAAAGTCCCCCGGTTCTTGGTCCTGGTCCTCTGCGGTCACCTCAGGACACTGCAGTGTTGGGGAACCGCTACCTCAGGTCCCGGGTGGTTTTCCTGCTGCCAGCCTCTCACTGCCCGTGTTGAGCTCTAAAGAGTTGTTGATCGGCTGGATTTTGTTTTGGCTGGTGTTGGACGGAGTTCTCACCAGCACTCTGCCACAGACCTGTGCAAGTCCTCGCCGTAGATCCTTTCGAATGTTGTTGCTTGACAAGACGTACAGGATTGGGTTGACAGCGCTGTTGATGGTGGACAGGCCCAGCGATATGGTGTAGGGTGTGTACATGGCCTTCTGAAACGAGCAGTTGTCAAGCCACGGGAAGTGGAAGATGATGCCTCGGACCAGTAGGATGATGTGGTATGGGGCAAAGCACACCAGGAACAGAACCACCACACCCACGGCCAACTGCCGGACACGGCGTTTTTGTGCCGACTGCAGCCCTGTGCTGCGCTGCACATTAGCCAGGATGCCGCGGTTGGTGACCACCAGCAACAGCAGCGGGAGCAGGAAGCCGATGACGAAGCGAGCGTAGTAAAACCCTGTCACCATCGCGCTGCTCTGACTCGGCTCGAAGCAGTGATGCGAACCCTCTGTGGCGCCCTCCTTCATGGTGAAGACAGGGGCGTGTCCGATGGCCACCACCAGGATGATAGCGAGAACGACAAAGGCGGCGTGGCGTTGCCGTCGCAGGCCACGGGACTCCAGGCTGTAGACAACGGCGACACAGCGGTCGAAGGAGACACAGCAAAGCAGGAAGATGCTGATGTACATGTTGTTGAAGAAGATGTAGCCCGTCAGCTTGCAGAACGCTGACGACCATGGCCACCTGTGACCGCTGTTCACGTAGATCGCCCACAGCGGCAGCGTCCCCAGGTAGGTAAGGTCACAGACCGACAGGCTGCACAGGTACACGCCCAGCACATTCTTCCTGCGCACCTGCAACCCCGTGAGGAGGACTGTCAACAGGTTGGCGGGCAGACCGACCAGCAGCACGGCGCTGTACAGCAGCACCAGCGGTAGGCGGCCCTCATCATGCGGCAGCGTGCAGTTCAGGTCACTTCGATTGGTCGTCTGGGTCACCATTTCGGTGACTGCCAGCATGATGTCTGCGGGGAGAGACAACCAATCAGAGCCCAGGGCTAATCATCTGCAGAGAGATACAGCCAATCAGAGTCTTTGGCTGTATCTCAAAGACTGATATCAGCATAAATAAAAACGTAACTTAAAGCACAGTGAAAGGAATCACACAAGAAGGTCAGACAGGATCCATGGAGACGGCAGCAGAATCCGACCCAGCTGAGCATGCTCAGCAGCGAGAGCTGCTCTGATCAGTGTCACGCTGAAAAAGCACCTGAAGGTGTCAATCAAACGGCGGTCTGAGAGGAGGTTTTCAGCTGCTGTATGTGGGCTGCACAATTCATATAACACCTGGCACAGCCCTGAATAATGACCTTCAATGGAGAGAGTGGGGATAAAGAACACAGGCCTTTTGGTTTCTGCATGATTTTAACACCAAATGAGGCCAAAAACAGCTCGATCATTAAAAAAAGGTCTGAGCTCTCACATCTCACCCACACTCTTATTCTGAAACTTGATTTATTCATCACTACATACTTGAATGAAAAGAACTTTCCCCTCACAGACGAGCGCAGGCTGAGTGGCTGATCTGTGACAAAGAGTTAAAGCCATACTGGTGAGCGCCGCAAAGCAAGAATAAACCAGGTGATCAGAAATCTGTTAAATGAGATTAAAATAAACTAAACCCTGAAAGAATTTGAGACTGTAAAGTAAATTTCACTTCCCCTTCCTTCTAAAGTCAAAAACCTTCAGTGTCGTAAAGGAGCTTTTAACCATCTAAATTCTGAAAGCTGGATCACCAGCTGCCTGCAGGTAAATTTGGGATTTCTGGACTTGTATCAGGACTGAGCTGTTATCAGGAGGTAATGAATTCACTTTAAGGTGAGCCGACCTGTTCCAGATCCAGGTCTGGGACTATTTATTTATGCTCTCCAGCCTCAAGTATGCAGATTTTCATGATTTGCTCATGTTCATTAAAAAAAGGAAAAGTTCCTCCGAGGTCATGAAATAAAGTCATGTCAATTCATACAAGACATCGTCAGAGGTTGAATCTGTTTCTAGGTGTTCACACGTTGTTTTTTTAAATCTTAAAGGGTTCTTAAAGGGTCTTAAAGGGGTTTTTTGTGCTCGCTGTTTATAAACTCATCAGCGAGTTCATCAGCGACCTGAATCTTTCCTGTGGGCGCAGTCAGACACTGTTAGCTTCCTCTGACCTTTATACCACCTGATCGATTGGTCATCAGGCTGACTGATCACGATTATGAGATGACTTCCTGTCTGAAGTGAGCCTGCACAGGAAACTGCTGCAGGAAACCTTGCCACAATAATGGTTCTCACGTCTGTCATGCTGAAACCTCACCTCATCGGCGCATGGAAACCACGCATCTCTGGGTCTGGCTAGGTAAGCTTTCTTTTTCTGTGGTTTCAATCTGAGCACTCCACAGAGTGCAATGTACTCAGAGAAGACAGTTTACCTGAAATGATCCTCCTCTTCCTCCTCCGGGAATATAATGAGTCTGAAATGTGCAATCAGAATCCATCAATCAGAGGTCTCAGCTGATTCCTCCCCTTTACACACCTGACACAGGAATACATACTTGAAATGGCGATCGATAACTTCACCTCCATACTGATCCCTCATCAGTTCACACATAAAGTCATTGTAACAGTACTTCAAAGGAGAGCTGCAGAAGTACTGTGTACAATGCACTATTAGTACTCTAAGTGCACGGCAAGTTTAAAGTGTACATTAAAGTACTCATTTGTTACTGCAGTAAAAATACACAAGTACTCAGTACTACAGTTATTGTTACATTATTAACCAATCAACTATCTTCTGTTATTACTCTTACACATACTACAAGAAGAGCTGTTTCTTCTTCTGCTGACAGCTCTATGTCACACTGCGTTATCTTTGGCGTGTTTCAGAGTCACTAGAGAAACAGGAACAAAGAGCCCAGGGACAAGGCTGCACTTGAGGTTCAGTGTGAATATTTGATGCTCTTTGTTCTCATCCTCCTCTTCATCACCGACTGACTCACTTTAAACGAATATTTCGATCAGCTGTGTGTCCCGCTGATCGATCGACTGGATTAATAACTCGATCAATAATACTGGTTCTTCATCAGTAACCTCTCTGTACAGTACTATGTATACTGCAGTACTACGTGAACTGAAAGTACACTCAGAATATTTGAAGTACACCAAGTGACTTTAATGCTATTACAGCAGAATGAAGTACTCTGTCTAATAAACCTGGCAGCACTACAGTGTATTTGCAGTAAGTGTATGTCTCTGTACCTGCACGCGCTGCCTGCTGTCCTCAGGTGAAGCTTGCGTCTGTCCTCGTGCTGCTCCTTAACGAAGTGATGCTCAGTGACGTCCCGCAGAGTCACGTGACTCCTAACCGTCTCATCGACACCTCGTTTTCGTCTGTTATCGGAGACCATCGATAAACGCCAGCCTACACGCGTTCAGTCTCCTCAATGACGTGAAACCGCGACCGCGCGCCGCCTGCTGGCAGCACGAGGAGTCTCATAAAATGCACGGGGCTGTAAACACAAACCTGTACAACACGTGTAAAATAAGAAGGAAGCGCCAACATTCAGAGCCAGCGGAGTGAAAAATATCGATGTTTGGCCTGAAAACTCGATAAATATCTGAATGTTTGCTCTTCAAAGCTGCTGTTTATTTCCCTTTAATCTCTCATGTGGTGATGAAAGAAATCGTCATTATATACAAACGAGGAGAGTCAATAATTGATATATAAATGTTTATTGGCTGTTTGTAACAGACAGATGGGTTTTGGGGATGTTTGTGTTTATTTTGCACTTTATGTTTGTGAACAAATAAAAGGTTAAAAAAATCCATTAAGCAAAATTCAGCTGTTTCTGATGTCTCTTAATTAAAAGTTATGATTTATTTTCTCACACAGTACAGGAATATTTAATACATCAGTCTGCTCTTCATGTTAACAGAAACATGGGATTGATCACAGCTTTTGGATTTTTGTTTTACTTGGGAAACTTTTAGACAAACTTCAAACCCGATCACTTTAGGACAGATCTGTCTATGAGAGGTGGCAACCTGAACATTTGAGAGCACACATACATTCTCGGACAAATATGGCAGCAGCATCCGTATGCCAGCATGCTGTCCTGAAGCATCAATCTGTGTTTTTATTTTATTTGGCGTGATGATGTCAGAATTAATGTCAGAGGTGTGTCCAATTATCTGATGAAACATGAAGAAATAACTCCGTCCACTCTTTCTCACATCAATACAGTCACTTCCTGTTTTCAAAGGAACATCAGAGTCATGACTCTCCCCCTTCCTGGGTATGTAGGCAGAGCTACATCGATTCAGACAGCCACAGATGGGCTGGAAGGACATTCATGTTGCCATGGTGACAGCCATGTTAGTTTTTCCAGCGAATTTGCTGAAAGAAAAGAAATAGTTTAGTCACATGTCAAGTCACATGATATAGTTCACAAAGGAGCCCTCCTCACCGGGTTGCTGAGCAGGTCATCAATCTTCCTCTCCTCCGCTGAGCCCCTCACCACCTTCCCACGGTATCCCAGCAGCAGCTGCCGGTCCTTCATGTCCCGGTATGTCTGATTTGCCCAGAGATACAACATCATCATGACATCATACAAAGTATTGTTCTCTGATTGGTCATTTTTAAAGCAGCAGTGTGGTGGGGCGTGGTCTGTGGTGCCGTGCGGACGCACCTGCACGGCATCTGCAGATCGCACCTGTGGTGTTAAAACACGGGGACTCAAGGGTTGGTTGTTGTGGTGAGAAGTGCTCAATAAAATGGCTCAAAACTATGATCCTTGGACCCGTCGTGCCTTAATTCCACCACAAGCAGCTAAATCAAATTTGGCAGACTCACACTGATGACGATGTCGTGACATTTATGTTTCTGAGCCAAAGTGAGCCTCAACTCTCCGTCGTCCACGAGTGCCACGTAGTCCTGCAGCACCTGACAGTAATCAATAACCAATTATCAAAAATCAATAACAAGCTGATGGCTACGTCTCTCTCTACCTCTGTACCAGGTGTGTTACAGTAGCTCACGTGTGTGGGGGCGGAGTTCTTCTGTAGGATGTCAACAACTCGCTGGAAGCTCAGTGGTGATTTCTTCCTGGTGAACCCGAGCCAATTCCTGCTGGCAAACAGAGCGTCCACGTCCAGCCATGCCTTCAGCTTCGCCCTTGCAGCCAAAGCAGTCACAAAGTACTGCTTTTCTGAGATCTGAGTTCAGAGGTCACAGGTCAGTGAGTCAAACAGATCAAAAGAGGTCAAAAGTCAAAGCAAACCAGTCAGCTCTCACCTTAAAGGTCTGACGGATATTTAACGGACTGCTGAAGGTCCCCTGAAATATAAACACTGTTGCAGGTTACTGCTAACTCAGGCTAACAGGGGCTAACACTAACTCAGGCTAAGAGGGACTAACACTAATTCAGGCTAACAGGAACTAAAACTAACACAGGCTAACAGACTGACCTCTGGCTCAGCGTAGTGGTAGAAGCAGCAGTAGTACAGCGTGGTGATCAGCGGCATGTTGAGGATCAAAGCTTTTCTGGGAAACTTCTGGAAAATTTCCACCTTCCCTCCACGCTCAGCCTGCCGGTCTGTCACCTAGCAACAACAGTGATTAAACTGGATCTAGTCAATCAGAAACCTTCAACCTCATCATGAACTTAATTAACTGGTTACTGACCTCGATGATGATCTGCCTTTCCAATAGAGTGTAGTGATCCTGAACATGGGCCAGGTCCTCAGCAGAAAATGGGAGGCTGAAAACAACGAACAAACAACTGTAAACAACAAACACTAACAGTTACCTGAGTGTAATCAGATTACTGACCTAAGGCAGTTCTTCAGGAAGTCCCGTCTTTTGTTTTCATCTGTGATGCTCAAGTGTTCCTTATACTGAAGCAGCTGTTGCCATGAAAACAGGAAATGGCATCATCATCAGCCCAATGAACGCCAGAAGAATTAATGTTGATTTGTTTATAGCTACAGAGTACTACATACCGCCGCATCCTCAGCTCTGCCCAGTGCTCTGAGGAACAGGAAGAAAGCAAACACATCAAAAGAGTTCTATCTGTACAGGTGTACACCAGATACCTGTGACACACCTGAATGTCTATCTGCCGACCTGAACCTCATCACTCAGTCACAAGAACACCTGCAGCATGTTCAGCATCACGCTTCATACAGACGAGGGCAGTAATCAGCAGGGACAGGTGTACTTGTAGGTGAGAGCAAACCTGTGCAGTTCCAGCAGCAGCCTCTGGTTTTGGGTCTCACTCAGGTAGTGGATGAAGTGTCTGAGAGCTGTCTGCCTGGACTCCAGCTCTCGAAACAAAACCTCTGAGAACAAAAACAGAGTCAGTGGGAGAACCAATCAACCAGCAGGACCGGGATCAAGACCACACTCACCTTTACAGAGCGTCCTCTTTAGATAGATTAAAACCTGAAACATAAACAGAGCATGCTCAGTTGTGTCTGATGGGATGGTTAATAAAGTTTAAATGATGCCGTTATGAATCAGATCAAGTTACAGCCGTGATGACGTTTCCATCATGAGCAGCAATGGCGTGATCGAGCAGCAGCAGTTTGTCCTGCAGTGTGCGGAACCTCTCCAGAGACACAGCCTACAATGCAGTACAAATAATCACAGTACTACTACTATAGAGTACTGACGCTCAGAGTACCACACTGAATTTTTCCAGAGACACGGCCTGCCACACAGTACAAATACTTACAATATTAATACAGAGCAGAAATACTCAGACTTGGGTGAACAGGTGTGTTACCTTTCCTTGCTGAAGTCTCTGAACCGTCTCTTCAGGTGACCAATCACTGACATAATCCTGACATCACAATAACCATATCACCATTAGAAATGACAGCACAGGACAACAGAACTGTAATCACATTACCCCAGAGTAATTAAATTAGCATCCATCCATTCGCTACCGCTTATCCTTTTCAGGGTCGCGGGGGGGGGGGGGGGCGCTGGAGCCTATCCCAGCTGTCATAGGGCGAGAGGCAGGGTACACCCTGGACAGGTCGCCAGTCTGTCGCAGGGTCAACACACAAGGACAGACAACCATTCACCCTCACATTCACTCGCACATTCACACCTAGTGACAATTTGGATTATCCAATTAACCTATCCCCACAAGCTGCATGTCTTTGGACGGTGGGAGGAAGCCGGAGTACCCAGAGGGAAACCATGCAAACACAGGGAGAACATGCAAACTCCACACAGAAAGACCCCGGCCTGATGGTGGAATTGAACTCAGGACCTTCTTGCTTGCGGCAACAGTGCTAACCACCGTGCCACCGTGCTGCCTAATTATTAAATATATATAATTAATTAGCAATGGTGACTAATTTCTTAGTCAACTAAATGAGGGAAACATATTAGAGTAAGCCACTGGTCTAAAACTAAGAAATACGGATATGGAGTTAAATTTGAGAACCGTTTAATGTCAACATAAGCCAGAGGTCACTAATAGGCGGACTGGGGTCCTGAGCTGCACCCACAAGCGGTCCCATATGGAACCGGACTTCCAGTAAAAACAGAAGGCAAAAATTTCAAAGCTGATAGGGTGCTTCTGTTTTAACTGGTCCAGCATTTTCTGGTCTTTACGGTAGTGGTTCAGTGGCTGAAGAAATGCACAGACCAGTTGGGTGCAACTTAAGCCACCCCATGTGATACCACTCAGCCAATGAACTCTGTATACTCCAGGCGGTAAATCTGACAGCTGAGACTTAGTTACACATGAAAAGACAGTGAAAAAGAAGAAAGACAGCGATGGAGAAAAAAGAAAAGGAGAAACACAGACAACTGTGTCTGAAAACTCTGAATAAAGAGAGACTGGTGGCACGAAACAATACGAACATGCTGTGCAAAAACAAAAAAGTGTACAGTGACAATAGAGCAACAGATGAATGCTGGGCCTCTGCAGATGCGATCTCCCAGCAGATGTGGACTCAAAAGAGCCATTTGCATAAGCCGACCTTCCACAGGTGTGAGGAAAGTCACCATGTTTGGCTCCACACACAAAAGCCAGGCAGTTTTCTCCGTTGTGAACATAATCAACACTAAATATTGTTTCCGACTCATCAGTGAGCTCCTCCTCATGCGTATCAGGATGGCCCTGATTCAAGCCTGGTTTAAAAATTCACTCTGACCGGAAAAGAGGGGGGTGATTAAATACGGAGAGGAATTTTCCACAAAAGGGTTGCAAATGCGTACGACATGACCCAAAAGCATAAACTAAGATTTACAGATGTGTGCAGTGATTTGTGTGTAACGTACGTCAATCCACACAAAAATTGGAAGCAATCTGAGCAAGAGTATAACTATTTTACAAACGCATACATCCAAACCTGAATAAATACTAATCATTTATGCATGATTTAAGTTCAGCTTCATGAATCCAATAATTGTTTTTTCAAAAAATGGTCTGTGCAAACAGTTACACGTCACACCTTTCATCAGTCAGAAAACCTTACAGAGTATAAAAGCGCTATATAAGACTCCGTCCATCTACCATTTACCATGACCTAAAAAGCCAATGGAGATGGTTTGGGATGAGATGGACCGCAGATCAAAGGCAAAAGGGCCAACAAGTGCTCAGCATCTCTGGAAACTCCTTTAAGACTGTTGGAAAGCCATTTCAGGTGACAACCTCATGAAGCTCCTCGAAAGAATGCCAAGACTGTGCAAAGCAGTAAGCAAAGCAAAGGGTGGCTGTTTTGAGGAATCCAAATTATTGAAAACATGTTTTGAGTTCACAAAACATGACCCATGTCTCAGGTGTACACAGCGGCCTCCTCCTGGCAGGATATCCCTGGTCGGACCACCTTACCCAGTTGGTGTCTACCTCGACTGGCTCCTTTAAATGTGGACGAGCATCGACTCTACTCTAAATCCTTCCCAAACAACTGAACTCCTCGCCCTATCGCTAAGGATTGTCTGTGATCTCACTCTTTTGCCTTTAAAAGAACTAGAAATAACAGTGGTGACTAAAATATGAGGCTGATTTTTGGCGTTTCTCACCTGGTGGCAGATGGTTCCATAAGATTAGGACACAACTATTTACCAGCAGTGGGGATTAATTCAAATGTAAAACAACTAGGTTAAATGACTCATATGTCTGGTACCGACTAGTGACAACAGTGAAGATTAGTTGTCCAGTCGACTAGTCGTGCACATCAACTTACATCAGGTTAATGATATTATAATTGAATTACTCATGGGTAATCAGAATACCCAAGAGTAACTGGATTTTGAAGCATAACTGTAATGAGATTAACAGTTATCACAATATTTGAACAGCCATATTACACACCCATAGTAATTAGATTACTAAATATAACACCCTATTTAACCAGGGTAATCTTACCTTGTACTCAGACTTTGGTTTTCGGAGCTCAGGAGCGTAGAGCCTGACAGACGAGTCAGTAAGTGCTAAAAACCCCAAAAAACAAATGTCAGTCTGAGCGAGACATCCAACCACCATACATCCTCTATCATCTGACTATCATTAATGACCATGCAACCACCAAACAACATCCAACCACCATCAGTCAACCAGTATTCACCCAGCCATTATCCAAGCGCCATCAAATCAGCATTCATTATTAATCGAACCATCAACCAATCACTATCCAAACATCATCCATCACCATCTAATCATCACCCACTATTTATACAACCATTATTTGACCTTTAAATACCATCCAATATTCATCCAACCACCAACCAACATCATTGCATATTCATCCAATCACCATTCAACATCATCCCATATTCATCCAATCACCATTCATTTATATACCCTGATATACATGACCCTGACTAGGTGAAATATCGTAAAAGTATAAGAACACCACCTGAGTCATCTGAGGACTCACCGTCACTGAAGGTCTGGAAGTTCCCTACCTTAGGTTTTCCTGCACAGAATCACATGACAACTGCAGTGAATCACATGATCAGGCTTCGGTCTATCTGAGTCATGTGACCGTCCTCACCTTTGAATAGAGAGCTCAGCGAGTATCCTGATTGGCTCCTACTGATCGATGGCGTGTCAGTGCTAATTTTGGGGAAGGCAGGCTCTCTATCTGCCCTCTGACTGGAGGCAGCTGTCTCTTTAACGGACCAGGAAATACCTGTGGACACAAGTATGACAGGTAACCACCCTATAACCAATCAAATCTCAGCATTCTCCAAAGGAGTGACCAATGAGGAGAATGTAGGGGTCTTACTGCCGACTGGCTCGCCACTCCAGCTGACCCTCTCGACATCATCTTCGTCATCGTCTTCCTCCACCAGCCGCCGTATATTGTTTACGGCCTGCCGAGACTCCTTCAACTGTTAGACAACAACACCTAAAAATCACACCTGAGAGCCACATCAAGTCAATGACACACATGCAGGGCTAGAACAATTCACTCTGGCTTCTGGTTCTGGAGGTCTTACCCTGCTTAACTCATCATCTTCATCATCGAAGGTGAACGCTTTAAACTTGGAGCTGTGCCAGTAGTCTTCCTCGTCAACTTTACTCTTAATCATCTGGACATAAAGAGTTAGTGACTCTTTATTTAAATTGTCAACACAGAAAGGAAGGAAGCTATTAGCTGGTAAGACACAGCCTGCATCACATGATGTCATTCTTTTTCTCCTTATTGATCATGTGATGAGATCACAGGTCAGGAAGTGGCGCACAGTGAGAAACACTGTCTCAGCATATGCTAAGCTTTTCATATTTTTCATTTTCAGTGTGTATTATTAGCACTATTATGTTATTGGTCAAAAAAAATCTGTTAAACATTACTCATTACTTTTCATAAAGTACGTTACTTAATTACTCGCTAAAGAAAGTAATTTATTACACTACTTGTTACATTACTTTCTCATTACTCCAGAAATGACCTGAAACAACTGTCACACATTTACTTTTAACAGTATAAACCTGACACAGATCTCTATCCTAATGAGGATACAATTTTTACACATAAACACAAAGTAAAACCAAAAATCGGCCAAAGCACACTGCAGAGTGGTTGCCAGGGTGATTCTACAGTACACACATGGACAGGTAGAAACAGACGCTGCAGCCTGACTGCTCATTACTGTCTTTGTTACATGATGAAGTTCAGGCTCTGGCTGCTGGGTTCGGGTCTGCATACAACTCAGCTTTAACATCACTCTGCGCTCTTGGCTAGCTTTGTGTTAGCATGCTCTCAGTGCAGATGTTATCAGATGTTGTGTTAACAGAATAATGCAGTTGTTTCTTTACTGAATGTAGTTTACTCTTTACCATCGCGCTCTTGTTCTTTTGTGCATTCAAATCTAAAGGCCTGTCCATATCCCCACCCCTCAGCAGCTGTAGACCATGCCACCATTTTTCTCTTCCCACTCAAAAACTGAAATCAGCTTTGACTGTAGCACGAGTGCACAAAGAAAAGCATTTGTCTGATGTTCCTTTCACCTACATATCCTTTAAAGTCCGCTCCAATCACCACGCTAACCGTGTGGGAACACTCTCTACCACTTCACACCTTTTGACTTTTAGCTTCAAAATCATGATCCTTTTTCAGACTCTCCTTACTGCCACAACCCTATTTACATATTCTACCTCGAACATTACCACTACTTTCTTTCTCTTTCCATCTACACCAAGGTACAGCAGAATCCACCTCCACTGCTCCTGGCCTTTGCTGGTCTCTCATAGTATATCTACCCTCTTTCCCTTTCCCATCACAGTCCCAACACTTAGAGTCCTACTCTCACCTACACACTCCTGCCTTTCCTTCTGTCTCGCTGCCTCCTAGTCCTAACATGCCCTCTCAGAAGGACCTGGACTTTAGGAGGATGAGGAATCCTGTGACCCCTGTTTCAATCCAGGGAGTCGATGTGGACTTTGTGGAGGACTATAAATACTTTGGAGTACACACAGACAATAAACTGGACTGGGTTAAAAACACCACTGCACTCTACAGGAAGGGCCAGACGTGTCTCTGAGGTCTTTCAACATCTGTCGGACAATGCTTAGGATGTTCTATGAGTCTGTTGCCGCCAGTGCCATCCCATGCTGTTGGGTTGAGGGTCACAGATGCCAACAGACTAAATAAACTGATCCCCAAGTCCAGTAATATTGTGAGGATGGAGCTGGACTCCCTTAGGGTGGTATCTGAGAGGTGGATGTTGTCCAAGATAAGGACAATGCTGGATAATACCTCCCACCCATTCCATGATGTGCTGGCCAGTCCCAGGACCACGCTCAGTGAGAGACTGCGATTACCCATAAGGCACCACTGAACGACACAGGAAATCATTCCTGCCTGTGGATATCTCCGTACAACTCCTCCATCTAATGCACAATGCAGAAGTTACACCCTTCTGCACATCCTGTACAGTAAAATAACAACGTTTTACAGGACAGAGTAAAATGTCAATCATGTATATGTCATGTCTCTAATATTCTTGATATTTATGAATATATTTGTATACATTAGAGCTATTTCTTATATTTTGTAAACATCCATCCATTCGCTTCCGCTTATCCTTTTCAGGGTCACGGGGGGCGCTGGAGCCTATCCCAGCTATCATAGGGTGAGAGGCGGGGTACACCCTGGACAGGTCGCCAGTCTGTCGCAGGGCTAACACACAAGGACAGACAACCATTCACTCGCACATTCACACCTAGTGGCAATTTGGATTATCCAATTAACCTATCCCCACAAACTGCATGTCTTTGGACGGTGGGAGGAAGCCGGAGTACCCGGAGGGAACCCACGCAGACACGGGGAGAACATGCAAACTCCACACAGAAAGACCCCGGCCTGATGGTGGAATTGAACTCAGGACCTTCTTGCTTGCGGCAACAGTGCTAACCACCGTGCCACCGTGCTGCCTAATTATTAAATATATATAATTAATTAGCAATGGTGACTAATTTCTTAGTCAACTAAATGAGGGAAACATATTAGAGTAAGCCACTGGTCTAAAACTAAGAAATACGGATATGGAGTTAAATTTGAGAACCGTTTAATGTCAACATAAGCCAGAGGTCACTAATAGGCGGACTGGGGTCCTGAGCTGCACCCACAAGCGGTCCCATATGGAACCGGACTTCCAGTAAAAACAGAAGGCAAAAATTTCAAAGCTGATAGGGTGCTTCTGTTTTAACTGGTCCAGCATTTTCTGGTCTTTACGGTAGTGGTTCAGTGGCTGAAGAAATGCACAGACCAGTTGGGTGCAACTTAAGCCACCCCATGTGATACCACTCAGCCAATGAACTCTGTATACTCCAGGCGGTAAATCTGACAGCTGAGACTTAGTTACACATGAAAAGACAGTGAAAAAGAAGAAAGACAGCGATGGAGAAAAAAGAAAAGGAGAAACACAGACAACTGTGTCTGAAAACTCTGAATAAAGAGAGACTGGTGGCACGAAACAATACGAACATGCTGTGCAAAAACACAGAAAGACCCTGGCCTGATGGTGGAACCAAACTCAGGACCTTCTTGCTGTGCGGCAACAGTGCTAACCACCGTGCCACCATGCTGCCCGTTATTATTTTGTAAACATTGTAATATATTATATTATTTAATTTAGTTTAGTCTGTTACTGTTATTGTCTTGGAGCAACTGTAACAACATAATTTCCTTAGGGATTATTAAAGTATTCTGATTCTCCCTCTCCTCTTCCTTCATCTTCAATAGTAGTCAGTAGTAGTAGCCCAGTTTGCACCTGCTGGCCAGCAGAACCCAGTCAGTCATTGTTAACCCGGGCCTGACCGATCCGGTATGGAAATCTGATTTTTTATGGCCTGCATGCCTGATCCGGATGTCCTTCCTGAACCCTCCACATTTACCTAGTCTGGGCCCAGAGGTGGGAAGTAACGAATTACAAATACTTCAGCAGAATCTTCAGGTATCTGTACTTTACTTGAGTATTATTATTATTTATTTATTTTTACAACTTTTTACTTTTATCCCTACATTTTATACAAATATCTGAACTTTCTACTCCTTACATTTTCAAAACGGCTCCTTACTTTAGTTTTAACACATCTGAGGGGAGTAATTATTTTATATCACTGCGAACCTTCATAGTCATCGCCAGGGGTGTCCATGAATTGTGTTTGCGGTACTTCAGCATCTAGTTAGCCCTGCTGAAGAGGAGCGAGCATAAAGGGAGTAACGTTTTTTTAAGTGTCAGGCAGTTTGAAATGCAGCATTTCTATCAGCTCAACAAACATCAGCAAACATATAAAAACTGTTTGTGTGCAGTTTGTCCCACAGTGTGTTACAGCTAAAGGTCCAGCTGCATTTCACAGGGAGAGAAAAAGATAAACAGGTTGGTTTTCTGCACTGTGGTGGATACAGTAAAGGTGCACAGATGCTGTGGTTTCATTTCAGTTAGCTTACATCAAGTGTAGCAGAGATTCATATGAATTTCAGTTGATGATGTTTGTATAGTGTCTAACATAAAGACAACATAAACAGTGTACTGTCAGTGTAGAGGATGAAATCAGCTAGGACAACTCAGGAAACATCGGCTCACATCTTGTTGAATTCAGGTGTATACATCCATAAAGAGCAGCAGATCAGCTGATCACAGCCTGTACATTAAGAAAATCTACTGAAGCTCTCAATAGAAATTATTGTGCGATATGATTCGTTCCCACACCTAACCACTACAATTTCGCGGGGTTGCTGGGAGTTGTAGTGCGCTGCAGTCTGCCGTAGCCCGTGTTGGTTAGCCTGATCCCGGACCCACATCTGCTATGCACGTGTGCGTTTTCTAGTAACGAGCTCGGGAAAAAAAGCGTCTGGATTTCTTTAAGTTGCTTGAAGACATTTCACCTCTTATCCGAGGAGCTTCTTCGGTTCTAGGGTCAAACTGAAGAAGCTTATCAGATGAGAGGTGAAACGTCTTCAAGCAACTTAAAGAAGTCCAGATGCTTTTCTTTCCAAGCTCCTTAGACTACGATGACCTGGATGACTGAGAACCTTTACAGACACGTTTTCTGGTAACAGCTGCAGGTTTGTTATTAGCATGTTAGCATTAGCTAGCTAAATGAAAAATCCGCATATTAGTGTTTTTAGTGACAAACGGTGGGAATGTGACGTCACTCCGCAGGTGTCTAATCTGTAGACATCAAGCACAAACCGCTGGTTGTAAACCTGATAATCGATGAGAATCAATCAGCTGTTTGTTTGTTTTTTTTACCTTCACCTGCTTCTTCGTCCCTTTCTCTTTGACCGAGGATGCTTCCGGCTGCGCGAAGTTTGCTGGGAGCTGTAGTACGCTGCACCAGGAAGTCCATTTTTGATCTAATCAATAATTCGATTAAAGGAGCAGGAAACCAGACAGATATTCTTTTTAATTTGATTGTCTTAAAACATCACATAAACCAGAGGAGTCGTTCTTCTAAAAATGGATCTGATTGGTCTGTTACATTCAGCATCAGTGATGTGACTGTCAACAGATTGGTTGCAGACATCAGCTGATTTATTTCCACCTGGGAGGCTTTAGGTTATTATCACCTGAGAGCAGCGTGCAGGTATAGCTCTGCTGGTTCTCAATCTGGGAGCAAAGACCCACAGCTGGCCTCAAGGTAACTGTCGGTCCCAGGTCCTCTGTGCTTTTACTTTGACAGTGCTAAGAGGAAGTGGGCGTTTCATTTTTCAGCTGGTGTCAGGCTTAGGGTTTTACCAGTGTGAGCAGCAGTGTCTCATTGGCCCTGTATTGATCAGCGATTGTGATGGCTAAGTGGGGTGAAGGAGATCCTCGATGGATAGTAGAGGAGAGAGCTGACGCCACCAACGTCAACAACTGGCACTGGTCTGTTCATCTTCATCAATGCTACCATCACTGCAGTACTCATTATACTACTATTATTATTACTACTACTTATTTATTGTAATAAATATAAACTGGTCCATGTGGCAGACAGACAGACTGATGAAGGTAGAATTCAGGTAATGCTGTTGCTATAGAAGTTGCTTCAGCTCAGTGATAGAAAACGCGCAAGAAGTTAATTTTTGAGTAATCTTTGGGGCTTCCTGCAGGTAACTGAGGGCACTGGCCTCATTTCCATGGTAACAGCCTGAATGTCATGACTGAGTAAGAAGAGGACATTTCCAGAATGATCTCAGTGTGTATGTGATACTGTAGGATGAGCTATTTTAGACTCTCAGTGTGTGTTATGTGAGCCGCAGCTGGTTCAGCACATGTTTGGAGGTATTTTTGAACTCTGTGATGTCAGAGGTGGGCGTGATTTGGTACCCGCTGACCCTCCTCTCTCCCCTGGTCAGGACAGAGCGAGATGTGTCCTCCTGGTCCTCGGAGTGCCTCCATCAGTTGCTGCTCGGTGTGCAGGTGGAGGGACCTGAGGGTGTCTGCCATCTGACCGAAGTCACTAAGCTGGAGGGAGAAGCTTCCATCAATAACCGCAAAGGGAAGCTCTTCTACTTCTACGAGTGGCAGCTGAGACTCAGCTGGCTGGGTCAGTGATCTCACTGATGATGTCGTCCATCCATTCATCATGGGAGACCATCTCAATTTGGTTCATGTGACTGACTTTAACCTTCACGTAGATGCTGTAGATATGGGGTCTCAAACTCACAACCCAGGGGCTACTTGCTGCCCCGTATATTGACAGTTTGATCCTTGAAGTGACTTTTTTTTTTTGTTAAAATGAGTTATTTAAGAAGCCAAAAATGATTTAATATGAAGGCAATATGAGCAGAGAGTACAAATATGCTGTTAGTTCAGTGAGAGAGTCAAAAACTAATGTGTACACTTATGTCTGCATATTTGTTAAATATGAACAAAATGATAGTAGAAGTGCTGCCATGTGTCTGGCCAGGTAGAGAGTACTGATGTGTTTATTTGGTGGTTCAATGAAGGGCTTCAGTTAAGAGTGAGAAAAAAAACGTTTTGTCTTGTTATACAATATTTGAAATTTAAAAATACAACACTACATTTTAGAAAATATTTGTGTGTGTTTTCTTATTTGTTTGATTTGTATTACTTGAACACTGAAGTGGCCCTCCAATAAGATGACAGTGCCAGCAGTGGCCCATAGCTCATTTAGGTTTGAGACCCATGCACTAAACCTTTTAGCCAAAGTTCTTCTAGAAGCACGTCGCACAACATGGCAGCTATCATGATGATAACTCTCGGAGCATGTTTGAGCAGTTATTTTGAAATATTATCAGCGTTAACCCTAACTTCAGTGGTCACTGGGGAAAAACTGTAAAGAATCTTCATTGTGAGTGTTGAATAGTCAGGTGTTCATGCTTTACTTTTATTGAGCAACAAATTATTTTTCCTGCTAAATGAAGATCTTCTAAATCAGCAAGACACCATTTCCTCTTTAGCTCACAGGTTATCTGGTTGAAAATGCACATTATTCATTTATACCAGGGAGTCAAGTGCTTTTGATTTCAGTCTTTCTTTTTCAGAATCAGGTAACATTTTAAACAAGATAATCAATCTCTATGGGAGTAGAGTTCAAGCAGTGGCTCTGCATTGTGTTGGCACATGGTATTGAAAAAATATAATACTGAAGAGTTCTTCCCCACTGCTGTGTAAGCCATTATTGTAAACCAGGAGTCTTTGCTGATGATATTAATTATAACTACTAAATCTACTCTTATCCTGAATGAAAGGTTTCATTTTGACTCAGTGTCACCCGCTCTGGCCCTTGGAATACATTTGACTATGACTGCCAGAATCTCTAGCCACGTGTACAGCGGGGATTTTAACATAGGGTTGCTCTTTTTCTGTAGTGCCAACTGTTTTCTGTGTGCAGGGATGTCCTGCAGGGGAGTGAAGTTCAGAGGAACTATTGATGTGTCCAACCTGTCTGACGAGAATGACGAGGATGACCTGGATGTGAGTTTGACTTCTGATTCTGATCACATACCCTGCAACCCAGTGATGACTGCACAGATGAGTGTATTGATAATTATGTTGCTATCCAGATCTGCGTGGCTCTCTGTAAAGACCAGCCCAACACACCTCTCCTGGACCTCATGAAGACCTCCGGCATCCAGGAGGTTCGCAGGGTTCTGGGCGAGTATGTCCAGCGGCTCAAATCAGGTGTGTTACCTAGAAGACATCAGGCAGTTTCTGACCATAAGGAGTTTTTAGAACTGTTCGTGGGTGTCTCCTCTGTGTCTCTTAAGTAGATCGGTCAGTAACTATCAAAGCCTTTTAGGGGTGGGTCTAAACAGGAAAAAGCTAGAAGTAATGTGGAAACTTGAAACCATTAAAGTTCTGTGAAATTCAGCAGTGAGAGGTGGGTGGGTCCAGGCTTGAGATAATAGTTGGAAGTGAATACTAAAGTGTTAAGAATACTGCTGATATGAGGGGGTGAGTTACTGAGACAACCAGAGTCTACAATTAACTCTAGCACCCAGCAATCCTGTCAGAGTCTGGCTGAGGCAGACTGTATGTATTGCGAAAAATAACTCAAATGCAGACCAAAACAGAATGTGAAACGTGACATGGAATAACAAAACCGAGCCGTTTATTAAGGCTGGCAAAGAAGTACAAAACAAAAGACAAAGGTGAAACTAAACAATAAACTAAACTGGGTGAATTAAGATTAAAGCATGAAAAAACCTTCAACATGAAACCTGGCATGGAGACATGGAAAAAAAACCTGGATGCATGACGTGAAAACAGCAGACGACCTGACAAGAAATGACTGAAAACACACAGACTAAGTACACACAGGAGGATAATGAGGGAAGTGGAAACACATGGGGAAACAAGTGAGGATAACGACATCACAGGGGAAACGTAAAGCTAAACACATAGAACACAGGAACACAGAACCTCTTCAAAATAAAATGGGAAAGATAATGAAACGCAGATGTGTCAAGTTCATGTTGTCACAACAAAAGACATGAAACACATAAAGGACAAGGGATACTTAATACAGGGGTTGAAAACTTAAGGGGAAACTAATAAACAAATTACCTTAGAAAACCCAATGAACTTAAACATAAACCATAAACATCCAAATTAACAAAAACTCAAAACGCTGGGTAAAAAGACCCAGGATTGTGACACATCCACTACAAATGCATGTGAGCAAAACACGTTAAATCTAAGTGGAGCTTTAGTACTCTGTTTTGAGCTTCTCCTGGTGGTTGGAACGTTTGTAGTTTCAGCCCTCAGCAAGCCATTACTCTGAGACAGTCCCTAAAACGCTTCATTATGAAATTTACACCTGTAAAGATCAGCCAGGGAGATGACCCATGGGGTAACTGTGACCTCTGATCCCACAGAGTTTGGTCAGGGAATGATTCTTCCCACCACCAACGCACTGAAGCAGCATTCATCTGTGTCGACCAAGAAGAATGAGGTTAAGACCAATAAAACCCAAGTAGGATGCTCCTCCTGTCCTGACTTAGCTCCTGTTCAGCCTCACTGTTGAAGTGCTGACCTTTGATTTTTCTGTGTTGTCCTGCAGATTAGCCCCGCCCCCAAGTGCTCCTCCAGTACCGCCCCCTGTCCCACAGGTGATCGTAACCAAACCTGCAGTTTCGATCTGAAAGAAACATTCCAGACCAACGCTCATGAACTCTACAGGACATTCATCAGCCAAGAGGTACTCGAACAGACTAGGAAGGACCAGACGAAATCAGAACAGACCAAGAAAGACAAGAACACGTTATAAATGACGCCCTATGAAAGACCCTGTTCAATTTATCTAAATGAGTCATGACCAGCCAGCAAGAAAAACTTTGTTTGATTAAAATCAGGTCAAATCTAGGCTAAAAATTGGTGTCAGACTTTTACGAGTTCAGTATGAATCCTAGGCCTGAAACTGACTGAAACCAGACAATGAAAACAGAAATACAATTAACCAGGTGATCAGAACTGGGCCCCGGCATTACCTGAAATTAGGCTGACACTATCCACTCTGCCATAGCCCAGTTACAGACTTAGCACCTGAGTGCCTTCATTGCAATCTTGGGGAACTTCAACCATGTCATCTTGGACCCGCTAATCTTTATGCAGACATTCCAGGCCACAGCACTTGCCTGCCAGTGGCCTGAGGAGGAGTGGGCTTCCAGGCTTCTGCCGCTGCTGTCAGGGGAGGCACAGATGGCGGCCCAGCCTGCCCCCGGCGTCCCGGGGTGTCTTTGAGGATGTTTGCAGGGCAGTATTGGATTGGCTCGGGTTCACCCCGGAGGACTACCGGAGGCGATTTCGGGCTAGTCAGATGTCAGCGGGGGAGCAGCCGTTCACTTGGGCTCGACAGCTGGAGGACACGGCGGCGAGCTGGCTGCGTCCGGGGCCAACACTGGCGGAGGACCAACCTGCCGGCAGGACCGCCGCCGGTACTGCGGGCAGGGGGGGGGGGCCCTCAGAGCGTCAGCTGCTGTTGTCTGCAGCTCAGGGGAGGGGAGGCGAGATCAGCAGGACGGAGAGAGGCATGTCGCATCCCATTTTGGGCACAGTTCCACAGCTTACTGGGGTAATAAACTGGGTGAAATCGCAACCAGTAAATTTGTGTAATGTTTGCCCGGCACTTAGCAGTGACACTGGGTCAACTGATACTGACTCTGGGGGGGAGGAGGTGGCGGGAACCTCTACAGAGGCCCCACTGCCTCCGGTTATGCACCCCACAGAAGGTTTTTCCCTAGAGCAGTCTCGGGATGACACCCTACGCTCAGCCTATGACCAGGTGATAGATATTGATGGTCTGCTGGTGCACCCTGAAGCCTCGCGGACTTACACCCAGTTCCAGTGAGTCTTGACACTCGCACGAATGAGATCTGCACCCAGTTGTTGGTGCCACAAAGCCGCCGGGAAACATTTTCCAGGCGGCTTATTCAAACCCCATGGCAGGGCATTTAGGATGCAAGAAAACTCTGGAGCGCATAATGGCCTAATTCTATTGGCCGGGTATTTGGGCCGATGTGCGCCGCTGGTGGTGCCCAGAATGCCAGCTGGTTAACCACCCAGCCATTCCAAAGGAATGCACCCATTACCGCTGATGGAGATGCCGTTTGAGCGCATTGGTATGGATATCTTCGGGCCATTCCACCGGAGTGCACGCGGCTATCGCTTTGTGTTGGTGCTGGTGGTTTATGCAACGTGATACCCGTAAGCAGTACTGCTGCACACCATTTCAAGAGTGTGGCCCAGGCATTGTCTTGCGAGTCGGTATTCCGAAAGAAATGCTGACTGACCAGACCACGTCGTTCATGTCTCGCACTCTGAGGGAGCTATACAAATTACTGGACATTAAATCTATTCGGACCAGTGTCTAATACCCTCAGACTGATGGGCTGGTGGAGCGGCTGAAAAAGACTTTAAAGTCCATGATTCTTAAGTTTATTCACGAGGATGAACGAAATTGGGATCGGTGGCTAGACCCCAGGCCTCCATGGGATTTTCTCCCTTTGAGTTACTGTATGGCAGGTAGCCGCAAGGGGTGCTCGACTTGATTCAAGACAACTGGGAGGAAGGGTCGAGCCCCACAAAGAATAAAATTCAATACGTGCTGGGCCTGAGAGCAAAGCTGCACAGGTTGGGGTGGTTATCACGGGAGAATTTACTCCAGGCCCAGCAACATCAGCAAAGCTTGTACAACAGAGGGGCTAGGCTCAGGCAATTTTCACCAGGAGACAAAGTGCTTGTATTACTACCATTCTCCAGCTCGCCAAGTGACGAGGGCCCTTTGTGGTCACACAGCGAGTGGGGGACGTTGACTATGAGGTTGACCAGTCAGACAGGAGAGGAGCGACGCAAATTTACCACCTCAACCTCCTTAAAGCATGGAGGGAGGCTGAAACCACTGCTCTGTTGAGCCTGGTTAAGGAGAGAGATGAGTGTGGGCCGGAGGTGCCAAATTCCACCATCCCCGCCTCCCTCCATTGTGATGACCACTCACACAGGCCCAGAGAGCAGATGTTGCTGCACTGCAACAGCGCTTTGCTGATGTGTTCTCCCCCTGCCCGGCCGAACGTCTCTCATAGAGCACCATATTGAGACACACCCTGGCGTGACAGTGGGTTCATGGCCCTACAGGCTCCTGGAGCATAAAAGACAAATTGCTGAATTGCAGAATTGAACAATATGCTGAGGCTAAAAAGTAGCCCCATAGTTATATGATATATAAGATATATGCCCATAGTTCTTGTGGTGAAGAAAGATGGGTCTATACGGTTCTGTGTGGACTACCGCAAGGTGAATGAGGTGTCACGTTCGATGTGTACCCAATGCCCCAGGTCGACGATCTCCTGGACTGGTTGGGCACTGCTTGTTTTTTCACGATGCTGGATTTAAACAAGGGCTACTGGCAGATTCCCTTGTCTGCAGAGCAATCTTCCCTCTTAGAGAGAAGTGGTGCTTCAAAGGATAGTTGCAGATTTCTGTCAGAATGTGGAGATAATACAGTACAAATAAAATGTTCACGTTTCTCCAACGTTGTCTTCCCAACAGTTTCACTAACATCTACACTGGATGGCCAGGAAGCGTTCGCGATGTCTTATCGGGCGCATTTCCGGCGCTGATAATTGGCATCTGTCTTGTGTCAGTGACATAAAAGACGGATTTAATGCGGCATGACCATTCAAACAGCAGTCGCTTTCAGATATGTATTGGATTCAGTAGCACATATGAAAGTGACCCAGGTCGGATTTGAAAATATCGGATTTGTGCTGTTCACACTGTCATACCATGATCGGATATGGGTCGCATAGGGTCAAAAAAGTCGGATATGATGCGCTTTCGCGTGCAGTATGAATGTAGCCTTAGATGGTGTTTTCCTTGTAGCTGCGTACAGCAAACATGGGGGAGGGTCTGTGCTGGCGGACGTTGGTTACTGGCCTGGTAGCCTGGCTGCCCCTGGGTGGGTCCGGGACGGGCTTGGAGGCTTGTGGTTCTGGGGGTGCTCCGCCCCTGGGCTGGGGCTCTCTGGCTGGGCCTTGGGTCCTGGTTGTTGTGTTGCCGGGGTGGTGGGCGGGTGCATCAGCCCAACTGTAGGGCTCTCTAAATGGCCTGTATTTATATAGCGCTTTACTAGCCCCTAAGGACCCCAAAGCGCTTTACATATCCAGTCATCCACCCATGCACACACTGGTGATGGCAAGCTACATTGTAGCCACAGCCCCAGCCCCTCCCTTTCTTCCCTCCCCATCCTCAGCTGCCTCCCTCTTCCCAATCCACCACACACACGCAGGACTTGGGGTGCAGGTGTGTCACCAGGGTGCAGGGGAGGCACTCCCCCTCTGCCCCCTTCTGGCCGCCTGTCCCTCAATTTTAATCCGCAACCTAGACAACCACATTACTCAGGTTTGGGGTCTTCACTCACCCCGCGTTCTGTTAACCATCGGGGCTGGGGGGCTGGGAGGAGGTGCTGGCCGTTGGATTGGGGTCTGGGATGCGGGGCCTCCCTGCTACTGCAGATAAGGAGGCGGTCTGCCTTCCTCTACCCCAGTGAGAAGGGTTACATCTCCTGGGTCCAGGTATGGTTTGCCCCTCTGGGGGCGGGGGTACCCGGACCTGGGATGTAGAGTATGTTTGGGGAGTGTGAATGTGTGTACAGTGCCTATTTGTGTCTGTCTCCACGTCGGGTGAGTGCCGAGTATTTGTTTGTGTATATGGGGGTGGGAATGCATGTTTGTGTCTGCGTACGCCTCTTTGTCTGTGTCTATATGTCAGCTGGGACCTAGACTCCACCTCTCTGGGAACATCTCAGGCTCTCCGAGGTATGGAGGCCTATCTCCCCTCACCACACTCCCTGCCAGTAGCTGATGCCCTCAGACGTTGGTGTGTTGGTGGTTCTTGGTGTCTGGGGCTGGGGCTGGGCGCTCATGTATGTACCAACTCACTCCTGGTGGCCGATTGGCAGGACCTGGCGACTGTGGCCCGGCTGGGCCCCTTCCGGTGGGTGGGGTACCCTCAGGCCTCTGGGCCTGAGGCCCGGTCCTCTCTGGCACAGCTGGCTGCCTGCAGAGTCCGCAGGCACGTCACTGCAACCCCCTCTGGCCTCTGCTCCGTGGCTGCTGGGTGACCTCTTGTTTGGGGCTCTCCTCAGCTCTTCCCAGGAGGGTGGCACAGTTGCCCCCCTGGTGGTCCTCCATGGGTCCTCGTATTCTGGGACCTCTGGATGTCTGGGGCCTGGATCTCCTCCATACCTGCTTCATGCCCTGGGGGACGGTGCTGTGGCTCCCCACACTTCCTAGCAGATCGTTACATGGAGAAACCTTTTGAATTCAAGCATGCCGATCCACACAGGTGTACACACGGGTTTTCACAGACACACACTTCACCTTTCTTGGCTGCTACCTCAAAGCACATTGTGCGCTGTCGGTCTTGCGTACTGCACAATAACATGTCATATTTAGTATCGACTGTTATCTGCTGTTAGCTACTTTATTGTGATTGTGTTGTATTTATTATGTTGTTTTTTGTTTGTTTACTCTTCTGTTTTTTCTTATCCCCATACAGGTGATCCAGGTGTTTTGTTTTGTTTTTTTCTTCCCGCCTTTCTCACCATCTCTTCTCCCCTCTATTTTTCTTTCTCTCCCTCTCTTTCTTTCATCCTTCCTCCTTCTATCCCCCAGTCATGTCTGTCCCGTCTGTAACAACCGAAAATCAAATCAAATAAATACATAAAACTGGACAGTCAGAACCAAGATCGTCTGGTTCTGAGACCAGAAAAACTCGTCACCACTGTCAGTTTCTTTATTGTGAAGGAATGTTTGTCTTATTGTTTGTTTGTATTGAAATACAGGATCAACAAACACACACAATTACATACACACACACAGCTGGTTTTAACGTCAATACAAAAGCGTCTAAAAACCTCAGTAGGAGGATCAATAAAAATGATCACGGATCAATTAAAGGGCAAATAAAAACCGATCAGTAACTCATTCCCTTGACACTGGTTATTGATCTGTGAGATATGGATCAGCTGCCTTGGCTCTGGAGCCTGGATGGAGTTTCTTCAGTTGGGTCAAAAGGTCAGCAAGCGGAGTCAAAAGATCTCCTCCTCATCTGCATCACAACCGTAATCTGGATGACGCAAATCAATAAAATCAATGAAATCAATCAATGTTACTGTAATGATTTTGAGAATAAAAGTCTGGACTAACCTCCCACCAGCTGCAGAGCGCTAACACACTCCTCCTCCTCCTCTTCCTCTTCCTCCTCCATGGGGGATGGAGCAGTTGGGAGGGTGGGGCTTGTTTCTGCTGCAGAGTCAAGGGGTGGGTTGGACTCAGTCTCTGCTGGTGTTTCTGTTTCTGTAACCACTGTGACTGTTCTCTCTACCTGAAAGATTAACATCAGGTAAACCAGGTAAGAGGGAGTAACAGGTACGAGAGGTGAGGAAGGACACACAGGTGAGACATGCAAGGAGGATGCGCACCTGATGAGCTGTTTTCTTCTTCTTTGGTGTGGAGGAAATGAGGTGGCGGAACCTGAAAGAGCAGGAGAGAGAACATCAGGATAGCGTGGAGGACAGGTTGAAGAATATTCATTACTGATGACAGGTTATTGAGAGATCAGATCAGTTGAGATACCTCTTGCCCATAATGCTGGTGTTGGCTGCAAGGTCTTGGTTACTGTCACTGGTCTTCCTGCGCCGGCGGCGGTTGAGTCGTTTTCGTGCTACGGTGGTATCGGGGGTGTGGTCGGGGGACCTGGTCGGACTTCCTGTTCCTCGGTTAAGATCTCTAAGGACATCGTAGTTGATCTTACTGGAGATCTTCTTCTTCTCTAACATTCTCTCAATCGCCTCGCCCGCTGTCAATGCCTCGATCTGGTCCCGCTTCTTAGACTTCTTCTTCTTCTGACAAAATATTCACCACATGGGGTCACAGATTAGGTGGGTGGAGCTTCAGGTGAGGCTCTTGAGTGGATGCTGGTTTCACTCACCTTCTCCTTGTAGGTGCCCTCCTCCTTCTCTTTGTTTATCCGCTCCTGTTTCTCTGGAAACACAAAAACAAATCAATCAGAATCAGTAATCAATAACACCCATCAATGATTGCTGATGAGCACCTTTCTGCTCCTTCAGGTATTCGGCGTTCTGCTTCATCCACAGCTCCGTCTTCACCTGAACCTCCTTCTCATTTAGGATGTACTGTATCACACAGAACAGGCCAATCAGAAAAGAGCACGTGCAGTTGGGTCCTTTCACAGTAAAAGTTGCTCAGGTATCTTTGTACCTGTAGAACTGTGAACTGACCTTATCGATCTCTTGATCATCAATACCTTCCAGGTCCAGCTCCTCGCTCTGTGGGTGGTCACCTGAAGGTAAACGCAGAGCTTGATTTCTAACTGCCCTATGATCTAATGGTGATGTCACCATTCTGTTACAGTCGTTATCCTCACCGAGATCTTTCTCGCCACTCTCTGATGTGTCCGAGGTCTGGAAAGTCTGCTGGAGGCTCAGGCTGGCGGCGCTTGGCAGTTTTCCCAGAATGGAGGTCAGAGAGGCAGCCTGACGGTGTGGTCCCATCGACTCCTTCTCTGGCTCTGCCACCGGATCTCCCTTCATGCCACGTACCTCCTCCTCCTGGATCACCTGACACAGGAAGTCCTCAGTCAGGTGGTGGGTGGCCGCTTGTAATTCCACATCTTCGCTCTCAACCTCCTCGGGCTCTGATGGCATTGACAAAACCTCGCCGTTGTCCTCGGGGTCTGAAAACAGAAAAGGTGGGAGCAGCTGAGTGACTGTGTGGGCATGGTGAGACAGTCAGGTAACCCAAAGAACTGACCAACTTCTTTGGTGTAAGCGGCGTAGATTCCTCTGAGTTTGGGCCGACTCTTCTCCAGCTCGGTTTCAATCTCGTCTTTGTAGCAGCTGATCTCTCCTGATGATGACAGGAAATGCACTGTGATTCAAAGATTCAATACGTAACCCCCTCTCATCTGAGGCAGCCCACCCAGGTAAAAAAGACAAACTGACCTTCGACCTCATCCAGTTTCTTAGCCAGCTCCTGCTCTAACTGCAAGAAACCAGGAAGCACAGAGTGGTTAGCTAATTGGACACCTAGCTGCTGCAGCCAATCAGAGACAAAGATGTACCTGCTGCATTTTGGCTTTGTGCTGTGCAGCAGTGAATGAGGGGGGGTCGCACTCCTGCTCCAGATCTACTCTCATGAACTCATCAATGGTCAGCTGACTGGTGGGCGTGTCCTCAAACTCAGTTAACCTGCAGGGAGGGAAAGGCGCTGAGATCTGCTTCCTGTTTTGGTGGGGGTCAGGTGTATTCAGGTGTTTGTGGGGCTCACCTCTTCCTCAGTGTGGTCTGGCAGACCTTCACCACGCCAATCACGTCCTTCACTGAACGCCGAAACTTATGCATCCGAGCTGCTACCAGGAGTGCTGAGGAGGAGGAAGAGAAGGAGTGTTAATGTCTGCTTCATGCACATTGCCGCTGACGTTTGTTGCTATAGTGACAAATTCCAGGTTGCACCTGCTCCACAGAGTCCAGAGGGTCGGCGTCCTGTGTGCATCCAGTCCCTCTTCATCCTCTGTACAAGACGAAGAGCCGTCATGGAAACCTCATGAGTCTTCGCCCCAAACTCCAACATGTGCGCAAAGCGAGGAATGTACAGACAGGGGTCTGAGGAGGGGAAGGAGTGCTTCAATGTTAATAAACGTGGCCACACAGGGTCAAAGTTCATCAGCAGGCAAAAGATCGCTTTTTTGTTGTGGCATCAGCAGAGATTTATAAACAGTATTCAAACTTAAGTTCAACTTAAGTTAAAGGCCTTGTGTCCAGCTCCGCCCACTACATTTACTGTTGACTGTTAAATCCAGAACTGAATCAGCTTTCTGGGATTTCTTTACCTGAATGATTGAATCCGCATCAGGGCTCTGTAAGTTAGCTGTGAGTTACACTGATCACACATCATATCAGAGACTGCAGAAACTATGTGGGAGATTCCCCTCATGACTGCAAACCCTCAATAATCACCAAGGATACTGAAATTACACCGCACGTGAGGTGTGTTCACACTATCCCAGTGTTCAGCATCCACTGAGCCGCTTCTGCACTCAGAAGCTGCATTTCCGTGTGTGTGTGTGTGAGTGAGAGAGACTGCTTGTTAACACGCTTAGTATTTTTTTTTCTTCATAACAGTGGCTTGGACACAGACATCACCACACACTGTACGTAGCAAACATAAACATACGGACACACTTCCGTGTTTGGTGTTCATGAAAACATTTGCGGTTGCTCGATGGCTGCGTTCTTTTCCCGCGCTCTGCTGCCCTCTTGCAGTGCGGAGCGGTGGTGAAGGCGGTACTACAGTGTAAGATGGCGGCCGGAGGCAGGCTGCAGCGATCTGCTCGTTTTTAACGTTTACAGCGGAAGGACGCGGGGACGGCAGACGTCACACAGGTAACCCGCATACCAAAGCTCCATGACACGCGCCACAGGTCCAACGCTGAGAATCTGGTACGTGATCGGTACTCAGAGCTGTGATTAGTGATGATCGATTGTTACCGGACAGAGACCCGATCTCCTGTTCGCTGAAGATAAACAGATGTGGTGGGCGTGGCTTTCTGGGCCACACTGATGTTAATAATAACAGCGGTCTGCTGAATCCACACCTCTGCGGGTTAGATACTGTTTATTAGCTGGATCCATGTTAGTGATCAGAGATCAATGACCGCAGCGCAGACAGGTGAAGCATTACAGACCGCCTTAGTAAACACACCTGGACACCCTCAGATGAATGATATCAGCGATCAGATAATCCAGATTATGATGAGCCTGCAGCTGCTGTCAGTTGTCTGTGCTTTAGGACAAAGGAGACGCTCTGCTGTCAGATAATCTGGATCATAATCTCTGTGGATCATAACATCCCGCTCTCTCTGACCCACAGCAGGCTGCGATGCTGTGACTGCTGACTCTGCCTGCTTTCTGAGGAGGACATGGCAGCCGAGCTGTTCTCCACCAGTCTCCCTCAAGACGAGGAGGTGGAGGTTCTGGAGGTGAAGAAGAGCTTCATTCAGGTGAGCGACCTGCAGCTGACTGCCGAAGACATCTGTGGAGACAGCGGCATTGCCGCCTCACAGCCAAATAACCATGACGGGAACCCGGAGGAAACAGACAGCTGGCAAGCTTCCCACCCCACCCTCAGAGAAAGGTAAAAAAAAAAAAAACCCCAAAAAAACCCCCACCACCAACAACCACAAGCAGTCAGAGAGATAAACAACAACAATAAGAGGACAACAAATTGACTATGCAGACATTGCTTCTTTTTCATCTAAAGGACATTAAAATGTTTGTTGCTAACACAGCCCCAACACAAAGCCCCATCCAATTCAATGTTAATTTTACAGTCCTAAATTACAACAACTGTTGCCTTAAGGTGCTTTATATTGTTTAAGTAAAGTGACTAGATGTTACAATCCCATATCAGGGATTGTAACATCTAGTTTCACAAAAAAGAAAGAGAAAACCCCATTAATCATATGACCCCCTATGAGTAAGTGCTTTGGTGACAGTGGGAAGAAAAAATTCCCTTTTAACAGGAACAAACCTCTAGCAGAACCAGGCTCACAGAGGGGTGACCATCTGCTGGTGGTGGTCAGAGGGCCCGGTGGCGCCAGTGTCCGGCAGCCTCGCCTCTGTCAGTGCGCCCCAGGGTGGCTGTGGCTACAATGTAGCTTGCCATCACCAGTGTGTGAATGTGTGTGTGAATGGGTGGATGACTGGATATGTAAAGCGCTTTGGGGTCCTTAGGGACTAGTAAAGCGCTATATAAATACAGGCCATTTACCATTTTACCATTTGCTGTGAACAGCTGGGGATGAGTGGAGGTCAATGTTATCCAGTTTCATGGATAGATAAAGCTGTGTCATCTGCATAGCAGTGAAAATGTATGCTATGTCTCTTGATGATAACAGAACCCTCACCAATTGTAACCTTCACTAAAGCTGTTTCTGTGCTGCGATGAGCTCTGAAAACTGACTGAAACTCTTCAAATAAGCCATTCCTCTGCAGTTGATGTGTTAGTTCTTTGACAACTACTCTTTCAAGAATTTTTAATATGAAAGGAAGGTTGGGGATTGGCCTATAATTAGCTAACACCGGTGGGTCTAGAAATGGCGTTTTAGGCAACGGTTTAACTACTACCAGCTTGAAGGCCTGTGATACATAGCTGATTAATAGAGATAGGTTGACCATATTTAAGATTGAAGCATTAATTAATGGCAGGACTTCTGAGCAATCTTGCCATTCCTGCATGTCCTCATGTGTTGAAGTTCAGGCTCTGGCTGCTGGGCTGGGGTCTGCATACATTCAGCTTTATCATCATTCTGCATTTTTGGCTATGTTAGCTACTAAGAAATGTGATGTGCTAACCCGAGTCTGTTGTTGTCCTTGTACTTTGCTGTTGTCTGTTGATTATGTTGTGTGGCTGCAGGAACGCTCTGATGTTCAACAATGAGCAGATGGCTGATGTCCACTTCATTGTCGGTTCTTCAGGAGAGACTCAGACAGTGCCTGCTCATAAGGTACAGAACCTGTTCCCACTGACACTTTGATCCAGAGCATACGGTTTGATGCTGTGGTCCAGATTCTAATGGATTCCTCTGTATGGCAGTACGTCCTGGCGGTGGGCAGCTCGGTGTTTGGAGCCATGTTTTATGGAGATCTGGCAGAGGGACAGTCTGTGATCCAGATCCCTGATGTTGAGCCGGCTGCTTTTCTCATCCTCTTAAAGTGAGTCAGAAATCAAGACCAGGCCCACTGTTAGTGAATTAGCAGCAAGCAGAGTCCTGAAAGTAGTCTCCTTCACTCGGATGACCCCCAGCTTTGCATTCTGCCTCATGTGGAGCTACAGCTGCCTTTCTAGTGTGCCTCATTGGGCTAGGATAGAAGGATAAAGGCTAGGATAGCAATGGAATCAGAGAGGCACAGGCTTCACAGAACTACAATCTGAGAAAACGTTGTCTGACAGAAAAAAATTATTACAAAACATAAAAAGTTTTGTTAGTATCCTGAACACTTGACTCCTGAACGTGACTATGAAATCTTTTTCAGTGCAGATCTGAGTACCGCCATTAGTGTTTCGACCAAATTGAAAAGTGTTCTGTGGCAGGATCTGAGGTAGGGTGGAGGTTTGTGGTGGGACGTGCTTAAAGACTGTAGACACCGTGGGCTGGGCAGAAGGAGTTCAGCTCCAGTGATTTTGTTTCTTGAAGCAGGATTTAGTTGAAGGGACAGGAGAGTAAGGCAGGCGTTGTAGTTTATGGTGTAGCTCGAGAAAAGGGACCACAGACCAGATTTCACAATCCATCATGTTGATAACATTGAGGTAACTTCTGTTTCTGCTCCACTGTGGTGATACACAAACCCACTACAGTCAGCTATGGATGCCGCGTGTTGTACAATTTTTGTCGAAACATGACCTCATCCTACTATTTTCTCTATCTCAGGTACATGTACAGCGATGAGATTGAGTTGGAGGATGATACCGTGCTCGCCACGCTATATGCTGCTAAGAAGTATATTGTCCCTGCTCTGGCGAGGGCCTGCGTAGCCTTCTTGGAGACGAGCCTTGAGGCAAAGAATGCCTGTGTGCTGCTGTCTCAGAGTCGGCTGTTTGAGGAGCCGGAACTGACGCAGCACTGCTGGGAGGTGATCGACGCTCAAGCCGAACTCGCTCTGCGCTCTGAAGGTTTCTGTGAGATCGACTTGCTCACGCTGGAGATAATCCTGCAGAGAGAAACACTCAACACCCGCGAGATCGTGGTGTTTCAGGCACTGCTGTGCTGGGCGGCGGCAGAGTGTCGGCGGCAGGGCTTGACAGTGAACCCCAGGAATCAACGCACGGTGCTTGGTAAGGCCCTGTACCTGGTCCGATTCCCTTCCATGACACTGCAGGAGTTTGCAGATGGGGCAGCGCAGTCGGATGTGTTGACGCTCAAAGAGGCCCACGACGTCTTTCTGTGGTTCACTGCTACCAACAAACCCAGGCTGGAATTCCCCACTGTGAAGCGGGCGGGGCTACTGCCACAGAGGTGCCACCGCTTCCAATCCTCAGCCTACCGGAGCAACCAGTGGCGCTACAGGGGGCGCTGTGACAGCATCCAGTTTGCCGTGGATCGCAGGATTTTTGTAGCTGGACTTGGTCTGTACGGTTCCAGTGGTGGGAAGGCAGAGTACGTTGTGAGGATTGAATTGAAGAGGCAGGGAACTGTTCTAGCCCAGAATCTCAACAAGTTTCTGTCAGATGGGTCAAGCAGCACCTTCCCGGTGTGGTTCGAGCACCCGGTGCAGGTAGAGCAGGACACCTTCTACACAGTCAGTGCCGTCCTGGACGGAAACGAGCTGAGTTACTTTGGCCAGGAGGGGATGACTGAAGTGCAGTGTGGGAAAGTGACCTTCCAGTTCCAGTGCTCATCAGACAGTACCAATGGCACTGGGGTGCAGGGGGGGCAGATCCCAGAGCTCATCTTCTACTGTTGAACTGGACCCAGGGATTCAGCCAACAGGCAGGAAGTCGGAGCCTGGAGCTCAGATTCAATCAACGGACCTGGCAATTGGAAATTGGCAGCTGATTGAACAATGCCGTGGACCTGAGAGCTGATTGGCTGTCAGGTTTTTAGAAGTGTTTGGTGTATATTAAAGTCTCCTGAATATTTGAGAAAATGAATAAAGGAAGTTGTAGTTTTTCTGCTGCTGCCACTAGATGTGGCTATGTGGTCTCACACTAGGGATGGGTACCGGTGTCCGGTGCCATGATGGCACCGGTTCTGACATAAACGGTAGTAACCAGACCGAAAAGCAGCGCACATTTCGGTGCTTTGTTTCGGTGCTTTTTTTTCCTGAGCTGTGATACACTTCTAGCCAATCATTTTACGTTTCCGAGGATAGTAGGCGGGGCCAGGTACGTACGTTCTGTTAGAGCAGAGCTACAGATTAAAAATGTCCAAGGCGAAGCGGTCAAAAGTCTGGCTGTACTTCACAGCAAAATATGAAAACTCAGCAGCCTGCAACAAGTGCTTTAAGCTGATACTGTGATACTGTCAAAGGAGGTAACACCAAGAATCCGATTAAACAGCTGGCGACGCATAGCGTTTTTTTTAAAAGCCGAGAAATGCGCCGTATTTGATAGCTTGCTGCGAGACCTCACACCGTGCACGTCGGGTGGGTTGCCAGTTATCGGACCCGGAGCAACATCCCCCAAACACCCGAAGAATAGAGTCCTCCTGGCCCCTAGCCCTGCCAGTGTAGCAGAAATGATGACGGATGATGATGGCAGCAGCAGCCGTTCTTCTCTGCGTGAGTAGCTTGTTGTCCGTGTGTAATTTACGTTGAGTAGGCTAACCACGTTATTACATTAATGCATGTAAGGTGAACTAGCAAACATCATCATAGCTACATGCGGCTGTCTTCTTGTTTGATGGCAGATACTCCCTTCACCCTGGCCAAAAAGGCTAAAATGACCAAAGAAAAAGTGGGAAACAGTTAAACACGAGAGGTTTTTGGACAAAGTTTGTGTTCTCCATTCTTTAAGCACCGGTTCGAGCACCGTTTAAGCACCGGCACCGTTTCAAAAGTACCGATTTGGCACCGGTATCGGATAAAACCTAAACGATACCCATCCCTATCTCACACTGTGGGGGATTTTCAACTTTTTTTGTGCTGTGGATAATGAATTTTACTTGTTGTGTTCAAGGTCACACGTGTAAAACGGAAATAAAAAATTTGAATGCAACAACAAATTATTTCAAGCCTGTATTCAGTAGAAAAGCATTGCAGACAAAAAATATAAAGTTGAAACTGATAAATGTGATTGGTGTTTTTTTTTTAGTTTTTTTTTTATTTACAGTTTATTTCTGGATGTCAGCACATGTTGCACATGTTTATCACACTTTAAATCATCTGTGAGACTGCATTCTCTGCTTTTCCAGTGTTGTGTGCTTTAAATAAATACAATGAGTAAATAGCTCACCAATGGCGGGAGCATTGATGCAGAGCTCACGAGCCAGCAGCAGGAAGGTCTTTCCCAAGATGTAGACATTTACCTGGACACACAGCATAGAGCTCACACCTTAATGACACCACTGAGATTCCACTGAGAGTAGCTGAGGCTCGGTCTTACCTGCAGCAGATCGCTGAGGTCCAGCAGCATGTCTGAGGCTTGTATAAGGAAAACCAGGAGATGAAAGGTCAGAATGAAGCCTGTAACCTCTGTGTTTTTATCACGTTTGTGTTTGATTTAAAATTGTAAATCACTGGTTCCAGGTGTTTCTGATCACCTTAAACAGCAGAACATCTGCAGCACATTAGGGTGATGGACATCTGAATGTACCGCTGATGGATCAGTTCCTGTGACAAACCTGCATCCACCTGCAGCTGATGAAAATCTGATGTCTTTCTCCTCATACCGTATTTTCACGACCATAAGACGCACTGTACTAAAAGGCGCAGTCTCAGTTATGTGTGCCATTACTGTATTTAACACACACATAAGGCGCACTGGATCATAGGGCGCATACAAGTACTGTATGCATATTTAAAAATAAAGCGGGAGCAAACCTGAGTTCGGTACCTTACTCACATTTCTGTTACCGGTAATCGTCATCATCAACAACACACAAGCATACAAGTGTGCATATTTAAAAATAAAGCAGGAGCAAAACAAAGTTTGGTACTCACATTTTTATTACCAGTAATCGTCATCATCAACAACATACAAGCATACAAGTGTGCGTATTTAAAAATAAAGCAGGAGCAAAACAAAGTTTGGTACTCACATTTTTATCATCAATCAAACCCATCGAAGTCCTCATCCTCTATGTCTGAATTGAACAGCTGCGCTAAATCTCCATCAAACATGCCAGGTTCACTTTCTTCACCGTCAGAGTCACTTTCCGTGCCGTGCGGCTCCTCGGAAATGATGCCGGCTTTTGCGAAAGCTCGAACAACAGTGCCAGCAGACATGTTAGCCCAAGCATCTACAATCCATTGGCAAATTGTGGCGTAACTCGCCCAGCGCTGCCTTCCACTCTTGGTGAAACTGTGGTCCCCAACGGTCATCCATCGCTCCCAGGCCGCTCGCAGTCTTACTTTGAACGGGCGGTTCACACCGATGCCCAGCGGTTGGAGTTCCTTTGTCAGGCCTCCCGGAATGACAGCAAGCTCACAGTTCATTTGTTTCACTAGTTTTTTCACATCGGCTGTGAGAGGGGCACGCATAGAGTCACAGATTAAGAGCGATGGTGATGCGTGGAAAAAACCACCTGGTCTCCTTACATACACCTCCCTCAGCCACTCTTTCATCATTTCCTCATCCATCCAGCCCTTTTCATTTGCCTTAATTATGATTCCTGCTGGAAACTTCTCTTTAGGCAAAGTCTTTCGTTTAAAAATCACCATAGGCGGCAGTTTCTGTCCATTAGCATGGCAGCCAAGCACAACAGTAAAAGAAGACTTTTCATACCCCGTTGTGCGTATCGCTACCGTGCTGGTCCCCTTCTTCTCCACAGTGTGACTCACCGGGATGTCAAAAGTGAGCGGGACCTCGTCCATGTTTGTGATGTGGCTGGGCTGGATGTTTTTGTCGCCGATGTGTTTGCTGCGGAAGATGGCCAGCTTTTCCTTATAATCCGCTGGAAGTTGCTGCGCTACCGTAGTCCTGGTCCGGATGGAAAAATGGCACCGTTTCATAAAACGAAAGCACCAAGACGGACCTCCTTGGAAATGTTCAATGTTCATCTCTTCAGCTAGTGAAACTGCTTTTAGCCGAATGGTGACCGTCGAAACGCTTCTCCCGCTCGTTCTTTGCTCGATGATCCACCGCTCGAGTCTTTCCTCCAACTCGGGCCACCTCGCCTTATGTCCGCGGAAACTCAGCTGCGTTTTCTTGACCTGCCGGAGCTTGTTTTCTAGCTTCCTCCATTTGCAAACCATCGATTCGTTAATCTTAAATTCTCTCGCGGCTGCTCGATTTCCATGTTCCTCCGCATAGCTGATGGCCTTCAGTTTAAACTGTGCTTCATAAGCGTGTCTCTTTGCCATTTTCAGGGTTGTTAAAACAACGATGTTCCACATAATGCACATACCTGTCCTTTTATACAGGTATGTGCGATTGTCCGGTATATACGATCAACGCTCACACTTCACCCTTTAGCGTTCTCATGGTGTTCTCTACTACGTCCTCCTTACAACACACAGGGCGCACTGCGCTATAGGGCGCGCCGTACTTTTTGAAGAAAATCTAAGACTTTTAAGTGCGCCTTATGGTCGTGAAAATACGGTAGTTTTAAAAGAGGAGATGAGCTGCACACCTGAGCTACAGGTGAGGAAACCAGTTCAGTGGTTCACCTGGCTGCATGTAAACTGACTGTAGGCCATCGCGGTTTCAGAGTTCAGGTTTGTCTCGGCAGTTTGCACATGCTCAGTGGGTCAGAGTGGTTGCTAGGATACGTGGCGTGCCCTCAGTGCGGCACACAAGGTAGAGGCAGGCAGCGATGACGTGCTCTGTCTTGCGGCCCCGGGTCAGGTGTTTGCTGACGACTAGCTTGAAGAAGTTGAAGGCGGTGTCGAGGCAGTGCTGGTTGAGCTGCAACTGACTGCCCAGCTGCTGGATCTGACGCTTACCTGCACACACACAGGCTCGTTACACCTGTGGCTCACCTGGACACCCTGCCCCCAAACAGTCAAAGGACTCACCGTTCTGAAGTGTCTGGGCTCGCGACTCTTTACCAACGCTGGTGTGGAAACCAGAACCAAGAAGTGGCGCTTTAACGGGACCTGATGGGCAGGCAGAAAGACAGCTGTTCAGAGGACTTTGACTTTTGACACTGTAGTTGCTGCAGAGCATTTTGGGTAAAGACAGGTTAGTGTTAGACACTCATCACAGGCATGAAGTCAAAGTTGAGTGTTCATTCTAGGGTGGAATGATTGTATAGCAAACGTGTTTACTGACTTTAAAAATTCAATTCAATTTTATTTATATAACGCAAAATCACAACAACAGTCGGCTCAAGGCACTTTATATTGTAAGGCAGACCCTACAATAATACATACAGAGAAAAAACCAACAATCATATAACCCCCTATGAGTGAGCACTTTGGTGACAGTGGGAATGAAAAACTCCCTTTCAACAGGAAGAAACCTCCAGCAGAAGCAGGCTCAGGGAGGGGTGGCCATTTGCCATGACCACTTGGGGTGAGAGAAGGAAGACAGGATAAAAGACATGCTATGGAAGAGAGACAGAGATTAATAACAAGTATGCTTCGGTGCAGAAAGGTCTATTAACACATAGTGACTGAAGAATACTCAATGCATCATGGGATGATGGACATCAATTAATTACAACGAGGGGAATGCTCAGGTGGACATGTTTCTGATTCTGGATGAGAAGCTTTGAAACACAGCGACTTGTTTCTCATGATGTTTTCTTCTAAAACGTGGCACTAATTAAATTACCTGAACTGGTCAGAGAGACGTCCGAAGCCTGCTTGAGCTGTATCTGTGAAACCTGGATGGACTTCAGCAAACTCACATGGTCTCTGAAACTTGCTGATGCTGCGGATTACCAGCCCTTCCTGTTTCACCCTAAACCACCCTAACCTGCCTCTGTTGGCGTCTCACCATCAGCAGACACAAACTGTCCCACGGCGGACGACACGCCTCCGCTTCCCTCCACAAACTGGACCTCGGACACGATGATGTTGTCCTCCAGAACCGAACCACAGCTGGTGCACACGGCGCTGCCACGAGCCTGGTCCACGTCAATATCAGACCCCCCGCAGGTCCTGCACACCCGGGAGCTCATGGTGGAGGTCAGAGGTCAGCAGTCCCTGAGGTGGAGAGACCGGTTAAATATTAAACTTTCACATGACGATGAGTATGAAGGTCAACACAGGAAACAAGTCACTGTCATGTGTAGGATAGCTCCACTGTACACTCACTGATGATGACTCATACAACATTTCAGCCAGTCATATGTCTCCATCTCCTCCTATGTCACACCAACCCTCTGCATGTCCTCCTTCACTACATGGACGACCCTCTACCACTACCTCTGCTTCTCCATGTTCACCTTCCACCTTGTCTCCCTCTCATTCACACTCATGTATTCTATCTTGCTTCTACTCTTTCATACCTCCACCTGCTCCCTAATCTCACCTTAGGTCACAGTATCATCTGCAGACATTATCATCCACAGTGACCCCAGCCTGACCTCATCTTTCAGTGTGTTCATTACTATTGCAAACAAGAAAGAGCTCAGAGCAGATCCCTGATTCACTTTCACCCCCACCTTCATCCACCTGTGACTGCAGACATTAATGATTACAGACAGCAGACAGTGTGTGTGTGTGTCTTAAAGAGGATTCAAAACTCTGTGATTCAAACTTGGGTGACTCTTATTGGTTGCAGCTGTTACCTGTTTACATGTATGAAACAGTCTGATTGGCTCAGCTCAGAACAAATCTGATCAGCAGATCACTTTTAGTTAAAATGACAAGTTTTAAACCTTTTCCTACTTCCCTACACCACCACACATCACATCCTGTTCTCTGTGAATTTGTTGGATACTATTTAACTCCACCTCTTTGGCTTGCCTCCTTATGCAACACATGGAAGAGAACATGGAAGCTGTGAGTTAAGAAGACTCTGCTTAACTTTTGATAGATTGCCGTAAATGGAAAGGGATATTTCCTCACTTGAATGCATGGTTGTGTTACATCAGAGCCCTTTATTGTTAATTTTGAAGAAATTGAAACACTAAGATGGTAAGTTGCTGTTATCCTGATGTTAAAATCAAGATGACTGTTCTCTCTAAGTTGCCTACTGGGCAAACGGGTCAGCCGATCCGATGCAGTCACTATGGGTCTGCACTAGATACTGCATCACCTCGACCAACCTGAGACACACGCCAGATACTGTTCATGGGTTTCAGTTTGGCCTTCAACACCATCATCCCAGACATGTTCCACCAGAAGCTCACCCACCTCCACCTGCCAGTGGATCACCAGCTTCCTGATGCCCAGACCAGCACTGGCCTGTCACCATATCAGCAGCAGGTGAACTCAGACTCCCGCTGAGCTGCTCAATGGCGTTAGCAGGAAAATGTCGGTTTGTGATTTATGTCATAAAAACAAAGGTTGGAGTCCAGTCAGAGTTTTTTTTTTTTCTCTAACTTTATTTAAATATTTTTAATCAGCATCGGATGCTGCACCTGGAACATGTAAACAAATATAATCGGCTAACCTGAAACACCGGGACCGGGGAGCTCCTCTCCCAGAGATCTGGATCCACTCACCGGGAGAACTTCAGAGTCTGGTCCGTTAGAAACAGTGTTCCGTCCCAGAACACATCCGGTCACCTTATTGGCTGCTAATAACGGTTATTGATCAGTTATTGATCACTGACTGTTTTCAGATTGCAGTTTGTTTTCTTCCTGTGGCGCGCTGGAGTGACGTTACTCAATAGGCACAGGACATGAGTTGGTGACGTGGGTGTGGAAAGGAAAGCATTTGAATCCTAATAATTAAACCCTGAACGAATGTAACTGTTATCACGTCACCAATATGTTATATCATCTGGATTCGACTCAATGAAACAAACCGACTTCTTTTGACCCAGAAATAACCCCGCTCCTCCCCCCAGACTGTGTTGAACGGTACCACCCGGCGCCGCCTGATGACGTTTCTCGTTCGGCGGGTTATTTTCGATGCAGTGGCGCTTTTGATGTAAACAAACACACAGTCGGATGGACGGAGGTCAGCGGGATGAACTGCGACCAACTACTGCTCCACCCGCGGGTCAGCGCTGCCCTGAGGAGAGGTAACAGCACCGAGCTCATCTGATGTTATTAATCTGCAGTTATTCCAACTATTCTGGATTTAACAGGGAGCCACTGAGGGGAAGCCAATATAGGAGAAATATGGTCTCTCTCTATAGTTTTTTCTCTCTCTTTTTAAACCTTTATTTAAAGGTCAGTACAAAGTAGAATTAAAACAGTATTACATTGAAGGTGTTGTACTTAAAGAAATTGTAAACCACAAACAAACAAACGACCATTTTTCAGAACCTACAATACGCATACCGGTACGCTAAGGGGAGAAGTTTAACTGATTAAGCCAAAGAGTAAAGATTGGAGGATCTTTATTTTTTCACATACAACCATAGCCTTTGGGGTTAGTAGAATTCTTAATTGAATTTAGATATTATAAAAGCTCATAGGAGTATACATAAAAGGAGGGATGTCTCCCTAAACATTTGGATTTGTGAATATGAAATTTAACCTTTAAGATTAACAAGTTAATCATATACCTGTTATCAATGTTGAATTGTCTTTAGTTTTTGTGGAGCCCAAATAATACGTAGTTTCAGAACAGTGCAAATCCTTTAAATACATGTTCTGAGATAAAAACACATAATCTCTGCCAGAAGTCTTACCAACAACAGTTTGTATTGGAGATGCCAGTGGCCTGTGGTATGAAGGGATATTAGTGTTTATTCTTATAAAGCATACAAACCCCTGAAGGTATAGACCCAAATGCTTTAATATAATTGTCATGATTTATTGCTAAATATCTTTTAGTAAAGATGGCGCTGGAGTGACGGCAGCCTTTCCAAGTAATAGACCTCAATACTTGAAATGTGCAATTCACTTGTATTTTTATTTTTTATTCCTATTTATTCTATTTATCCCCTTCGTATATTTTATTTATATTGTCTCTGTATTTATATATATGTGTGTGTGTGTGTGTGTGTGTGTATGTATATATATATATATATATATATATATATATATATATATATATATAAACACCCAGCACGCCCCTGCGGGCGGTTTATCCTTCAAGCTCGGGTCCTCTACCAGAGGCCTGGGAGCTTGAGGGTCCTGCGCAGTATCTTAGCTGTTCCCAGGACTGCGCTCTTCTGGACAGAGATCTCCGATGTTGTTCCTGGGATCTGCTGGAGCCACTCGCCTAGCTTGGGAGTCACCGCACCTAGTGCTCCGATTACCACGGGGACCACCGTCACCTTCACCCTCCACATCCTCTCGAGCTCTTCTCTGAGCCCTTGGTATTTCTCCAGCTTCTCGTGTTCCTTCTTCCTGATATTGCTGTCATTCGGAACCGCTACATCGATCACTACGGCCGTCTTCTTCTGTTTGTCTACCACCACTATGTCCGGTTGGTTAGCCACCACCATTTTGTCCGTCTGTATCTGGAAGTCCCACAGGATCTTAGCTCGGTCATTCTCCACCACCCTTGGGGGCATCTCCCATTTTGACCTCGGGACTTCCAGGTTATACTCGGCACAGATGTTCCTGTACACTATGCCGGCCACTTGGTTATGGCGTTCCATGTATGCCTTGCCTGCTAGCATCTTGCACCCTGCTGTTATGTGCTGGATTGTCTCTGGGGCATCTTTACACAGCCTGCACCTGGGGTCTTGCCTGGTGTGATAGACCCCAGCCTCTATGGATCTTGTGCTCAGAGCTTGTTCTTGTGCTGCCATGATTAGTGCCTCTGTGCTGTCTTTCAGTCCAGCTTTGTCCAGCCACTGGTAGGATTTCTGGATATCAGCCACCTCCTCTATCTGCCGGTGGTACATACCGTGCAGGGGCCTGTCCTTCCATGATGGTTCCTCGTCTCCCTCCTCTTTCTTGGGTTTCTGCTGCCTGAGGTATTCACTGAGCACTCGGTCAGTTGGGGCCATCTATATATATATATATATATATATATATATATATATATATATATATATATATATATATATATATATATATATATATATATATATATATATAATATTCTGTAACTCTGTAACTTCTGTCGGTGCTGTGCTTTTTTGGAAATCGAATTTCCCAGAGGAACCCACCCGAGGGATTAATAAAGTTCTATCTTATCTTATCTTATCTTAAATTGAAATGTAGACAAAATTCGTCATATGAGAAAAGCATACAATTTGAATCGAATAATTGGTTGACTAAAATAATGTTGTTCCTAAACTAAGAAAAAAGTTTTCTTTATATAGGATATCCTTGTTATTCCAAATATTATAACTGTGTAGACTAATCTCTCTCTCTCTAGTCCCTGTCAGTACTCTTGCTACAGCATTTTGAAATAACTGAAGGTATTTTCGGGGAGTTTTTGCTACATCTTCATAATAATGAACCAGCCTAGAAGTAATAAATGCATAAGCTAGTTTTTCAGCATCACTCTGAGACAGGGTAGCTCTAATTTTAGAGATATTGTGCAAATGGAAGAAAGCAGTCCTACATAATACCTACAGCATCCTCTAATTGTTCTAATAGGATATCATGGTCGACAGTATCGAACACTGCATTGAGGTCTAGCAGGACAAGCAAAGAGATGAGTCCACTGTCAGAGGCCATAAGAAGATCATTTGTAACCTTCACTAAAGCTGTTTCTGTGCTGTGATGAACTCTGAAACCTGACTGAAACTCTTCAAATAAGCTATTCCTCTGCAGATGATCTGTTAGCTGTTTGACAACTACTCTTTCAAGAATGTTTAAGATGAAAGGAAGGTTAGAGGTTGGCCTGTAATTAGCTGAGACAGCTGGCTCTTTTTAAGAATCCATTCAAATTATTACAGATTAGACAGTGAACACCAAAGATTCAGAGATGTGATGAATTGCTTGGACTTCCTTTTTTTGTGGTTGTTTCCATTGTTTCCACGGTAACCACTTGTGCTTCTCCTGCTGCAGTTCAGCTAAAGTCTGTGAAGGATGTGGTTTGTGCTTCTGCTCCAGACCTGCAGAGACTCACCGGTTTGTCCAACTCTGATGTCCAGCAGCTGATCACTGCTGCCGCTGCCGTCTGCAGAAGGCACCCTCCAATCACAGGTCAGGAGAAGAGTCTTACTGGACACACTGTGTGATGTGATATCATGCATTAACCAAGTGTGTGTGTGTGTATGTGTTCAGCACAGCAGCTGCAGCACGGCGTGTCTGGCGCCCAGCTCAGGCTCGGCTGTCCAGTTCTGGACCGCCTTTTGAGGGGCGGTTTGCCTGTGGGGGGCATCACTGAGCTGGCTGGAGAGAGTGGCACCGGCAAGACTCAGGTGGGCCTGCAGCTCAGCCTCTCGGTGCAGTACCCAGCAGAGCACGGAGGGCTGGGAGCAGGTCAGTGAACGCACCATGATTTTGCCAATCAGTAGGTTTGTGATACATTCAGTGAAAAGGTTGTGGCTAAGCAGCTTACAGCAGTTTTGGATAAACACAATATTCTTGACAAATTTCAGTCTGGCTTACGCAGAGCTCATTCTACTGAAACAGCCCTTCTTAGAGTTTCCAGTGACATTTTGATGCAAAACGATGCGGGAAAATGTTCTGTTCTGCTGATGTTGGACCTCACGTTGGCCTTTGATGCAGCTTACCATCACGTTCTGCTTGAAAGGCTGAAATATCAAATCAAATCAAATCACTTTTTATTGTCACATCACATGTGCAGGTACATTGGTACAGCACATGTGAGTGAAATTCTTGTGTGCGAGCTTCACAAGCAACAGAGTTGTGCAAAATACAATAATGTAAACAAGCAAAATACAAGAATGGCTACATCTGAAACTAATAAATATATGTACAGTGGGGCAAAAAAGTATTTAGTCAGCCACCGATTGTGCAAGTTCCCCCACCTAAAATGATGACAGAGGTCAGTAATTTGCACCAGAGGTACACTTCAACTGTGAGAGACAGAATGTGAAAAAAAAATCCATGAATCCACATGGTAGGATTTGTAAAGAATTTATTCGTAAATCAGGGTGGAAAATAAGTATTTGGTCAATAACAAAAATACAACTCAATACTTTGTAACATAACCTTTGTTGGCAATAACAGAGGTCAAACGTTTACTATAGGTCTTTACCAGGTTTGCACACACAGTAGCTGGTATTTTGGCCCATTCCTCCATGCAGATCTTCTCGAGAGCAGTGATGTTTTGGGGCTGTCGCCGAGCAACACGGACTTTCAACTCCCGCCACCGATTTTCTATGGGGTCGAGGTCTGGAGACTGGCTAGGCCACTCCAGGACTTTCAAATGCTTCTTACGGAGCCACTCCTTTGTTGCCCGGGCGGTGTGTTTTGGATCATTGTCATGTTGGAAGACCCAGCCTCGTTTCATCTTCAAAGTTCTCACTGATGGAAGGAGGTTTTGGCTCAAAATCTCACGATACATGGCCCCATTCATTCTGTCCTTAACACGGATCAGTCGTCCTGTCCCCTTGGCAGAAAAACAGCCCCATAGCATGATGTTTCCACCCCCATGCTTCACAGTAGGTATGGTGTTCTTGGGATGCAACTCAGTATTCTTCTTCCTCCAAACACGACGAGTTGAGTTTATACCAAAAAGTTCTACTTTGGTTTCATCTGACCACATGACATTCTCCCAATCCTCTGCTGTATCATCCATGTGCTCTCTGGCAAACTTCAGACGGGCCTGGACATGCACTGGCTTCAGCAGCGGAACACGTTTGGCACTGCGGGATTTGATTCCCTGCCGTTGTAGTGTGTTACTGATGGTGACCTTTGTTACTTTGGTCCCAGCTCTCTGCAGGTCATTCGCCAGGTCCCCCCGTGTGGTTCTGGGATCTTTGCTCACCGTTCTCATGATCATTTTGACCCCACGGGATGAGATCTTGCGTGGAGCCCCAGATCGTGGGAGATTATCAGTGGTCTTGTATGTCTTCCATTTTCTGATGATTGCTCCCACAGTTGATTTTTTTCACACCAAGCTGCTTGCCTATTGTAGATTCACTCTTCCCAGTCTGGTGCACGTCTACAATACTTTTCCTGGTGTCCTTCGAAAGCTCTTTGGTCTTGGCCATGGCGGAGTTTGGAGTCTGACTGTTTGAGGCTGTGGACAGGTGTCTTTTATACAGATGATGAGTTCAAACAGGTGCCATTCATACAGGTAACGAGTGGGGGACAGAAAAGCGTCTTACAGAAGACGTTACAGGTCTGTGAGGGCCAGAGATTTTCCTTGTTTGAGGTGACCAAATACTTATTTTCCACCCTGATTTACGAATAAATTCTTTACAAATCCTACCATGTGAATTCATGGATTTTTTTTTCACATTCTGTCTCTCACAGTTGAAGTGTACCTCTGGTGCAAATTACTGACCTCTGTCATCATTTTAAGTGGGGGAACTTGCACAATCGGTGGCTGACTAAATACTTTTTTGCCCCACTGTACAATATATAATAGTATATGCATTTCTGGATGTGTATACTAAATATTTTTCTACGTGTGTGTGTGTGTGTGTGTGTGTGTGTGTGTGTGTGTGTGTGTGTGTGTGTACATATTTTACAAATTAAATAGAGTAAACAATAAATAAAATATATAAAATAAAATATACAGAGTGAGACATGTGCAAAACAGTGGCGTTACTGTACAGTATGGAGTGCATAATGTTAAAGTTCCAGTAGTGAAGCTGAGGTGTCTATGAAGTGTTCAGCAGTCTGATGGAAGCAGTCTGAACAGTTTATGGCTGGGGTGACTGGAGTCCTTGATGATCCTCCCCGCTTTCCTCAGGCACCGCTTCCTGTAGATGTCTTGGAGGGAGGGAAGCTCACCTCCAATTATCCAATTATATTGGGTCGGTGTATATGGATCTGCCTTAAAGTGGTTCTCCTCATATCTGTATGAATGATACTTTTCTGTGGCAGTTTCTAAGTACTTCCCTCACCTACGGTGTGCCACAAGATTCTGTATTGGGGCCTTTATTGTTTTTAATACATCTACTTCCTCTCCAGCATATTTTGAGCCCCTTTGAGGACATTTGCTACCACTGCTATGCAAATGACATCCAGTTATACTTTTTGTTTTTAAGCCCCAAGATGTTTGAATCTGAATTCCTCGTACAGTGGGGCAAAAAAGTATTTAGTCAGCCACCGATTGTGCAAGTTCCCCCACTTAAAATGATGACAGAGGTCAGTAATTTGCACCAGAGGTACACTTCAACTGTGAGAGACAGAATGAAAAAAAAATCCATGAATTCACATGGTAGGATTTGTAAAGAATTTATTCGTAAATTAGGTTGGAAAATAAGTATTTGGTCACCTCAAACAAGGAAAATCTCTGGCTCTCACAGACCTGTAACGTCCTCTGTAAGAAGCTTTTCTGTCCCCCACTCGTTACCTGTATGAATGGCACCTGTTTGAACTCATCATCTGTATAAAAGACACCTGTCCACAGCCTCAAACAGTCAGACTCCAAACTCCGCCATGGCCAAGACCAAAGAGCTTTCGAAGGACACCAGGAAAAGTATTGTAGACCTGCACCAGACTGGGAAGAGTGAATCTACAATAGGCAAGCAGCTTGGTGTGAAAAAATCAACTGTGGGAGCAATCATCAGAAAATGGAAGATATACAAGACCACTGATAATCTCCCTCGATCTGGGGCTCCACGCAAGATCTCATCCCGTGGGGTCAAAATGATCATGAGAACGGTGAGCAAAGATCCCAGAACCACACGGGGGGACCTGGTGAATGACCTGCAGAGAGCTGGGACCAAAGTAATAAAGGTCACCATCAGTAACACACTACAACGGCAGGGAATCAAATCCTGCAGTGCCAGACGTGTTCCGCTGCTGAAGCCAGTGCATGTCCAGGCCCGTCTGAAGTTTGCCAGAGAGCACATTGATGATACAGCAGAGGATTGGGAGAATGTCATGTGGTCAGATGAAACCAAAGTAGAACTTTTTGGTATAAACTCAACTCGTCGTGTTTGGAGGAAGAAGAATACTGAGTTGCATCCCAAGAACACCATACCTACTGTGAAGCATGGGGGTGGAAACATCATGCTATGGGGCTGTTTTTCTGCCAAGGGGACAGGACGACTGATCCGTGTTAAGGACAGAATGAATGGGGCCATGTATCGTGAGATTTTGAGCCAAAACCTCCTTCCATCAGTGAGAACTTTGAAGATGAAACGAGGCTGGGTCTTCCAACATGACAATGATCCAAAACACACCGCCCGGGCAACAAAGGAGTGGCTCCGTAAGAAGCATTTGAAAGTCCTGGAGTGGCCTAGCCAGTCTCCAGACCTCAACCCCATAGAAAATCTGTGGCGGGAGTTGAAAGTCCGTGTTGCTCGGCGACAGCCCCAAAACATCACTGCTCTCGAGAAGATCTGCATGGAGGAATGGGCCAAAATACCAGCTACTGTGTGTAAAAACCTGGTAAAGACCTATAGTAAATGTTTGACCTCTGTTATTGCCAACAAAGGTTATGTTACAAAGTATTGAGTTGTATTTTTGTTATTGACCAAATATTTATTTTCCACCCTGATTTATGAATAAATTCTTTACAAATCCTACCATGTGGATTCATGGATTTTTTTTTTTTTCACATTCTGTCTCTCACAGTTGAAGTGTACCTCTGGTGCAAATTACTGACCTCTGTCATCATTTTAGGTGGGGGAACTTGCACAATCGGTGGCTGACTAAATACTTTTTTGCCCCACTGTATGTGCTCCTGACAGACATGTACCTAAGATAATGAATGCTTTTGGTCCCCTTTCGATATTTGTGAAGTCAGCTATCAGGAACCTTCATTTGCTCCCTGTTAAATCCAGAATTGAATTCAAAATCCTGCTCCTCACATACAAGGTCTTAAATAATCAGGTCCCGTCTTATCTTAATGACCTTATAGGACCACATCACCCCATTAGAGCACTTCGCTCTCGCACTGCAGGCTTACTTGTTGTTCCTAGAGTATTTAAAAGTAGAATGGGTGGGTAAGGCTTCATTTTTCAGGCCCCTCTTCTGTGGAACCAGCTTCCAGTTTGGATTCGGGAGACAGACACTTTCTCTACTTTTAAGATTAGGCTTAAAACATTCCTGTTGGCTAACTATATGTTAGGGCTGGACCAGGTGACCCTGAATCCTCCCTTAGTTATGCTGCAATAGGCATAGGCTGCTGGGGGACTCCCATGATGCATTGAGTTTTTCATTTTCAGTCACCTTCTTCACTCACTATATGTTAATAGACCTCTCTGCATTGAATCATACTTGTTATTAATCTCTGTCTCTCTTCTACAGCATGCCTTTTATCCTGTCTTCCTTCTCTCACCCCAACCGGTCGCAGCAGATGGCCACACGTTCCTGAGGCTGGTTCTGCCGGAGGTTTCTTCCTGTTAAAAGGAAGTTTTTCCTTCCCACTGTCGCCAAAGTGCTTGCTCATAGGGGGTCATTTTATTGCTGTTTTTTTCTGTGTATGTATTATTGTAGGGTCTACCTTACAATCAATGTTCCCTCTAATTTTTCACGTGTCTGAGCGAACACACAAACTCCCTGAGCGATCCCTTGGACCACTGTGAGCGACATCACACGTGTGCACTGTGGTCACGCCAGCGTTTACATTTATGTTAGACTACTTTTAATTAACTGCTTTAGCCCATTTACAATGAAAATGTAAAAAAAAAAAATCTAGTCATTGACCTGTGTAGTATGTTAACACTATTGGAAGTAAAAAATAACTTGAAGTCCAATTTCGAAAACACAACTTTCTTTTTTTTTTTTTTTTTTTTTTTTTTTTTTTTTTAAATATATAAAGCTTTGACTTATTATGAGTCTGTGGTCTGGGAGAGAGTCCTGTAACTCTGTCTGCAAAATATAGTACATAATGACCAATGCTGGGCAATTAATTATATAGTTACGTCTTCAAAAAAGTAACTGAGTTATGCAAACAACATTTTTTGCAGCTATTTTTTTTTTTAATGCAGCCAAGGCGTTTTTTAAACTAACATTTCAAACTATTTACAGAACAATCAGCTGTTCTGCATCAAATCTGATGCCACACAAATAATTTGTGCCACTCCAAAAAATAATTTCTGTCCACTATAAGATAAAGGAGAACAACAGCCTGATACGTCTGGGAAGGTTCTCAGTCATCCAGGTCATCGTAGTCAAAGGAGCTTGCAAAGAAAAGCGTCTGGACTTCTTTAAGTTGCTTGAAGACGTTTCACCTCTCATCCGAGAAGCTTCTTCAGTTCTAAGGTCAAATGGTGGAGAGTCCCAGATATAAACCTAGTGGGCGTAACCCCCCACAGAGGGACAAAAGGACCCCCTGATGATCCTCTAATCGCCTGAGCCAAGGTGTGAAACTGGGTGTGGGTCCCAATCAGCCAGAGTTTCGGGTGAGTTCATTGTGAAACCTGGCCCCACCTTATCATGCGAACTCCTGAGATCAGATGGCCCAGGATGTGAGTGGGCGTTAAGGCGTCTGGGAAGGGATCTCAAAACTGGATTATAAATGGCAGAGAGTTGGTGTCGTAAAACCACCGCCTCTGTTCAAAGATGGTCGCTCACAGTGGACATAGATGGCTTCTTTCACTCGTCTTTCAAACCATCTGTCCTCTCTGTCCAAAATGTGAACATTGGCATCCTCGAAAGAGTGACCTTTATCCTTAAGATGCAGATGGACAGCTGAGTCTTGTCCTGTGGAGGTGGCTCTTCTGTGTTGTGCCATGCGCTTGTGAAGTGGCTGTTTGGTCTCTCCAATGTAGAGGTCTGGGCATTCCTCGCTGCACTATACAGCATACACCACATTGTTAAGTCTGTGTTTTGGCATTTTGTCTTTCGGGTGAACCAGTTTTTGTCTGAGCGTGTTGCTGGGTCTGAAATGCACCGGGATGTCATGCTTGGAGAAAACTCTCCTGAGTTTTTCTGATACACCGGCTACATAGGGGATGACAACATTGTTGCGTCTGTCTTTCTTATCCTCCCTCGCTGGTGTCTGGTCTTCTTTTCTGTGCCTCTTTGCTGACTTTAAGAACGCCCATTTAATGATGGTTTGAAAGACGAGTGAAAGAAGCCATCTATGTCCACTGTGAGCGACCATCTTTGAACAGAGGCGGTGGTTTACGACACCAACTCTCTGCCATCTATAATCCAGTTTTGAGATCCCTTCCCAGACGCCTTAACGCCCACTCACATCCTGGGCCATCTGATCTCAGGAATTCGCATGATAAGGTGGGGCCAGGTTTCACAATGAACTCACCCGAAACTCTGGCTGATTGGGACCCACACCCAGTTTCACACCTTGGCTCAGGCGATTAGAGGATCATCAGGGGGTCCTTTTGTCCCTCTGTGGGGGGTTACGCCCACTAGGTTTATATCTGGGACTCTCCACCATTTGACCTTAGAACTGAAGAAGCTTCTCGGATGAGAGGTGAAACGTCTTCAAGTAACTTAAAAGAAGTCCAGACGCTTTTCTTTGCAAGCTCCTTTGACAACAGCCTGATACCTGCAGGCCTGACAACAGGAGATGTATCACTCCTGTAACACCTGTAACATTCAGCAGTCGCCTCATTGTTCTGACACACACAACAAAACTATTGACTACACTACACACTAACTACACAGGATTTGCACTAAACGTCTCAAATCTCTCACATCTCAAAACACCGCCATCACTCCTAAAACTTCCCCCCGTTTCTTAACAACTAAATGCCACATTGCCATATCATTTTTTGATTGGTTGACATGGTACTTTTTTGGACGAATAGGAAAGGGAGAGGGGGGTAGGGTTTGTTTTTGCTCACAGGCAGAGAGTGTTTTCGAGCCTTTTTTTCGTATAAAACGCCGTTTTTACCGTTTCTTCCCGCAGTAAATATAAACAACGATAGTATTCAGGAAGAAAACCAAACATTGCAGATATTTTTATCATAATTATGGTTTTACGTGGCCTATCAACTCAATTTAAAAACTAGTATAAAGTCCACACTTTTTCCGTCAATTGTTCCGTCTGTCCTGCTCACATCTCCAATGGTTGTACACGTTGTCATTAACGTGGCTTCACTCCACATCAGCCACGGCGCTTTGCTAGCTAAAACACCGGTGTCAGCATATAAGAACGCTGTCATAGCCTGTCAACGATGTTGATTATCTGCGTATGTGCGAATGTGAATCGCATTATTGGCTGGACTATGGGATAAGATGGCATCGTTCTAATCCCATATGGGAGCAGCCAGTCACTTACTGACTAACACTGCAAAACAGAATTGTCAAAGTATTAATTTTAATTTCAATTCAGGTTAGAATTTTTGTGCGCAGAGACCGTGCCTACAGTGCGCAATTGCGCACGTGCGCAGCTTAGAGGGAACATTGTTTACAATATAAATCGCCTTGAGGCGACTGTTGTTGTGATTTGGCGCTATATAAATAAAATTGACCCACCTCTCACTTTGGATGCTCATGTCAAATCTCTGGTTTGGTCTTGGTTTTATCACTTAAGAAACATTGCTAAATTAAGCCCTATTGTATCTCGCACTGAACTGGAGTTGTTATACATGCATTCATTTCATCATGATTAGACTACTGTAATTCACTGTTTACATGTCTAAGCAAAAACTCCTTGGAGCATCTGATGATTGTTCAAAACGCTGCAGCAAGGCTTCCGGCCAGATCATCAAAGTACTCACATGTGACACCGTTGCTAATACAGTTGCACTGCCTCCCCATTAAATTCAGAGTCCATTTTAAGATTCTGGTTCTGACCTTCATGGACAAGCACCAGCTTGCATCATTGAACTTTTAAAGCCCTATGTCCCTAGCAGGTCCCTGAGGTCATGTGATCAAGCCCTACTTGTTATTCAGCATACAAGGCTGAGAACTAAGGGAGACAGAGCTTTTACCACTGTGGCTCCCAGACCATGGAACTCTCTCCTACTGAGCTTAAGATCTGTGGACTCAGTAGTCTCTTTTTAATAACAACTAAAAACACATTTTTAAATTTGCATTTTTGTTAACTTTTGTCTGTTTTTGTTTTATACTTAATCTCTGTGTGAAGCACTTTGTAATCTTTTATCTAGAAAAGTGCTATATAAATAAAAATTTACTTACTTACTTTACCTGTTCAATGACCTGCTGATTTGTAAGTTAATAAATAACCTCTGATATGTCACATTCATTATTTGTGTGTTCGTTGTTGGTTCCAGGTGCGTTGTATGTCTGCACTGAGGACTCATTTCCCATTAAGCGTCTGCACCAGCTGATTGGCGAGCAAGTCTGTCTGCGTTCTGACGTTCCTGCGGACCTTGTAAGCAGTCTTCGCTTCAGCGACCACGTTTACATTGAGCATACCGCGGATCTGGTAAGTCTGATCATGCGACATCTGTTCAGACCCCGTTACAACCCATAACTTCTTGCTCTGTCCTCAGGATTCCCTCCTGGTGTGCCTAACACGCCGTGCCCGCCTCCTACTGACACGCGGTCTGGTGCGACTAATCGTGGTCGACTCAGTGGCAGCGCTGTTCAGGACCGAGTTCCAGGCCGATGATTGGCTAGAGAGGAACAGACAGCTACTCACCTTCTCCTCCATGCTGCATCACCTGAGTCAGGAGTTCAGCACACCTGTGCTCTGCATCAACCAGGTAACACCATCCAGGTAGCACACCAGAGTTCAGTCTCTTATCTCTGACCACTAATCAGTGACAGGTGTTTGTTTTCCAGGTAACAGATGTTTTCAGCCAATCACACAACAGTATGGGGTAAATCAGATATCTTCTTTATGAGCTGATCACATTTTGACCTTTGACCTCAGAACCACTTCAGCATAAATTTCCTCCTACTCAGGCCTTCGCTGTCCACCGTGTCTCCTGCTCTTGGGTTGGCGTGGGCCAATCAGGTGATGGTTCGGCTGATGATGAGCCGTCTCCAAGGAACGGTCGTCCGTGGTGACCAGAGCAGTGCTCTCCGCAGGTTGGAGGTGGTGTTTGCGCCTCACCTGGCACGTGACGGACAAAACGCTGCCGTGTGGAGGGAGGGGCTCAGAGGAGTTGAGAGCTGGACTTCAAATAGAAAATAAACTTTATTAAACAGCATCAGTAGCATCAGATTATTAAAGAGTGATCACACTGTTTCCTGACTGTTCTGAAGGTTGTGGACACTGATGCATTGACTGGGGGTCAGACAGGTGTGTTAGTGGCCTCATATCTCTTTGATCTAGACAGAATGAGCTGGGAGGTCCAGACTGATACATGATCCTGATTTTGCTGTGCAGGTGGACTCTGGTCTGTTCAGGAGCCTATGATTCGGTTCTGGTTGACCCGCTAAAGTGGATTCAGATTATTTTCAGACTGAACCTTTTCAATTCAATTCAATTTTATTTATATAACGCCAGATCACAACAAAAGTCGCCTCAAGGCGCTTCATAGATACAGAGAAAAACCCAACAATCATATGACCCCCTATGAGCAAGCACTTTGGCGACAGTGGGAAGGAAAAACTCCCTTTTAACAGGAAGAAACCTCCGGCAGAACCAGGCTCAGGGAGGGGCGGGGCCATCTGCTGTGACCGGTTGGGGTGAGAGAAGGAAGACAGGATAAAAGACATGCTGTGGAAGAGAGACAGAGGTTAATAACAGATATGATTCAATGCAGAGAGGTCTATTAATACATAGTGAGTGAGAAAGGTGACTGAAAATGAAAAACTCAATGCCTCATGGCAATCCCCCGGCAGCCTACGTCTATTGCAGCATAACTAAGGGAGGATTCAGGGTCACCTGGTCCAGCCCTAACTATATGCTTTAGCAAAAAGGAAAGTTTTAAGCCTAATCTTAAAAGTAGAGAGATAGTGTCTGTCTCCCGAATCCAAACTGGAAGCTGGTTCCACAGAAGAGGGGCCTGAAAACTGAAGGCTCTCCCTCCCATTCTACTTTTAAATACTCTAATGTCATTTGACATGATTTAGTGACTGAACATATTTAACAGGAAGTGTAATCAGATTACAGCAGAAATAGAAGCGGTGTCTGCAGCAGCCTGAAAGTTTTGTCAGCCTGATCGTTAAGCAGGCGTTCACATCAGCTTCCAGCTGTGACTCGTTTATCCCTTTAAATATGTTACTGCTTTGAGGATCCAGTTTTAAATCTTGTTACGTGTCTTGATGGTTTGGTGCTGCATTCCTGCGGCCTGTGAAACAGCTAATCTTGGATGTTTCTTGATCCAATGTTGATTTAGTAACTTTTATGTACTTTTTCAGCTGAGGTTTTTAAATGTGCTATAGAAGTAATCTTTTTACTTGACATGAATGTCCTAAGTAAAAAAAATATGCTTTTTGTTGAGGACCAACAGTGATGCTGTGTACGAGAAACTACTTTCTAAAGAAGCTTGGGTCCTTTAATGTGTGCAGCAGGATGTTGGAGATGTTCTACCAGTCTGTGGCAGCAAGAGCCGTTTACTCTGCTGAAGGGCAGCATCAGTGCAGAGATGCAGCTGAATCAACAAACTAATCCACAAGACTGCAAGCATCATTGGTCAGAATTTGGAAGTGTTTGAGTCGAATCATGGACAGCCCATCACCCCCACAGTAGAGCTCGTCCTCCGTCAGACTGATTCAACCTCACTGTCACTGCTATCATGTGTGAACACGTGTTTCTATTGTAGCCTCATGCAGCTGCTTTTCTTAGATTTGTGATTATTGTTCATATTATTTATTAATGTAATTTTTTCTCCTACACTGTGTTAGCTAAAAGACAAGCACTAAAGCACTTTTCTTTGCTTTTTTAAACATTTGTATCATAGTATAAGGCAGGGGTCGTCCACCTTTCTGATGAGTGCCATCTAAAATTTCCTCAGAAGTCAATGTGCCATATCAACCATTGCATTAGCAATAAATTTAATAACGCTCTATATCAACAGTTACACACTATATAGAACAACTTTATAGATCTATATTTGTTGGCATGTTGGCGTCGCCTCTGTCAGTGCGCCCCAGGGCGGCTGTAGCTACACTGTAGCTTGCCATCACCAGTGTGTGAATGTGTGTGTGTGTATAGTGTAAAGCGCTTTGGGGTCCTTAGGAACAAGTAAAGCGCTATACAAATACAGACCATTTACCATTAGTACACTATTGTATTTCCGTGGTGCTGATGCTGCGCTGAGTGGACAGCTCTGAGGCATTTGAAGTGTCGGAATGTGGAAATTTCAACATCGCTTGAAAAAACTGTCAGCTAGCAAGGTCCCTCTCACCGTTAGGCTAGGTGATTTTTGGCCAATTACAAGTTGAATCTGGTAATTGGGTAATTAGCTAAGATGCCGTCATTAAGAAGCAACACAACTAATGTGTCTATGCGAGCTAACTTGCGATGTGCATCGGTGCCCTTTATTTTTAATGCACCTTCTCAGAGTAATTCACTGCGGGTCGTGCCATCAGTTAACCCTTTTCGTGCCAGCTGTGGCAGGCGTGCACAGGGTTGCCGACCCCTGGTATAAGGTCTCAAAGGGATTGTTACTTAATTGATCCAAACATTTCATTCATTTTGTAGTTTGAAAACCAAAACCGTCAGACTATTGCCTCGCACGGATCTTTGTTGCAGCCTATCCTCTAGCTCGGCTAATGTCGCCATCCTTTTACTGCGCCTGCAGTTTCACTGCCATAACAACAGGAAACCAACCCAATCTTTCAACATAAAAGAAGCAAGAGAGTATCCCGGTGTTGTGGCAAAAAGTGGATTGCCTGCCAAAAACTGATTTCCAATGTTTGCGTGTGTTTTTTTATTTTTTATGTGTAATATCGTTACGTTGCTAAAAAGTCTTTGGTGAACAGGTATTACAAAGTGGTTATATATAAAATTAAAAAATTACCTGTTTCTCAAGTATCATTGTGACTGTGTTATTGCACTTACATTATAATCAATCAGCTCCCTTTTGTCCACTTACAATATATTTACAGAACTATTTTTGCATTTGTTGCAATTTCAGCTGTCCTCTTGGTCAGATTACTCTTAAAAGATATTTTTAAAGTCAATATTTTTTTTTAAACTGCAAACATAAAGGATACATAAATCTCACTGCCAAAAACTGATTGCGGCTTCTACCTTGTTACAGGAATGTTGTTTGTTGCTCAAGATGACGTGATATCATTCATGAGGGATACATTTGATATATGTTTCACATATTATACACTAACAAGAAGGCAGTTTTTGGCAGACAATCACCAGTGTGGATGGTACAGCCACATTTAGAAAAATAAAAAGCCATTATTGGTCATTTTAAGAAATAGCAGTGGTAATGTGCAGATTACAGCTGTTGTTTCAGGACAAAGTGCCGCTGTGTTAGCGAGGACGTACTTTCCGTTGTAGTAATAAAGGAAACAATTTGTCTTTGGAATCATAAACACAGGGCGGAAATCAGAATGAGGACGATGAAGCAAGCTTCGTCTGATCAGAAGGAAAACACAAATGTAGAAGATAGGATTTGTGCAAAACGAAATGTCTGGTAATGGAGATATGCGAGGTTATCGATGGTTACACCCTCGTGCATGAACGAGGATGGATGATGTATCACTGAGGGACTGATCGCTTTGTTTCACTGACACGAGGAGGGGACAGCAACGTGTTATCTCCACATTCCATATATTGTTCTCATACCCTGTCGTATGATGGTGTTTTGTGATTCACTGAGTGAAAAATTCCACTCTGTCATCTTCTCCAGGTAAGGGGCACAGTCTGTTACCATGGTAACTGACGCTTTCCGGAAGAGAAAAACTTGCGTTTCTAGAACGTGATGAACACCACAAAGCGGGGTGAGATCCTTTATGACCGATCAGCTGATCTTATTGAGTTTAAAAAATAGTTTGGTTTGACGTAATATAAAGTTTCGGCTTTTATTTTGAAATGGGCGTGTCGTACTCTGAGCTGTAGTTTCCGGTGAGGGTCGGAATGGGAGCTGGTCGGTGATGCACATCGCGTGAAGCTTCAGATCGAAAATCAGAGATTGAACATCAGCTGCAGGTCAGACCCAGCGTGTTTGTTTCCTGTCGGTTGTTTGCTGTTGTTTACAGCGGTAGACTCGATCATCAGTAAGATTTGTGATTGATTTTCTTCCTGTTGTCAGCTAATCAGCGATCGATCAGTGATCGAGAATTAATTCACATTAAAAGTCTGATCAGGAAATGGAAACAAAAACAAATGACGTCACGAGATGTTAAGGGCGTGGCCCTATGGACCGATGACGTGGTCGATCACCTGTTCATGTGATTATTGTGATGTCGTGTTTACCTCACAGGTAAGGCCCCGGGCCCTATTTCAGGAAGCCGGTTTAGTGCAAACTCTGAGTAAGTATACCCTGAGTTAACGAAAACTCTGGGTTTTCGGTTTCACAAAGCGAGTTTAGATTAATTCTGAGTGAGTTACTATGACGACACACTCCGTGAAGCTGACCTGCCCCCTAGCAGGTTTACTTCAACTAACCCTGACGTTCTCCGCCTCTTTGTCAGAAACCTGACTGCAGGAAGTGTCAGACATGGCCTGCCCCTTCCTTGAAGAGCCAGTAGATGTTGAAGCCCAAATTCTCCGCAGAGCTCTCCGCCGGGAGAGAGTGATTAGAGCGCGTTTGGACATTTTATCATTTCCTGATGATTTCCTGTGTGAACGTTACCGTTTTTCAGCACAATCTATAATTTATTTGAATAACATCCTCAGGCCTAATATTGCTCATGTGACACATCGCGGACATTCTCTCAGTTCTGTACATATTATTTGTATTGCACTTCGTTTTTTTGCAAACGGGAGCTTTCTGTATAATATTGGTGACGCTGAGCACGTTTCCAAGGCTACCGTCTGTCGGGCAGTCAGGAATGTTACAGTTGCACTGAAACGTCTCCTGTACTCGTTTGTGGTGTTCCCCGGTCATAGACCCACAAGATTTATCAAAGAAGGATTCCACAAAATTGCAGGTATCAGGATGAACAAAACTTAATTCATGATGTGGTGATACTTGAACTACTACTTAAATTTTACATTTATTCTCACGGTTCCCAGGCGTGATTGGCTGTATAGATGGCACTCACATTCCAATCAGGAGCAATGTGAACAGGAAGTCTTTCCACAGCATTAATGTACAGGTACATGGTTCCCTGTAGCATTTCAAACTAACAAATTATGTCATTATAGTAATGGATGCTAATTTGTGTTCTCTGCACTGTGAAGATCATATGTGATGCTGCCAACATTATCACAAATGTGGAAGCCAACTGCTCAGCCTCTGTGAGTGGTGGTGGTGGAGGACCCCCACCTGTTTTTCGGGCCTCCGCTTTTTTCTAGTGGCTATAATGGGTCACATTTGAGCATACAGAGTAAGCAAATATGTACTTGTAATGTGCTCAGATAATTTCAATAAGTGCTTACAGAAAGAAAATTAGCCTCTAACTGCAATTGATTTACATAGGACAAACAGACAAAGCACTATGGCTCATAATACAATTACACCTTACCTGTTTGGACTATATTTTTATATTTCATTTTTACTTGCTGCCAGGAACGTTTGGGGCCTGTTGGGTTGCACCTGTGCTCACATCACATCACAAAATAAAATGTATAAAATAAAAAATAAAATAAAATGTAATAAAATAACGTGTTAAATGGGTGTAAATCCCTAGATCAATGTTTAAATTAACACTCACGCATTGACTCTGTCGGCTATATTTTGCCATGCATGCTCCCTTTCTTTTGCAGCTGAGGCTGTGTTACTTTTTTTCCGCAAAATTTGCATGTTATCGGCATATGCTGCCATCAGAATTTCGGCCTCAAGCGCTGTAAGATACATTGACCGCGCCTTCTTTCCCTCCGTCTCCATGGTGACTCGCTTAATCTGTGCTCCACTGATCAGGGCTTTATGTATCCTCGTGCGCTCGCTTAATTTGGGGTTAAAGCAACTCTGCGTTGATTGAACTAATTGTTATCAGCCTTTCTGAAACCGAATATTCCGAGTTGGACAGTTCAGGGTTACTCAACCCTGAGTATCGTTTTTAACTCTGAGTTTTCTAAACCTGCTTTCTGAAATAGGGCCCAGGGGTCCGTTCTTCGTACCTCGCTAAGTAAGTTAGCTGGATTTGATTGTTGACGATTTCGCGTGACCTTGGATCGTTCGGTTCTCCGAAGCTCATCCGGGACTTGCTGTCATAGCAACAGATCCGTAAGCGTAAACCTGCTTGGGAGCAGGCTTACTTTATGTAAACTGGATTAGATCGCGGCCACTCAGGTATGTCCGCTTCATTTATACGAAAGCAACAGCGATATTTTACCACTGTTTGTCCATAAATAAATATTATCAATGTAACTAAAGATAATGCAGCACTTGATTCTTTTATTGATTTCATACAGATACATACAGGTCATTTCCTTAAAAAAGGGAAATGTACTATTAATCATTCTATTTCATGTATTTGATTATTTCAGATGTAATTCATATTTTAGAGTTGTAATTGTAAGTTACTTCATGTAAGCAAGATGAGAGACCACGGCTATAAAAGCGAAGGTGGATTTGGGAAGTCTGTCGCAGCCACCCATTGCGGAAGGTGCAAGATTGATAAGGAGAGTTTTCAGAATTCAGCGTATATTGCGGGATAGACAGGATCCTTTAGCTCAGCGCGACAGTGTGCTCATAGAGAGATATCGATTTTCCCGTGAGGGTATTATTTACTTAACCAACTGGTTGACGAGGGGGTGCAGGACCACCACCTGTCTTTTTTTGCTCTGCCCTTTTCCTGGTTGCTGTTATAAACAAACAAACAGATTATTTCAGGGTCTCTTTTCAAGAGACTAAAAGCAATATAAGTGATAAATATTACCATGCTGTAGAATATTCTTATATTTCACTTTTACTTGTTCCCATGTTCTAGTGGGTCCTGTTGTGGCTCTAATGTGATAGAGGATATAATGTAATATAATATAATATGATATAATGTAATATAATATAATAAATGTACCCTACCGCCTACTGGTGTTGGCCAGAGGGGCCGATGGCGCGATATGGCAGCCTGGCTTCTGTCAGTCTGCCCCAGGGCAGCTGTGGCTACAACCGTAGCTGCCTCCACCAGTGTGTGAATGTGAGGGGGAATGAATAGTGGCATTGTAAAGCGCTTTGGGTGCCTTGAAAAGCGCTATATAAATCCAATCCATTATTATTATTATTATTAAATTACTTACGAGTTTAATTTGTCAGCAACTTTCTGCCAGCCTTGCTTTTGCAGCCTTTGCAGTGTTCCCTTGCATTTTAATTAAACTCTGAAACTCCTGAAATCCCTCAATCAAGAGTTCTTGCTCTGCTGCCGAAAAATACTGAGCGCGCTCCTTCGACATTTTCGCTGACCAATCAAAGGGTTGCCAATCAATGTTTCTACTATCGATGCGTAGCTCCTGTTAAGCCACCCAGTGATCTCACATTACTTCATCCAGCTATACTAATCGTCAACAACAGGTGTGTTCGGAGAACCGGGATAGCGAGGTCAAAGTAGGCGCGATGATTTGATCTTGGATGTGTCATTTGATCTTGGATGTAGTAAGCGAGGTACGAAGAACGGACCCCAGGTATACAGTGGGGCAAAAAAGTATTTAGTCAGCCACCGATTGTGCAAGTTCCCCCACCTAAAATGATGACAGAGGTCAGTAATTTGCACCAGAGGTACACTTCAACTGTGAGAGACAGAATGTGAAAAAAAATCCATGAATCCACATGGTAGGATTTGTAAAGAATTTATTCGTAAATCAGGGTGGAAAATAAGTATTTGGTCAATAACAAAAATACAACTCAATACTTTGTAACATAACCTTTGTTGGCAATAACAGAGGTCAAACGTTTACTATAGGTCTTTACCAGGTTTTTACACACAGTAGCTGGTATTTTGGCCCATTCCTCCATGCAGATCTTCTCGAGAGCAGTGATGTTTTGGGGCTGTCGCCGAGCAACACGGACTTTCAACTCCCGCCACAGATTTTCTATGGGGCTGAGGTCTGGAGACTGGCTAGGCCACTCCAGGACTTTCAAATGCTTCTTACGGAGCCACTCCTTTGTTGCCCGGGCGGTGTGTTTTGGATCATTGTCATGTTGGAAGACCCAGCCTCGTTTCATCTTCAAAGTTCTCACTGATGGAAGGAGGTTTTGGCTCAAAATCTCACGATACATGGCCCCATTCATTCTGTCCTTAACACGGATCAGTCGTCCTGTCCCCTTGGCAGAAAAACAGCCCCATAGCATGATGTTTCCACCCCCATGCTTCACAGTAGGTATGGTGTTCTTGGGATGCAACTCAGTATTCTTCTTCCTCCAAACACGACGAGTTGAGTTTATACCAAAAAGTTCTACTTTGGTTTCATCTGACCACATGACATTCTCCCAATCCTCTGCTGTATCATCCATGTGCTCTCTGGCAAACTTCAGACGGGCCTGGACATGCACTGGCTTCAGCAGCGGAACACGTCTGGCACTGCGGGATTTGATTCCCTGCCGTTGTAGTGTGTTACTGATGGTGACCTTTGTTACTTTGGTCCCAGCTCTCTGCAGGTCATTCACCAGGTCCCCCCGTGTGGTTCTGGGATCTTTGCTCACCGTTCTCATGATCATTTTGACCCCACGGGATGAGATCTTGCGTGGAGCCCCAGATCGAGGGAGATTATCAGTGGTGTTGTATGTCTTCCATTTTCTGATGATTGCTCCCACAGTTGATTTTTTCACACCAAGCTGCTTGCCTATTGTAGATTCACTCTTCCCAGTGTGGTGCAGGTCTACAATACTTTTCCTGGTGTCCTTCGAAAGCTCTTTGGTCTTGGCCATGGCGGAGTTTGGAGTCTGACTGTTTGAGGCTGTGGACAGGTGTCTTTTATACAGATGATGAGTTCAAACAGGTACCATTCATACAGGTAACGAGTGGGGGACAGAAAAGCTTCTTACAGAAGACGTTACAGGTCTGTGAGAGCCAGAGATTTTCCTTGTTTGAGGTGACCAAATACTTATTTTCCACCCTAATTTACGAATAAATTCTTTACAAATCCTACCATGTGGATTCATGGATTTTTTTTTCACATTCTGTCTCTCACAGTTGAAGTGTACCTCTGGTGCAAATTACTGACCTCTGTCATCATTTTAAGTGGGGGAACTTGCACAATCGGTGGCTGACTAAATACTTTTTTGCCCCACTGTACAGCACAGGTTCAGGCTTTGTTTATCTAACACGCAGGACGCCATGACTCACCCGGGCCCCATCTCATTGGTCAGCATTGTCCTCATACTCCTGCTAAGCCCCGCCTCCTCAGAGACCAGTGCTCTGCAGGACCTGATCAGCAGGAACGCGGACTTTGGCGCCCGTCTGTACCGAGTACTCGCCGCCCGCACTGACGAGAACGTCCTACTGTGTCCGTTCACTTTGTCTGCTGCTCTGACAGTGCTGCTGAGTGCCACCAACGGACAGACCCGCGAGCAGTTGCAGGCGGGACTTACGCTGACCAGGCTGGACGCTCAGACACTCCCAGGTGGGTTTAAGGTCAAGGGTCACCAGATTCTGGTTGTGGTTCAGGTTCTAAGTGGTGCTCCTGTGCTCAGATGTGTTTCAGACTCTGAGGAACGCCATTCCGACAGTCTCTCTGCAGCAGGGTGCGGCCATCTTCCCCTCTCAGAGTGTCCAAGTGGCCTCGTCCTACCTGAACCTGGTTCAGACCAAGCTCGGAGGCACAGTTCAGGGTGTGGACTACACAAATGCTTATGAAGCCATCAACACCATCAACCAGTGGGCGCTGGAGCAGACTGTAGACCAGGTCCAGGATTTCATTTCCGAAGTGGACCATCAGACCCAGCTGCTGCTCGCCGCCGTTACAGCCTACAGAGGTATGTATCATCTGCCAGAGGGCAGGACTTAGAGTGTTGAAGCAGTCCTGCGAGGCTCCACAACTCCACCTCCTCAGTCTTTGAACTAAGGTGTGACAGCTCTTTTGATTGTCCTGTGTTCTTGATCCACGCTCTGCCGGTATGCCGATAGCATGGAGTCCGCATCAACATGCTTAAAATCTCCACACCAATTAAAGTGTCAGGACGTTAATACTGTAGGTCACTAACAGTCCTGTGCATGACTCCTCTGCTGGACGTCAGAAGAACTGCAGCTTGTCTCAATAATATGTTCAAATAAAGTTTCTGTGTGTTTCAGCAAGCTTCACTCCGCCCTTTAATGCGTCGTCCACTCAGGACGAGCGGTTCTATGTGGATAGCTATCATGTCGTCATGGTTCCGATGATGTTTAGGGCCGATAAGTACTTGCTGGCGTACGATGCTGCGGTGAAGGCTGGCGTGCTGAAGCTGCCGATGACAGACGGTGCAGCCATGTTGGCCGTGCTTCCCGATGAAGGTGTGGACGTCACCGCCGTGGAGGAGGAAGTTACGGCTGATAAGATCCAGGCCTGGATCCGCCAGCTGAAGAAGACGTGAGGCCCTCTTCCTTTCCTTTCCTTTCCTTTCCTTTCCTTTCCTTTCCTTTCCTTTCCTTCCTTCCTTCCTTCCTCCCTCCCTCCTATACTGTTCTTCCTCCCACTGGCTTCTTAATTAAAACCAGGAAATAAATGTTCTTCTTTTGTAAATAGGAAATTGGAGGTACAGTTTCCTCGCTTTTCATTGGACCGTTCATACTCACTTAAGGATGCACTGCAGACTCTTGACATCACCCAGGTGTTTCAGGATGACGCTGACCTCAGCAACATGGGTGGAGCTGAAGGGTCCAAACTTAAACAGGTGAGTGTCTGCCACATTAAGAGCTGTTTGGATATGAGGCATCTCCACCTGGAGGGGGTTGTGATGTCATCACAACCACCTGGAGGGGGGTTGTGATGACATCAAAGGGCAGAGTTCAGAATAAATTCTCTTTATGGTTAAACCTGTAATTCCAGGTGTTGGAGCTATTTATTCTTTATTTTTATTATTTTTGAAATTTGTTAAAGCTTGTTGTTGGTTTACTCATATTTTCGGGTTGTTTGCTAGTTTAATTTGTAGGTTAATACTTCTTTTTCTTTTTTTGTTGTTATTGTTTATCTTGTTAAGTCAGGTAGGAAGAACTCTAGGACCATTTTCTGTAAGTAAAAGGACTGGTATAGGACCAGCATGCACTGGGGTGGGCCTATGGTTTTTACCAGTTTTTCCTTCCCACTGTTGCCAAAGTGGCATCATATGACTGTTGGATTTTTCTCTGTATGTATTATTGTAGGGTCTACATTACAATATAAAGCACCTTGAGGCAACCGTTGCTGAGATTTGGCGCTGTATAAATAAAAAAACAAAAAAACAAAAAACAAGAGCCTGGAGCATCTAACATCCAGCCAAAAGGGGTAAAAAGTTGCCGGTCAATCACTTTTTATGTGATCACAAGCGTCCCCTGGGTCATCATCCTTTCTGAAACATAGGACTGAGCCCTGAACTGTGGTCAGAGGTTAGGAAGCCCTTTTCACCACCAAATTTCATAAAGGACTAGAAACCTTTTTGCCCTCAGTTATCTCCTTCAAGTTGCCATTACAGAGAATACAGGTTTAAGTCATTTCAGTGTTCGCTTCACTTTTCAGACCCAGACATTACGTCCATATTTTAGAGTGTCCATGGTCACAGAGATTTGATCACCTGATGATGACATCTGTGTTGATTTATTCAGGAAAGGTTTAAATCAGGGGTGTCGAACTCCAGGCCTCGCGTGCCGGTGTCCTGCAGGTTTTGAATCGCACCCTGGGTTAACACACCTGAATCAAATGATTAGTTCATTACCAGGCCTCTGGAGAACTTCGAGAAATGCTGAGGAGTCATTTAGCCCTTTAAATCAGCTGTGTTGGATCAAGGACACATCTAAAACCTCCAGGACACCGGCACTCGAGGCCTGGAGGTGCCTAACCCTGGTTTAAATAATCGAGATTCTGCTGTGGTTTCTTCTCCACTCAGGTGTATCATACGTCCGTCATCTCCGTTGAAGAGAGCAGCAGTGACACCAGCGCCGGAAATGCAGTGTTCTCCTCACCTCCTCCTCGACTGACATTCAACAGACCCTTCATCTTCATCATCTACCATCAAAGCACCAGTGGCCTGATGTTCATTGGCCGAGTCAACGACCCCACCTGCAAATAAATGGGCCCAAACACCAACCCAAGCCTCCCCGGCGGCAAACAGTCACCCCCCCCCCCCCCCGTCCCATCTTCTAATGATGTCCTGTGACAAATATTAGCTAGATATATAACAGCGATTTACATTATTAATTCTGTTAGCGTCCCATTAGCGGCTTGTCTGTAACATTCTCTCTGACATCTGACTGTAACATCTTTATCATTATCAATAAGAGCACAGTCACACTAGGAAAAACAATGGTTGGAGATCACGGTGTGACCGTATGCAGTCACCTTGTGATCTCTGTGAAGCTTTGAGATGGTCACTTTGAAGACAGAAAGTAGTTATTAGAGGAACCACTCCTACTCAGCTGCTGTCTTCAGGCCAACATTGGTGGATTAAGATGTGATAAAGGGTTGATCAATTAGTAAGAAGATTTTCATATTTTGGAGTTCTGTATCCACAGTAAGAAAGCGTCGCTATGAGGGCATCTCTAAAGAATTACTAGGTAAATGGTTCTAGAGCTGCTTTAATGGACCCATAAAGAAGAACAGACACACTCCTGAATGAAAGAATCAACACCCGTGGTCCATGGTGATGTGATACAGAGTTGAGTCATTTTCATTTTATTCCCTCAGACTCTGAAAGATTGCCTTTGATCTCAGTGAATGGAGCAAGACTCCTTCCCAAGTTCACAGTTGAGGCAGGAATGCAGAAGAAAAATCCTTCATCAAAGCGGTCTGTTTTCTTAAGAATCTACTGAGTATAAATTTTTATCACTTCTTTCTTTAAACTGGCCGCATTTTCTGTTGTTGCAGTTTGACACATACATGGCACAGCTGGATTTAGTTCTTGTGTGGTAAACATTTGTCTTGTATTTGGAGAATGCGTAAGTCTTTGCACGCATTAATTGAACCCATTTAACATATTGTGACGTTCAAACATTCTAAAACACTGACATGGCCACATTAATAGCTGCATGTTGGCAGAGATACATTTTGCATTATGGCCTATTGAGGGAAGTAAAAGAAGGAAATATGAATGTAGCTCTGTGTGTGCGCACACGTTTTTGTTGTGTACTGATCTCTGTGAAGAATAAAGACTTTTAAAGCCACTCTGCTCTAAAAGGCAATAGGACCTTGCATCCACAGTGTGTTGGGATTCTCCTTCTTCCTCTCCTTGATGCTCCATCAAGTTCAGTTTTGCTCAGTTTAAGTCAAATCCCAGTATTTGTCTTGATGCATGCTCAATCATCTAGTTAAGGAAATCCCCAAAAAGTTGATTCTGTTCATCTGGACGTTTTCAGTGGGAGAAACGTTTCGTCATCATAAGGTGACTTCTTCAGTCTCAGCTGACTGCAGGTTTCCAACCTTATAAACAGTACATTTGCACAATAACTGAAACTAGCCCACTGAATTTCTCTCTGTGAATGGTACTCATGGCTATTGATCAATAGTGGTTGACCAATGGTCATGACAAGTTGCATATAATTGATCAAGGAACTGACCTCGCAGCCCATTATTCAGTGGGCTGGTTTTAGTCATTGTGCAAATGTACTGTTAGGTTTTGTATTGTTGATTGTCATTTATGCTTAGAAATATCTACTTATATATGCTTAGAGTTTTATAATTAGTTGTAGATTGGTAGAGGTTTGATCCTTGATAGTCTGCAAACTTTGTGTGCATTAGAGAGCACTCTGGGAGCATGGGAGAGGTCGTACCTTGTCTTATTGTTTTATGGTAGGATAAACGTATCTATACCTGTTTTAGGCTAAGTGCCTTTTGTTTAGATGAACTGCTGGACTTCCAGACCAGCAGGTTTAGGGAAGTCATTTATGGGGTCACACTCTGACCCCACACACACACACACTTACACAACACACAGGCAACGTACTCTTTGTTTGTATGTAGACGTCATATGTTAAATATGTTAATGAACCTATGTATATTCATGTAACCTCAATAAAAGAGCAGTGTTACGGGGGAGTGGACGAGAGCAACTGGGGTCAAGCGAAGGAACGGCGTTTGTCCGGTTCTCTCCCGTGCACGAGAAACATGAAGAACTTTGCCTACTTCGTGTCTTGCTTGCTGTGTAATTATATTGTCTTCAACGTTCCAGCGAATAGGTTTGTAGCTTGAACCTATCATGTACTGTTTATAAGGTTGGAAACCTGCAGTGACTTGAGACTGAAGAAGTCACCTGATGATGACAAAACGTTTCTCACTGAAAACGTCCAGACGAACAGAATCAACTTTTTCAGAAGTCCCAGTATCACTGTGGAGCAGGGATATGTTAGGGTTAACGCTCAAAGTGAGTACTGAGTAAAGTGCGACAGGACAGAGCCAAAGTTTTAAGGCTGAGTAATTTATCCATGTTGGCAATCTGTCTGTGTTTATAAGTTAGATGATTGAGTGATAGGTTGCCGGATTACTTACAATCAGCCCCAGACGTGAAAAGAATTCAGTGCAGTCATTGGCTGATTTCTCCTGGTCACATGAAGGTTACTCTCCTGTTTTTTCCTCTAGTGTGACTGAGGCCATAGTTTCACAGAGAATATAGATAATATTCATCAGTAATTTCAGTAAGTTAGCTCTGATATTTTATTTTTGTTTGTTTTAACTGTTGTTTTTTTTAAATTCTTTTCCACTTTTGAAACTTCTATGTGAAACTCTGATGTAGACCTCTCCATCAGCTGCACATTGTGTTTACAGCTGATTAGCATGTTGTGTATCCTGTGCTGTTGCATTTATATTAAACCTATTTAACGTGAATCCTCCGCAGTACTGATGTGTTCATAGGTGCTCACCTGTGGAAGAAGTATTCTCAACCTCCGCTGATGTACAAATATCAAGTAAAAGTACTGCATTACATGTAGGGTTTTTCAGTCCTGGTTTGTTCACCGTGACTGGTGATTGATTATGTATGACTTTGTTAGATAACCAGTAAGGAAACGTGTTAATGCTGCAGGTGGAGTGGGATTGATATTCACTTTTTTCTGATCTTTGGATCATATGAACTTTTATTGAAATGACACTATGAGAGAAGCTCAGAGAAAAAAGTCACAGGACAGCAGCTGAAACCTTTTACCCAGGGGTGTCAAACTTAAATGAGCTGTGTGCCACTCCTGGCACTGTCGTCTCATTGGAGGGCCACTTTAATGTTCAAGTAGTACAAAACAAACAAACAAGAAAACACCCACAAATATTTCCTAATATGTAGTGTTTGTTTGTTTGGTTTTTAAAAAAAATTCAAATATTGTATATTGACAAGACAATTTTTTTCTCTCTCTCTTAACTAACGGAAGCCTTTCATTGAATGACCAAATAAACATGTTGGTCCTCTCTTTCTGGCTAGACATGTGGCAGCACTTCTGCTATCATTTTGTTCATATTTAACAGAATAAAAATGCAGTGTACACATTAGTTTTTGACTCTCACTGAACTAACACAGCCAATCCCTCAGCATGTTTGTACTCTGGTCACATTGCCTTGCTGTCCATTTTTGGCTTTTTAAAGAACTTGTTTTAACATTGCACTCAACAACAAACAAATCCTCCCTAACAAAAAAAGTAACTTCACAGATCAAACTGCATTATATTTCTTCACATTAACATAGGGAGCCCCCCCCCCCCGGGCCACGAGTTTGAGACCCCTGCTTTAACCAATAAGAACACAGCAACAATTTGTGGGTGGACTCTTTTACTGAATCAATCAGGTGGCAGGATGAGATCATCAGTCTACACAGTTCTCAATAGATACAGGTAGAATCAGACTCCCCTGTCTCTGATGAGGTCCTGATGTATTCTGGGTAATGTCCTGAAGCTGAATGGAAACTCTTTTCTGAATGCTGACTGGCTAATGGCCTAGTGGAGGTATGATGATGTCATCATCTTCAGTCTCGTCCCGATTGGACGCTGAAAGAGTTCGACTTCCTGTTTCTGCAAAATATGAGAAAATGAAACCAGATCAGACTTCTTACTCAGTAGCCCTGAGATCAGCTGATCAAAGGTCAATCAATAATCAATAACTTTATTGCTTTGCGTTCATCTGTATGGGCAAAGAAAACCGCCATCATGGTGGTTAGAAAATAAAAGGTGGGGCCTCCTAAGGAGCTGAATTCTGGATCATGGTGAAGGATTTATGTTTAAACTTTAAACAGGAGTGTAATGGGAAAAGATAATAAAGTGTAGATAAAAAATAAACTGTGGATCAAACAGTTTACGATGTGGTTCTTATCTCATGGTAATTCTGTGGTGTCCACAGATGGCTGTTTCTGTCCTCTAATAGATTGACTACTGAAAACTTTGGACAGTCACCGAAGTTTAAACCATTGTTTAATATTTGCAAAGATTTAAACATCAGTAGAAATTTGCCCTTACATTAACTGTCCTTACATTAACTGTATGGAGGAAGAAATAAATAACAGAGCTCTCTGAAAGTTATCCTCAATGATCCTCAAAACTGTTTGGTCCCAAAGCACCTGAACTCACTTTTTCTAATTCCATGTTGTGGAACAGGACCCAGGTTTATGCTAGAACAAAGAACTTACATGGATAGCTTCCTGGACTGGCCTTCCTTCATGCCGCACCCCCGATCCATTGTTTTACTGCGCTGATCCAAGGTACTGGTCCTGTGGTCTCTCTGCTCTAGAGTACTGGTCCTGTGGTCTCGCTGATCCAAGGTACTGGTTCTGTGGTCTCTCTGGTCCAATGTACTGGTTCTGTGATCCATTATATTGTTCCTGTGATCCATGTTAACTGTCCTGTAGTCAAGTGTATTAGGCCTGTGGTCTCTCTGCTCTAGATTACTGGTCCTGTGGTCTCTCTGGTCCAGCGTACTGGCCCTGTCCAGGAGACTAGTGGTGTTGCTACGGATCAGGACTGGCATGGAGGAGGCAGACTGGGCTCCCATGCTGAAGTGAGCTGTCCTTAAAGAGTCATCTGTAAGAGACATGAAAACAGTAAAGACACTCATATAGAGACTGACTTTGAAGTCGATCAGGCCTGAGTGTCAGTAAGCTACCTTTACTGGTCAACATGGAGGCCTTCCCAGATGCAGATCCACTGCTCAGCTCTTTGACCTTCCTGAAACACACAATTGATAAATCAACTAGAATATAATGGACTTCTGGAACCTGACGCCAACACACACCCATTCTCAAACCGATGGATGCATCAGAGTCAGGTTGGATTTTGGTGTCTTTACAGAAGATACATAAACATTACTGTTTTGAAAATGTGAAGCTGGGTGTGCTAGCTAGCAAAGTGTGGAGTAAGGTCTTTCTCAGAGCTTGTTTAGAGTTAAAAAAAAGTTTCTAATTAAAAGAGCTAATTTTATACAAACCAACCTAAAAAATTTCCAACACACACAAACACGCTAACAAGATACATGTTCATCTGTGGATTAATCAGTGCCATAGAATTATAAGTCTTTACAGTCCAAATTAATGAAAATACAGTCCAAATCAAAAGTTTAAGACCACTTAAAAATGGCATAAAATCGCATTTTGCATTGTTGGATCTTAACAAGGTTCTAAGTAGAGCTTTAACATGCAACAAGAAGAAATGGGAGTGAGACAAAACATTCTTTGAACATGCAATTTATTGAAAACAACGCCTAAACTGAAACAGGCTGTTACAGCTGATCAAAAGTTTAAGACCACACCTGCAAAGAACCCCGTAAACCCCCCAAAACAGAAATCAAATTCCAAACATGAACTCAGTAATGAGTAGCTTCACCGTTATTGCTGTTCATTTCAAATATTCGTATTCGTTGCGGCATGCTTGATGCAAGAGTTTCCATGAGGTGTCTGGGACCATTCTCCAAGTGGTGAAGACGGCCACATGAAGGGCATCTACTGTCTGGAACTGTTTTCCATTTTTGTTAAGTACCCTTACCATCCGTCCTGAAAGGTTCTCAATTGGATTTAGATCAGGGGAACACACATGATAGATGTTATTTTACTGGAAGAAGTACCTTGTCCTGTGGACATTGTGTACTATAGCATTGTCTTGTTGAAAAATACCGATTGTTAGTACACAGACGAGTGTTCTCAGTCATGAAGGATGCTCTCTGCAACATCTGGACATAGCCAATGGCCGTTTGACGCTCCTGCACCTCCTGAAGCTCCATTGTTCCACTGAAGGAAAAAGCACCCCAGACCATTATGGCGCCCCCTCCACTGTGGCATGTAGAAAACATCGCAGGTGAGATCTGCTTGTCATGCCAGTAATGTTGGACACCATCAGGACCATCAAGGTTAAATTTTTTCTCATCAGAGAATAAAACTTTCTTCCACCTTTCAATGTCCCATGTTTGGTGCTCTCTTGCAAAGTCCAAATGGTCAGTTCTGTAGCGTTCAAGGAGACGAGGCCTTTGAAGACATTTTTTGTTTTTGAAGCCCATTAGTCTCAGATGTCATCTGATGATTATGGGGCTGCAGTCGGCACCAGTAACGCCTTAATTTGGGTCAAGGATCTTCCAGTGTCTTGACGGACAGCCAATTGGATCCTCCAGCTCAGTGCTAGTGAAATTTATTTGGATTTTCCACTTGACTCTTCTGCTCCATAAATCTCAGGATCATTTAAGAAATTCCAAATGACCGTCTTACTGCATCCCACCTCAGCAGTGATGGCGAGCAGCAAGAGACCCTGCTTATGCAGTTCAACAACATGACCACGTTCAAAAAGGGAAAGTTTCTTTGCCTTTGCCATCAGAATGTCATGACAGTGTGACCTCCTGACAGAAAATGACAATGAATCCACATTTTTGGCCTTTTAAAGGCATGTGGTCCTAAACTTTTGATCAGCTGTAAAACAGCCCATTTCAGTTTAAGCATTGTTCTCAATAAATTTAATGCTCAAAAAATTGTTTTGTCTCACTCCCATTTCTTCTTGTTGCATGTTGAAGCTCTACATGGAACCTTGTTAAGCTCCAGCCATACATAATATGAGTTTTTGCCATTTTTCAAGTGGTTTTAAACGTTTGATCAGGATTGTATGAAGCAGGGACCCTGACATTACACACAGGATACTGAGATGGTGCCTACTGCTACCCCTGATAAGGTACCTGTTGAATATCATTTAGATAAGAAGGTATCGGGTCCGCGAGATCTTCAACGCCGGCAGAGCTTCAACAGCATTCCAAGGGAGACTGGGGACATTGAGTCCGAATGGACCATGTTCAGCGTCTCCATTGCCGAAGCTGCTGCATTGAGCTGCGGCCGCAAGGTGGTTGGTGACTGCTGTGGTGGTGATCCCCGAACCAAATGGTGGACACCAGAGGTGAAGGTATCGACAGGCCAAGCGGAATGCGGCACGGGCAGTGGCTGAAGCAAAAATTCGGGTGTGGGAGGAGTTCGGAGAGGCCATGGAAAAAGACTTTCGGACTGCCTTGAAGAGATTCTGGCAAACCGTCAGGCGTCTCAGGAGGGGAAAGCGGTGCTCTACCTGCACTGTGTATAGTGCTGGCGGAGCGCTGCTGACATCGACTGAGAAATTTGTCAGGCGGTGGAAGGAATTGGGATTGGGACTGCGGCTGCAGTGATGCGGACACTGCACCCGCCCGTCGTGGTGAAGAGGGAGCTGAGTGTAAATGCGAAGCTCTCAATTTACCGGTCGATCTACGTCCCTACCCTCACCTATGGCCACGAGCTGTAACCGAAAGAACAAGATCGCGAATACAAGCGGCAGAAGTGAGCTTCCTCCGAAGGGTGGATGGCCTCCCTTAGAAATAGGATGAGAAGTTCATGCCATCCGGGAGGGGTTCAGAGTAGAGCAGCTGCTGCTCCACATCGAAAGGAGCCAGCTGAGGTGGTTCGGGCATTCGACAAGGATGCCTCCTGGGCGCCTCTTGGGTGAGGTGTTCCGGGCATGTCCCACCGGGAGGAGGCCCCGGGGCAGACCCAGGACATGCTGGAGAGATTATATCTCTCGGCTGGCCTGGGAACGCCTTGGTGTTCCCCCGGATAAGCTGGAGGAGGTGGCTGGGGAGAGGGAGGTCTGGGCCTCTCTGCTTAGGCTGCTGCCCCCGTGACCCGGCCTCGGATAAAGCGGATGAAGATGGATGGATGGATGGTATTGGGTCTTTAAGATAAGATGGAGCATGATTATTCAAGACTTTTATGTGTTAAGTAAGGATTTTAAGCTTGATTCTGGAAGCCAGTGAAGGGAAGCCAATACAGGAGAAATATGCTCTCTCTTTCTAGTCCCTATCAGTACTCTTGCATTTGGATTAACTGAAGGCTTTTCATGGAATTTTTAGGACATCCTGATAATAATGAATTACAGTAGTCCAGCCTTGAAGTAAGTAAATATTTCAAATTTTAGAAATATTACACAAATGGAAGAAAGCAGTCCTAAATATTTGTTTAATATGTAAATTGAAGGACATATCCTGGTTAAAAATAACTCCAAGGTCCTCACAGTGTTACTGGAGGCCAAGGTAATGCCATCCATTGTGTATCTGTTGCCATAAGGATAATGTTTATATAATTTTTTGTCAATGTCATAGCTGTAATTGCAAGTGGAATCTGTTACTTTTTTTTTCATTTAGTTGAAATGGTGCTGATTTTATTTTGAAGGTCAAGCTTGCCTAAACAATTATTGCACTGCTCGTGTGTGAGAGTGGGTATAAGCTACCGGTAAGCAAGTAGGAAGCAGGAACGTGCAATGTGCTGGGTAAAAGCTTTAACTAAAAAAGTGGACAATTGTAAAGAAACTTCAGAAGAATGGCAACCAGTTCATTTTGCGACATGCAGCCAACGAGGCATTATTAGCATGATCTTTTTTTTACTGTAATAAATGTTATTTTACATGTGGTCTTATTTTGTATTAATGGTCTTTACTTTGTCAATATTATATATAATATTCACAGTTGGTCACAGATGAGATCTTTGTATAGCAGAATTCAAACCTCAGGCTAGACTCAGAATGACCTTTGTATCAGCCTTGTTAATACAGAGACACACATTTTTTCTGTGCTGCAGAAGGTTTACATGTATGTAATTAAGGGTGAGGGTGGAGGAAGTTGATGTTCTTACAGAGATCTGTCTGAGGTCACAGGTTTAGATGTTGTCGGCTGACTGGTGAGGGACCGACTCCGTGACAGCTTTGCCTTTCTCATCTCTTTACCTGCACAGAGAGGAGATCATCATCACCGTCATCACCATCATTAACATCATCATCATCGTCTCACCATAGGAGGATGAGGCGCCTGCAGATGAGGACACAGACATGGACTTGGTGGCAGATAGACTGGTCTTGCTGTCTCTTCCTGTCAAAGAAACATGGTTTACAGACTGAACTGCAGGTCTAAATTTCTGCTGAGACTGCCCCCCCCAGCTCACTTTTTCTCTCCGGGTGTTTGTCAGAGTTCAGTTTTCCTTCATTCTGCTGCCTCTCCAGCTGTTCCTGACAACACAAAGACATTTTTATAACAAAGCAAGGCAGCTCAGGCTGTAGTCTAGTAGCAGGTCTCAGACTCACCATCTCCAGCAACAGCGTCTCCTCCTTCTCCTTCTTCTGGTCCAACAAGTCCCTCTCCTGCCTCTTATGAAACTGTCCACAGACACAAGACATGAAGGAGGTTAGAGGTCAGTAGTAAACCTGTATTCTCATTTCAGCTCCATGTTAAAGCAACTTCTTACAGGTTCTGAGAGGTCTAGTTTGTCCAGTTCCAAGACTGTCTGGAAAAGACGATGGAAACATTGATCACCTTCATCAACAACACAGTCAGAATCTGAAGTCTGCAGACCTGAATATCTGGAATAGTCTGGACTCTGGTAGGCGTTACCTTGCGAATCATGGCCACCACATCTTTGTCTTTCTCTTTGCAAAGCAGCTTCTGGACGCAGAAGTCAAGTTTCTGTAGCAGCTGTTTGTCAGCTGGCAGACGAAGCGAAGAACGCAACCTGGGCAGCAACTGGCACAGCTTGTACCTGAGAGCCAGAAAGGTGTGTTTAGTAGGATGTCGGACAGATTTGCCAATGTCTCATTGGACGAAATGAGTATGATGTACCTGACATTGGCAACTGGGTCATGGACTAGCTCCAGTGCTGGAATCAGGAAATGTTTGTTGAAGTATTTTCTGGAGAAAATCTCTGTGGCAGTTTCACAAACATCTAGGAACCTCAGACGATGCCAGTAGCTGCGTCCCTGAGCCAGATCTGAGATTATCAGATTGTCAGCATTTACATGTTAGCTGCATTCCTATTGATGTTCTGCTGTTCAAATATCAGAGTAAAAGTGCCAGAAGAACCAGAAATGTTCTGACCTTGTATGAGTCGCCCCATCATCTCCTGACGCTGCTCCTGTTTGCGGTTGTAGCGCAGGAATGTGCAGAATGTGCGAGCTGCCGCCTTCTGTACCGGCAACACTTTCTGCAACCAAAACAGCAGTGTTATTGTCACAGGTTCACCTGTGGGATACTATGGGATATTGTATGTAGCATGCTGTGACGTGGTGTGGCATGTGGCAGTGCTCACATTGGTGGTGAGGATAATGAAGATGCGAGGTGAGAAGCTCTGGTGTAGCAGCTCTCCAGGAAGCAGTCTTGCCAGGCAGCTATAACGTTGTAGCAGCTTCTCGTGAAGCCGCCAACGTAAGGAACGTCCAATCTTCTGTTCAGCTAACAGTAGTCCTGCCATCAGATCTGGGAACTTGATTAAAGGAAGCAATGAGAGATAAACTAAAGTGAAAATGAAAATTTTTATTTTCTCACCTTATTGTCCAACGTCTGGTTCTCTCCTCGTGACAGAACTGCCTCCAAAGTTTCTTCTACATGAGTCATCAGAGCATCCAGCACCTCAAGAGAAAATCCAACATAACACTTTATTCAAATAAAACCTGATGTATGATTTTCTAAACTGTGACATCACAGAAAGTTATTGGCATTTGGCCCTAAATCCTGATTGATGAAACAGTGATAGTGGGCATTGCCGCTCACCTCCAGTGCATCATCCTGAAGCAGACACAGAAGTTCTTTGTGGACCAGCTGGACTTTTGAACCAAGCAACTTGACCACCTGACAGCAAGGTGGGAAAGGAAGCAGTCAATCAGAGTGAGGCAATCATTTAGCAATTTTATTTGATCATTTATGTCTTTCTTTCTCAGCCAAAAGGCCCAATCCCTGAGGATAGACCATCTGGAATCAGGCCTGGATCTCACCTGGTGGAAACTGGCTGCTGCGCTGCGCCGGACACAGACCTCTGGGTCACTACAAAGACTAGAGAAAGAAGGGTACAGCTCCGATAGGAAATGAGCTGTGTCTGCAAAAACCACCATAGCCTGCATGGAGAGAAGAGGAAGTGACCCCACCACCTAAAGAGCTGACGAACTGTGAGTGTTTGTCTGTGGGTTTGTGTGCACATGTGTACCGGCAGGTTGTAGCAGCAGTTGCAGCGGATAAGCGTGGATTCGTTGTTGCTATCAGTCTGGTTTCCATCAGTCTGCAGTCCAGTGGTACACATCTCCTTAAATGTCTGCAGTAAATGACTCTTCTGCTCATCTAACAGTGAGCCTGAAACACGATCATCAAACAGTATGATCCACAGAAGTGATCTAAAACAGAGTGTTTCAGATCACTTCTGTGGATCACAACAGACTGCTCTTTTCAAGCACTCCTTCCAGGTTCCTGTCCCTCAGCAGGCAGTGTTCAGATATTCTGCAGTGCTGGTGTTCTATAGGGGCAAGGCTTTCACACCGGGTGTCACGGTCTGGCTGGGGCAGACCGTATGTGTTGCAGAGGAGGACTCAAACGCAGACCAAAACGTGGTGTGGATTAACAAAACAAGCCGTTTATTGAGGTTAGCAACGAGGGTACAAAATAATAGGGCATCGGTGAAAACTAAACAATAACCTAAACTGGGTGAACTAATAACAAAACATGAAAAACCTTAACCATAGTGAACTGACATGGGTACCCGGAGATGAGACATGGATGAGCAGACGACCTGACAATGGCATGAAGAAAACAAAAGGCTTAAATACAGACATGAGGTGATCAGGGGAAGTGGCGACACATGGGGGAAAACAGCTGACAGACATAAACCTAATGACAGGACCAGGAGAGGAAAGCTAAATACAATAAACAAAGAACACATGACATTGTCAGAATAAAACAGGAAATACTAAAACATGACAACACAACTTAACAGACCTAATATGTGATGAATAAATACAAAACCCCAAAACATAGAAAACCCAGGAACAATAACTGCCTAAACTAAAGGCAGATAGGAAATAACACAAACTAAATCACATAACAAAATGAGACAAATACAAACATGAACTCAGAGCGCTGGGTCAGAGACCCAGCCTGTGACAGAGCCCCCCCCCCTCAAGGGCGGATTCCAGACGCCCAAAACCTCGAAAAACAAAACCAAAAACAACCCACCAAGGGCGGGCGGTGGGGTCCAGGACGGAGGGCCAGAAACAAGGCCAAAAAAACCAAAATGTCCATCAAAATCACAGGAGCACAGGGAACAGTTCATGACTCCTCAGGGGGCCGACCCGGAGGGTGACGGTCCAGAAAATCATAGTTCATGTGATCAGGGGGCCGGCCCGGAGGCCGACGGCACAGAAGTCCATGGTCGAACAGTTCCGGGGGCCGTCCGTGCGGACGGCAATGGTGGCGACATGGAAACCGTTCAGGGGGCCGACCGTGCGGACGGCAACGGCGTAGAAACAGTTCAGGTGGCCGACCGTGTGGACGGCAACGGCGTAGAAACAGTTCAGGTGGCCGACCTCGACGGCGGTGACGTCCAGCAGGTGGCCGAAGATTCCCAGGTGCAGAGCGAGGCTTGGGCGGCGGCATAACAGCCGTAGGACCAGGCGACGCTGAAGCAGAAGCCGAGGAAGACTCGGATGAGGCCGAACCAGGCGAGGCAGAAGCTGAGGCCGGACCAGGTGAGGCAGAAGCAGGAGCAGAGGCCGAAGCCGGACCAGGCGTAGATGAAGACTCTGACGAAGCCGGACCAGGCGTAGATGAAGACTCTGACAAAGCCGCACCAGGCGAAGATGAAGACTCTGACGAAGCCGCACCAGGCGAAGATGAAGACTCTGACGAAGCCGCACCAGGCGAAGACGAAGGCTCTGATGAAGCCGCAGCAGGCGAAGCACAGGCTGGAGCTGCAGCAGGCGAAGCACAGGCTGGAGCTGCAGCAGGCGAAACAGAAGCAGAATCTGAAGGTGGCTGGACGGGCTCCTCGGGCCCCCCAGCTGACGTGGCTTGAGGCTGGACGGGCTCCTCGGGCCCTCCAGCTGACGTGGCTTGAGGCTGGACGGGCTCCTCGGGCCCTCCAGCTGACGTGGCTTGAGGCTGGACGGGCTCCTCGGGCCCTCCAGCTGACGTGGCTTGAGGCTGGTGCGGTTCTCCTGAACCCCCAGCTGACGTGGCATGAGGCTGGTGCGGTTCTGCTGAACCCCCAGCTGACGAGGCATGAGGCTGGACGGGCTCCTCGGGCCCTCCAGCTGACGAGGCATGAGGCTGGACGGGCTCCTCGGGCCCTCCAGCAGACGAGGCATGAGGCTGGACGGGCTCCTCGGGCCCTCCAGCAGACGAGGCATGAGGCTGGACAGGCTCCTCGGGCCCTCCAGCTGACGTGGCATGAGGCTGGATGGGCTCCTCGGGCCCTCCAGCTGACGAGGCATGAGGCTGGATGGGCTCCTCGGGCCCTCCAGCAGACGAAACTTGAAGCCGGCTGGGTTCACCCGAACCCCCAGCAGACGAAACTTGAAGCTGGCTGGGTTCTCCTGAACCTCCAGCAGACGAAGCATGAAGCTGGCTGGGTTCTCCTGAACCTCCAGCAGACGAAGCATGAAGCTGGCTGGATTCTCCTGAACCCCCAGCAGACGAAGAATGAAGCTGGCTGGGTTCTCCTGAACCTCCAGCAAACGAAGCATGAAGCTGGCTGGGTTCACCTGAACCTCCAGCAAACGAGGCATGAAGCTGGGTGGATTCTCCTGAACCTCCAGCAGACGAAGCATGACCAGCAGGTGTAGAGACCACCGGCTGGACAGAAGGCTGAGCAGGTGATGGAGCGAATGACTGAGCTGAACAATGGGGAGCTGGCTGAGCTGCACAGTGGGCTAAGGGCTGAGCTAACGGAAACACAGGAAAATGAACTATTGACTGGGCTGCTAACAGAGCTAATGACTGAGCTATAGACTGAAAAGCATGCAGTAGTGATGGTGGTGTTGGTTGCGGACTGAATTCTCCTGAGCCTTCAGTAGAAACAGGAATGGGTGCAGGCACCTGCTGGACACTAGCCACTCCCACCCGAGGAGTAGGTACGGGTGCGGAGACGGGCTGTATCCTGGCTGACCTCACCCTGGGGACCGGCATGGGTGCAGGGGTGGACTGGTTCACAGCCCCCCTCACCCCGGAAGCCGGGACAGGCACCGGCAACGGCTGGGCAACTGCCCTTCCCACCCGAGGAGCTGGTACGGGTGCAGAAACGGACAGAGCCTCAGCTGGCCTGGAAACCAGAGCAGGGACCAGCTGGGCCTCAGACTCCCTCACCCGAGGAACTGGTACGGGTGCAGGGGTACGCTGGGCCCGAGCTGCCCTGGCAGCAGAAACACGAACAGGCAAAGGAGCAGGCTCAGAAAAAACAGTCTTAGAAACGGCAGGCTTAGGGTTAATATGTATTGGGTCGACAAAAACAGACCTAGCAAAAATGAATCCGCCGTCCACTTCATGTTTAGCAGTCTTAGTATTAGCAGTCCTTGGGTTAACGGTCTTAGAGTGAGCTGACTTGGGGATGATTGAACCAGACTTAACAAAACCTGAACTGAGTGTTGTAGACCTGGTAGAAGTGTTAACAGTTTTTCCTTTAACCGCATGTGCAGACTTAAGCGAGCGGGAATTGTCTTTCATCCCTCCCTGCGTAGAGGGAGTAAAACAAAACGGATCCTCCCAGTCCACGTCGTCATCCATAAGGGAAATTCCCCATGGATCGGAAGTGAGCCGATTGTTGTTAATGTCAGACGGGACGTGAGAATAAAAGTCATTTTCACTCACCACCGTGAGCTGCTCAGCGATGTCCGGTTTATGGCGGCGTGCGCGCCGCTTCCTGCGAACAGAGGAAGCTGGCGGAGCGAGCGACTGAGCCCCTGGTGCACAGAATGGTGACACCGAGGCTGGAGCGTGAGCGCCTGAAGCCACACGGAGGACTCCCACCTGAAGCGAGCAAGGCTTAGATGCAGGCAGCGCAACAGGCGGGGACTTTCGGCAGCTCTTGGGACCTCCGAGAGCTAGCCGAGTCCCGTGGAAAATGCGCTCGTAGTCGGGGGTACGCCACGGCTTCCAGCGGAGCTCCTCCTCCAGCTGGGCGAAGGCTGCCTCCCGACGCTCGTAAAGCTCGCGGTCTGCTGAGTCCATAGTGGTCAGGTCGTACTGTCACGGTCTGGCTGGGGCAGACCGTATGTGTTACAGAGGAGGACTCAAACGCAGACCAAAACGTGGTGTGGATTAACAAAACAAGCCGTTTATTGAGGTTAGCAACGAGGGTACAAAATAATAGGGCATCGGTGAAAACTAAACAATAACCTAAACTGGGTGAACTAATAACAAAACATGAAAAACCTTAACCATAGTGAACTGACATGGGTACCTGGAGATGAGACATGGATGAGCAGACGACCTGACAATGGCATGAAGAAAACAAAAGACTTAAATACAGACATGAGGTGATCAGGGGAAGTGGCGACACATGGGGGAAAACAGCTGACAGACATAAACCTAATGACAGGACCAGGAGAGGAAAGCTAAATACAATAAACAAAGAACACATGACATTGTCAGAATAAAACAGGAAATACTAAAACATGACAACACAACTTAACAGACCTAATATGTGATGAATAAATACAAAACCCCAAAACATAGAAAACCCAGGAACAATAACTGCCTAAACTAAAGGCAGATAGGAAATAACACAAACTAAATCACATAACAAAATGAGACAAATACAAACATGAACTCAGAGCGCTGGGTCAGAGACCCAGCCTGTGACACCGGGTAACTTTAGAAGTGTAGAGCTCACTGAACTCCCAGACTTGCTGCTATTTGCAGCCTTTCACCTGATATGTCTTAACCTCCTAAGACCCAAACTCTTCCACCGCATGCGTTTTTAATTTCTCTTTGATATTTAGGTTGATTGGGACTTGATGAATGTAAAAACAAAGAATTACCAGATTTTTTTTTTTACCTAATTTTTGTTTCTAAGAAAAATGAGAGCCACATATGAGGATATTCATTTAAAATTTCCATAGAACAGTAGCAGTATAATGTCCTCGTAAGTGGATATCAGGCCCTTGTAGAGCAAAATTGAGTATTTTGGTCTAAATAACCCAAAATGTGATGTCCATATATGTGGACACCAAAAAAAATTAATTTAAACAAATGACTTTTGTTTCTACTGGTCCTACCTGCCAATTCATTGCAGAGCTTCCCAAACCGGAATGACAAAGATGCCATAATTGCTTCATCCTCCTGCAGCGAGGCCTCACACACCGCCATCACCAAAGGAATGACAACGTGGAGTTGGTCATCTGAGAAGAAGAATTTTTAAACCAGCTGTTTACAAATACACACTGAATAGACTAAAATACTGGGCCACCTATGCATACCGCATGAAATCTGACTTACCGCTGTCCATCATCTCCATTAGGTTGATGATTGTGTCAAAGGCAGCAAGGCGGACACTGCTGTCCTCATCTCCAGCAAGTTCCACTAGATCAGGAAGAAGCTCTGTCCTGGTGTCATCCACCCTGAAAGAAAAACAGCACATATGTTTGGTAGGTGTTGGGTTTTGTTTGATTTTTGGTTGCTTGGTTACTGTCTGGCTAGTGGTTGGTTAGTGGTGAGATTTCATCTGGTCGGTGCAGGGCTTTTGATTGGTCAGTGTTGTGTTTTACCCAATGATTGTTTATTCAGTATTTGCTTGCAATTACCCAGTGGCTCTCGCAATGCTCTCCAGCTGACGGCACATACAGGCTCGGACTTCAAATTCCGGGTCCTGACATAAAGAACGAGCCAAAGGCAGCAGCTCCTTCTTTACACTGATGCACAGAAACAGAGTTAGTATTAGACCAAATGAGAGAACTCTTTGTATTATAATACTACAGAGTACTACTTGCTGCAGCTCACATGTAGGAATCAAATTTGCAGGCAACTTTTCCTAAAATGCGACAGCTAGCCAGCCGAGCCTGAGGAGCGTGAGACAGCTGAGACTGATGTAGTAGGGGGTTCAGCACCTGTGGAGACACGCATTTCATTGACCATATAAATCTGGTAAATAATCAGTTCAAGTCAATTCTTTTGCAATTAAGCCTAATCTTAAAAGTAGAGATAGTGTCTGTCTCCCTCCTATTCTACTTTTAAATATTGTATGAACAACAAGTAAGCCTGCAGTGCGAGAGCGAAGTGCTATAATGGGGTAATATGGTACTATAAAGTCATTAAGATAATAATAATAATAATAATGGATACTTTATTGATCCCCATGGGGAAATTACTTGTTTTTCTCTGCATTTGACCCATTCACTCAGTGAAGCAGTGGGCAGCCCACTAAGCAGGTGCCCGGGGAGCAGTGTGTAGGGACGGTACCTTGCTCAGGGGTACCTCAGGGTAGCCGTTAAGTGGATTCGAACCGCCGACCTTCCGATCATGGGGCGACCACTTTACCTACTGAGCTATCCCTGCCCCAAAAGATAAGATGGGGCCTGATTGTTTAAGACGTTGTATGTGAGGAGCAGGATTTTAATTTCTGGATTTAACAGGGAGCTAATGAAGGGAAGCCAAAATAGGAGAAATATGCTCTCTCTTTTTAGTCCTTGTAAGTACTCTTACTGCAGCATTTTGGATTAACTGATTAGCCAGCATTAACTGACCTCTTGTTTGATGGTTTCTTTGGGCAGAGCGTTGATAGCTAATAGCAGAGTTTCCAGCCAGGCGTTGCTCACCACTGTCAATGAAGATGGCAAAATCAGTAACAAACAAGGCAACTTTGATGTCAGAATGTCAGATATACAGATGTTTTATACCTGTATGTTGGCAGTATAAAAATGATGTCATTATTTATAAGCCATGGAATATTCTTAAAATCTGGAGCAAGCAAAAGTTGCTTTTATTGAATATTGTCTTTGGGGTGTGAGGTTAGAGCTTATCCCAGCTGTCATACGTACACCGTAGACTGGAAAGGTCCATCAAAGAATAACACCACAATTATAGCACTTACACAAAAATCGCAACCACACACCTTCTCATCAGGACCTACAGATCTCTACAGGGAGAAAGGACCTGGACACATTTGAAACTGTTATCAATGAAAGGAGCCCAGCAAACCAGGGTTTCTTTTTTTCTTGTTGTCACGTCTGAAGTTCAGGTTTTTACCTGTGTCTCTGTGGTTCAGGTGCAACAAGACAATCTTTAGGATGGAGTAAGTGTGGGTGTGGATCAGTATGATGTCATCTTGAAGGATGGTTAAAAATGACGCCGCTGCAGCCAGCTGGATTTCAGCTCCAGCTCCGTTCAGAACCTCCTGGGTCACACAGACAGGACAGGTTACCTGTAAGACACACCTGTACATTGCACCTGTCATTTTGTGGCCATACTCTGATGTCCTTGAAGTACAGTGTGACAGAGGTAACTTACCCGAACTTTTGGTACCACTCTACGAAATGTTTCAGCTGGATTCTGTCGGACGAGACTCGAGAGGTTACTGATGACACTGACCCTCTGCACCTCCTGACCAACACTGAAGAGCCGAGGGGAGACAGCGGGGATGCAGAGTTGACATAGAAGGGGAGACGGAGGGAAGAGAGAGGGGAGGAAAGAGGGGAGATAGAATGAGTAGTCAGAATGTTTCCAGGTCAGAAAGGTGTGGATTGGTCTATGGTAGCTGCTTTGCACTGTTCAGTTTCATCTTCTACTGCTGTTACTACTGCTGAAACACAACAAACTACTGCTCTTTATTTGATGTTGTTTATTATATTGTTTATTATATTGCTCTCTTTTTTTTGCTTGTTTTCTCTTTTTTCTTTCTCAACATGTGATCTAGGTGATTGATATATGTATTTTTTGTCTGTTTGTTTTGTTGGTTTTTGTTTTTTTGCCCTTTATCACCGTTCCTCTTCCCTGCTGTTTTTCTTTCCCTACCTCTCTTTCTTTCTCCCTTTTCTTTCCCCTGTCCCATGTGTAGCAAGTGAAAATAGAATAAAATAAACAATTGTGGTGGACCACTGGAGGGCTCCACTCACACCCAGTTCTCAGGAAGTGTTGTTGCTGTGTTTTGGAGGGAAAAGTATTCAGTTGTGTGGTGATGAGTAATAAACGAGCAGTGTTAATCGAGAGCTCTCGTGTCATCTGTGTTTACCTCCACAATGGTAACCCCTGACTCGAACATGGTGCAGTCCGATGGTGGCACCGACTCCGCTCTGGATGCATCAGCAGCCGCCAGCCCTCTGCCTACGGCTGCAGCTGCGTTTGCTGTGGCGCTCAAGCTGCCAGACTTTTGGCTTCACGATCCCCCGTCGTGGTTCGTGCACGTGGAGGCTCAGTTTGCTCTTCGTGGCATCTCGGCTGATATCACCATGTGGTGGCCTCTCTCAACCCACTAGCCACCCGTCGTGCGTTGACTCTATTCCGGGACCCACCCACCCGAGGGAAGTATGCCGCCCTTAAGGAGTTGCTTCTTCGGCGCAATGCCCTCTCCAATGCAGAGCGAGCCGAGAAGCTCCTCTGCCTCTCAGGCCTGGGTGGCGGTACGGCTCTCGAACTGATGGAGCACATGCTATCCTTTCTCGGACCGGACGACGGGGGATTCCTCTTCGCCCACATCTTCCTCCGACAGCTGCCGGCTGCCGTGAGAGCCGGCCTCGCCAACTCTCCGCTTCTGGGCACAAAGGATTATCGCTCACTGGCTGAGGACGCGGATCATATTCTCCTGGCTACCCGCACTTTCCACGATCACGACCTAGTTCCAGCCTCACCGGCGGCGCCTTCCACTTCCCCGTTGACCTGCCCCGACGTATCCGATCCTTCGCTGACGGCAAAGATCGCGGCACAGCAACACCACGGACGGGACCTCTGTTTCTACCATCAGCGTTTTGGCGCCGGAGCGCGCTGCTCTCTGCTGCCTTGTGCTTTTCTGACCCTGGGACACGGGCCCCGCCAGCGCGCTGTAGCGGCCGCCACTGCTAGCGACAAAGAAAAACTGCTCTTCATAGAAGACTCGCGCTCTGGGAGACGTTTCCTAGTGGACTCCGGCTCCCAGAAGAGCCTCCTTCCCCCGTCCGGAGGCGACAGTTTAGCAGCAGGCTGCGGACTGCAGCTTATTGCAGCTAATGGCTCTCCCATCGCAACGTTCAGGGAAAGGTTCGTGACTGTTTGTTTTCATGGTCAGGATTTCCAATGGACCTTTGTTGTTGCCACTAGCTCTGTACCTATTTTGGGCGCCGATTTTCTTTGTGCCCACGGACTGCTGGTCGATGTCACTAACAGACGCTTAATTGATGCCCTGTCTTTTTCTTCAATACCCCGTTTCACTCGCACCATCGAGCCCCTGAATCGGGCTAATTTTGTGACTTCAGGGAATGTTTTTCAGCGTTTGCTCTTGGAGTTCCCTTCACTGACTGTTCCTAATTTCTCGAACACGGCAACGAAGCACAGGGTTGAACATTATATTCCGACGGTCGGTACCCCGGTGTTCGCACGCGCGCGCCGCCTCGACCCTGCGAAACTCTCCGTCGCTCGGGAAGAGTTTGCCGCAATGGAGCGCCTCGGCATAGTGCAGCTGTCGAATAGTGCCTGGGCTTCTCCGCTACACATGGTGCCCAAGTCAGACGGTCGGTGGCGGCCGTGTGGGGATTTTCGCCGTTTGAATAATGTTACAGAGAACGACCGTTACCCGATTCCCCACATCCAGGATTTTTCCGGCCACCTCGTATCGTCAAGGTACACGAAGACGAAAGGCAGCCCGCGCAAGACAGTCTGGGCGGCGCCTTTCAGGCCGAATGGTATGCGCGAAAAATTCAAACAGGCCGAAAGGGGTAATAACGGCAGTTTTGGGGACGTCTTCAGTGCGCACGGGAACCCGGTGATACCCCCGCACCAAGTCAATTTTAGAAAAAATCGAGGTGCCTCGATTTTTTCTAAAATTGACTTCAGCGGTTGATGGACTCTGTCTTGCGCGGGCTGCCTTTCGACTTCGTGTACCTTGACGATATATTGGTGGCCAGCTGTTCTGAGAGTCAGCACGCGTCCCATCTGCATCAGGTTTTCCAGCGCTTGGCGGCACACGGCCTGATCGTCAACTTCTCCAAGTGCCAGTTTGGCTTGCCGGTTCTGGATTTCTTGGGCCACCGCATTTCCGCTGATGGTGTGGTTCCGTTGCCAGACAAGGTCCGGGCCGTTTCAGCTTTTCCGCGTCCCGCGTCCGTTAAAGCGCTGCAGGAGTTCTTGGGGATGGTCAATTTGTACAACCGCAGAGCTGCGCACCTGCTGCAGCCTCTCTATGCTGCCTTGAAAAAGGTAAGGTAAAACAGGTAAGGACCCAATTGATTGGCTCACTGAACGCATCCAGGCATTTTCTGGGGCCAAGGCCGCGCTGGCAAACGCCGCCCTGCTGGCCCACCCGTTTCCGTCGGCGGAGATTGCGTTGACCTCCGACGTGTCGGACGTGGCGGTGGGTGCAGTGTTAGAACAGCGGGTCTCCGGTGCCTGGCCACTGCTCGCTTTTTTTAGTCGCACGCTTAGAAACAGTGAGCGCAAATATAGCGTTTTTGACAAGGAGTTGCTGGCCCTGCACCTCGCAACGCGGCATTTTCGTTTTTTCTTAAGGGTCGGAGCTTCACCGTGTACGTTGATCATAAACCCTTGACATTCGCGATGTCCAAGGTCTCTGATCCGTGGAGCGGGCGCCAGCAGCGCCAGTTGGCAGCCATTTCCGAGTTCACAACTGACATTCAGCACGTGGCTAGTAAGTCCAACTGCGTGGCTGACTGTCTATCCCGCGTGCTGGTTTCTCCCGTTTATGTTGGCATAGACATTGAGGCTATGGCCGCTGACCAACAGGCCGACCCGGACGTCCTTGCCCTTCGGTCTGCGCAAACGGGCCTTGTACTGGAGGACAGACCCGTGTGGAACGGTGGGCCTAGCCTGTTTTGTGATGTTTCCACCAGCCGTCCACGCCCTGTAGTTCCCCTTTCGTGGCGTCGTTGCATTTTCGACTCCGTACACACCCTCTCTCATCCAGGCGTCCGGGCCTCGGTCAAGCTGGTCAGCTCTAGGTTCGTTTGGCCGGGCCTTCATAAATCGGTGAAAGACTGGGCAGCCGCGTGCATCCCATGCCAACGTGCTAAGATCCATAGGCACATAGGCGCCCCTCGAATCCTTCCGCGTTCCAGGGAGGCGTTTTGATCATGTGCATGTGGATCTGGTTGGTCCTCTGCTGCAGTCACAAGGTTTCACGCACCTTTTAACTGTAGTGGACTGCACAACCAAGTGCTTCTGGCGTCTACTACAGCAGCAGCAGTGGCCAAGGCATTTTTGTCAACGTGGGTTTCGCGTTTCGTTCCCCCGCCGACATCACCTCAGACAGGGGCCCCCAGTTCGTTGGTCTGCCATGGCTGACGGCCTGGGGGTCAAGGTCCACCAAACCACTGCGTACCACCCACAGGCCAACGGGATATGCGAACGTTTCCACCGGTCGCTTAAGGCCGCTTCTCTCACAGATGGCAACTGGGTTGACCACCTTCCATGGGTTTTACTGGGGTTGCCCTGCGCGGTTAAAGAAGATCTCAGGGCTTCCTCGGCTGAACTTGTCCTCGGTCAGCCCCTCCGGGTCCCTGGGGAATTCTTGCCCGAGAGCCCACCCCCGTGCTTCGCTCCCTATGTGCTGTCTCAGCCGTTCTGGACGTTTAATTAAAGCAAGGGTTCTGGACTAGGGGATGACCCTACTGGGTGTTCGGGGGGGGGGGGGGGGGGGGGGGGGGGCATGTGTGGTGGACCACTGGAAGGGCTCCACTCACACCCAGTTCTCAGGAAGTGTTGTTGCTGTGTTTTGGAGGGGAAAGTATTCAGTTGTGTGGTGATGAGTAATAAATGAGCAGTGTTAATCGAGAGCTCTCGTGTCGTCTGTGTTTACCTCCACACAATAAAAGCAAAGGTGAATCAAATAGACCAAGGCCGGGATGGTCCATTTGATAAAGTAAATCCATTGGGCATCTTTCTTTGCCTTTAGACAATAATTCTGATGGCAAAAGAACCAAACGGGACGGGGGGGGCAGTGAAGGCAAGCACTACGAACATATTACTTGTGATCTCATGAGGCTTGTTTGTGTCTCGTTTTTAAAAAAATATATTTTTGTTGTTTTGCTTCTGTTTCTTTACTTAATATTTATTTGAGAATAATAAAAAATATTGTTGATTTAAAAAATAACAAGCAAACAAACGAAGACGACCTGAACAGGGCAGGTTTATGGGTTCAGATCTGCTCCAGACTCCAGTCGGAGTCCTGTAGGCTCAAGTCCTGTTTATGAATGAGTTCAGTGAACTAATTTAAACCCTCTGGGATTGGACTGCTGATTACTTCCATTGTTCAATTAGCTCCACAGTTTACTGGGTCACAGCAAAGGAGGACGGGTGGAGGACAATGCTTTCAGCTCCACCCAAGGCATCCAGAAATCCACATAACTACAAAAGCTTTTGTATTTGTTCTTTACTGTAAACATAGCTGAACTTATTTTAGTCTCATTGTAACCTATTTAACTTAGAGAAAAAGAAACTCTGTGGCAGGTTAAAAAGGATTATGGTTATAGTCTCAGCTTGAACTCTGCTCCAGTTTCTTCATTTCCCCACAGGAATGAACAGATCTGCACCTGGAGCTGTCTGACAAACCTGGGGCACTAGGTGGGGTTACAGTTTGAAGTGCTGTTGACCTGCGCATAAACCTTTGCTGAGACTCACCTGAGGAGGTAGACAGCTCTCTCAATGTCATTTAGGTCTTCATCCACAGTCAGCTGATCAATCTCTTCTGCAGTCTGATGGGAAAAACAAAAATACAAAGTCAGCTGATCAGAGTTACCTGTTTGATATGATTGTGCTGTCCTTAGGTGAGCTTTAATGACAGTTGACCCAACACAGACCCTAATCATATATGAGACCATCAGAGGTAAATATGACATTAAAAATCTCTAAAACTGCATTCAGCTTATGAAGCATAGTCTTTGTAAGATCTTTGTGTCTGCAGTCTCTGGTGGTCTTTCCTGGCAACCTCTGTGGTGGATATGCAAATGTGAATTAAGCTTTCTGTGACTCCAGGAAAATGTTTGTCTTGAGGTTGAGCTTAGACTGACTGACTTCTAAATTCTTCTAAATTCTGTTCCTTGGGACTGCTTGTTTTGGTTTTTGAGGCATTTCCCCACTCAAAAAACACCAGAATTTTTGGAGTGGGGAAAACACCAAACAAGGTGATCATTATAATGATCACCTTGTTTTCATGCAGTTGCAGCACATTGGAAACAGTTGTGTTTGGACATGGATTGGGATCATTTTTTGAGAACATTGAGTGATAGGATGTAAAAGCAAAAAAATAATGCATTAAAATGACCATGCGCAAACTTGCAGGAAACGAGCACAAGAGCAGTTTATGGGAGGAAAGAATTTGATTGGAGAATTAGGGTCTTAAGGTCACTGCCTCGGTGAGAGTGATTATGAGTACGAGAGGATCCCAGAATCAGGTCTGAGCAACAGTTAGGAATTCAGAGGTCAGTTAAGGGCTATATATATGTGAGGGAGGAGGGGGTAGTATTTGTTAACAGTCTGAATGGCCCAGTGGAAGAAGCTGTTTGAGAGGTGCTTGTATGCACAATAAATTTCTGTTGCAGAGATGTGGGGGTCTGATTTATTTGACTAAACAAGGGGGCCCAAGCTCCCATAAAGTAGGGCGAAATATTTTTTCTCTGAAAAAATATGATTCATGCCATAGAATAACTATTACTACAAAGGTCCCACAGGGTAGTAACAATAAATAACGTTAACTGCATGTTAGCACAGTAAGTACTAATACAGTAAAATTATTTCTCTGTAAAGTACACATTTTGCATTAAAATGTTTGTTGTCATCATATGATAACATGACAAGATGTGAGAAGTTAATGATAAGTCTGTGATATTGCCTGCCACACAGACTAAAGCTAATCAGACCTCTGTCAGACCTTTGTCAAAGATCATAGCCAGAGCCTTTTAAGGACCTGGGTATTAATACCTGTGGTAACTACAACTAAAAAACAAAACAACACAAAAAAAACCCACCTGTGCTTAGAGCAAGCCATAAAGAATGAGAAACAGCAACTCCAACTCTGACCCTATGATTGTCAGCTGGAAAAAACAATGGAGTGCCCACTCCGGGTCAGGGATGAGTTCAAGTATCTCGGGATCTTGTTTATGTATAACTGTATAGATCAGTGTTTCCCAACCACTGTGCTGTGGCACATAGGTGTGGCGTGAGAAATGATTAGGTGTGCTGTGGAAGATTATCTGGACCTCTACTAAATGGTTGAGATGCCACTTAATGGTTTACGTATTTGTCATGCAAACACAAGTACAGTAGAATTTACAGTTGAAGAAAAATCAAATAAAGTGCCAAATTATAATTAAATTAATAACAAAAACTATCCCGGGCATTGGATACAGATTATTTCAAGTAGCATGCCAGCAAACATTGCTGGTTTTCATTCCATCAAAGGAAAGTATTATATCAAAAAACAAAATATATATTTTTTAAATCTGCAACTATGAAAAAGTGCAAAACACTCACATTCAGGCCATTTCTGATTGAATGCTACTGTGCAAAATCATTTTTGCTTTGCAAAAAATAAAAATAAAACAAAAACAGTGCAAATCTGGTTTGTTGACTTGGTTCAGACACAGCCAGGTGGAACCTTTTGAGAGCCATTGGTTTCTGGTTCTGTAGGGCACAGGAACTCGTGTAGACCAGGAATTCAAGTCAACGATGTATCCGAACAGCAGAATATGCCATCTCCTTAACTTGTAACTTATAACTTATAACTTGTCTTATACAGGTGTAATAGCATATCAGAAAACTCAGTTCCTCCCATATGCTAATTATATGTAAGGATGAGTGATGGGCATGCAATAGTGATCTTTGCGTTGGAGTTTTTGCTCCACCTTTTGACAGATGAAAGAGGCATGAACCCACAGGCATTGTTTAGAGGGTTGACACATTTGTTGTCGAACCATTTTACTGCAATCAGACCTTCTTCAGATCTGTAACCACAGGCCCTTCTTCATTAGGTTTTGGTCTGCCATCAGGGGAGCTCCACCAGTGCAGTTTGGCCATACAGTACCTGATACCCAAGGAGGTGTGCAAGTTCTGGACCAAGCTGAAACTTGTGAAGAGCTGAGGTTCTATTTATCAGTTTGCATAGTGTTTTTTACAACTTTGACTTCTAGAGGTAGCTTCTGTTCCTCTTCACTGAGGGCAACATATGCAAAGGGGACAGAACGTGGACGGAAGAAGTGTGGGGTGACATCACTCTTCACATGAATACCAGCTTTCCAAACTTGAGAAGCTGGAGAAGTACCAAGGGTTCAGCGAAGAGCTCAAGAAGATGTGGAGGGTGAAGGTAACAGTGGTCCAAGCGGTAATCAGAGCACTAGGTGTAGTGACTCCCAAGCTAGACAAGTGGCTCCAGAGATCCCAGGAACAACATTTGAGATCTCTTTCCAGAAGAGCGCAGTGCTAGTAACAGCTAAGATACTGCGCAGGACCCTCAATCTCCCAGGCCTCTGGTAGAGGACCCGAGATTGGAGGATAGACCGACTGCAGGGGTGAGAGGGGAATTTTGTTTTTTTGTTTTTTTTTTAAAGTTCCCATCTCGTCCTGTCAGCTTGAGGGTCCACCACTTCTATGTCTGGTTGGTTAGCCATCACCAACTTGTCTGTCTATCTGGAAGTCTGTCAGGATTTTAGCTCGGTCATTCTCGACCAGATGGCCAGTAATGCGTTACAAGTAACATGTTACTGTAATCCAATTACTTTTTCAAGTAACGAGAAATGTAAGGGATTAGCATTGCAAAAAAGTAATTATATAACTGTTACCTTCCCGTAAGCATGCTGCGTTACTGTGTTACTAAAGTGTTGTGATTTTGTTTGTGAGAGTGTCTCATGACAATGATGTAAGCACGTGCGGTGCACGTGGCAGCAACAGACGTGTGTCGATCAACAATGGATAATATGGAGTGTGGGAGAGAGTACAACCATGCAGCGTTTAAAGGGTGGATGTACTGAAATTACTTTAAGTTTTAGTCCGTAAAAAGTGACAAAAACATTAGCGTCCGCTGTACACTCTGCGTGGGAAGAAAACTTCTTTCGACAGCGAAAAATTTAACTTCAAATCTCAAGCACCTAGCAAGCCGCCACGGGAGTGTGAAATTCACTGAGAAATCTCTAAATCCTCCCACTGACACGACACTGACAAACCTCCATCGGCCCCACTCCTGCTAAATGGGTGAAAATGCATTTAAGAGCAACAGGACTTAGTGCCACTGAATCTTTGATTTTATTTATTTTTTGCTGTGTTTTACTTGAATCTATTTGAAAGAGCGAGTGTTAACACAAAACATTATTTTATTTTATATGCTGGAATATGCTGCCCCAAGTGGAGGAGTTCAAGTATCTCGGGGTCTTGTTCGCGAGTGATGGGAGAAGGGAGCCGGAGATCAACAGACGGATTGGGGCTGCAGCTGCAGTAATGCAGCCGCTGCCTTTTTTGTTTGTTTGTTTTATGAACTTGCCAATTCCTGAGCATTGCTGTAATTCTGCAGTAAAGCTATTCCACAGTTTTACTCCATAAATAGTTACGCAAAAAGTTTTAACATTTGACCGTGCTTTAAGGATCTTCAGATTCAACTTACCGCTTAGTTCATAGTCTCCTTCTCTGTCATAGAACATCCTCTGTATATTTCCTGGTAACATATTGTATCTAGCTTTATACATAATTTTTGCCGTTTTGTATTTTATAAGATCCATAAACTTCAATATTTTTAATTTCAAAAACATGGTGTTAGTATGGTCTCTATATCCAGCTTTACTAATCATCCTGATTGCTTTTTTTTAAATTTTACATATTGGTTGAAGTGAAGTTTTATATGTGTTTCCCCAAATTTCCGCACAGTATTCCAAATATGGCAATATAAGTGAACAGTAAAGTACCCGGAGTGATTTGGAAGGCAAACAATATTTAACTTTACTCAGTATGGAGACACTTCTTGACAGTTTAGCTTGTAAATACTTTATATTAGGTTTCCAGCAGATTTTGTTATCTATTATCACACCCAGAAATTTGACATTATTTACTAATAACTTTGCTTCGGCATCTTTTTTATAATTTCCGAATAACATAAATGTCGTTTTTTCCAAATTTAATGATAACTTATTTCTATCAAACCATGTTTTCAGTTTAATCATTTCTTGTGTGACAATTTCCAAAAGCTGCTGTAAGTTCTCTCCAGCACAAAAAATATTTGTATCATCTGCAAATAGAATAAACTGTAATATATCTGATGTTCTACATATATCGTTGATATAGAGGATAAACAGCTTTGGTCCCAATACTGACCCCTGCAGCACTCCACAAACAATGTCCATACACTCTGATTGATGTTCCCCAATTTTCACAAATTGCTTCCTGTCTCTCAAATAACTCTTTACCCACTCTAACACCACTCCTCTAATGCCATAATACTCCAATTTATCGAGTAATATTTCATGATTAATTGTATCAAAAGCTTTTTTTAGGTCGATGAATATACTAGCTATACATTGTCTTTTATCTATATTGTTAGTGATATTTTCGATCAATTCTATTAATGCCAATGATGTTGATCTATTTGATCTGAAACCATACTGACTATCCGTTATTATTTTGTGTTTGTCTATAAATTTGTCGAGTCTATTAATAAAAATTTTTTCCAGTATTTTTGAAAATTGAGAAAGTAGAGAGACAGGCCTATAATTTGTGAATTGGTGTTTATCTCCATTTTTGAACAATGGTGTTACTTTAGCTATTTTCATTTGTGTCGGGAATGTACCAGTTTGTATGGACAAATTGCAGATATGTGTTAAGGGTTTGGAAATGCCCTCTATCACTTTTTTGACTATTTCCATATCTATGTCATCAGAGTCTGTAGAGTTTTTTGTTTGTAATTTCCCAACAATATCAATGATTTCCTTTTCTTCTACTGCCGTTAAGAACATTGAATGAGGATTGCGATCAATGAATCTGGTTTCTTTCTCTACCGAATCTGTCATATCAGGACAAGTCTGGCCCAACACTTACAAAGAATTTGTTGAAATCATTTACCACATCGCTCATATTATTAATGTTTCTATCATTATTAGTGAAATACGAAGGATAGTCTGACTGTCCAGAGCCCTTTTTAATGATGGTATTTAATGTTTTCCAAATCCCTTTAGTATTATTTTTATTCATAATCAATAATTTCTCATAGTATTCCTTTTTACATGACCTCAAAATACTCGTTAATTTATTTTTATATTTCTTATATTTATTTTCAGCTTATATACTTCGGTTCATTATAAATTCTCTGTATAAGGTATTTTTCTTCTTACATGCATTTTGCAATCATTTTGTAATCCATGGGCATTCTGCATATTTTTGTTTTTTACTATATTTCCTTACTGGGCAACGACTATTATATAACATTTTAAATTTTCCTAAAAAAATCTCATAAGCTTTATCAATATTTTTTTCCCTATACAGCGTCTCCCATTCTTGCTTGAGCAAATCATTTTTAAATGCATTTATTGACTCTTCTGTTCTCATTCGTTTGTATTTTACTATATTTTCCTGTGTAACCTTCCTATAATTTTTATTATACACTATAAAAACAGGTAGGTGATCACTGATATCATTTATTAAAAGACCACTTATGGATCTATTTTCTATTTCATTTGTAAATATATTGTCTATTAAGGTTGCCGATTGTGCTGTGATCCTGCTGGGTTTAGTGATCATTGGACAAAGTCCCAAGCTATACATTGTATTAATAAACTCCTCTGTCATTTTCTGTTTGCTTGGATTTAATAGATCTATGTTAAAATCCCCACAAATGAAGATGACTTTTTGGTTTGTCCTAGTGAATATTTTATCTACCCACTCCTTAAAAATTTCAGTATTTGAACCTGGTGTTCTATATATACAGCTTACAATGACATTTTTCTCTTTTCCCATACTAATTTCTATTGTTACACACTCTAATATATTATCTACCGCCATCGACATTTTTTCTACCATCTTGTATTTTAAATTTTTGTCCACAAACAAGGCCACACCACCGCCATTCTTATTCTTTCTATTTATAAGATTTAATTCATATCCATCTATTACAAAGTCCCCACCTTTCTCTTTATTAATCCATGTCTCAGATACTGCAATCACACTGAATGGATGTGTAAATTTGCTTAAATATTCTCTTATTTTATGAAAATTTGCATATAAACTTCTACTGTTAAAGTGAATTATAGATATTTTACCGTCCACCTTGACAGTTTTGTTGAATTGATCATCATTATGATAATAGCAGGTATTTTTGATGTTAAAAAAGTTCAGTTCTGGATCAATGTCCTGCTCTGTGAAATGTGTTTTGTATTCCTTGTTTGCTGGTGAATTTATCTCCTGATTAGCAATCCTTTGTGATAACAATGTATAGATCCCAGATAATGAGTTACTTGATTGTTCCATCCTTAAATGTGTTACGCTTTTAGCTCGTTGTTGTCTTCTATTACCTGCTTGGATGACTGTAGATTGTTAGCCCAGCTCCTTGTCTTTGTAGTTATATTACTTGTTAATGTTTTCCAGATCCTGCATGCATTTGATGACCAACACTTTAGCTTCCTCCGGTGTGCCGTTAAGCTTAATAAATATTTTACAGTTTGTAGTCCAGGTATTCTGAATTTTTCCCAGTTTCTTTAAGTGTCGTGCTTTCTTCGCCATGTCAGCGTTGGATTTTGTTAGATGGTCATTCATGTAGACATTCGATCCTTTTAGTTTCCTCCCCTGCTTCAGCAGTGCATTCTTGTGTTTCCTGTTTACAAATCTCATGATGATAGCTGGTTTATCACTAGCCTTTGAGGGTGTGGTGATGTATTGCATCTCTGTGTAGTTCTTGAGCCGCAGCATGGCACACAAGAAGGCATTAAGGCATATTTATAATTGAGCTATTTGTAAATATTAGAGCTATTTCTTATATTATGTAAACTTTGGATTATGTAGTATTATTTACTGTCTGTTATTGTTATTGTCTCGGATCAACTGTAACCCACACAATTTCCTTACGGATTATTAAAGTATTCTGATTTAAAAGGGTCGCTAACATGGCCTAGAAAATCACTGAAGGACCTCTGTAGCATCCGCTGTCTCAAAAAGGCACGCAACATCTTGCAGGACTGCACAAACACAGGACACCAGGTGTTTAAGCTTCTGCCCTCTGGCAGTTATCTTGTGTATATGGTATTTATTTATTTGCTTGTCTCCATCATCACTGTTCCCACCTGACCTGAAGTAAACATGACTCCTAAAGCCTGTAATACAACAAAGGACATTACTAATGATTACTAATGATCACTGATTATACAAAACCTTACACACACTTTGATCTGTTCATATAGATCAGGGTGAGGAACTCCAGGCCTGAAAGGCCGGTGAACCTGCAGGTTTTAGATCTCACCCTGGGTCAGCACACCTGAATGAAATGATTAGTTCATTACAAGGCCTCTTCAAGACATGTTGAGGGGGTTATTAGCCATTTAATCGACTGTGTTGGATCAAGGACACATCTAAAACCTACAGCACACCAGCCCTTGAGGCCTGGAGTTTCCCCACCCCTGGTATAGATCATAATCTTGAGCTCATACAGCGTTCTGCATTCATGCAGCAACAACTCAACAGGAAGTAGTTTTATTCCAGCTGTGTGATGTTCAGATATCAGCTGTGAGTTTAACAGCTATAAAAACTATAAATATATCAACGGGTTATGGATGAAAGCACATCATTTCCCTAGGGATTAATAAAATATTCTGACCCTGAAATGGAAAATGCAGTTATGATGAATGTTCTCATGATCTGCTTCACTTTGTTTAATATGTTGCCTGTTTTCATGAACGATCAGATGCTATGAATTAAGATTTGGCGTTTTCTGCTCCCTTTCCTAAAGGATGTTCCAGTGTCTCCTCTGCTAAAGGAAGCAATAAAGGAAGCACTGAAGCTCCTTTCCTTAGTGTTTGGAAAAATGGAACAGCTCTTGTTATGGGCGCAACACAGATACTTCCGGGTCACGTCTGTCAATGAGGAACTGTCCTGAGCATTCACACGTGCAGGAAGGTCGTAAGAGGACACGGAGAGGCTCACCTGAAGTCTGACTGACCACTGTCAACCATAACAACACATACACATGCACACAGTGCAAGTGTGTTTGTCGTCATCACATCAGCTTTCTCCCGTAAGAACACCCAAGCTCCGCCTCCTCTCTCAATGTCATCATGGTGAAACCCCGCCCACACAGCTACAGGTGTAAGAATCAGGCAGCGCGTTTATCTTTTCAGTTACTGATCAGTCATGAATAGCGACTGTCTTAAATTAGATCAGAGACAGCTTCACTCTGTTTCTCATGATTACTGGTTAATCGATCAGTTATTGGCCGTTTTTCTCGATGCACCTCAGACCTGTCTGTCTCTCTGCAGACAGACAGGCGGACAAACTGCGTCATGCTGCGGGTCTCCCTTCTGCTTCCTCCACTGAAGCTGCTGATCTTCCTCCCACTAACTCACCCTCCTCCTCATTACTTTACGTTTCTCTCTCTCACACACACACACCCACCTTCAGGCTCCTGCGGATCGGCCTCTCGATGAAGGCGAGTTCCTGCAGCTCCTCCAGCGGGCCGCACAGCACGCCGGCCGGGCTCAGGGCCATCCTGCCGGGTAACATCTGGCTGTTAGAGGGGGGGCAGTCGTATCAGCTCCGACCATCCCTGTTGAGGGGGCGGGGGTTGCGGGGCTGTCACTAACCGTTTCCAAGGAGATCCCGGCTCGAGCTGAACGTCACTCCAGACTCCGTTCAAAAGTCTGACAAAGTCTCACGAACGCGCTCATTTGCACACGATGCAGCTATCAGAGATCCCAAACAAAACCCGTCCACACACTCACGGCACGATCTGCGGTTCGGCGCTCACAGAACTGCGATTCCTCCAGAAAAATCCCCCGTAACATCCCAAACTGTCACACCGTTACCGGGATGTGTCACACGTTTCCAAGCAGATCCAGTGCAGCGCAGAGAAGCCAGCCAGACTGCGTGTAAAAAGCTCCAGTTAACTCTTTTATTCCCCGAGGACTCTTCATTCACACCACACTCAGTCCAAAAGTCCGCACACGGAATTTATTCGGAGTAAATCCAAAGACTGAATGCAGGAAACCGCACAAACCGGGCGCGGGATGAATCAGATGGACCTCCTCTCCGGTTCGTCGCATATCTCCAAATATTCTGACAAAGTCCAGATCTTCTCCACCTGCTTCAGCTCCTCAGGGCTGCGGTGGGAGCGTCACGCAGAACTGCGGCTGCGCTCCTCCGTGCTCCTTTGAGTCCGTCATCCTCGACAGTGCACAACCGAACCGAATCGCCCACTCTACGTTCAGTGCTGGTCTGTCATACGCAGACCGGTACCGGACAGCGTCAAAGTTCACAGACGGTATCAGACTGATTTTCACACCAAAGGACGAAGAGGAGGAGGCTTCATCACCGTGAGTGACCCGTGAGCAGCAGAGCGGGCTGAGCGAACCTAAACGGAGTCATGAGGATGCAAGCCCGACCTGAACCGGGACCGAGAGATGAGCTGCAGGGCGTTAAGCTGGAGGCGCAGTGCAGCAGCTGATCCGTCTCCATGGAAACGACTGTCCGTGCTAATTCATAAAGTCCAGAACGTGTCTTCGATCTAGAACCCGCTCTCATTCTGAGCTGTCCCATCACCTGTAAACGCACCTGAAAGTTCAATAATCATCAAATAAAACTATCCACGTCACGTGCTTAAAATCCGCATTAATTTGTTTTATTTTGCAGGGTCAGGGTCACTTCCTGCATTCAGGGTTTTCTTCTTTTTTTTCTGAAATGTTTCTTTTTCCACGTGAACATGAAGCTCACAGCTTATGTGATGAATGCCTCACCTGTTAAGCTCTGAGATTGTTTCCTGTGTTCAATCATCATTTTAGAGCAGGTAATCACAGGTTAGCCCTGTTGGCCCTTTGTTAGATGCCTGGAGTTTCTGAATGACATGTAGTTGGGACAGAGCAGGCAGGTAAGCCACTTAAGTTACACTATCATACCGAGACAAAAAACACATAATGCAAAAAGATGGGGACAGGTGAGACCAGACAGACAGGAGGAGAAGGAGGAGGAGGAGAAGAAGAACAGGGGCTGACCTTCAGCTGCAGTCTCAGTGTCAGAGTTGGCTGACAGTCCGGCTCATGAAAGCTCAGAGTTGATCAGACCCTCAGACTCTGAACCAGAACCTTCTGCTGCACACCAGAGAGTGCTGCTTCCTGATTGGATGGTTTCACAGGTAGTACCCAGTCAACAGTTTGTTTTATTTTATTTTTATATGTTTGAATTTGTGGAACTTCCAACCACACTTGAATCCACTTGAATGTTGTTTTGTTTTTATCATCCAATTTGATTGTAATCAAACACTCAGTTCTGTGTTTACCAATTTTTTTCTTTAATGATTCTGATTTTGAATTAATTTAGGTTACATTTGTGTGTTTGAAATCATTGAATTTAAATGTGTGAGATGGGTTAGTAGTTGAGTCTTTGAAATTTTATCAGGCTGCTGTTGACTGACCGGGTTTAAACGATTGATACACAAATCAGTTAGTAGTTGTCTGGGCTGTTGTGAGTCTGGTTATGTGCATCGATCCTGTTTCCATCTGTGTTGTTGGTGAAGGCTGTTTTTCGGGTGCAGGACAGAAGATATTGCTGACAGCAGCTCTCGCAGTGTTTGAATTTTTGTCTTCAGCTTGGAGGAAACAAACACCGCTGACCCGCAGTCTTGACATCATTCAGCAGCAGCTGAGGCCAAAACGCCATCATCTTGGATGACCCGCTGCTGTTCACACGCTGCTGGCATTAACGAGAAACACAGAGAGCAAACCGTTTCCTGTTCCCCTGTCTGACATGGCAGTCTCTGAGCAGAACCTGGATGACTACAGTATCTACAGTCACCTGGCAGACGAGGAGCTGCTGCAGATCGCTGTTGAGAGAAGCTTGTCTGATAAACAGGCTTCATCATCATCATCATCCAAACAAACCCTAACCCAAAGGGGTGCAGACAGTTCCTGCACCTGAACCTGCCCCCCACATCCAAAATTGTATAAACCCTCCCACAGCCCTGTCACAGTTTCAATTCAATTCAATTCAATTCAATTCAATTCAATTCGATTCAGTTTTATTTATATAGCGCCAAATCACAACATAAGTCGCCTCAAGGCGCTTCATAGATACAGAGAAAAACCCAACAATCATATGACCCCCTATGAGCAAGCACAGTGGGAAGGAAAAACTCCCTTTTAACAGGAAGAAACCTCCGGCAGAACCAGGCTCAGGGAGGGGCGGCCATCTCCTGCGACCGGTTGGGGTGAGAGAAGGAAGACAGGATAAAAGACATGCTGTGGACATGCTCTACAAGGTCTACAAGAGGTGAGTCAGTTTGCAATGAAATAGAGCTCAGAGGATGGAAACATCCACAAACATCAGAAAGCAGCAAGAGATCAATAGACGTTTCAGAGTGAGTGTCAGACAGTCTGGAGATGGTTGCAGGGTGTGTGTGTTGGGTGGGTGGGTGGGGGGTGGGGTTGTTTCTGACTTGCTCTGTGCTTGTGACTCTGTCGTTCTACTCATGTTCTGTGTTTGTTCTGACTATCTGTTGGTTCTGTTATGGTGGTTTTAACTCTGTGTTATTCCAGTGCAGCGGCTCTGTGTTGGATCTGACTCTGGCTCCAAGTCTGTGGTTCTGAAGGTTTGTGTGTTTCCTCAGAGAGGTCAGTTCATTACAGTCCATCATCATGAATGGGGATGCAGAGGCTCTGATGGAATTGGTCCAGAGGCGGTTAAGCAGCCTTATGGAGCCAAATGATAAAGGCTGGATCGCTCTTCGTGAAGCTGCTTATTATGGACAGCTGCAGTGCATTAGGATCCTGGTCAGAGGTCAGGACACCTACTGCTTTCTGCTTCTCATTAAGCCTCTAACAACGCCTCTTACCTGATTCAGCCGTTAAATGTGATGTTAATCACCAATAAAGCTTTACTTTGTGTTTTGGTTGATTTGTCATTTTTGTCTGTGAAGGTTCTCAGTCATCCAGGTCATCGTAGTCAAAGGAGCTTGCAAAGAAAAGTGTCTGGACTTCTTTACGTTGCTTGAAGACGTTTCACCTCTCATCCGAGAAGCTTCTTCAGTTCTAAGGTCAAATGGTGGAGAGTCCCAGATATAAACCTAGTGGGAGTATCCCCCCACAGAGGGACAAAAGGACCCCCTGATGATCCTCTAATCGCCTGAGCCAAGGTGTGAAACTGGGTGTGGGTCCCAATCAGCCAGAGTTTCGGGTGTGTTCACTGTGAAACCTGGCCCCACCTTATCATGCGAATTCCTGAGATCAGATGGCCCAGGATGTGAGTGGGCGTTAAGGCGTCTGGGAAGGGATCTCAAAACTGGATTATAGATGGCAGAGAGTTGGTGTCGTAAACCCCCGCCTCTGTTCAAAGATGGTCGCTCACAGTGGACATAGATGGCTTCTTTCACTCCTCTTTCAAACCATCTGTCCTCTCTGTCCAAAATGTGAACATTGGCATCCTCGAAAGAGTGTCCTTTATCCTTAAGATGCAGATGGACTGCTGAGTCTTTTCCTGTGGAGGTGGCTCTTCTGTGTTGTGCCATGCGCTTGTGAAGTGGCTGTTGGGTCTCTCCAATGTAGAGGTCTGAGCATTCCTCGCTGCACTGTACAGCATACACCACATTGTTAAGTTTGTGTTTTGGCGTTTTGTCTTTCGGGTGAACCAGTTTCTGTCTGAGCGTGTTGCTGGGTCTGAAATGCACCGGGATGTCATGCTTGGAGAAAACTCTCCTGAGTTTCTCTGATACACCGGCTACATAGGGGATGACAATGTTGTTGCGTCTGTCCTTCTTATCCTCCCTCGCTGGTGTCTGGTCTTCTTTTCTGTGCCTCTTTGCTGACTTTAAGAACGCCCATTTAGGATAGCCGCACGTTTTGAGTGCTTCCTTTACATGTGTGTGTTCCTTCTTTTTTCCTTCAGGCTTAGAGGGAACATGTTCTGCCTGGTGGTGTAGGGTCCTAATTACTCCAAGTTTGTGTTCCAAAGGGTGATGGGAGTCAAAGAGGAGGTACTGGTCCGTGTGTGTGGGTTTCCGGTAAACTTCGATGTTGAGTTTGCCGTTCTCTTCAATGTGCACAGCGCAGTCCAGGAAAGGCAAACAGTTATCCTTTGTGTCTTCCCTGGTGAACTTGATGTTTTTATCCACAGCGTTAATGTGCGCAGTGAAGGATTCCACTTCTTGTGTCTTGATTTTGACCCAGGTGTCATCCACATATCTGTACCAGTGGCTGGGTACTCTTCCTTTGAAAGAGCCAAGAGCCTTCCTTTCCACTTCCTCCATGTAAAGGTTGGCTACAATAGGTGACACGGGGGAGCCCCTTCGTTGTACTTGAAATATGTAGTGGTGAGGCAGAGGTCTAACAGTGTGCAGATCTGATCGGGTGTGAAGTTGGTCCTGTCCTCCAAGGAGCTGTCTTCTTGTAGTCGTTTTCTGACAGTCTCCACGGCCTCCGTGGTGGGTATGCAAGTGAAGAGAGAGACTACATCAAAGGACACCATGGTTTCATCTGGATCCAGGGTAAGTTTCTGGACCTTGTCGGTGAAGTCGGTGGAGTTCTTGATGTGGTGTGGGGTGTTCCCCACGAGAGGAGCAAGGATGGTAGCAAGGTGTTTAGCAATGTTATAAGTGGCTGAGTTTATGCTACTGACTATGGGTCTGAGTGGGACAGCTTCCTTGTGGATTTTAGGAAGTCCATAGATGCAGGGTATGGCATCCCCTGGGTAAAGGCGGTGATATGTAAGGCGGTCAATAATTTTGTCCTTTTCAAAGTCTTGAAGGCAAGCTATAACTTTCTTTTTGTAGCTGCTTGTGGGGTCTCGCTTTAGGGCTTCGTAGGTATTGTTGTCACTGAGGAGAGTAGTGATCTTTGTATGGTAATCTGTAGTGTTTAGGACCACGGTGCATCTTCCCTTATCAGCTGGTAAAACAGTGATGTTGTGGTCTTTGCTCAGGGAAGCGACGACCTTCTTTTCCTGTATTGTGAGGTTGGATGGAGGGACTGGAGAGCGTGGCTGAGACTTTCATCCTGATTTGCTCTGCTTCTGTCTGTGATAATTTGTTAATCCATATGGCAGATTCTGTGGCTGTGATGAGGTCCAATATGGGCAACTGTTGTGGAGAAATGGCAAAATTGAGTCCTTTGGCTAATACTCTCTTTTCAGGTTCAGTGAGAATCCTGTCTGAAAAGTTCTTAACCCATTTCTCCTGACTGACTTCAGGTGTGTTTTCTTCTCTGGGTTGTGTAGGTTCAGACTGAGGAGTGTGTGTTTTTGAAAGCAAGGTGTGAAATTTCCTGCGTTGTCTTTCTTTTCCTTTACAGTGTTGGGCCTGCTGAGCCTTGTCCACAAACTTGTAAACCTCTTCTAAGATTGGAGAGGGTAGAAGGATTTCCAGTTCCTGCAGGGTCTGGCTGATCTTGATCTGGAGGGCATTTTTGTTTCACATTTAAAAAAACAAAAAACCTTCTGTTCGAACCTTGAGCTACGGTTGGGCAAACCCTCCAGTTTTATGTCTGTAACATGACATCTGACTTCAAATGTTTCTTCTTCAGATTTTCAGCTTCATTCACCTGCTTATGTTTTTATGTCCACACTGTTCATTCATGATGGAAAAATGTGCTGATATGCAACACAATGTTAGGCTTCTTTATTAATTTACTGTAAGGGTGACATGATCATAACCTTCTGGGAAATCCAGATTTTTGTTTCCTGTACATGGACCCTTTGTACAGGTCCATGCACATGTAGTTAAAATAGTTAACTTGTTACAAGACGAGATAAACATTCCTTCATAGCTCTCCTGAAACACCAAGTGCTGGCTATGTCCTCTAGAGAGGGTAAGGGACAACTGATGATCTTTTGTGCTGTCTTAATGACTCTCTGCAGGTTCTTCTTGTTCGCTACCAAGCAATTAACATACGAAACTGTGATTCAGTAGGTGAGGACACTCTCTGTGGTGCTGTGGTAAAAAGCTACCATTAGGTTCTTATCCAGATGGTTTTTCCTCAGCGTCCTAAGGAAGTGGAGTCTTTGTTGCAGTTTGTCAGCCAGGATTCCAGGAATGATCGTATTGACTGATGATGGTACTCAAGGTGGCAGAGCTCTTTTTAAAAAAAATAACTCAGCCCTTATGTAAATACTAGGCCTCTTAGGTGAGTATGTTTATCCAATCAGTTTTCAGGAATCCCTACCAGCTTAACATTCTTACTTAAATATGGTCACTTTTTACTTAAAGAAAAAAAACAAACCCTGCGAACCAATAAGTGAGGTCAGAGATGACATGCCTGGTCAATGGTTTTTCACCACATTCACCCAGTGATCAGTCAATGTGAGATCTGACCTCTAAACCACAAGACAGACTCTTCAGGAGAGGTCATGTGGAGGTCAGTGATGCTTCAGCTTCACGTGTGATAATAGGACAGGATGCTTACATTAAAACATTTGACTAAACTTGCTAAGAAATTAAAGACATCTGTAGACCTTGTTACTGAGAGCAGGTCATAACCGAAGGAAGTCTTGTAGAACAGACTGCTAAAAGAAGTAATACCATTAGTTAATGATTCAGTCTTGAATATGATCAACCTCTCTCTTATAATTTCCTATGTACCACAGGCCTTCAAGCCGGTAGTAAATAAACCATTACTTTAAAAGGCATCATTTGACCCTTTAAGTAAGGCCAATCTCTAACCTTCCTTTCATTCCAAAAATTCTTGAACGAGCAGTTGTCAAACAGCTAACAGGTCATCTGCAAAGGAATGGCTTATTCGAAGAGTTTCAGAGCCCATCACAGTACAGAAACAGCTTTAGTGAAGGTTCCAAATGACCTTCTTATGGCCTCTGACAATGGACTCATCTCTGTGCTTGTCCTGCTAGACCTCAATGTAGTGTTCGATACTGTCGACCATAATATCCTATTAGAGCGATTAGAGCATGATGTAGGTATTACAGGTGCTGCAATGCAGTGATTTGTATCATATCTATCTAATAGACTCTAATTTGTTCATGTAAATGGAGAGTCCTCTTCCACAGAGTTCCACAGGGTGCTAGGACCAATTCTGTTTACATTATGCTTCCCTTAGGCAGTATCATCAGAAGGCATAGCATACATTTTCGCTGCTATGCAGATCACACCCAACTCTACCTATCTGTGAAGCCAAAGAACACACACCAAATGGTTAAACTTCAGAAATAGAATAGAATAGCCCTATATTGTCATTGTACATGTACAACAAAAATGTGGGTTACTCATACCATGCCTCAGATTTGTGAGATGATTGGACAGAGCCTGAGAGTGGGGGGATAGGGCTTGTTTACAGTTGGAATGGCCCAGAGGAAGAAGCTGTTAGTGTTAGTTAGTGTCTGGAGGTGTGGGACCTCCATGGTTGGCAGAGGGCAGCCAGTGATTTTTTTGGGTGGTGTTAATTACCCTCTGTGCAGCCTTCCTGTTTTCAGTTGTGGCCCCTGTGTACCAATCACACAAGCAGTAGGAAAGCATGCTCTCCACTGAGGAGCTGTAGAAGACCAGCAGCAGCTTTTGGTCCAGGTTAGTCTTCCCCAGGACACGGATCAAGTGTACCTGCTGAAGACTAAAGACTCTGGTCTGCTTCCCCCAACTTCCTTACTACACCCCCACAAATTGTCTTACAGTATGGGTGTCAGACTTGTTAAAATCCAGTGGCACCAAGGCATTATACAATAAAATAATGTGATTAGTACATAAGTAAAATAAATTCCTATACAGGGGCAATGGTGTTGTGAGTCTAGGTGAGATCAGCAGAGCTGCAGGTGCCCAAAAACCTGAAAGTGGAGACGTATTTCACCCATGCTCCGTTTATAAGGAGAGGGGAGTGGACCTGTGTGTGCCCTCTGAAGTCCATGATGAGTTCTTTTGTTTTAAGGACATTTAGCTTCAGGTTATTTTCTGATCCCCAGTGGGACAAATTCTCTACTGCCGTCCTTGTACACTGTCTCATCTCAATCACAGATCAGCCCTACTACGGTGGTGTCATTGTCGTACTTGACGATCAATCAGTTAAATGAGTTCAACTGATTGAGATCTGTCTTAAAGACTTAAAGAACTGGATGATGACTGTCCTGTTTCTCCATCCATCCATCTTCTTCCACTTTATCCGGGGCCGGGTCTACTCTGAACCCCTCCCGGATGGCCGAACTTCTCACCCTATTTCTAAGGGAGAGGCCAGCCACCCTTCGGAGGAAGCTCATTTCCATCGCTTGTATCCGCGATCTCGTTCTTTTGGTCACTACCCACTGCTTGTGGCCATAGGTGAGTGTATGGACGTAGATCGACCAGTAAACTTAGAGCTTAGCTTATACACTCAGCTCCCTCTTCACCACGACGGACTGGTGCAGCGTCCGCATCACTGCGGCCGCAGCACCAATCCGTCTGTTGATCTCCGGCTCCCTTCTCCCATCACTCGCGAACAAGACCCCGAGATACTTGAACTCCTCCACTTGGGGAAGGTACTCATCCCCGACCCAGAGTGGGCACTCCACCCTTTTCCGGCTGAGAACCATGGCCTCAGATTTGGAGGTGCTGATCCTCATTCCCGCTGCTTCATACTCGGCTGCGAACCATTCCAGTGTGAGCTGGAGGCCATCACCTGATCAGGCCAACAGAACCACATCATCTGCGAAAAGCAGAGATGAGATTCTGAGGCCACCAAAGTGAAAGCCCTCCGCCACTTGGCTGCACCTAGAAATCCTGTCCATAAAAATTATGAACAGAACCGGAGACAAAGGGCAGCCCTGGCGGAGCCCATCACCCACCGGAAACGAGTCCGACTTATTGCCGGCAATGCAAACCAAGCGGTTCGCACTGGATAGGGATCGAATGGCCCGTAGCAATGGGCCAGACACCCCATACTCCCCCAGCACCTCCCACAGGACACCCCGAGGGACACGGTCGAATGCCTTTTCCAAGTCCACAAAACACATGTAGACTGGTTGTGCAAACTCCTATGCACCCTCAAGTATCGTTGAGAGGATGAAGAGCTGGTCCAGTATTCCGCGACCAGGACGAAAACAGCATTGCTCCTCCTGTATCTGAGGTTCGACTAGCGGACAAACTCTCCTTTCCAGCACCCTGGCATAGACTTTCCCAGGGAGGCTGAGGAGTGTGATCCCCCTGTAGTTGGAACACACCCTCCGGTCCCCTTTCTTAAAGATGGGGACCACCACCCCGGTCTGCCAGTCCAGGGGTACTGCCCCTGATCTCCACGCAACATTGTAGAGGTGTGTCAACCAGGACAGCCCTACAATGTCCAGAACCTTCAGGAACTCGGGGCGGAACTCATCCACACCAGGGGCTCTGCCACCAAGGAGTTGTTTAACTGGCTCAGTAACCTCGCCCCTGGTGTTTATACACCTCTCTGTATTTAATCATGAATTATTATTATTAATCTCTGGCTCTTTTCCACAGCATGTATTCTACTCTGACTTCCTCACCTCACCTTCCTCCTCGGAAGTCAGTTGGATTAAGGAGGTCTATACACAGTGTAGGTAGAGCACAGCTTTCCCCTCCTGAGACGCCTGACTGTTTGCCAGAATCTCTTCGAGGCAGTCCAAAATTCTTCCCAGCACACCCTCACTACGCGTTTAGGTGCACTGGGTCTGTCCAGCTTCTTCCACTGCCACCTGATCCAACTCACCACCAGATGGTGATCAGTTGACAGCTCTCTCTCTTTACCCGAGTGTCCAGAACATATGGTCGCAGGTCTGGTGATACGATTACAAAATCAATCATCGACCTGCGGCCTAGAGCGTCCTGGTGCCACGTGCACTTATGGACACTCTTATGTTCGAACAAGGTGTTCGTTATGGCCAAACTGTGATTTGCACAGAAGTCCAATAACAAAACACAGCTCAGATTCACATCAGGGAGGCCGTTCCTCCCAATCATGCCCCTCCAGGTCTCACTGTCGTTACCCACGTGAGCATTGAAATCTCCCAGTGGGATAACAGAGTCTCCAGGTGGAGCACCTTCCAGCACCCCACCCAGGGACTCTAAGAAGGCTGGGTACTCTGAACTGCTACTCGGCGCATAAGCGTAGATGACAGTCAGGACCCGTTCCCCGACCCTAAAGCGCAGGGAACAAACCCTCTCATCCACCGGGGAGAACACCAACATACCAGCAGCAAGCCGAGGGCATATTAGAATACCCACCCCAGCCCGCCGCCTCTCACCAGGGGCAACTCCAGACTAAGACAGAGTCCAGCCCCTCTCCAGGACACTGGTTCCAGAGCCCAAGCCATACGTAGAGGTGAGCCCGACTATATCTAGCCGGTACCTCTTAACCTCACGCACTAACTCAGGCTCCTTCCCCACCAGGTAACCCTATCCCGGGCAGGGTAAACTATTCCCTCAATGTTTTTTCTCATAAGGGTGTCCTGTTTCTAAATTCAGATAAAAGTGAGGTTATTGCACTCAGTCCTAAAAATCTTAGAAATATGGTATCTAACCAAAGTCTTAGTCTGGATGGCATTATCTTGGCCTCCAGTAACACTGTGAGGAGCCTTGGAGTCATTTATGACCAGGATATGTCCTTCAATGCACATATTAAACAAATATGTAGGACTGCTTTATTCGATATGTGCAATATCTCTAAAATTGGAAATATCCTGTCTCAGAGAAACGCTGAAAAACTAGTTCATGCATTTATTACTTCTAGGCTGGACTACTGCAATTCATTATTATCATGATGTCTTAAAAACTCCCTGAAAAGCCTTCAGTTAATCCAACATCCTGTCAGGGATTGATGAGAGAGCAGATTTCTCCTATATTGGCTTCCCTTCATTAGCTCCCTGTTAAATCCAGAATTTAAAATCCTCCTCCTCACACACAAGGTCTTGAATAATCATGCCCAATCTAATCTTAACGACCTTGTAGTACCATTTCACCCCAATAGAGCACTTCACTTTCGCACTGCAGGCTTACTTGTTCTTCCTATAGTATTTAAAAGTAGAATGGGAGGCAGAGCCTTCAGTTTTCAGGCCCCCCTTCAGTGGAACCAGCTTCCAGTTTGGATTCAGGAGACAGACACTATCTCTATTGTTAAGATTAGGCTTCAAACTTTCCTTTTTGCTCAATGATATAGTTAGGGCTGGATCAGGTGACCCTAAATCCTCCCTTAGTTACTCTTCAATAGGTATCGGTTGCTGGACGCTTCCCATGATGCATTGAGTTTTTCTTCTTCACTTACCCTTTTCCCCCCTTACTGTGTTTATACACCTCTCTGTATTTAATCATGAATTATTATTAATCTCCTGCTCTTTTCCACAGCATGTATTCTACTCTGTCTTCCTCACCTCACCCCAGTCATTCAGCAGATGGCTCCACCCCCCTGAGCCTTGTTCTACCTTCTTCCTGTTAAAAGGAAGTTTTTTCCTTTCCACTGTTGCCAAGTGCTTGCTCATCAGGGGTCTTCTGATTGTTGGGGTTTTCTCTGTATGTATTATTGTAGGGCCTTTACCTTACAATATGAAATGCCTTAGATGACTGTTGTGACTTAGTTCAATATAAATAAAATTCAATTCAATTGAATATGAGGCACACGACTCTCTGTACAAATGAATAGGATCTTATTTTTTATGGTTTCCACTTTCTGTGATGTGATTTCGTTTGCGTTTGCTGCATGTTCTCTGCATGTTTTCTGCATGTTAGAATGATAGGACATGTCTGACTTTAGGTCAGAAGGGACTTCAGCAGATGGATGAGCAAACACACTCAGTATGCTTGTTTACTCAAAGGAGGGTTTAAAAAAAAAAAAAAACAATGCAGAGGGGTTCTATGAAGCACAGTCTGACATTTTACCTTTCTCTGCACTAAGCTGCACCTGACTCAGTGAACAGGGGTACCTTAAAGCATGGTACCGCTCTGATGCTGGCCAGTCAGCGAGGCAATGTTTCCAGTGTCGAGTTTCTTCTGAAGCATGGAGCTGACCTAAACATCACCAACAAGGCCCAGGAGACACCGCTGTTTGCAGATGAATTGTGACATCACAGTGACATAATACAGAAAGTGCTTTAGTGAAGGTGTCATAAGTACTACCTTCAGAGGTTTGAATAATATATATTTAAGGAGCTTGGAAAGAAAAACGACTTGATTTCTTTATGTTTCTTTAAGACATTTGATAGGTTTGTAGCTTGAACCCATCCGCTGGAACGTTGAAGGCAATATAATTACACTGCAAAGCAAGACACAAGTAGGCAAGCTTCTTCATGTTTCTCGTGCACGGGAGAGAACCGGATAGGCACCGTTCCTTCGCTTGACCCCAGTTGCTCTCGTCCGTTCTCCCGTACCACTGTTCTTTTATTGAGGTTACATGAATATGCATAAGTTCATTAACATATGACGTCTACATACACACAAAGAGTACCTTGCCTGTGTGTGTGTGTGTGTGTGTGTGTGTTGTGTGTGTGTGTGTGTTGTGTGTGTGTGTGTGTGTGTGTGTGTGTGTGGACTGCTGATCAAAGGGTCAAACATCCTTGGTCAGGAAGAGGGTAGCCTCCCCCTCACCCTGGATGGTTCATCCTAGATAACACGGTGAGGAAGTCCTGCAGTTCATCTAAACAAAGAGCACTTAGACTAGAACAGATGCAACTACGTTAATCCTACCATAAAACAATAAGACACGGTATGACCTCTCATGCTCCCAAAGTGCTGTCTAATACACACAAAGTTTGCAGACTATCAAGGATCAAAACCTCTACCAATCTACAACTAATCACAAAACTCTAAGCATATATAAGTAAATATTTCTAAGCATAAATGACAATCAACAATACAAATCTAACATTTCCCCCCTTTTTGACCTTTATGCTTGAAAAGTTCCCAGGTATGAATACCTCATGTCTGACAGTTTCAATGCAAACATTTTTATACTCAGCATATGTCAAATCACCCTAAATTACTGTAATGATACACAGTTTAACAAATGTATTAGCAGTTATCCCATTCCTCATTGATCTCATCTCATGGCAAACTGCATCCCACAAACAAACAAAGAAATTGTTAATTTAATAGTGAAAATAAGAAGATAACATTTTCAAAAACATCTCAGCTTGGTGGTGCTTCCTCCGGGTGTGCACATCACATGTCTCTCTGCAGAGTGGTTTAAGCTCTGCAAAGCGTCATGAATGTCTCTTCCAGTTGTTTCCATCACTGTCCATAGGACCAGAGTCCAAATGTATGTAGAATAGACATTCAAACATACCAGTTGGTTTTGTTGTTCGTCAACATGGGTCTCAGCTATTTCCAAGCTGCAGACCTCTCAGCACTCTAGTTTTATGGCCTCCACCAACCCCCATCACCTCATTCAAGCCTTCGTCCTGTGAGGGGGATATTTGACTATATATATATAGATATATGACTCCTTAATTGTCCACGCTCATGGGTACACCACTTGCATAGGTTTAATATTTGTAAATAAAACGGCTAATCACACAAATCACTGCAACAATAATAAAAAACATTGTTTAATGTTAATCCTTGGACCCCTCCTCTTGACGCATGGACACACCCATGCGTCAACTCACCAAACCTGGATTCCTGTCTTAAAGAAAAAGATTAGCTAGATCATATCCCAGGCAACATCAGGGCATCTCCTCCCCTGGAGCAGCACCACCCTGGACCTATAATCCTGCAATAAAAATGTTAGCGTGTTTTGCATATTAAGTTTGCTTAACACCTGGTTCTCCCAGGAGCCTGCATACACACCATCATGGCCTGGAAAGCAAAATCTGGAAGTAAAATCAAACTTCATACCTGTAAACAATTGTATCATAAGAACAAGAAGCATTCAACATCAGCAAGACAAGTGTCATGTGCAGGTTTTCTCAAATCAGTAAACTACAATTATTTTCATAAGTCGCCTCAGACATGGATCATCCCATGTACTCAGGCAACATTAATGTAATCGGTGACTGCTCTTAAGCAAAGTCACTCCACTTATATATTACTATGGGCTCAAAAGTGGCCAGCTAATGAGCCCATATCAAACTATCCCAGAAACACTGTATCTCTTATTTGTTTTTCTCATGTCACTTGTCCGCTTCTGCCGAATCCTCTACACGCAGTCATAGAAAAACAAACATTAGCAACACAGTGACCATTGGTGGTCAGACGCAGGTCGACAGGTTCCAGAGGTGCCATAAAAAGACCATAAAGTTAGCCATCTATAGCTGTGGAAAGAAGTAACACCAGTTCTCAACACAGGAAATTTCACACATGTTATTCACATTATCAAAGTAGCCATCACATTTTCCCATCAACACAATGCAACAGCATCACCACTCATAACCTGTAAACACAGTTTTCCTCACACATAAACCCAGAAATCCTGTAGTAGGAAAAAACATCAACCAGTTGTCCTGGTATAAATCGCATCATCAATCCACATGAAGAACTGGCATGCTGTAAGAAAAGAAAATGCAAATATTAGCGCTTGCGCAGGCGTATGCATACTTTGTCACAGTTATCTCTGTGAGCAACACAAGCCTATGAATAACACACCTGATAAATGCACAGACACAGAAAATGGCATTTAAAAGGTTAAATCATCATGCAACCTCGAGTGTTGCTGTCATCTTTCTGCTCCTGTAAAAGGAAACACATGGGTTCATCTGCACCTTTGTCAGGTGGGGGTTAACTTCACACAATCATGTTCAGTCAGTCAGTCAGTTATTTTAAAATTCTCACTCATTCACTCAGTGGTTCCTTCTTTTGCTAATTGTGGAAATTATCATCGCATTCGTTTCCACGCTCAGCAAAACGACGTTATTTCAAAAAGAAAAATAATTTAGACTGGATTTCCTCGTTGAATCCTTTTTGGGGGGGACTCTCATTTCCTAATTGTCCCAAATAAGTGGCTTTCTCCTGAGCCCATTTTAAATGTGGAGAAACTCACTTGCAACAATTTTCTTGACGACGTGTAACGCTTTTAATTCCCAACTTGCAGATCTGCTCAAAGAAAAGAAATTCACAAGCAAAAATCAGTGCTTGTTCAAAAATGAAAAATAAAAAATAACAGAGATTATCAAACCAAACTTTCAGTGCACTGTGAAAGTATCAAAATAAAAAGGCCTTGTTAAGTCATGACACAAACTCCTCATCAACTTCACAACAGGAGAAGAATTATCAGCTAGATTCACTCCAAACCAACCATCAACTGCACAACACACAACATAACCCTAATGTCATATTAGCTATGAGTTTAATCACCAGGTCTGTGCTCTTCACTCATTTAAGCCACAGATCTATTTTATTCAATTTTTCCTTTTTCCCTTCATCATAAAACATGTGACATGCTGTCATGCACTTCACAAAAGACGTTTGTTCTGACGTATTCAGAGTTGTGTATCTAAATACAGGATTCACTCGCACATCAAAACAGGAAACTCAGTGTTTTAGAGTCTCCACTCTAACAAACTCCAACACATCCCATTCACTCGTGCTAGAATTCAGTCACCTTTCATTAATCTAAAAACCAATCAAATAATTTGCATATCGGCTATTAACCCACTAAGTTGACAGGACAACAGAAATGCATGTTCAAAATAGTATCACAAAAGACAATTTCCCTCATACAGTAAATTACTTGTGCTGCTCAATCAAGCAGGAAGCTTCTCCCAATTTACTATATCAACAAATAAATTTATTGTCTGATCTCTGGTTGGTCAAACCAGGATCTTTTTTCCCCACAAAAGTTAAACTGTTGTCCTGCAACCTAGAGAGTCAATTTTTTGCATTGGATAAATTCAGCATTTGATAACAAGTGTCTGCTAAATTGACACTATTTTAACACTGATGAAAGATAACAAGCTAATTTTCATTGCATGGGTGTTTGTGTTATTAGGCAGGTCTAATGCATGTCTGTGGAGCTGCATATCCAGCAGAGCATGTTCTTACAGCTGCCTTTCCTACACACTTCTCTGCTATTATTTAATCATTTCTTAACTAATGTGCTGTGAGTCCACTGGTCTTTGCATCACACGGGGTGACTTGGACAAGATGATAAACAGACTCACGCTTAAGATGTTGTCTAATCTTCATAAGCTCTCTTGTGTTTGTGTTAGTAGGGTTAATGCATGTTCTGCTTGTGTGTTGTGATTCTGTATATATTTCTATTTTCGCAGTGTTTCAGACTCCTTCACAATTTTCCAACTTAAGCAGTCAGTTTTGTTTTCCCCAGGTTTGCTAACCCAAATTTTGATTTCCCACATTTAATAACAAAATTTGTGTTCTCACCACTCTCACTATTGTCCTCTGCCACATCAATAGTCCAATAGCAGGCAGTTTCTCCTTCAGCTTTGTCCTGTCCCTCCTCTGATGCGGTTGACTTTGTGCTAGTGGCTGAAGTGCTGCCGCTGCCTTCTTGGGCGACTTCTTAGCAGCTGCTGCCGGTTTCTTGGCTTTGGCCGCGGCGGGCTTCTTGGCTTTGCTCTCAGTAGCCTTGTTCATCTTGAAGGATCCGGAGGCCCCGGTGCCCTTGGTCTGCACCAGAGTGCCCTTTGCCACCAGGCTCTTGATGGCGGTCTTGACACGGGCCTTGTTCTTGTCCACATCGTAGCCTCCGGCAGCCAGAGCCTTCTTGAGAGCGGCCATGGACAGGCCGTTGCGCTCCTTGGAAGCGGCCACGGCTTTCACAATCAGCTCGCCCACGCTGAGGCCGACCTTCTTGGGCTTGGAAGTCATCGTCTTCTTCTTCTTGGCCTGAACCTCTGCACAGGGCGCAGGGCGTGTTTATGATGGAGCCTTTCCCACCACAGCACTGGCACGTTGAACGCATCATGAAGGGTCCATTTCTTTCATGTCGCTAGCCAGCATGCTAGCCGCATGTGGCTTGCCCGAGTCACTCAGTCCTTTCTGAGCATTTCAACATGCTGCCACCGCCATCTTGCTCGCCCCTCCGTGGAATTCATCCAATCAGACAGGAAGATGGGTTTGCTTTCTTCTGCTGCTGCTGTTTATCCACATTGCTGCTGCTTTGCTGGGACTTTTTGTGCTCAGGACTTGCTGCTGTCTCTTTATCATGTTATTGCTTTGGAGCTGCATTCCTTATCTTCAGGGAGGAGTGAGCTCGCTTGTGAGGTTGAGAAACACATGGCACTGTAAATAAGTTAGCCAGAAACTTGGCCTGCATGTTTCCAATGATGTTAAAGTATAACTTTCTTCCGACTGCTGCATGTGGAAAATTGATTCAGGTCTGCTTTTCACCTGAAAGTGACAAACTAAGACATGTTCATTATTATCATCACTGCTTAATCAACACACATCTCTCTCTCTGTTTTTGTGAACAATCCTTTCTTAAAAGCAAAAAATAAAATCGTGGTTGTTTTTGGCTGATCAACACAAAACCTTTTCCCTATGATTTATTTTTCATCTACAATATAAATTCTTCCTCTTTTTCATCTGCATAAATAAATCACATGGCTGATGATACCATGGTGATCCATAAATATAATCACCAGTTTATTCAATTATTTTTAACCCAACAAAACAAATAAGATAAGATAAGATAACCTTTATTAGTCCCACACGTGGGAAATTTGTTTTGTCACAGCAGGAAGTGGACAGTGCAAAAGTTATGAGGCAAAAATTAGAATACAATAAGAATAAATACAGTACACAACTGTACAGAATAGAATAAAATACTATATACAGTAGAATACAATAAAATAAATATACAATAAGATAAAAATAGAATACAAATACTATATACAACTGAGTAAAAATACAACGATGACAGAAAGGATTATTGCACTTAGTATTATTGCATATGTATGGATGTGTGTGCTTGATCAGTTAAAGTCTTTATTATGGAGTCTGACAGCAGTGGGGAGGAAAGACCTGCGAAATCTCTCTGTCCCACACCGTGGGTGCCGCAGTCTCCCACTGAAGGAGCTGCTCAGTGCTGTCACAGTCTGCTGCATGGGGTGGGAGATGTTGTCCAACAGGGATGACAGCTTAGCCGCCATTCTCCTGTCACTCACCACCTCCACTGGGTCCAGAGGGCATCCTAGAACAGAGCTGGCCCTTCGGATCACCCTGTTCAGTCTCTTCCTGTCCCCAGCAGAGATGCTGCCGCCCCAGCAGACCACACCATAAAAGATAGCAGAAGCCACAACAGAGTCATAGAAGGTCTTCAGGAGTGGGCCCTCCACTCCAAACGACCTGAGTCTCCGCAGCAGGTACAGCCTGCTCTGCCCTTTCCTGTAGAGGGCGTCTGAGTTATGAGTCCAGTCCAGTCTATTGTTCAGATGAACACCAAGGTACCTGTAGCTGTCCACAGCCTCAATGTCCATACCTTGGATGTTCAGTGGTTGCAGTGGAGAATGCTTGTGCCTGCGGAAGTCTACCACCAGTTCCTTGGTTTTACTGGCGTTGATCTGGAGGTAGTTCAGCTGGCACCAGTCCACAAAGTCTTGGGTCAGACCTCTGTACTCCTTGTCGTCCCCATCAGTGATGAGGCCGACTATTGCAGAGTCATCAGAGAACTTCTGCAGGAAGCACTGGGTGGAATTGTGGGAGAAGTCTGCAGTGTAGATGGTGAAGAGGAACGGAGCCAGAACCGTTCCCTGTGGGGCCCCCGTACTGCAGACGACCCTGTCCGACACACAGCCCTGAGTCCTCACATACTGTGGTCGGTCGGTGAGGTAGTCCAGGATCCAGGTAGTGAGGTGATGGTCCACTCCAGAGTTCACCAGCTTGTCCTTTAGAACCGAGGGAAGAATGGTGTTGAAGGCACCATAAAGGCAAACAAACAAGGCAAATAAAGGCAAATAAACAAAAACATGATGCTGATGCTACACACACACGAGTCAAGGTGCAGGAAAACTGCTCACGGGAACGCTGCACACTCCAGTTATCACAGTTATCAGAGCTCTGTTCCCCTCTCTTTGAGTAGTTCTCAGACAGCTCTTGATCTGATAATGTGTAGCTTGCTCATCAGCTCAGAAGAAAAAGAAAAAAAAAAAAACGCAACGCAACATCACACAGTAGTTGCATGCTCTGCCCACAGCGGCAAAGTCTTACACTTTCATATTCAATACAGCTTCTCCATCATGTACTATTAGATGTTTCATACAGGGTTCAGCATATTAGTTGTCTTCACAGGTGTGCTGTATATCTCAACAATGGCTCATAATAAGTCTTTCACACAGGTCAAGTGCCTATATGCACTTCATTAGTTTAAATATTTATCTATATCACTTCACCTCATATGTCATTTTACAAAATTTGAGCAACCACAAGCTTAATGTAGATTACTTTTAACAACTATCCACCTCAATTAAATCTATGGTCTGGCACACAGGCTGTTGTCGATCAGGGCAAGCTAAAGAGTTAACATTTTGTGTCAGCAAGGGGTGGGGGGAAAGCCATCCACCAGAGCATATCTCAAGTGCTACTGATGTGGGCTGGCCCTGTCCACACACTCCTGGCTGCTTAGGAAACCATGATAACAACAGCAGTCGGTGTCACAGACCACGTGTTCTACTCCGTACACACTCACACAACAACAACAACAACAAATATCCTCACTCACAACCAACAAAAATTAGGCCTATTGTCTCAACGCAGTCTCACACAGTGACCGCATGCTCTGCCGCACACAGTGGCAAAGACTTACAACGCAGTCTCACACAGTGACCGCGTGCTCCGCCGCACACAGTGGCAAAGACTAACAACGCAGTCTCACACAGTGACCGCGTGCTCTGCCGCACACAGTGGCAAAGACTTAAACTTACTTGGCGTTGCTTAGCGTGTAATATCAGCATCGAATCCCGCCGATCGCCATTCATCGAGGAGAAAAGACAGACAGCGAATCCACAGGAACTTCCTGGCTGACGTCAGTCTTTCAGCGTGTCCCTCCTCCCCTCGGTGAATGCGATTCCAGGGCTCCGGCTCTCGAAGGACCAATTTATGATAGGTTTGTAGCTTGAACCCATCCGCTGGAACGTTGAAGGCAATATAATTACACTGCAAAGCAAGACACAAGTAGGCAAGCTTCTTCATGTTTCTCGTGCACGGGAGAGAACCGGACAGGCACCGTTCCTTCGCTTGACCCCAGTTGCTCTCGTCCGTTCTCCCGTACCACTGTTCTTTTATTGAGGTTACATGAATATGCATAAGTTCATTAACATATGACGTCTACATACACACAAAGAGTACCTTGCCTGTGTGTGTGTGTGTGTGTGTGTGTGTGTGTGTGTGTGTGTGTGTGTGTGTGTGTGTGTGTGTGTGTGTGTGGACTGCTGATCAAAGGGTCAAACATCCTTGGTCAGGAAGAGGGTAGCCTCCCCCTCACCCTGGATGGTTCATCCTAGATAACACGGTGAGGAAGTCCTGCAGTTCATCTAAACAAAGAGCACTTAGACTAGAACAGACGCAACTACGTTAATCCTACCATAAAACAATAAGACACGGTATGACCTCTCATGCTCCCAAAGTGCTGTCTAATACACACAAAGTTTGCAGACTATCAAGGATCAAAACCTCTACCAATCTACAACTAATCACAAAACTCTAAGCATATATAAGTAAATATTTCTAAGCATAAATGACAATCAACAATACAAATCTAACACATTTCACCTCTCATCCTAGAAGCTTCTTCAGCTCTAACACCAAATGGTGGAGAATCCCAGGTATTTAAACCCTTGTGGGAGTTGTCCCTCAATAGGGTTAGAACCAACACAGACAAATCATGTCTAAGTGACTCCAGTTTGTTCATGTAAATGGGGAGTCCTCTTTCAACACGTTCTCATCCCAAAGTGTAACATATTACGCCATGTGACAAATTGTCGGTATGTTACACTTCTGGCTACCCAAAACGTCTCTATGTTATGTGTACGGAAATGTCAGGAAACACGAGTACCGTTTGGAATTAATCTACACATGTACATTTCGTTTTACTTTCTCATCATTAATCACTTTGGAAAACACTATCTAATACGATTAAGACTGTGTTTATGTCATGATAGCTGTGTGGCAGGCAGGATGAGGACCCAAAATGCAAACTCACGGACTCAGGGGATAAACTCAAAATCACAGCTTTAATGCTGGAAGGCAGATCACAAGAAATACAAAACCTAAACCGGGAACAATAACTAACACTTGCAGAGAGACACAGGGAAATCCACGCAGCTAAGAGGGAGACTACGACACAGAACTGAGGGAGACGCAGACGCGGAACAGAAAACAAAAAGGAAAGCACAGCTCAGTTCAGGGGGCCGGCCGTGCACAAGGCAACGGCGACGACGTGGAAACAGTTCAGGGGGCCGGCCGTGCGCAAGGCAACGGCGGCGACGAAGGAGACGACGGAGCAGTTCAGGAGGCCGGCCGCGCGGAAGGCAGCGGCGGCGGCGGCGAAGGGGACTGAGCAGTTCAGGAGGCCAGCCGCGCGGAAGGCAGCGGCGGCGGCGAAGGAGATGACGGAGCAGTTCAGGAGGCCGGCCGCGCGGAAGGCAGCGGCGGCTCTCCAGTGTTAGGCGTGCTGGCCATGGCCCGGTGGGCACAGGACCAGACGAGGCAGGACCAGACGAGGCACAAGCTGAAGCTGGACCAGGAGGAGCAGAAGCCAAAGTCGAAGCTGGGCCAGACGAGGACGAAGACTCTGAGGCTGGGCCAGACGAGGACGAAGACTCTGAGGCTGGGCCAGGCGAAGATGAGGCTGAAGCCGGAGTCGAAGCTGGACCAGGCGACGGTGAAGCAGGAGCTGAGACTGAGGCCGGACCAGGCGAAGCACAGGCTGGAGCTGGACCAGGTGTGGCAGAGGCGGAGGCTGGACCAGACGGCGACGTGGACGGAGACACGGAGGCCGCAGCTAGCGTGGATGAAGACACGTCCACTGCAAACGAGGACGAGGCTGCTGGGGGAGCAGCTGGTGGCTGAACGGGCCCCTCGGAGAGGTTCCCCTGAACCCCCAGCGGAGACGAGGAGCGGCTGGAGAGGTTCCCCTGAACCCCCAGCGGAGACGAGGAGGTGCTGGCCGGGCTGAGCAGAGCCGCCAGCGGAGACGAGGTGCTGGAGAGGTTCCCTTGAACCCCCAGCGGAGATGAGGAGCTGCTGGAGGGGTCCTCCTGAACCACCAGCGGAGACGAGGTGCTGGAGAGGTTCTCCTGAACCCCCAGCGGGAACAGAAGCAGAGCCAGCAGGTGCAGAGATTTCTGCCTGAGGGGACGCTAACTGTAGCTGCACAGGGCACGCAGTCGGCTTGGGATGCAACCGCTGGGGCTGTGCAGGACAAACAGTCCGTCCAAGCTTTGTTAGCACGACGCTGTCCTCAACTGGCTGAGTGAGCTCACAAGAGCCTCCAGCAGAGGATGGCGGTGACTGAACGAGTTGCTGAACTACTAACTGAGCTAGTAACAGAGTTAATGACTGAGCTGATAATGGAGCTGATAACTGTGCTAGAGACTGAACTGGTGACAAAATAAGAAACTGTGCTAATAACTGAGCTACTGACTGCGTTATGGACAGAAATGCCAGTTGTAGTGGTAGTTGCGCTTGTGGTTGAGCAGGTGTCTGACTCTTAGCTGCTCTCCTTCTGGGAACAGGAACAGGTGCTAGGCCTGGCCGAACACTAGTCATCCCCACTCCCACCCGAGTAACTGAGACGGGTGCAGTAGTCGGCAGGGTCACGGCTGACCTCACCCGGGGAACCGGAACAGGCACAGGCGACGGCTGGGTGTCCATCAACCCCACCCGAGGAGCAGGTACGGGTGCCGGGATGAACGGAGCCTCTGCCAGGCTGGGGATAGAAGCAGGGACCGGCTGGACCTCAGCCACCCTCTCCCGAGGAACTGATACGGGAGCAAGGGAAAGCTAGGCCCGCGCTGCCCTGGTTACAGGAACTGGAGTTTGAGAGCAGAGTTCAGGAGCAGCAACAGACACTGGGAAAACCAAGTTATTGACGCCAAACTCAGTTTTAGGAGATCTAGGTTTAAAGCAAGCAGGTCCTAGGAAATCCACTGCTATAACACTCTCCAGGTTAGCGCTAGCAGTCCTGGAGGAGGTTAGCTCAGGGACAGTCACCGAAGCAGTTTCAAAACAGACAACATCAACAACTGTCTCTTGAGGAACGGTGTGCTGTCTAACACAGGTCAGAGAAGGAAGAACGCCAGAGACAGTTCTTTTCAGAATCGAGGCTGGAAGGACAAACACAGGTTGAGAAACAAAGTCAATTTTCATATAGTCCATAGGTGAACCAACTCGGCAGGCTGACTCAGATCGAACTGGATGGGGAGCCACACAGTCCAGGGACGAAGTAACACCCACAACAGTTTTCACAGCAACAGGTTCAGAGGAGTAGCGAACAGGATCAAGCATGCGTTGCCGTGGGTCACAAAACTTGACCTGATCAAGCAACTCTTTAACGCTTAACCCTAGTCTTTCAGTTAGCTTAGCAAAGGAAGCGACCATCTTGTTACCGCTCACTCGAGAAACTGAATGATTAAACACTGGTTGTGGACCTGACTGGGCACCACTGGACATGTCAAAAGACAGAACGGGTTGGCACATGAAACAGTTACTCGAAGGAGCATCAGTTACAGAACACTCAGTCTCAGATGGTTTGGCTGATGATGGTGGTGGTGTGTGGCTGAGTTCAGACTGGAAAACCCCAGAGTGTACAGGCTGGTTAAAACAGTTCTGTGGGGCTACAATGCTGGTAGCAGTGTGTGGGTGAGTCTGGTGTAGGATAGCTGTCTAAACAGGGAACTGAATACAAAAATACAAGAGAACTAAGAATACTGGGCCAACACGGCCCAGGACCATGACAGTTTAAGGTTAGAGATAAGGCTATGGTAAGGAATAAGATTTACGGTTGGGGCTGGAATACACGGCTGGAACGTGTATTACCACCGGGAGCATCATTCTATTCCCTGAAGTCACTAAATTAGCCCGATTCCATCCACAATCCGGCGCATATCATAGGTACATGCAAGGGTACCTTTTGCTTTCCTATGGGACACCTCGGGACGTGACAAATCATGGGTATGTTATGCATCGGGAATGAGAACGGTCTGCCTCTTCACACAAGAAGGTTAATAATGGAGTTCTACAAGGTTCTGTGCTAGGTCCAATCCAACATTATATATTATTACAACATATACCCTAAACCCATATACATTCATTGCTATGTACTGTAGATGACACCCAACTTTATCTATCCATGAAGCCAGATAACACACATAAATTGGTTAATACCATATACCGTTATTACCGGTAGTTCCCAACTTTAAGAAGGGGGACCAAAGGGTATGATCCAACTATAGGGCAATCACGCTCCTCAGCCTCCCTCGGAAAATATATGGCAGGGTGCTGTAATAGAGACTTGGTCTGTTAGTTGAACCCAGATACAGGAAAAGCAATGCAGTTTTTGTCCTGGTCATGGAACGCTGGACCAGGTCTATTCTCTGAAGAATATTTTAGGATACATGGGTGTTTGCCCAACTAGTCTACATCTGTGTTATGGAAGCATTTCACTGCTTTCTTTATAGTGGAAGTGATCCAATCAAAAATGATCTCTAAACCTTTTATATATTTTAGTTAACTGAAACAACTTTAGATTTAATCTACGATAATCTTAGGGTATTTAGTTTACTAAAACTAAAAGAATTTAGGTTCCCAAATTATGACTGAAACTAAACTAGATTCGAGGTTCGACTAGCGGACAAATGCTCCTTTCCAGCACCCTGGCATAGACTTTCCCAGGGAGGCTGAGGAGTATGATCCCCCTGTAGTTGGAACACACCCTCCGGTCCCCTTTCTTAAAGATGGGGACCACCACCCCGGTCTGCCAGTCCAGGGGTACTGCCCCTGATCTCCACGCAACATTGCAGAGGCGTGTCAACCAGGACAGCCCTACAACGTCCAGAGCCTTCAGGAACTCGGGGCGGACCTCATCAACACCAGGGGCTCTGCCACTAAGGAGTTGTTTAACTGCCTCAGTGACCTCGCCCCCGGAAATTGGTGGGTCATTCCCCTCATCCCCAGACTCTGCTTCCTCCTCGGAAGACGTGTCAGTGGGATTAAGGAGGTCCTCAAAGTATTCCTTCCACCGCCTGACAATTTTCTCAGTCGACGTCAGCAGCGCTCCGCTAGCACTATACACAGTGCAGGTAGAGCACCGCTTTCCCCTCCTGAGACGCCTGACGGTTTGCCAGAATCTCTTCGAAGCAGTCCAAAATTATTTTTCCATGGCCTCTCCAAACGAGGCTTTTCTTGTACAGTACTCAATCCAGGCAGTGCACAGGTTGGTCAGTCTGATCTTACAGTCTTGGGTGACTGCACTATCTACCAGTAGCTGGTGTTTTGCCCCTCTAGTGTTCCTGGCAATTCTTTTCTGTGCCCTGGACATGTATTGAGCCTTGCGCCTGTTCATTCTGGCCACTATGATGCCTGCCAGGAGCTTCCCTATGGTACTGAGGCAGGTTATTGTCTAGCGGTTGCATGGTACTGGTCTCTTCAGTAGCTCTGAACCATTTCAGGGCCTGGTGATGTCCTCCTCTTCATGTTTGATATCCTTTCTTTCTTAGTCTGCCACTATAATGGTTACTGGATCCTGTTAAGGGAAGCTGCTGTGGTCTGCTCTTAGATCCACTACCCACTGAGCATTGTTGTTATGGTTTGCTGTATTTCTTCGGCATCCATTTCTTTATCAGTTCCAGTCTGGTTTTAGAGCTCGGCATAGCACAGAAACCGCCCTTCTGAGAGTTTTTAATGATTTGCTTTTAACTGTTGACTCTGGTTGTGCTGCTGTCTTAGTAACCCTGGACCTGACAGCAGCCTTCGACACTGTTGATCACAACATACTGCTATCCCGCCTTCAACATTGTGTCGGTTTAAAGGGCACTGTCTTAAAGTTTTTCCAGTCCTATTTGAATAATAGGAGTTTTTCTGTTCACCTTGGTGAACTGTCATCTCCCAGAGCTCCTTTAACCTGTGGCGTACCTCAGGGGTCCATACTAGGCCCCCTGTTGTTTATTCTGTACTTGCTCCCTCTGGGCGATGTGCTCCGTAAACATAATGTGTCCTTCCACATCTTTGCCGATGATATTCAGATCTACCTCCCTCTGAGGTTGAACTGCAATGTTTCTTTGCAGCCGCTACTCTCCTGCTTGTCTGACATTAAGACTTGGATGACTCTTAACTTCTTACACCTTAATGAAAGCAAAACTGAAGTCATTGTGTTTGGGCTTCCTAAAGATCCCAACTTCTCTCTTGACTTTTTGGGACCCCTAACCTCCGATTGCACTTCTTCCATTAAGAGTCTTGGTGTTATTTTTGACAATGCTTTTAAACTTGATAAACAAATCAGCTCTGTAGTTAAGGGATCTTTTTATCATTTGCGGATTTTAGCCAAAGTCAAGTCTTACCTTTGCAGGAACGATCTAGAAAGAGTGGTCCATGCTTTTATTACTTCACGGCTAGACTACTGCAATTCCCTCTATGCTGGCCTAGATCGTTCCTGTCTACATCGCCTTCAACTGGTGCAGAACGCTGCCGCTCGCCTGTTGACCGGTTCAAAAAAAAGAGACCACATCACTCCGGTTCTCTGCTCTCTCCACTGGCTCCCAGTTGCCTTTAGGATTGATTTTAAAATCTTATTGCTGGCTTTTAAGGTTTTAAATGGCACTGCACCTTCTTACCTGTCAGAACTCCTTAGAACTTATCGCCTCAGGAGATCTTTGAGGTCAGCCGACCTGATGCTTTTAGATGTTCCCAGGTATAAATTAAAGACAAAGGGAGAGAGGGCGTTTGCTGTGGCTGCACCCAGACTGTGGAACAGTTTACCTCCTCACGTCAGACTCTCCAAAAGCCTAGAAACTTTTAAAACCGCTCTTAAAACTCACCTCTTTTCATTGGCTTTTAGAAAGGTTTAATTTATTTGTTTTATATATTTTTATTTTATTTTTATCAGCGAGGTGTTATTACGAAATTGTGTTCTATTGTATTTTTATCTGTATTTACTGTACAGCACTTTGGTCAGCCTTGGTTGTTTTTAAATGTGCTCTATAAATAAACTTGACTTGACTTGACTTGACTATCACACCTTTTTGCATTTCTTATAGTTAACTTCAATTCAATTCAATTCACTTCAATTCACTTCAGTTCAATTCAATTCAGTTTTATTTATACAGTGCTAAATTGCAACAAAGGCCAACTCTATGTGCTTTATATTTAAAGGTAGACCCTACAATAATACATAAAGAGAAAAACCCAACAATCATATGACCCCCTATGATCAAGCACTTGGAGAGGAAAAACTTCCTTTTAACAGGAGAACCCTGTCCAGGGAGGAGCGGCCATCTGCCACGACTGATTGGGGTGAGACAAGAGAGACAAAGAAAAAGACATGCTGTGGAAGAGAGCCAGAGATTAATAACAAGTATGATTCAGTGCAGCGAGGTCTATTGACACAAAGTGAGTGAAGAAGAAACACCCAGTGCATCATGGGAATCCCCCAGCAGCCTACACCCATTGCATCATAACTAAGGGAGGATTCAGGGTCATCTGATCCAGCAACTATATGCTTTTGGAAAAAGGAAAATTTGAAGCCTAATCTTAAACGTAGAGATAGTATCTGTCTCCTTAATCCAAACTGGAAGCTGGTTCCACAGAAGAGGGGCCTGAAAAATGAAGGCTCTGCCTCCTATTCTGCTTTTAAATACTCTAGGAACAAGCCTGCAGTGCGAGAGTGAAGTGCTCTAATGGGGTGATATGGTACTATAAGATAAGATGGGGCCTGATTATTCAAGACCTTGAATGTGAGGGCAGGATTCTGGATTTAACAGGGAGCCAATGAAGAGAAGCCAATATAGGAGAAATCTGCTCTCTCTCTCACCAGTCCCTGTCAGTACTCTTGCTCCGGCATTTTGGATTAACTGAAGGCTTTTCAGCGAGTTTTTAGGACATCCTGATAATAATGAATTACAGTCCAGCCTGGAAGTAATAAATGCATGAACTAGTTTTTCAGCGTCTCTCTGAGACAGGATAATACTAATTTTAGAGATAAAGCAGTCCTACATATTTGTTTAATGCGTGTATTGAAGGACACATCCTGGTCAAAAATGGCTCCAAGGTTCCTCACAGTGTTACTGGAGGCCAAGGTAATGCCATCCAGAGTAAGAATCTGGTTAGATGCCATATTTCTAAGATTTTTAGGGCTGGGTGCAATACCCTCAGTTTTATTTGAATTTAGAAGCAGAAAATTAGAGGCCATCCAGGTCTTTCTGTCTTTAAGACATTCCTTAATATCTATAATTATAAATAGCCATAATTAAGAAACTTCATTTATTCAACTTCAGAGTCTCACACTTGAACATCTAAACAAGAAAGGTCATAGTTCCATGTTCTTTACAACTTTGATGTCTTATGATAAAGGTCTGCCATGGTTGGAGGCATGGAGATTGGTCATTTAAAAAAACTTACAAGAAGCTGAATGGAATATGGTTTGTTTAAAGTTTCAAACACAGTCAGTGAATATGAGAATGACGCTATTACAACACAAGTAGTTAATGTGAACTTATGTCACCCCTGACTAGTTGGTCTCCTGATATCCCAGACACATCTCTCATCCCTGATGAAGACTTTTTAGTTGATACGTGTATGTAATTTTTGCTTGTTGTATTACTCCAACAATTTCATAATTTACAATATTTTTTTTATCAAAGATTTTGATCATTCTAATTAACAGAGTGACTCCAAAATCTTTCTCCTTTCATTGACATACTGGAAATGTTTAGAAGAAATAGGCACTCCGTTTTGTTGTCTATTGGCCTCCTCAAAACTGAAGAAATGCTGGAAGACTGTTGTTAGACTATATCTGATATTGTTGGTATGTAGCTATCCTGTGAAGCAAAAATGTGTGCTCTTGTATATACCAATACAATACAACTCGAGTAAACTCTAATTGACTGTGGATTCCTGTAGGCCAGGGGGATGATAGTCTTATCATGGAGAAAAATGCAGGTGCCTTCAGTTCATGTATGAATGAAATAAATGGCCACTGATATTACAATGGAGAAACTGACTTACTATAGTCAAAGGAAAATAGCAGAATTTGAAGACATATGGAATGGAAACCCTTACTTGAGTATCTGAAGTCCCCAAATGCATATTATAATATGGTCTTCTGCACTGTTAAAATAAGAAGGGACGTTTAGCTAGCAAAGAGCTATTAAAAAGGTGAGCGTGGTCACTTCCATTTAGGAGATGCCTTTTGAGTTTAAAGTTGCTAGATAATAATGTAGATTATCTACATGATAATCTACATTATCATGTAGATGCTAAATTCAGGTAATTATTCTATCTGAACTGAGCACTAAGTCAGACAAAAAGTCTGAGAAATCAGAGTAAGGGTCAGGAGGATGATAGACAAATACAAACTAAGCTTTTGTGTTTTATTGTTAGGGTGTACGAGTCTTTTGGTTGAATAATAAGCTTTCTGCACCCTCCTTTATCTTTATTTTCCTTAATGGTTATGGCTCCTTGGTTACTAAAGGAGTTTCTAATTTGGACACTGCCATTCTTGTTCATAGCCTTGTTACTTCTCGGATTGACTACTGCAATTCACTTCTTTTTGGTCTTACTCAAAAATCCATCCATAAGCTTCAACGTGTCCAGAACTCTGCTGCCCGTATTATCACCAGGACCCCTTCTATTCACCACATCACCCCTGTCCTGTAGCAGCTTCATTGGCTTCCAGTCAAATATCGCAGCAATTTTAAAATACTTTTGTATACATTTAAGGCTAGTCATCATCTCTCCCCTCCATATCGCTCTGATTTGGTTCATCAGGGTGTCTTAGATCCTCTTCTTCCATTTCTCTCTCTGTCCCCTTCCCCCATCTTGCCACCATGGGGAGCAGGGCTTTCAACTTCTCTGCTCCTTGACTTTGGAATTCTACACTCAAAACTCAAAATTCTCAAAACTCAAAATGAATAAGAACAGAGAAGACCTTAAATTGTCTTAGAAATGAACTTTTAAAGCAAGATTGGAATATTGTATATGAACAAACAGAAGTTAATAAAGCTTACGAAGGATTTTTAAGAACATTTAACACATTACTTGATAAAAACTGCCCAGTAATTGAAATCAATAGGAAACACAACTATGCAGGAAGACCATGGATGACAAAAGGACTACAAAATGCCAGCAAAAAAAAGAATACCTTATATCGAGAATTCATAAAAAAGAGAACAATAGAAACTGAAATGAAGTATAAAACTTACAAAAATAAATTAACTAATATAATGAGATCCTGTAAAAGAGAGTATTACATTAAAAGGTTAGAACACAATAAAGATAACACAAGAGATATATGGAATGTATTAAACAGAATAATCAAAAATGAAACAAGGAATAATGATTACCCTGGGTACTTTATAGAAGGGACAAGAAGTATTAATAACATGGAGGAGATAGTAAATGGCTTTAATGAATTCTTCGTAAACATAGGGCCAAAACTGGCAGAAGAAATAAAGGTTGGTGGAACAGAAAGGGACACTGGTGAAAATATTGAAAGGAATAGTAGCTCAATGTTTTTAAGAGCAGTGGAAGAGAAAGAGATTTATGACATAGTTAGAGGACTTAAGAACAAAACCAGTACAGACTGGAATGATATTGATATGGTAACGGTAAAGACAGTTATTGATGGTATCGTAAAACCATTAAAATATATATTCAACTTGTCGTTTCAAAAAGGAGTTTTTCCACAAAAAATGAAAGTTGCTAAAGTTATTCCCATTTACAAAACCGGTGAAAGACATCATTTTACAAACTATAGACCAGTGTCAATACTCTCCCAGTTCTCTAAGATACTGGAAAAACTCTTCATAAAAAGATTTGACAGTTTTGTGGAAAAATATGAATTAATGACAGATAGTCAGTATGGGTTCAGAAACAACAGATCAACAGCTTTGGCACTGATAGATCTAATGGAAAAGATAACGGAATGTATGGATAATAAGAGGTATGCGCTCGGAGTTTTCTTAGATCTAAAGAAGGCGTTTGATACTGTTAATCATGAAATTCTATTAAAAAAACTGGAAAAGTACGGGTTTAGGGGAGTGGTTTTGGAATGGTTAAAAAGCTATGTAGGGAATAGGCAACAATATGTACAAATAAATGAATATAAATCTAATTTGATGGATATAGCTTGTGGAGTACCTCAAGGTTCAGTACTGGGTCCAAAAATGTTTATTATGTACTTAAATGATATCTGCAGAGTATCGGAGATTTTAAAGTTTGTAATATTTGCAGATGACACAAATATACTGTGTGCAGGTGGGGAATTGCCACAGGTTTTGGAGATGATCACACAGGAATTAACGATATTAAAGAAGTGGTTTGATATAAATAAATTATCATTGAATCTCGATAAAACCAAATTTATGTTGTTTGGAAACCAAAAGAAAAACATCGAAGTAGAAATATGTGTTGACAATGTATATTTAGAAAGAGTAAATGAAATAAAATTTCTTGGGGTGATCATTGACCACAAGCTCTGTTGGAAGCCACACATTACTTATGTTCGGGGGAAATTGGCACGGGGCATTGCCGTCCTGGGAAAAGCAAAGCATATGTTGGATCAGAAAGCACTGCACATTTTATACTGTGCTTTACTACTGCCATATATGAGCTACTGTGTAGAGGTCTGGGGAAACACATACAAAAGTAACACACAAACAATAACTATAATACAGAAAAGGGCCATTAGATTAATAAATAATGTAGGGTACAGGGACCATACAAATGCACTCTTTGTCAAAATGCAAGCTATTAAATTCCAAGACTTGGTGAAGCTTAAAACAGCGCAAATAATGTATAAAGTCAGAAATAAATTGCTTCCCAAAGAAATCTGTAAATTGTTCATAGAAAGAGAAGGTGGGTATAACTTAAGAGGGAAATGGAATTTAAAAATACAAAGTGCTAGAACAACTTTAAGAACTATGTCAATCTCAATTGCAGGAGTTAAATTATGGAACAGTCTAACAGAAGAAATAAAAGACAGTCAAAACATAAAACAGTTTAAAGTAAAATATAAAAACCTAATTTTAAATAAGTATAAGAATGAAGAAAACGGGGTTAACCCAGGACGGTAATGTTGCTGGTAATGGTGTTGCGGTTCTTTTTTTGTTTTTTTGTTTTGTTTTGGTTTGTTGTTTTTCCATAACTTGTGTATCTGCAAATATACACATTCTGTATTTTTCATATGAAAGAAACTATACTGTGGTGGGGCTTGCTAATTTCTTGTTTTTGATTTATGTATGTTATGTTTTGTTTTACTTCATATGTTTCATATGTTTCATATGTTGTTTGTTTAATTTAAGACAAAAAAAAAATTAAATGAATGAGAGGTAAAACTTGAGGGGGTAGGGACAAATAAGTAAATACTTCAGCCTACTCCTTTTCAAACAAATAATGGAATGATATTTTGTAATGATTGTGAAGGCACATGTTTGAAATGTTTGAAATAAAAATGAACTGAACTGAACTGAACTGAACTGAACTGAACTCAAAATTCAAAATAGCTTATCCCACATAATCTTTTCTATTCTGCTACTTTAATCTCTTTTCTGTTTTATGATTCTGTAAATTGCCTGTTTTTATGCTTGTTTTCTATTTTTCTGCTGTGTACAGTGTCTTTGAGTGTTCTGAAAGTCAAATAAAATTTATATTTAATTTCCTAAGTATTTAGAAAATAAAGAACAGTTTCCAGAGTTCATTTAAAACATCCCTCTGCACTCTCAGTGCAAAGTTTGTTAATCCTTGTTAATCCTCAGTTTGGTTGAAATCTTGATACCATCCTTCTTTCTGTGTTCTGGCTTCAGTACCTCCTCATCCTCTGATGCAGCTTTGCAGACTGAAGATCCGATGCTTGGTTGGAGTCCAACGACTCAAACTGCTTCACACTCTGCCACTTCCTGTCAGACTTATTCGCTTCCTGCAATACGACGTCAAGTGTTCACTCACCCTAGGAGTGTGAAATTAATGTATTAGTGTCATGAAGATGTTGCTTTTTGCCTCACTAAATCATCATGGTAACTGGTACTTAACAGATCATCTGGTTTGGAGCAGGTTACGTTCAGAGTTTGAGTTCATGTGGTAATGCAGAAAATATATAAATGTTCTTCAACCTAATTTGAATCTGCTCCTGAGTCTCTTTCGCACTGCTGGAAACACAGAACGCACAGCAAGAATAGGTGTTCAACCAATCACATTCATTTACTCTGATCTCCTGCCGGGCAGGACATTTTTCCATGGATCCAGATTAAAGTCTCAAAGCTCTAATGTGCAGCCATCAGCTTAGAAATAAATAGCAGTAATGATCACACTCAGACAGAAAATCATTAACTGCAGTTCAAATCTTTATTTTACAGCTCTATGCCACAAATAAGAGCTTAACCAGTTTCTGATTTATTTATTTATTTTTTAGATCTTTATGCTCATTATGGATTTTATCGTCATTATTATCTGATAACATCTCTGTTGGGAGAAGTTGGAATTCAAATGGTCGTTTTGTGCAGGAGAAGAGTCAAATGACCTGCAAAATGTCCCTTGTAATGTGAATGTGTTGAGAACCTCTGACTGGGGTTTTAAGTTTGATTGAAACAGCTAACACAGCCTGGATATGTTGAACTTTACTGCTAGTCATACCCATCTAAAGTCACCTGGTACATCTGAGACTGTTTAGGACACAGAAATGTGACACTTTCTATTTTTTAAAGACACAAGCATCCTTTGTTAAGCTCCTCTGTATGTGCTGACTCTTAGTGTGTTGAGTTTACTGTGTGCTGCTCTGGAAGATATTCACCTTTGACCATATTCAAAGTTTGAAATCAGAAAGAGTTCAAATAAACTTTTCTTTTTCAACAGTTGTCACAGAATGGTTTCTATTAGAGGGAAACCCCCAACTATCTGATGATATGCTATAAACAGTACTTGGTGACAGTGGAAAGGAAAAACTCCCTTTTAACATAAAAAACCTCAGACTGCCTCAAACTGGTTGGAGGTGAAGAGAAGAGAAAGGGTCATGGAAGGACATCAGAGGACAGCAGAGGTCAGACTGAGCCAGGATTGGTAAACAGCATTCGCGCTGTTTTTTTTTGTTTTTTTTTTTGGGGCCTGTCCCGTTTGGCTCTTTTGCCATCAGAATTGTTGTCTAAAGGCAAAGAAAGATGCCCAACGGATTTACTTTACCAAACTGACCATCCCAGCCTTGCCGTAATGGTCCATTTGATTCACCTTTTATTGTTTATTTTATTTTCACTTACTGAATACGGGACAGACTTGACTGGGGGAAAGAAGGGGAGAAAGAAAGAGGGAAAGAGAAACAGCTGAGAAGAGGGACGGGGGAGAAGGGCAAAAGACAAAAACCAACAGAACGGGCAGAGAAAAAAAAATGCATATATCAATCACCTGGATCACCTGCTGAGAAAGAAAAAAGAAAGCAAGCAGAAGAGAACAAAAGTAATAGAATAAACAACATCACAATGATATATGGGAATATGACAGTAAATACTAAATGTTAAACATTATTGTGCAGCACATAAGATCAACAGAACACAGTGTGCTTTGAGGTAGGAGCCAAAAAGGGTGTAGTTTGTGGGTGTGATCACCCGTGTGTACACCTGTGAGCATGGACGCGCTTGTTTTTTGTTTTTTTAAAAGGTTCCTTCATGTAATAATCTGCTAGAGGGTGTGGGGGGGCCACAGCCCCGTCCTCCAGGGCGTGAAGCAGGTGTGGAGGAGATCAAAACTCCAGACATCCAGAGGCCCCCAGAACACAAGAGACCAAGGAAGACCAACAGAGGGGCAGCTGCGCCACTGTCCCGGAAAGAGCTGAGGAGAGTCCCAGATGAGGGCTCACTCAGCAGCCGCGGAGCAGAAGCCAGGGGGAGTTGCAGTGACGCGCCCGTGAGCTCCGCCGGCAGCCAGCTGCGCCTGAGTGACCGAGCCCCAGGCCGACATTCGCGCTGTTAATGTCTGAACGCTTACACGTTGTCTTTGGCCTGATCTTACTTTCCTCAGTAGTAGTAATACGATGGCACCTGTCCAATATGGCGGCCAACCAAACCGGTTTGACAACCGGTTTGACCGGTTTCGTGCGTGTGCGCATGCGCGTTCAGTAATACGATGGCACTAGTCCAAGATGGCGGCCAACCAAACCGATTTGACCAGTTTCGTGTGTGTGTGCGCATGCATGTTCAGGTGTGGAAATACCACAGGGGATCAGAGGGGTTATATGAGTTTGTGTTTTTAACGGGGTTTTAATTTAATCAAACCATAGGGTTTTTAATTAAACTATTTTTATCACTTAGGTGTATCGCAACATTCAGTTATGCATGTGTTCTTAAAAGCAATTCTTTGTTTCTTGTTTCATTCTTGGCGGAGTGGAAGCTGTTTTGGTTTCTTTCCAGGGTTGATGCGATCATTTTATTTAAAAGTCGGGATTTCGGAATGTTGAACTAAGAGTGAGACAAAGCCAGCTAGTTTTTTAACACAGTAAATGTCACAAATAGCATTCAGTCCTTTAGAAAATAAATGCTATAAGCAGCCAGTATCGCTCTTTTCAAACTAATCGTCTTTTAAATACACTCATTTTGTGATTCCGGTGTCAACACCTTGCACCGATGCAAGCATTTTATTTATTTAAAAACGGATCAAACGGGCCATTTCTTCTGTAAGGGGTTTCATGGTTTCAGAGTAGTTTTTAACACAACAGATAGTCGCAAATAACATTCAGCAAACGCTACAGTGATACTTCTAAAACGCTGCACACAATGTCGTCTTTTCCCCCAAAGCAACCAGTATCGCTCTTTTCAAACTAATCGTCTTTTAAATACACTCATTTTGTGATTCTGGTGTCATACCTTGCACCATGCAAGTATTTTATTTATTTAAAAACGGATCAAACGGGCCATTTCTTCTGTAAGGGGTTTCATGGTTTCAGAGTAGTTTTTAACACAACAGATAGTCGCAAATAACATTCAGCAAACGCTACAGTGATACTTCTAAAACGCTGCACACAATGTCGTCTTTTCCCCCAAAGCAACCAGTATCGCTCTTTTCAAACTAATCGTCTTTTAAATACACTCATTTTGTTGACAAAGCCAGCCAGCTAGTTTTTAACACAGTAAATGTTACAAATAGCATTCAGTCCTTTAGAAAATAAATGCTATAAGCAGCCAGTATCGCTCTTTTCAAACTAATCGTCTTTTAAATACACTCATTTTGTGATTCCGGTGTCACACCTTGCACCGATGCAAGCATTTTATTTATTTAAAAACGGATCAAACGGGCCATTTCTTCTGTAAGGGGTTTCATGGTTTCAGAGTAGTTTTTAACACAACAGATAGTCACAAATAACATTCAGCCCTTTAGAAAATAAACGCTACAGTGATACTTCTAAAACGCTGCACACAATGTCGTCTTTTCACCCAAAGCAGCCAGTATAGCTCTTTTCAAACTAATTGTCTTTAAATACACTCATTTTGTTGACAAAGCCAGCCAGCTAGTTTTTAACACAGTAAATGTTACAAATAGCATTCAGTCCTTTAGAAAATAAATGCTATAAGCAGCCAGTATCGCTCTTTTCAAACTAATCGTCTTTTAAATACACTCATTTTGTGATTCCGGTGTCAACACCTTGCACCGATGCAAGCATTTTATTTATTTAAAAACGGATCAAACGGGCATTTCTTCTGTAAGGGGTTTCATGGTTTCAGAGTAGTTTTTAACACAACAGATAGTCACAAATAACATTCAGCAAACGCTACAGTGATACTTCTAAAACGCTGCACACAATGTCGTCTTTTCCCCCAAAGCAACCAGTATCGCTCTTTTCAAACTAATCGTCTTTTAAATACACTCATTTTGTGATTCCGGTGTCAACACCTTGCACCGATGCAAGCATTTTATTTGTTTAAAAATGGATCAAACGGGCCATTTCTTCTGTAAGGGGTTTCATGGTTTCAGAGTAGTTTTTAACACAACAGATAGTCGCAAATAACATTCAGCCCTTTAGAAAATAAACGCTACAGTGATACTTCTAAAACCAGTCGCCCAGACCCGCTCCAACTTTTCAACAGCTGGCTAATTGTTTGAATTTGTTCAGGATTGTAAAAGCCCACCGCGGGTATCACTAGTTGAGAGTACCATGCGAACAAGGGCCCCGCCTATTGTTTAAAGTATCGGCTCCTTTGTAATTCCTTGAGAAGACAAAAGCCCTGTAGGGTCTCATTTAAATTGATTGGAGACATACCTTTTCTTTTTGGAAACACTCACCCTATATAAAAAACACGTTCAGGGCCCGAAACCCTGAGCCATTTACGCCTCAAGAGTCGCTGCAGAGCACACCATTTTCTTTGCGATCATCAACACTAACATCGTTCTTTATAACATGGCCATCGTAAACGGTAAGTAAAACAAAACCTATTATTGTGTGCTGTTCAAGTATCCATTGTCTGTGATTGTGTCTTTGTGAAAATTAAATAAAAAGACTTGTTAACATCAACATCTTAGTCATTTGTGGTTTGTAAATCATGGAAAGCACATTGCATAAAATATATCATGATCCAGCCCATCCTGCGCGGTTGGCCAGTTTAAATAAGCTACGTATAGCAGCAGGGGAGGCATCAGATGTAACACCTCCACTATCTCAGGTCAAACATTATTTAGAACAAGACGACACTTACACACTCCACAAACCTGCGAGGATCCATTTCCCCAGAAATAGAGTATTGGTGACAGGGGTCGACAAACAGTTTCAAGCCGATCTGGTTGACATGTGTGAATATGTGGCAGATAATGATAATGTGAGATATCTGCTAACATGTATAGATGTATTCTCAAAATACGCATGGGTTAGATGTCTAACAAACAAGACAGGGTGTCACGGGAGTGGAACGGACTCAGGCGCAGACTGAGGTAGCACAGTTCAACAACACTTTATTAATCACACTGGTGCACTATATACACGTGAAGGGGGGGGAAACACCAGGGTCCCGGGGATCACTTGGCTGGGGAGACACACTTCTTCGCACTCGCTCTGCTCCTCGTCCAAACAGTCTCCACACAAGCAGCTCAGCTCACTCTCCTACTCACGGGGTCCAGGGGTCACAAAAGGGCTGATCCAGGTAAACCTGTTTACACAGACGAGGGTAAGTCGAAGGCAAACACGGGAACAGTAGAATCGCAAGGAAGCCAGGCAATACTAACGAGAGTTACTCAATATTCCAGCGACGAACAGCTCAGAGCCCCAGCCTTAAGAGCCAGAGAACTGCAATCCGCTCGAGATCAGCTGCAGGTGCGTGGGCCAAGGGCAGGAGCCCAATCAGAGCTCCGCCCAGGCAGACAGGTAGGAGAGACAGAGTGAGAGAAAAACAACAAACACTTGTGGCCACACTGGGCTGGCCGGGGAGGCACAGGGACCATGACACAGGGACTGTTGTATCAGCTGCTTTTGAGGATATACTTAGTGAGGGTAGGATCCCTGTGAAACTACAAATAGATGAAGGCAAAGAGTTTTATAATGCAACCTTTAAACAGCTAATGAAGCGATATAATATCAAGCATTTCTCAACAGCTAGCGAGGTTAAATGCAGTATTGTCGAGAGATTCAATCGTAGCTTCAAGGGTAGAATGTGGAAGTACTTAACATCAGCCAACTCCCGGAGATATGTAGATGTCATACCAGATCTCACACAAGCATATAACAATGCTTATCACAGATCTATCCAAATGGCTCCGGCAGAGGTGAATAAGCATAATGAGAAGTCGGTCTTTAACGCGCTGTACAAAACGAGACCTCAGAGGGAACTGCGCTTTAAATTTAATATCGGTGACACTGTACGAATATCAAAACTGAGAGGAAAGTTTCGAAAAGGATACGAGCAGACCTACACCGATGAGATTTTCACAGTCAAGGAACGTATAGGGAGACAGCCCCCAGTGTACAGACTAGTGGATCTAGCAGGAGAGGTATTGAAAGGGTCATTTTATGAGCCTGAGATACAACGTGTGGTTGTTGATGAAAACAAAACATTTAAAATTGAAAACATATTGGCTAGAAAAAAAGTGGGTCGGAAAAAGCAGGTGCTAGTGAAATGGCTAGGATGGCCCAACAGCTTTAATTCGTGGATTCCAGAAAAAGACATCGTTGAGGCGTAATTAACTCAGATGACGCAGCTCTACATACATTCATTCAACACTGAGCATAGACTGAGAAAGCATGAATAAAAAGAACAACAATGCAGGCTTCTATGTAAGCCTCTTCTCGAATGCTTCAGCACATGTTTACCCGGGTAATAAGATATCTAATTTTAGAACAAAGCTAGCAAAACCTATTGTTTTGGATCAGCCGTATGAGGTCGCTGTTATAGAGATACAGTACCCACGCATATGGCGGACTTTTCCACAATCAGATTCGGAAGTGGAAATTCAGGACCCAGTCAAAGATGGAACCTTAGCCGTAACCACGATCGAACTGTCTGTGGGCCATTATGCATCTGTGGAACAGATAATAAAAGAATTTAATTTTAAATGTCAGCAGCACCAAGCCACTGGAGACATTAAAATGCAGTACAACGCAGTTAGTAACCATGCCTGTGTTATGGGGCCTAGGGGGACTATTCTCACATTTAAAGGGAGACTGGCGGAAATCCTAGGATTCAAAACAGGAGACCCGTTTGTACTTCATTATAAAAACACATATGCCCCACACCCCGCAGACATATACGGGGGAAAATATAACATCTTTATTTATGCAGATATCGTTGATTACCAGCTTGTGGGTGACGCCCACGCGAGGTTATTAAGAGCTATAAATATTACAGACGATGACCGCCGCTTGCCTATTCTACAATTTGACAGCCCACACTACACACCTGTGTCAAAGACATTAATCGACGACATAGAAATTGATTTGAAAGACGATCGAAATCAACACATACCCTTTTTATATGGCAAAGTGTTTGTCAAGTTACACTTCCGACCGATAACCCAGCATTTTTGAAAAAAAAAAAAAGGATGGCCGTCTACAACACTGATGACTCAAAATATGTAAAATACTACTTATCACAGGCTGGTGGAGAGCTCGGAGGGTATGTTGGGACCAGTACACAATATGGGACAGGTCTGGGTGGGTTGTTCCGTAGCTTGTTTAGATTTGCAGTACCGCTGTTTAAAAAAGGAGTCAGCATAGTCAAACCACACCTAAAAACAGCCGCATCGGGCATAGTGTCTGATGTCATAACCAACATAACCAGACCCTCAACCACTAAGCAGGACGGTAACGGCTTGTATGTGTATACGCCCAAACCATCTAAGACCCCACCCCCAGGGCAGCCGTTGTCTAAAAAGCGTAAAACCACAAAACCTAGCAGGAGAGCCACCAAACGGACACCGTCACGCAGAGTGAAAAGACCCAGAACCAGTCGTTCAAAAACTGCAGCGTTTGACATATTCTAAATGGCACTGTTACACAGTCATTCGGGAGAATGTGTAAAAACAGAGCTCGATCTTTTTACTGTCCCATACACACAGACTAGCATTGAGAAAAGTACATTTATTGAAATCCCACCTGTATCTGCAATCACTGATGGAGGGCCGATCGAGTTTTACATCTCATCGTCGGGTGAAGATTACCTGGATCTAAATGACTCATATATCTACACACGGGTGAGAATCACAAACGCTGATGGCTCAAACCTGGCTAGGGATGCTAATGTAGGATTTATTAATTATCCTGGATGCAGCATATTTAGTCAAGTCGATATTAATTTGGGAGACCGGCTCATTAGTCAATCATCCAATACATATCCATACAGAGGTGTGATAGAATGTCTTATCAATTATAATAAGGACACTTTAGACACACAGTTCAGCACCGGGTTATTCTGTAAGGATACATCATCACACATGAATGACACATCTATAGAAGGAGAGAACCAGGGTCTGGTGACCAGAGGTGGCTACACAGCAAATAGCAGTATTGTTGAATTGATTGCACCAGTACATGCAGACCTGTTTTTTCAAGAAAAACTGTTACTTAATGGAATCGACCTGTCGCTGAAATTTGTGCGCTCTAAAGACGAATTTGCTCTCATGACAGCGGATGCCAATGCATACAGAGTTAAAATTGTCTCAGCCAGTCTCTTTGTCAAGAAAGTTAGTGTATCACCAAGCGTCAGACTTGCACACAGCAAGGCATTGCACCATGGCATTGTCAGGCTTATCCTGCTAAACCATTCCAACCAAATTTCCAGAGAAAACACTATATCAGAGAATTTTACCAGCTGATACAAACCACAGGAAGACATTTAAAGGACAGATCCTTGGCCATAACACGTGACGACTTTGGTAACGGCTACACTTTATTCTGTTTCAATCTGGAAGCTGACGAAGGACATTCAGGGAATGTGTCGTTAATTAAAACTGGGAACGTGAGATTGGAAACCCGTTTCAGAAATCCACTACCCCGTACAGTGAACCTCTTGTGTTATTCTGTATTTGATTCAGTCATTGAAATATCTAACATGAGACAGGTGCTCTTGGACTACTATTGAGACAAAAACGGTCATGAACACTATAGAACTATCAGCCGTGGTCGGCGGCATTATCAATAAAAACACACATTTCCTAGGCGTGTTAGCCTATGATCAGCTAACCACAGAACGGCTTCAAAGACTCCCCGCTATGGGTATTGTAAACACCCACCCTTCTACGATGCCAGGGGAACATTGGCTTGCTGTTTATATTTCGAGAGACAGACGCGGTTATTTTTTTGATAGTTTTGGACACTCGTTAGACAGTTTTCCCCCAGCAATAAAGATGTTTCTTCTAAAAAACTGTTCCACTGTTTTATGTTCAGGAAAACAAGTGCAGAACGACTTCTCCATCACATGTGGTCAACATTGTGTGTTTTTTTTATATCATATGCAAAATGGTGTATCTTATGCCCGCCTGCTTAACATGTATGGGTCTGATTTAATTTGTAATGATGCTATGGTGTGTCGATTTGTCAACAACATACAACCTGTTGCTGTATGCAGTGATTATGTGTGTGTGCAATGTGGATACTGATATGTACTAATGAGAATAATAATAAAAACAACATGAGAGCATGATTTAATCGAGTCAATGGTATTTATTATCAAATCTCGTATATATATATATATATATATATAGATTCATAACATACTTTGTTTAAACATAAAAGAAATCAAACATTAACCAGTAATAAAAGACATAAAATATTTAACAGTAATAAAAGAAAATAAAACAAAACAATTTAGCAGCAATAAGTGAAAAAACAACAACATAACAGTAGAAAAACACCAAACAGCAAATATTTTTAGCAGAAAAACAATTTCTGCAATAAGAAAAAAAAAACCTGAATTCAAAAATCCAACCACTCTACAGGACCCCCCTTTAATTTGTTTTTTTTATTCTTTATTTTTTTTAGTGTACTATGTCGCAGCGGTCCACCGGGGGTGTTCTTTTTTGGTGTGTGTTTTAAAAAACCACGGTCTTCAGACAGTGTGTGATCGGTTTTATACAAGGCGACGGTCTTACGTATGCCTGTGTTAGATATGGCTGATAACGGTATGTTTAAATCTGAGAAAGCTTTTAAAAACTCTGTCCAGCCGATAGGTCTCAAACCCTCAGAAGGTGTGTGTGTGGTTGTGACGGCTTTAATTAGATCATAAATGTGTGAACCAGGGATGGTGTGTTTATCAACAACAATTTCGCCTTTGTCATTGTAAGAGATCAAGTGTGGCGAACGGTTCACCGCTGATAGAATAAGTTCTGCATTCCTCCTACTCCTTTTAGGTATGTGTGTTAAAACATTCTCCGCAACAAGATCCCTCACCCCGGCATCACCATGAACAGGCGATGTGTCCGGTGACTGGGGTTGCACATCCCTGTTAAATTGTTCAGGTAATGATAAAGACAGTACATTCTTTTCACGGGCACCTTGTCTCACAAGGGTAAGGTATCTTTGGAGAATATCGCTGTATTTTTTAGCCTTCTCATACACATCTATGTCAGAATCTTGTAACACTTGTAACATCTCCTTATCCAACTCGTGCTGAGACTGTTGTCTGATGCTGCCTGTTTGCTGCTGCTGCTGCTGCTGTTGCTTTATTAAGTCCAACTGATGTTGGGGTACCAAAAACATCTTTTGCACATGTTCCATTTTCACCTGTTTGCTATCAGACTGGTTATGAAAGGGATTGCAGCCCCTAATAACGGCAGTAAAAACCCTCCAGATTGGTTGATTGTCTTTCTCTTTTTCAAAGTTTTTATTTTTTTGTCTGCAATCAGTCTGATTATTGTTTTTTTCTTTTTTAGCTGTTTGTACTGCTGATTGGTCAGTGGAATGTTACCATGCAATACATTAAAGGCTATCTCACACAATGCATTGATAAAATCTAAATTTGAATTACTAATAATAACTCTGCGTAGAGTAGGAGGAGCCCTGTATATCATCTCCAACAGAGACAGATTCCTCCGCATGCGTGATGACATCCTTTCACCTCTTTGCTGATTTTTGTTTTGGAATGTAAACAACCAGACGGTCTGATAGTAAATTTGTTCTGAGTCTTAAATAGTCCGGGGTCTTAGCTTTATAGACTATTAAAAGATACCCGTATGTTGTGGATGTGGCATCATTAAACGCTTCTATAAAATATTTAGTATTACCCGGAAACATTTGCCTACCTAAAAGCATAACCTGATATTTATCTCTCGGATTTTTAAACAATATTAGGTAATTAGTGTTCAAGGAAATGGTTCTACTGGATTTTCCTTGAATAAACAAATTCTGAACTAGATATATACAACTCAAATTCCTATGATGCACATACTTTGTAAACACATTTTGTACTTCTAAATTGTTAGCTGCGTCGTTCATTACATCGTCTATAATTAACAAATTGTTCTTTTCTGTAGGCAGAAGGGTGTCATCAGCAAGAGATTCGGGTATACCGTTAACAAAGTTTATGTTTCTTATCTTAAGAAACTGGTCATATAGTGGCTGCCATCCTTATCCCATAGTGATTCGGGTAATTTGTCAGGGCCTTGGAAGGGTGGCCATATCAGGATACATGTTTTAAAAATGCGCTAAATGTAGGATACATGTTTGAAAAATTATACATGCTTTTAAAAATGTGGTAAATGCAGGTTACATGTTTTAAGAAAGAAAAAATCTGGATGCATGTTTGAAAAAATAAGCAGGGTAGCTGTTTGAAAGATACGGTACAATACGTTTTTTGTTTTTTTGGAAAGAATCAGTCTTTCAGAGAAAACATTAGCAGCCTCCTTTGTAACACTCTGTGACCAACCGTAGCTGCCCGATTTTCACCACGTCCAACCCCACCAGATTGTGGTATGCCTCGGCGATGGCGTCAAAGACTTTCCTTACCGATTTCAGTTCGTGCAAGAGAGTTTCCGCCACCATGCGGACTTTGACGTCGTCCATTTTGATGTTGCGGGCAATCAGCAGATGTTGAATGGAAGGAATGAAGCGAGGGGTGAGGAGTCTTTTTCTGATGCTGTAATAATTTTCAGCGTAAAAGTCATCCACCAACACTTGCAGACACTCATGCTGTCTCTGGCTGGGGTGATCAAACTTGCAGCCGTTGCATTTGTCAGTGAGGTACTTGTTGATTACTAGGTTGACTAGGTGATACACAGCTGTTTTCACGGTATCGATAAATAAAGAAGATGCCCGACCGTCAAGCTCGACGGCTTGCTGCTGCTGCTTCTCCAAGGGGCTATAGTAACCGGGCGTGTCAGGTACTAATGAGCCCTCGTCCGAGGAACTGTCCTCCTCCTCAGTGTGACGCAGGGGTGCAGAGTCCATCCTTCTCGCTGTTTTGAGATTAAAAAAAAAAAGGTTTTTGGAGGAATGAGACGGCGGTCTTGTTTTAAAATAACAGAAGGTGGGGCGTGATCCTGAAGTGGGATGATCTTAAAGGGTGGGTAGGATATGTAGCGTTTGAAATGCAAAACGTCTCCTTATCAGCTGGAAATATTAAAGCCAGAACTTGCAACATGATACTTTTTACTTCATGTACAGGGTTTCCAAAATAAATTTTATTTCAAGTAAACAAACTAATACATTTGATTCAGGTAAAACAGATCATCACATTTATTCTTGTAAAGGGTTTTCTAAAAAGTTTTATTTCATGTAAAGCGTTTCCAAGGCTGTTAGCCGCGTTGCCCTGTATTGAACTTATTTACAGTTTGTCAGTAAAGGGTGACATGCACTTCTGGCCCCTGTGTTGAATGAGCCCATGTTGGGTTTGTGAATTTGACACCTTAAGGTTTTGAAGTTGGGGATACATGCTCCTGGTGAGCACAAGATGTCTGATATCAGCTTGACATCTCAGTTATAAATGGAATTCAAAATGTTTTTGGAAGTATGACTAACGTATAATCTGACTTCTAAGGTACGCACGCAAAGGCCTAGAAGACAAGGGGACAGTTTACTTTGTGCTATAAAAACACAAACCTTAATCTTTGATCCTCCAATTTTATCTTTCTGTTCTGGTTTTAGAGTCTCTGTTTATTGAGTCGTACTTTGGGAATCACCCTGTTGTGAGACAAGGGTACGCTGGGAGAGAATATGGCATTATACAAGCAGAGTGTTTTGGCTGTTTCTGTAGATCTAAGAAATACACCTGTTATTGGTTATTAAAAAGAGTTAGCTGTGGTGCAGGTTTAATTTATAATTGTTGCATGAACTGTTAAAGAATTAAAGACAGCTTTACACCGATAGTGCAGGCATTTTTTTTTTTTTTTACTTAAGTAAAAGTATAGCTGGTGTCAGAAATACTCAAGTAAAAGTTTGATAATGTATGGGCTCGGAAATGTGCTCAAAGTAAGAAAGTCAAAGTAGTAACCTAGCTGAATATTGCCCTGTAATAAAATAATATTAGTAGGTGAGAGTACAAACTTAGTCTGGTGGTGAACAGGCACAAGAGGGTCAGAGGCACATTTGGCAGCCAGAGCCAGGGTTAGAGTTCAGAGACCCTGAGCCTGGTGGTTGGGCTAGCAACATGGTCTGGTGAAAGAGTCTAACATCCATGCATTACATGGTGTTGCGGCTGATAAAAAACAAAACAAACAAACAAACAAAAAGCCTATAAACTGACCCCTTGTTTAGAGGTGATTGTCAGTTTGCTGGGTTTTTTAGAGACGCTGAGAGTGAGAGAGATCATGTTCTACATTACTTTAAAAGTGATTTTCAGAGCTGTTGATGTATGAAACACTGTCCATAGAAACATGGATCAACTCTGTTTATGGCATTGAGTGTTAAATTGTGACAGTTTCAATAAAGTCTGCAAAATTCTTGCATTTATACTGGGGAGCTAGGAAAAGTTAGACCTTGGTTGTACTATTAAAAATCAGTTTCATAAAAAACCAATTAAACCGATATGAAGAAGAATGTGTTTGTAAAACTAGCGGTAAAGTATGGGAACTATAAGACAGACTGTTTCTGCTATCAAAACAGTTTGTGTTGTTAATCCTGAATGATTCTTGGTCACAACATTTTACTCCACACACATTTGGAAAATCGCATAGTTTGACAATAAATATCCCAGTAAAGACACTTCATTTCTTAAGAAATATGCAGAGGGAGTGATCTTTATCAAAAGTAGAAGTTATATCTTTAGCTAAACCGTTGTACACAAGAGCTTTAAAAATCTATAGTGTGTGAGGTTGTGTAAGTAAGGGTTGGCTTGCCCTTCTCGCCCACGTGTGACAAACCATCTGTTGGATCATGGATTTGATGCCTCAGCATTGTGAAAGTGGGGAAACATACTCCTGGTTGAGCATACGATTTCTGCTTACAACTTAGAATCTCAGTTCTAAATGAAATTAAAAATGTTTTTGTAAGTATGGCTAATGTATACTTTGACTTCTAAGGCATTCACACACACACACACGCACGCACGCACGCACGCACGCACGCACGCACACAAACAACATAAATACAGAGAAGAAGAGGGTGTAGTTTATTACGCATCATAAAAGATATCACTAATCTTTCAACTGTATCTTTCTGTTCTGAGTTTAGAGTCCTTGTTTGTCGTACTTTGGGAGTCATACTGTTGTGATACTGGGAGAAAGGGGTAAGGTGTGAGAGGCAAAACCATCACACACAAAACTTCAAAAATCTAAAGAGTGTGTGGGACTGCTAGCTGTGTCGTTCAGCAATAAACTTATCTACAGTGTGTTAGTAAAGAGTGACTTGTACTTCTGTCCCATTAAACAATGGTTTAAGAAATTTCACTGCAAACTATAAAAGGAATCTGGGTTTAAATAGAACATAGCAGATGTTGTCTAATGTACTACACACTTTGTTTATGAATTTGGTAAACTGTTGCCTTTGTACCTGTGCTTCTTGGTGGTATTGATTGAGTCTAGCTTCAATCAAACATAATTTATCAGCTATTGAAGCTATATGACTCTGTTCAGCAGGCTGAGCGTCTGGAAGCTTCATGTAAGCATCATACGCCGGTGATATTTGAGAGTCTGTTATGCCGCCTTCTTCGAAATCTATGCGTGAATCAATGCTATTTCTGTCACATTCTGGGGTGGTGGGTATATGAACTAGATCAAAATCTGATATACTGTACTCAAAAACATCAGAGAAATCGCGAGGTAGCCACTCACTCGGGGGTGTTGCAGGTTCGCTGATGAAGATCTGTTCTGACTCTCCACTGTTGCACAAAGCTCCAGGTTTTTGTTGTTCTGGGAGGTCGATACTGCTTAAACATTCCAAAAACGTCTGGAATCGTACGGTGTCCTGATCATTATGAGGAGGGGTGCTGTTCTGCAGTCTGTGAAGATAGATAGACATGTGTTAAAACATTTTATACATGTACCCATTTCAAACTGAATAAGCGTGTCTCCCTCTCTATCTCTTTTTATCTAATTTATATATGCCTATGCTTACCTTGTAGTGTGCGTTATTCGGGATGGTCCTGCTTCTCCACACACCCGGTTCTCTGGCGTGGCTCTGTAGGTGTAAAACGGTCAGTTTAGAACATTTGTAATTGTTTAAACCTCTTTTAAATTTTTTTTTCTTTTGAAAAAATAATACACAACTATACATCCCGTTGTATACACACCTGATGTAAGGTTGGGCTCTGTGGTCGCGGTGTCTGAATGTTTTCCTGCTCAGTTTGTTAACCCTGGAACAAACAAAAACGTTATTACATAATTTAAAACAATCGCTAGTTTAAAACATACATACGTTTTAAAATCCAGTAATGCTGTACACACCTTGTGCCTGTTAGAGGACTAGTTCCAGCTGTAAAAGCGCCCGTTTCTAAAGAAAAGGGCCCTGGGCCGTTCTCCCGAACTCCTAAAAATTAAGCTTTTGTTTTAGGGAAAAAAAATAGTTTGAATATCCTATAATATGTTAACATAACACTTTTTAAAAATCCAATAATAGGTTTTGTTTTACTTACCGTTTACGATGGCCATGTTATAAAGAACGATGTTAGTGTTGATGATCGCAAAGAAAATGGTGTGCTCTGCAGCGAATCTTGAGGCGTAAATGGCTCAGGGTTTCGGGCTCTGAGCGTGTTTTTTTTATATAGGGTGGGTGTTTCCAAAAAGAAAAGGTATGTCGCCAATCAATTTAAATGAGACCCTTCAGGGCTTTTGTCTTCTCAAGGAATTACAAAGGAGCCGATACTTCAGACAATAGGCGGGGTCGCCACCCGACTGGTACACCTGCCCCATTTACCTTGTCGAGGAATTACAAAAAGAGCCAATACCGGCCACTTTAAACAATAGGCTGGGCCCTTGTTCGCATGGTACTCTCAACTAGTGATACCCGCGGTGGGCTTTTACAATCCTGAACAAATTCAAACAATTAGCCAGCTGTTGAAAAGTTGGAGCGGGTCTGGGCGACTGGTTTTAGAAGTATCACTGTAGCGTTTATTTTCTAAAGGGCTGAATGTTATTTGTGACTATCTGTTGTGTTAAAAACTACTCTGAAACCATGAAACCCCTTACAGAAGAAATGGCCCGTTTGATCCGTTTTTAAATAAATAAAATGCTTGCATCGGTGCAAGGTGTTGACACCGGAATCACAAAATGAGTGTATTTAAAAGACGATTAGTTTGAAAAGAGCGATACTGGCTGCTTATAGCATTTATTTTCTAAAGGACTGAATGCTATTTGTGACATTTACTGTGTTAAAAAACTAGCTGGCTTTGTCTCACTCTTAGTTCAACATTCCGAAATCCCGACTTTTAAATAAAATGATCGCATCAACCCTGGAAAGAAACCCCAGTAGATGTGTAAAAACTAGTTAAATTAAAACTAGGGGTTTGATTAAATGAAACGCTTGTGAACATGCTGACATCACCCATTCAGAAGAAATTCCCATTTGCGCCATTTATAAAATAAAATGCATGCCTCACTGCAAGCTGAGACATTGTCAGATTTAGAAAATTAGTGTGATTAAAACACTATTACCAACACTTTTGACTAGAGCACACCCTCTTTGTTAAGGCGCACTGTGAACCAAAACAGCTTCCACTCCGCCAAGAATGAAACAAGAAACAAAGAATTGCTTTTAAGAACACATGCATAACTGAATGTTGCGATACACCTAAGTGATAAAAATAGTTTAATTAAAAACCCTATGGTTTGATTAAATTAAAACCCCGTTAAAAACACAAACTCATATAACCCCTCTGATCCCCTGTGGTATTTCCACACCTGAACACGCATGCGCACACACACACACGAAACTGGTCAAATCGGTTTGGTTGGCCGCCATCTTGGACTAGTGCCATCGTATTACTGAACGCGCATGCGCACACGCACGAAACCGGTAAAACCGGTTGTCAAACCGGTTTGGTTGGCCGCCATATTGGACAGGTGCCATCGTATTACTGAACGCGCATGCGCACACGCACACGCACGAAACCGGTCAAACCGGTTGTAAAACCGGTTTGGTTGGCCGCCATCTTGGACAGGTGCCATCGTATTACTGAACGCGCATGCGCACACGCACGAAACCGGTCAAACTGGTTGTCACACCGGTTTGGTTGGCCGCCATATTGGACAGGTGCCATCGTATTACTGAACGCGCATGCGCACACGCACGAAACCCGTCAAACCGGTTGTCAAACCGGTTTGGTTGGCCGCCATCTTGGACAGGTGCCATCGTATTACTACTCTCAGTAGCTCAGTCTAAAAATAACACAATCGCACATGCGTGCCGTGATAACAATCCATGGATTTGTGTGGAGACTTTTGAATAAACAAAGTTATGACTGAGCTGAAGTTAAAACTCTGGTGTAACTTGAGACAGATCTGGGATTCATTCTGGAAAGTTTTTGGATTTCAGTCATGGCAGCTCTAAAATTTCACTGATATAAACACAAATTTTTTTAAAACGTAAACATTTGCATTAAATATGGTCTAGTAGTGGCTGTAGCACAAGAGATAGAAAAGGCCATGTATTAATTAGAGGGTTGGTGGCTTGATCCCTGGCTGCTCCAGTCTGCAGGTCAGAGTATGGACATGATACTAACCCCAGAGGTTGCAATCTGATGTGTTCAACAGAGCATAAATATTACATAGAAAGCACTGAGGCACAGAAAAACGTACATACTTGTGTTAAGTATACACTTGCATATAGAGAATTATTCTTTAACAATCCTTGACAGGTGAAGGTTATGTTTTTCTTGCCTTGTGCAGACCTATTACTATGACACTCCATCGTGAGGATAATGGCAGCTGTTTGTTCTGGTAAGTAATGTTTCTGATTGGTTTCTAACAGTTTTTATTCTTTCACTTGCAGTCCTGGTGGAGATTTATACTTAGTTCTTTTTGGGTCAGGCTTATAGAGTTATTAAATCTTTTTTTAAATGACATTTTTGGCCATTAGGAAAAAAACAGAAATAAAGTTTCACTAAGAATCTTTAGACGCTCCTAAAAACCTCTAGTCCCTGCTGCAATCTGCACTCTAAGGGATCATCTAGGAATAGTGATTTTTTTTTCCTGAGGTCTGATTGGTCAGTAAGTGGAATTTTCCTGCCATTGAGTCTCTAATTAGGAAAATAAGATGCCCTGGAGCAAGTTAGGTCTGCTACATTGTGATGTACCTTAGTAAATGAAGCAACTTCAAAATCCTGAAAAAAAAAAAAAGAGTTAAAACTGAAGTTAATCTGTAGCTCTGAGCAGGTCTGGGATTATTTTGGGGGTGATCCAGTTTGTGAAACAGCTCTTCAGCATTTGTTTGTGTGATACAGCTTCATGTGACTCCACCTGCAACATTAGAGCAGTGAAGAGGTGGACCGGTCAACAAGCTCTGATAGCAGCTTCCTAAAATAAAACTTAAGTAACACCCCCACCCCCACGCTGGGGTCAGACTAGATTACAGACAGACAGCTGGAGAACAGACGGAGGAAAGGACGAAGCTGAAACTCAAGGGAAACACTGGATTTCTGACAGTGGTAAACAACTTCAGTGACTGAAGCTGTTAGACTGAAATCTGACATTCAGTTTTTCTGGCTCATTGTTTATCTCAGTTTCCTTCTTTTTGTTTATCTGGCCATCAAGATGGTTGTTATTAATTTTCTCCATTAAGCTGGGCTGTCTGCTTTAGGCTCTGAGTGCACACATTAAAAGGTGCTTTTTGTGGGTAATTCCACTCTTCTCCTGATGAAAATGATCGCTGTGAGTGTGCCACCAACTTCAATCAGAGCTGTTCTCAGATGATGATAAGATCTGTAAAAAACACAAAACTTTAACAGTAAAATAATCTGAGAGATTAATGCTTCACAAACTGGTTAAACTGGTGAACTTGAACTTTGAACTATATTACACTTTCTGCCTCCAAGTGTTACCAGCATGTCTTTAGCAGCTGTTTGTCCAGTATTTGTTGGTAGTGAACATGGGGGCGCTTGAGTTTCCATGCTTTTAAGCTTGCAGGTAAACCTTGTTGTAGTTATTTTTATTTTTTTTTAAATCATCAAACACTGAGTTTGTACAAAGTATGTTCAGAAAGACTTTGCAGCTTCTTTACGTGATAAAACGATTAAGTTAGAAACAATAAATATCTGATTGGTGTCACTTCCCATTTGTTACAGTGACATCATGGCAGGACCCAGGATCTCTCGCTCCACATCATCTGCTTCCAGTCTGACTTCTGACGATTATTCTCTCTATAGTAATCTGAGTGAAGAAGAGCTGCTGCAGCTTGCAATTGAGCGCAGCCTAACTGACACACATGGCAACACCACCGAATCCAACACCATCAGTGCCAACAACACCATCAGTGCCAGTACCCCCAGCTGTGTCCAGCCTTCTCATTGTCCTGACAAACTGAACCCAGCCATAAACACAAACCAGCCCAGCTACAGAGCTCAAAATTCATTTCAAGCACAGACCACAGCACACTACAGCTCACCAAACCCACCACCTCAAAAGCCTCCTGATCCGTGAGTAGCCTCCATTTTTATTCTTAGTCTCTTCTGACCAAGTATGTGGATAGTTGAATATATTTAGAGCTTCGGATCATTGATGAGTTTGCATGTAGAGTGATTGATTGATTGTTATTGAATGTGTTCTGATTGGATGCAGACCCTGTGTCCTTGTTCTCATTAGCTGCAGGTTCTGTGTCTGTGTCCTGATTGGCTGCAAATCCTGTCTTCGTGTTCTCATTGACTGTAGTTTCCTTGTCTGTAGTTTGATTGGCTGTTGTCTTTGTGACTGTGCTCTGATTGCTTTCTCTTTTTGGAACTGTGTCCTAATTGGCTGCTGTCTCGTCAGGAAGACATTTGATGGGACAATCAGTCTGTTTGTCACGGGTTCTGGGAAGAGGATGGTGGCATATCGCAGACATGATGGCAGTCTGGTCCACATCTGTCCCGAACCTGAAGAGTGAGTTTAGTTCTGCTCCTAACATGTACATCCATTTGACTCACCTCTGAACAAGGTGTTCCAGTTGGCTGATTGGTCTTGTCACTGCAGGGAGGAGGAACCTTTGTTCAAAGCAATCCGTGAAGGTGATGCAAGCAGAGTGAAAGCACTTGCAATGTGCCCAGGAACAAACTTGATGTTGCCGAGTAAACCGGGCTGGCTGGCAGTTCACCAGGCAGCGTGGTTCGGCAAGGAAACCTCTCTGCGCATGCTGCTGTCAGGTAGGTTCACCTATTCAAAATTACAGAGAACAACTGAGCACACCTGCAATACCATCTTTGGTTTGAGCAGCTCAGCCTGGGATGATCAACAAGAGGACAGAACATGGCGAGACAGCACTGCTGGTTGCCGTCAGTAGAGAGCATCTGGGATGCGTTGAGGTGCTCCTGGGAAGAGGAGCTGATCCTGACATCCCAAACTATGACAAAGAGACACCACTGTACAAAGGTAAAAGAGACAGGACACACATGGAGAAGAGAAACCCCCCCAAAGAAAAACAGAAATGATGATGCAAATGGATGAAAGGGTCCTAACCTTTTTTAAATGTAGGATTTTTATCCCATCTTCATAAGTTTTAATTAGGAGATTAGACTCTCTTTGACATCCAGTAGGAACAGCTTCACCAAGCCACTAAAAACAACCAATTTGACCAGCTCTGCATGAAATTTTAATCTACGTGGACTATATTTTGGAGATTGCCAATTTATAAACATAGACCGAGCAGTCATACCAGCATGAGTCCCAGCTTGAATCAACTGCATCTGATTCTTGTTTGGGTGAAATGTCCCTTTTATGTCTCCAAAAGTTGATTCTGTTCATCTGGACGTAGCGTTTTCAGTGGAAGACCGAAAACACTATGTTCAGATCAACAGAATCAACTTTTGGAGATTTACTTTTGGAGATTTACTTACCTGGATAATTGAGAATGTATCAAGATGTCCCTTTTATGTGTTTTCCAATCTGTAGCCTGTGAGAGGAGCAACCCAGCAATTGTGGCAGTGTTGCTGAACCACGGAGTAGTGGTGAACACTCGCTGCATTCAAGGGTGGACAGCACTACAGGAAGCTGTTAGCCGAAACAACCTGGACATCTGTGAGATGCTCCTGAAGGCCGGTGCCAAACACAGCATCAGCAACATGTATGGCATCACACCACTCTTCACCGCTGCTCAGAGTGGGCAGCTCGCCACGCTGCGTTTTCTGCTCAAACATGGTAAATAACGTGGTTAATGAACTTGTTGCACACTGAACACCTCTGTTGCCACTGAATTAACTCCACCTTTGACCCCACCCCATCTCCCATTTTGCAGGTGCTGACATCAACAGCCAGGCAGCTGATGGCGCGACAGCTCTGTATGAAGCCACTAAAAATGGACATGAACAAGTCGTTGAGCTTCTCATTTCCCAGAATGCTGATGCCAACAAACCAGGAAAGAGGGGACTGCTACCTCTTCATGTTGCCGCCCAGAGAGGAAGTGACACGTAGGTACACTATGAAATGTTTACCGAGTTGTGCAGACTCACTGGAGTTAATTTGGTATTTAATAGTGGCATTGTGTTAAGTGTGGCTACCTTGACTCATCCAGGTATTAGGTATCTGGAGCAATTTTAGGGAGCAACAGCATTAACCTTAAGTGTTCCCAGTGTTTCTAGACCAAAGTAGCGATGGGGTTTCGGCCACAAGTGGCCCAGATGTTCCTGGGCACAAGTGGCATTCTTTCTGGCCATGGTGTTTCTGGTCATAGGTGACCCAGGTTTTTCTGGTGCTAAGTAGCCAAAATGTTTCTGGCCATAAGTGGCGAAGTGTTTCTGATTGTAAGGGCACTAGGTTTTACTGCTTGTACAGGGCCGAGGTGTTTCCGGTTGTAAGTGGATAAAATGTTTCTGGCTGTGAGTTGCCATTGTTGTTCTGACTGTAAATGCCCCAGCTGTTTCTGATCGTAAGTGACCAAGTGTTTCTGTCCGTAAGCGTGACTAAGGTGTATCAGTTTAGGCTAATTGCTAGGTGTTTCCTGTTCCCAGCATAGTCTCCATGTTGATCCCAGCCACCAGTAAGGCCAGAGTCCGGCGGACTGGCATTAGCCCTCTGCACATGGCAGCAGAGCGTAACCGTGATGATGTCCTGGAGACTCTAATCGGGGCAGGGTTCGATGTCAACACCCAACTATCAGAGGAGTGGTCTAGGTTGTACGAGGACCGCCGTAGTACGGCACTCTACTTTGCTGTTATCAACGACAACATCGATGCTGTGCAAATGCTCCTGACTGCTGGCGCTAACCCAAACTTGGATGTGTTCAAGCCTGTGATGGTAGCAGCAAGGCAGGGCTGCATCCAGACCATCACACTGCTTGTAGAACACGGCGCTGAGATCAATGCTACCATCCCCACCCACCCCACTACTTTCCCTGCCGTGTACATGTTCTCAATGAAGTACCTGCCTATGTTCAAGTACCTGCTAGACCATGGAGGCAATGCCCTTTCCTGCTTCAATTGTGTGTATGGCAGTCGTCCTCACCCACCAATCAAAACCAGTCGAACAGAGAGGGATGAACTCCATGATATCGACCAAGCTGTCCCAAGAAGAGCCATTCAGGTGACCTCTATTTTTCCTTTTAATTTTATGTTTATCTGGTAAAATGAAACAAATCCAGGTAAAAATCAAAACAACAAAACCATTACCATAGCTACTCAGGTGGCCTTGTTTGAAACGGGGTATTTAAAAACTTTGTTAATGTGTGTGAAAAGGGGACATTTAAAGACATATCCAGGATAACTTTTTATTATCTAACAGTGATCATTAACATTGTACATAAGCCAGGTTATCTGAATCTAGCTCTGAGTGCATGCAGTTGGGCTGTATGCTTGGGTAATACCTGAAAGTACCTGGCAAAACCTTACTGCCTAATCACAGTACGGCCTTCAGGTGACCTCACGATAAAGTTAAGGTGTAACTAATTGTTTGATACACTCACGGACTGACAGTTCTGTGAGATGATATCCGTCCCCAGTATCTGTCGATGGGCGGGGCCAATTATTGATGTCTTGTTGGATTACGTCGGCCATGTGACTCTTTGCTCCAGACTGATGGAACACCTGGACAGTTACTCTGAATGGACCTGCATAAAGGAGAAAGCGGGTAAATCAAAAAGTGATAATTGATTCCTCTGCAATTTTACTGATTTCAGTGTTAATAGTTATTCTAGTGTGTTTCCAGGCTAACCAGTCTGTTTGTTTCAGCTCCACCGCGCCCACTGCTGCAGCTCTGCAGGCTGCAGATTCTTCACCTGGTTGGTCGCCGTTGGTTGAAGAAGTTGCCACTCCCTGGGGGTCTGATCCGTTTCCTGCAGCATCAGGAGTTGATGTAGATTGACTGATGTTTATAATCTGGATGGTTTGACTGAGAGTTATTGATTAGCTCTGATTTTTATTTTTATTTTTTTTAAGTTGGTACCCTGATGGTGCTGGAGACAGCAGTGGTAATCCACTCTTAATGCTGCACGAACCTTTTTTTTTTTTTAGTTTGGATTTTGAATAAATAAATGCCACAAGTCAAACCCCAGGGGGCACAAAGACTTGGCCTAAACAGCCAAGATGACTCTGAACTGTCTCTGACCGATTTTGAGTGATTCAAAGTCCAGACTCAAAGGTTGTTTTTTTTTTTTTTGGGGGGGGGGGGGGGTTGTGTGTGTGTGTGTGTGTGTGTGTGTGTGTGTGTGTGTGTGTTGTTTGATGTGTTGACATACTGCAAATCAATTTCCCATTGGGGACAATAAAGTTACCACTGAGCACTGAGACTGATCATCTGGGGAGACTCCTGAAGGTCTTCACTAATGACTCCCACCTAAATGGAGACTGAGAGGGTCTTTCTGATCAAGCAATGCAAGGCCTGCATATTTACCCAGGAATCATTTGAGGATCTGAAGGTTTCTTGTTCTGAATAATCTGAAAGAATAGAAATAATTATTTTTTTAATGACAAAAGAAACAACGAGAAAGACTGTGATCCTCATTTTCAACTCATGACATTGTGGAAGGACAAAAAAAAAATCAACTTGACGGGGAAATGATTAAAAAAAAATACAAAAACAAACATATTCTGATTTGCTCAGGGTTAATATCCCGAAGAAGCAGACAAGATGTCCAAAGCTTTCCTGACTTCACTTTATCTAAACTGCTTTTTGCAAGGTTTGAAATTATTTGTTTAATTTTCTTTAAATGATTCTAGAAGCTTTATTTCCCAAAGTAACTGTTTTTTTTATCATTAATTGTTCATAAATTGATAAAACAAATCTGACTTCACCAAGCATTTTAAAAGGAAGATACATCCATCCATTATTGAGTTGTAGGTTCTTAATCATACTTTTGTCCCTGAATATTTAAATTATTCCACGTTAAACTGGAATCTGGTTTCTTCATTCATTTTCACCTTGTTTGAGTGAATATTCTGAAATATCTTGATAAGCTCATAATTTAGCAGTGCTCTAGTGTAATGTTCAGATGAACAGAATTGCATCATTAGTGTACAGTGAGAGCATTTTCAGTCTGTTACTAGACAGATTTGTGAACTGTTACAAAGATTTGCTGTTAGTCTGAGAAGCAGTGGTGATGGTGAACAGATGTTTTGTCAGCTGTTTTTGATAAATTGTTACTGAGCTGACAGCACAGCAACCTCTCATCTCTGTGTTTAAGTCTCTGTACCTCACTAACAAAGACTGTTGATTAGTTAATTGATTTGACTGTTTACTGATGTTTTGATGTAAATCGATTCTGTTTTATTGTGAAAGGGCCTTAAATCTAGCCTGGAAGAAACAAAATATTACTTTACCAGGAAAACAACCAGCATCATCCTGAATCGACTTCAGTCCCACTCCAGGTGAGCAACTTTAAGGTCCACATTGAAGCAGTCCTAACCCGGTCCCAGCTCCTCATCAGATGCTGCTTCACCTCAAAGTCAACTCTTCCATTACCAGCCAATTTTCACTGCCTGGTGATGGAAGAGGTTACACACATAATGAAAGTAATGGCTGCTATAGGTAAATCAGTGTGAGAGGAAACACCCTATATGAAAGTGTTTGTGTTTTAAATGTTTGGGTCTGTCAGACTGGAAATGAGCTGCTATATTAATAAAGTTTAGGCTGTTTGAAGGCAAAGAAAAACTGTCTTAAAATCCAACTGTGTGAGAGAACAGACTGATCAATATCACAGCTTTATGATTAGGACACTGAAGAACTTGATGGCTTATATTTGATGATTTCATTAAATTAATGAAATTTCATTAAATTATCAGCTGAATTTTATCATCTGAGACTCTCAACTATAAGATTATTCAATGAAGGATCCAAACTGCCACAGAAACAAGTAAAAGTGAACAAAGACAAACGAACATGAAAATGATTAAAATCAGTTTGTATGCAGTTATATTTGATTTCATACTGACTTGTAGTATTAACGCGCTGATGTGTAATGACGCTGTTTAAACAGCAGGCGGCACTGTGTAACACATGACGTAATCCTTTGGCATCAGGTGACTTACCCGGAAGAGAGAGACGAGACTTCACGGGAACAACAGCGATCAAAACACGATCCTGCAGCTGGATTTTAATTTGAAATATCAGCGCGAAGGAAGGTAAGAAAACATGAGCTAACAGGCAGAGAGGAAGATGGAGGCCGGCAGGAAGCAGCTCAGTGTGTCATCTACAGGGAAGCCGTGCGAGCATCTATGGCAGCAGGAAAGAGGGCCAAAGACACACAGCTATTAGCAGGCGTTAAATCAGATAAAAAATGAATGGAGTCTGGTACAAAGCTCACAGCGCTAAGTTGAAATAAATCAGAACAAAGACGCAGAGCTACATGCTAGCACAGTTTGGATTAGAGAAAAATGAATAGTCTGGTGCAGAAACCACAGCTCTCTGTTAAAGTAAATTAGTGCACGGAGCTACATGTTGGCATACTTTGAATTGGATCGGGGGTGGGGGAACTCCAGTCCTCGAGGGCCGGTGTCCTTCAGGTTTTATGTGTCATTGATCCAAGAGAGCTGATTTAAATGGCTAAACTACCTCCTCTTTATTTCTTGAAGTTCTCCAGAGTCGTGGTAATGAACTAATCATTTATTTCAGGTGTGTTGACCCAGGGTAATATCTAAAACCTAAATGACACTGGCTCTTGAGGCTGGAGTTCTCCACACCTGGATTAGATGAAAAGTGAATTGACTAAGGTGGGAACCGTGGCTCAGGGGGTTGGGAAGCATATCTGTAACCGGAAGGTTGCCGGTTCGATTCCCGGGCTCTCTGTCCTGGTCGTTGTGTCCTTGGGCAAGACACTTTACCCTACCGCCTACTGGTGTTGGCCAGAGGGGCCGATGGCGCGATATGGCAGCCTGGCTTCTGTCAGTCTGCCCCAGGGCAGCTGTGGCTACAACCGTAGCTTGCCTCCACCAGTGTGTGAATGCGAGAGTGAATGAATAGTGGCATTGTGTGCCTTTGGGTGCCTTGAAAAGTGCTATATAAATCCAATCCATTATTATTATTATTATTATTATTATTAACTGAACATTAAAACCTGCAGTCTCCAGTGACAAACTGTTTCTTAGATTTAAATCAGATGGAATTGAAATTGACAGGGGCAGAGATTGTTTATCTCAGCACTGATGGAGTAGTTATTTCATTGATCCTAACATTGATTGTTGATTTGCTCTTTTGGATGATGTAATGACCTCTGACCTGTTACTGGATATAAGAGCACTGATGAATGTTGATCTTGTTTTGATTTTTAATCTGTTTCTTCCGCAGTATGGAGGATGATGAACTTCCGTCAGAGGATGGGATGGGTGGGTGTGGCTTTCTACTTGCTGCTCAGCGTCATGGCGGCGTACTACATCTTTGAGGTCCACAGCTTTAGTTTGGAACGTGTGCAGAGAGCAGGTACCAGCCCATCGGCTCCACCTCCTGCTATCACTGTCCATGGATCACTACTTCCTGTGTGGATGTGGGCATTGATCTTCCTGCTGCCATACTTGCAGCTCTTTCTCTTCTTGTTCTCGTGCACAAGGGCGGACCCCCGCGCTGTTGGATACTGTGTGCTTCCTGTCTGTATCGCCCTTCTGTACAGCCGCCGCCATGCCGCCAAATTGGCCAATCACAGGGCAGCAGGATCGCTCATTGACACGTAGGGGACGACCAATCAGAGAGCCTCCCACGTGATGAGGGGTGGGATGACAGCAGGACTAGTTTGTGATGTCATTTCCTGTGTGCCTTTTAAACACTCCTACAAGTTTTGCCCTGATTGCGGCCTGACAGGAAGTTCTGCCGCTCTCAGTACAGACTCACAGCACCCTGTGAAAAAAGCCCCTCCCACCAGTGGCAACCAGTCTTTTTCCCCTCTTTTTTTTTTGTTTTTTTTACTGTTGTGACATCAGTAATGTGTTGTGATTTGTTGCTTGGCTGTGAGTCACTTTATTTGCATTAGTTATTTGTTTACTGACAATGCAGTGATGTTGCCATGGTTACCTGATACATTATTTAGGTTAAGGTTAACTGAAAACCTCACAGCCAATCGGTGAGCAGGATTCCTCCGAAATGTGGTACTTTTCTCTATTTAATGAGTCACATGAAACACTGTTTACCTTGACATCTTTATTGTGTCGTCAATTTAAAAAAAGAAAAATCAATGTGAAAGTGTTCTCAGGTGTTTCAGGTTCGTGATCTTTTTGAGGGAGGATGCACTTCACAGTTCTCTTCTTCCTCAGCTTTCTCGTCCTCTTCACTGCTGTCTTCTTCGTCCTCATCTGTGACAGGTGAAACAGACAGGTGATGATTCTACATTGAACCTGGAGCATCAGACACCTGCAGTAACCAGCATCCTGCCAATTCACCAATCAAAGCGCTCAATCCACCAACAATAGGTCTTCAGTGACAATATCACAGTTAGTGATTCTGATTGTTTGATCAGGTGAGACAGGTGCTACAGGTGTTTAGCACTGACATTCATCAGTGCTCATATTTATTTATTTATTTTAAATGAAACCTTTATGAAGTGAAAACAAACATTGACAAAAGGACACAGGCAGAGGTCAGTGCTCAGGTGTGCACTGGTACGATTATGTTTTAAACATTGTTTTTTTGTATTTTTTTTTCTTCTGAGAATAAAACAAACCAGCTGTACGTAGAACCGTGTTTGTGTCATTAATCATCAGCACAAACTCCGGATCAGATTGTGGATGTTCAGGATGAGGTTGTTGTCTAAGCACCACTGTCTGAAGTGTTGGCTCTCCTTTGTAGTGCTAACCAAAATAAGCCAGTGTGAGCTCAGGTTCAATGTTTGTCTCTGAAAATGGCGAGATGCTTCAATTTTTGGAAGTGTCTCGCAGGGCAATTTTTTCCGTGTTAAGGTTGTGCAATTTGCAGTAAACAATGTGCTCAGAATTGTGTGACTTGTTTAAATACTCTTCTGTTGAAAGTGAAAGGCTTACAAATACATATGCACAAGTCCAAAGATCCTACTGTTCACAACTTTCAATCACAATCTGACTATGAGCATCTTTAATACATACAGCAGATTTTTAACAGAAAGAAGACTTTGCGCTCCGCAGACATCAGTAAATCTGACCCTAAATGTTCCTCCTCCTTTAAAACTCCAGCCTCTGTAATGAAGGATATTTTAACAGTCTGTTCAACAACAGGGTTAGAACACGTTATGAACTAAGATGTGTTTTGTAGTCCTTCTCCAGCACATTGTAGTTTCAACATGGCAAACATCTTACGTCATATCGTTAATGAGAGATGAGTGTAAAGCCATTCCAATTGTATGAAGTTACCAATTCTCAGGGGTCTCTCTTCTCTTTTCTTATCTTAAGTCCTTAGCAATTCTCCTATTTAACCTTCCCTTTATATTGGTAGGCAAAGAGATTTGGAATAGGAGGTATGAGGTACTCAAAATCTCTTGAAGTTCTCCAGAGGGCTGGTAATGAAATAATCATGTGATTCAGGTGTGTTAACCCAGGGTGATGTCGAAAACCTGCAGGGAGTGTTAGGAAGGTTATTTTTAAAATGTATTCCACTACACATTACAGAATACATGGCCGAAAATTAGGGCTGGGTATCGTCACAGATTTCTAGAATTGATTCGATTCCGATTCACAAGGTCTTGAATTGAATCGATCCACGATTTGATTTGAATTGGGGAAATTTTGCATCAGACAATCAGAAATATTATAATTCTTATCACGTATCAGTACATTTCCATATTTTTATATCTATAAAAAGAAAGCTGACACTTGTGAGACTTTATCAAAGGTGTAAGCATCACAGCAGATGCCTTTGTGTCAAAGTAACTGAGGATAAAACACAGAAAAACATGAAGGTGATTTTCCTTGCCTGGGATTTTATAGCAGATGACCTTAACTATTCTGCAGTAGATCAAAAATGAAAGAATACCATTAATTAACCTATGAACATTACCTGATACTGCTGAAGTGAAGCAGAGCAAAGTTACAGAGGTTTTATTAGAGACACAGCTAAGCGTATTGCAATTTTGCATAATTTTTACAAAGTTCAGTAGCCTATTGAACACAGAAATTGGTATTTCTTGTCGGAAGTATGTAAAAGGAAAGAAAACAGCAGCCGACAGTGCATGTTTACATCTTTGTGCAGAATCTGTTTACCTGCCCTCATTTACTGTTTTAGCTGTTTGGTGGTTGTTGAAATTTTGTGAGGTTTAAACTGAGATTCTGGCGTTTCGGGCAAAATTAATGTATATTTAAAAATCGATTCAGGATTTTAATGAATCGATATCACGTTATCCAAGCTACAATCGATTTTAATCGAGAAAGCAATGATCAAAACCCACCCCTACCCAAAATGTATTTTGTAACATAATCTGTTAAATTACTCAATGACAGTAATGTATTCTGAATACTTTGGAATACTTAATATATTGTCATGGGTTTTACAGCTACATGAATGTAGTATTGCTGTGTTACATTACTATTACTGAAGGCTACTTGCTATAGCAATACCAACTAGATTTTTAAATCTTAATATAAAATGAGTAACAGTATGGTGGACATCAGGTAAGGCTGCACTTTTTTGCAGTGATCTTGTATAGAAAACTATTTCTGTATCATTAATATGTTTTCTTTTTGTCTGTTAATAATCATGTGGAATTGCAAATGAATATTTGTAGCTAGCAGGTTGTTAAAGCTATCCATCAAGTCTAAAAAAAGCATGTTAATATGTGGAGATCCTGAAGGCTGCTCCAAAAATGATCAGATTATATTTTAAATATTTATTCAAGTCTCTTCCAAACTCCAGCTGTTTATTTTAAGTTTGAATATTTACTAAAATAAAAATAAAAGCGTTCTAACATCTCACTTGTTTGTTTTTATTCAGGCATACATGTGTACTATGTTTGTTCAGGGAGATTAAGCTTGTGTTTTAGTCATGTAGTGTGGTTAACTGTATGAAGCTTATTAGACATTGTGAAACAGATGATATTTAAAAGCAAATTTTGCAAAGTGCTTAAGATAATTAAAAAAAAAAAAATTCTTAAAGAAATCTACTACATTGTGTGCAATTTTTTTTTATGTCATGTGTAATTTCCATTGCAAATATTACTCAAACTTAAATTAAGAGGGAATGGCAGTAAAAACTCCAGAGCAGTGATGCCATCATGTACATTGCCATACAATGCCATAGAACAATCACGCTGTGTTCTTGGGAAGTTTGGGCTTCCTTGTGAGTCCGGACTCGCGTACCTCAGTACAGTGGTCCCTTGCTATAACTCTGTTCACTTTTCGCGGCCTCGCTGTTTTGAGGCTTTTTTTTGTATGCAATTTTGCATGTTTTTTTTTTGGGGGGGGGGGTTAACAGCGCATTGTGTTTGTCGAGGAAACATTTTGCAAAGTCACCTGCGTAGCACCCAAAAGGCAGGGGAAGAAACCACTGCACAAAAAGTTGGACTTCTAAAGGAAGGTAGAAGTTGCCGTATTTTTTGGACCATGAGGCGCACCCTCTCCACTGAATTATAAGGCTTATTAAGCGAAACAAAACCGTCAGATAAGTATCTTGATGCATGCTCAATCATCCAGGTAGACGTCAGATAAGTACTTTACTCAACTCATTCTTCTTGCTTCCACTGCCTCCACTTCCATACATTGATTCATTAATGGTGAATTCTCTCGCAGGTGCTCTATTCCCATGTTCTGGACCTGAAAACAGGGCTTGGTCTTTGGTTTCATTCTGTAATACTGGACTTATTTTTCTACGAAGCTTTGAACTTTGAGAGTGTTTAAACAAGAGAGAAAAGTGTGAAAATGTTCACAAAGTGTGAAAATGTTCACAAAGTGTGTAGTGAGGGGTTTAAAAGCCTTGAGACATGTTGACTGTAGCCATAGCAACTGTGCAAATACTTCCGTGCTACCTCTCCCAAAATGGCAAAAAGAAAGGCAGAAAACAGGAGCTTTCTGAACAGGTGGGAGACAGAATATCTGTTTACTAGGATAAAATAAATGGTAAATGGCCTGTATTTATATAGCGCTTTACTAGTCCCTAAGGACCCCAAAGCGCTTTACATATCCAGTCATCCACCCATTCACACACACATTCACACACTGGTGATGGCAAGCTACATTGTAGCCACAGCCACCCTGGGGCGCACTGACAGAGGCGAGGCTGCCTGACACTGGCGCCACCGGGCCCTCTGACCACCACCAGTAGGCAACGGGTGAAGTGTCTTGCCCAAGGACACAACGACCGAGACTGTCCAAGCCGGGGCTCGAACCGGCAACCTTCCGATTACAAGGCGACCTCCCAACTCTTGAGCCACGATCAATATTCGTATCGATATTGAACCGTTCGATACAGTGCTTTCGGTTCGGTACGCATATGTATCGAACAATACAACATTTGTAATTTATTTTATCAACTTTCCTTCTGACAATGCTGTCTGTGTTGAGCGCTCAGTGAATCTGCGTTCGACTACTCCGCCTAGGCTGCACTGTCGAGCGCAGATCCACTGAGCGCTCAACACAGACAGCATAGTCAGAAGGAAGAGCGCAGGGCAAGCTAGCGAGACAGAAGTTAAGCTCTCCTTGCAACATGGACCTCCCCCACCCTCATTCAGATCTGGCGTTTGGAATTATTTTGGTTTTCATGTGACGTATGACCCTGAAGGTAAGCGAGTCATGGACTAAAGTAAAACAGTATGTTGGATGTGCCATGCAATGCTCAATTACATGGGTAGGAACTAGTGTGTTAGCGCAGTTAGCTCGTTAATGTGTTGGCTGTCTAGCCCCATGCACGGGGCGATCGGCGGTAGCTCGTTAACGGAGATTTGCCGTGTTGTGGCGTTAAGGTCATTTCAACGAGATTAACCTGAAAGCACTAGTGGGAACACAACGAATATGACTGCACATTTACATCCTAGTGCAAAGACAAAAACAGCAAGCATGCTACTAACTTTAGCCGAGTCATTTAGACAGCTGTTAGCACATGATTCTCCTTATGCTGCTGAGAATATAGCCCAGAAGAAGCGGATAGTATAGCTTTTATTTTGGAAAGAGACATTTCTCTGTAATAAACTCTCTTTTCCAAAGATGAGTGATTCCTCAATCAGATACAGGGCTCGCAATATCTCTAGCCCGACGTCCCGGTGCTAGAGATTTTTTTCAGTCGGGCTACCAAAATCTATCTCTGCCCTGCCCGTCGGCCTATTGTAGGAAGGAAAAATATATGTCAATGCTTTTGCATTCTTTCAGAAATGTAGCTTGGTAATTATGTCATTTGCATCGGTGAGCCACTGTCAATATGTGACATTGAAATCGCGTTTGAATTTGCGCTTGTTTTTTTGCTTTCACTTTGCAATCGTGCGAACTGTGTATAGAGAGCGACAGCACTGATCTGTGAGTGATGATCATTTGTGCACCAATTCCTCTGACATCGTCTTATTAATCGTTAGCTTACTATGCAAACATGACAAGTGAAATCTCCCGCAGCAAGCTTAAACATGTGAGAGGTTGATCGCGCAGAGAATCTCTGAGCTTATGTGAGTGCGTGTGTAAAAGCAGCAGGATATATATTTTAGTTCTGCTGAGCCAAATAAGACAGGTCAGAAAAGCTTACCACAAAACGGAGAAGTTATGACAAATCAGACTATAAGGCAAAAAGAAAGTGCAGCTTTATGGTTTCATGGACAAAAGAATTTCTGTGGCTGCAATATGACGAGCTAAATAACCAGGGCTGCACATAAGTGGTCTGCAGGTGCGCATTCGCTGTCAAAATAAAAAACACGCAAAAAGGGTTAGGGTTAAATTTAAAAACTGTACTTTTGAGTTAAAATATATATTTATAATTTTAATAAATGACAAATTAAAAAGGCATGAAAAAAATTTTTGTATCGAAAAATATCGAACCGTGACACCAAAGTATCGAACCGAACCGTGAATTTTGTGTATCGTTGCACCCCTACTGTTTACCTATGTGAAAGACTGACCTATTTGTCTTGTATGTGGAGCTAATGTGGCTATAACCAAGGAGTACATTAGACGACACTATGAAACGACACACCAAGACAAGAACCTGGACAATGTCCAGGTTCTTGAACCTGGACATGATTCAAAGGCGTCGGAAAACAGAAGAGATGAAAAGAAGTTTTGTTTGAAAACAGACTATGTTCAAAAAAGCCATATCACAAAGTGAGGCTGCTGTAAAGGCTAGTTTTATTGTGGTAGCAGAGATCGCAAAATCAGCCCGGCCCTTCAATGAGGGAGAGTTTGTGAAAAGGCGAATGATCAAAGTTTGTGACCTTGTGTGCCCAGAGAAAAAAGCAAACATTTTCAAATGTGAGCCTGAGCAAAAACACAGTAGCTGATTGCACACGTGAACTTGCCACCAATCTATATAACCAGCTGATGGAGAAGGGAAACCATTTCGTTGCATTCTCTCTCGCTGTGGATGAGAGCAGTGACGCCTCTGATACTGCCCAGCTTTCAGTCTTCATCCGTGGGGTGGACTCAAATCTCTGTGTTATGGAGGAACTTCTAGGATTAAAATCAATGCATTGCACAACCACAGGGAAGGAAATATTTGAAGAGGTTTCCAAATGTGTAACTGAAATTAAGTTGCCATGGGAAAACCTTGTGGGGCTAATGACAGATGGTGCACCAGCGATGTGGAGTCAACGGAGTGGACTGGTGGGCAGGGTACGGGAGAAGATGCGAGCGGAGAACTGTGCAGGTGAGCTAAATGTTTATCACTGCATCTAGTGCTGGGCGATATGACGATATATATCGTTTGGACGATAGAAAAGTGTCTATCGTGCCATTTGTCTTCTATCGTTTCTAACCTAATTTTATAAATTATGACATAAAATATATCATTAACCCTTTAAAACCGGTCGGAGCGGGCATGCTCCGTTTTGCCTAATTATTTTTAAATCCCTGTAGAACTGGAACCATGTAAGCTAGCGCAATAATTATTTTTTTTGCATAGGAAACTGGAGGAGTTGTACTTACATCTCATGCCATCAGCTTGTCCTAGGTCACGGTTTCTTTCCACATATAGCTTTGCAAAAATTGCATAAAAAGCACTTGCAGCAACAAAAACATAATATTCCAGAATCACGCTTTGCCGATCCGATCAGCTATTCATAACACTTCCTATGTTGGAAGTGTTGTTGTTGGTCAGCGTGAACTATTCCTTGTCCGCCATTACCTGCCCGAAACCAGAAGTGACGTCATTTTTGCAGAAAATTTCGTTTTTTACCTTCAGGGCCTTATAAGCCTATGCTGGTGTTTTTAAAAGTTATGTTTGACTTTATGCTTTTCTGTATCATTTCTGGGATGCTTAGAACTCAAATTACACTGTTGGAAATAGTTTATTTTGATGCACATGCTGTTTCTTTGCAGCAAGTTGGGAAAAGAAAAACTATAGCCAGCCGAAGATACAGCAGTCTTTCATACAAGGCTCTTATGAGAAAACGTCCCAGCGCCATAAACAAACCACAGCGAGCCATCTCGCGTTACATTTGTAAAGGCATGGCCCCTGTTTATGTAGTTGAGAAGGACAGCTTTCGTGACCTCGTCAAAGTCCTTGATCCGAGGTACGTTATGCCCAGCCGTAAGCACTTCAGGAAAGTTGAGTTGCCTCGCTTATATGACGCATGCCAGACCAAAGTAGAGAAGGATGTTTGCAGTGTTGTGCACTATGCCTTGACGACTGACCTATGGACGAGCGGAGATACGCAGCCCTACATGAGTGTAACCATCCATTTCATTAACAAAGACTCCACCCGCTGCGCTTGCTGTTCACAGACAGCGTACTTTCCAGATGACCACAGGTCAGGTGGTATATCGTTATATATATCGTTATCGTGATATAAAATAATTCATATCGTGATAAATATTTTTTCCATATCACCCAGCACTAACTGCATCAAACATCAAGAATCGCATTGTGGCACAGCCCTAAAGATGGATTATGTTATGACCCCAGTAACACGAGTAGTTAACTTTATGAGAGCCAAAGGTCTGAATCAGCACCAGTTCAAATCTTTTTTTGAGGAGTGTGGTTTGGAATACGCAGATGTGCCGTATCACACAGAGGTGAGATGGTTAAGTACTGAACAGGTATTTCGAGCTATGTGAGGAAATATTTCAGTTTCTGGAAAGCAAAGGGCAAGACACCGCTGAGCTCAGGAAGCAAGAGTTTCTGTGTGAGCTGGCCTTTATGTGTGACATCACAAACCATCTCGATGCGCTGAACCTACAGCTTCAGGGACGGGGGCGTATCATCACGTGTACACTGCAGTGAGGGCTTTTAAAACTAAATTGTGCCTGTGGCAGAATCCGATGCTACAAGGAAACCTGGACCATTTTCCCTGCTGCCACACGATGAACATGCAGATCTGCTGTGCTCCCATGTGCACAGTTTGCTGAAAAACTCTGTGTACTCAGTGCTGAGTTTACCCAGCGATTTGCCGACTCTGATGCCCAGAAATGTCAATTTGAACTGCTCAGTAATCCTTTTGCATGCATCAAGATGGTTGCAAACGCACCAACAAACTTCCAAATGGAGCTGATTGAACTTCACACGCTGAAGTCAAAGTATGATCCCTGACACAGTGTCTGACCGATGAACACCTTCACTCGATCCTGAGGATTTCCTCAGCTCAGAGCCTGAGCCCAGAAATTGAGGATGTGTCTAAGCCAGATACCTGGCTTAGACACATCAGAGTAGATCAGTGTGCAGCAAACCCAGCTATAATTAACATGTTTTGTGCACATTTTCTTACTACTCCCAGACATGGGCTTGAATGGTTTCACGTTCAATGATACTTTTATTATTTAATTGCTTTTTAAAAATTTTTTTTTTATATTTACTATTAGCCTGTGGAAAAAGTTTACTGTTAAAATTTAATTCAGAAGGCTGCAAATACAATTTTTATTTAAGAAATGAATTCCACTGATGTGGAGTCAAAGGAGTGGACTGGTGGGCAGGGTACGGGAGAAATTTAAGTGGAATTTCGGTTTTACATGTGTGCAATATTAAGTTATATATATGTTTATATAAGTTATATATAGTTTAGTATTAAGCTTTACTTGTTCTACATTGAGTTTTCAGCAAAACTTGTTTGAGTCCATAAGAAAAGATTCATTCTTATATCTGGAGGAAGATTTTTTTTCAATAAATATTAATGTTAGCCCACGACTTTGTTCCAGTTTTGAATTTTGGCCCACTGTGTATTTGAGTTTGACACCCCTGCCTTAAGACATCTATAATAATTGTAAAAAATGAAGTTGGCTACTTCACGGATTTCACCTGTCTCAGGTTATTTTTAGAATGTAACTTTCGCGAAATACGAGGGACCACTGTATCGAGAAACGGCCTAACAGTCTGCAGTGAACTAACCACACCTAACACCAGCTAACAATGTTAGCTCGGTGGAGAGTATCCTTCATTAATAGTAATAAAAATCACACAGCAATAGTACATACTGAAGTTTCGCACATTACATTCTTCTTATGAAGTGGTGTCGGAAATGCATTCCTGCCTGTGGACTGCTGGCTCTGGGTCCATTATGTAAATGACGCCACCAGCATTAACAGGACCCTTACATTACAGCCTCTAATTACGTGTTTTGTTTGGGTTTCCAGCAATTAGAATCAGAGAAACTGCATTAATCCCAGATAGAAATTGAGTAAAAAAAAATTTAAAAAAAACAAAAACACTACTCGAACGTGGCCCGCTCTCAGCCAAGCAATATATGACTACATTATGGGTAGAACTTTGTGCATATTGAAAGAATGTCTCATCCTAGGAGGTCTGTAACATTCTAGGGTGTTCACCCCCACATATAGGAGCATGAGAGAGGTCGTAGCTTGTCTTATTGTTTTACGGTAGGATTAACGTAGCTATGTCAGTTTTAGTTTAAGTGCCTTCTTTACATATGGATGAACTGTTGGATTTTCCAGACCAGCAGGTTAAGGGAAGTCGTTTATGGGGCCACACTCTGACCCCCCCCCCCCCCACACACACACACGTACACCTCCACATTCCAATGTAAGGAACAAATGCTTACTGAAGTATAAATAAAGACCGGGGCAGTTTCTCAGCGCGAGTCTCAGTTCTGGAGGCTGCCCTTGCTAGCAAGAAGTTCTGTGTGTTTCTCTTCTCTGAGTCTTTACTGAAGAAGTGTTTTAGAGTATATTTCTTGACAATGTGTAAAAACAAATGGATTTACGCAGGTATTTTAGTTCTGCTGAGCCAAAAAAGACAGGTCAGGATGAAGAAGGGACAGGCAAAGAAAGGCCTACCACAAAGCGGAAAAGTTACGACAAATCAGACTACGAGGCAAAAAGAAAGCGCAGTTTTTTGGTTTCATGGACAAAAGAATTTCTGTGGCTGGAATATGACAAGGTGAATAACATGATGTTCTGCCGGGTGTGTTGGGACCAGTAATTTTAGGAAAGACCCCCATCAGAACCCATGAGAAATTTCTGCATCACAAGAAATGCATTGGTGCTCAGTCTGCAGCATCTTTCCCAGAACAAACACCCATTGCAAAAAACATGCTAAAAATAAACCAAGCACAACAAGAAGTCCTGAAAAAGCTGTTTAGAACTGCGTACTATGTGGTAAAGAGTGAACTACCATTGGCAAAATTTAGCAGTCTTTGCAAACTTCAAATAGCAAATGGCCTAGATCTTGGTTCCACAATGACCATGCTTGCAGAGAGTTTATTGGAGCAGTAGCACAAACTTCAAGAGACTAGAATAAAAAGGAAATTCAAGAAAGCAGGTTCTTATCCATTCTTGCAGATGGCAGTACAGACACTGGTATAATAGAACAGGAGTTGGTTCATGTCAGGTATGTGAGAGATAATAGTGACATAGCTACATACATGATCAAATTTCAGCCAGTCAAGAGTACAAATGCTGCAGGTATTTTAGAGGCTATTGAGAAGCAGTGAACACCATGGGTATCACAGAAGACACGTGGAAAAAGAAAGTAGTGTGTGCAAATGTTGATGGTGCTGCAGTGATGATGGGTGAGAAAACAGGAGTAGCTGGGAGACTGAAACAGAGGATACCCCACATCATAACAATCCACTGTGTGGCACACAAACTAGAGCTAGCTGTGCTGGGTAGCGTGAAAAGCTGTGACTGTCTGGTAAAATTTGAAGTTACACTGAAAACCATCTTAAAGGTGTACTACTATTCCCCAAAGAAGCGAAGAGAGCTGACAGAAATAAGTGAACTGCTAAATGAGAAGCTGCCACATTTCAATGGCCTGAAGAGCACACAGTGGGTTCCAAGCTGGCTGAGATGCCTGAAGGCTGTGGAAAAAAAATTACACTCCCACTGTTGTTCATATGGAGAACATGGCAGAAGGAAGTGATGTCAAAGCCGAGGATGCAGCCAAGGCTAAGGGGGTGGTGCAGAAAATGAAGACTGAGAAATTTGTTTCTGCATTCTGCATTCCTGCATTTCATGTTGGACTACAGTACCATCTTATCCAAGTGCTGTACTGATTTTCAGCATGAAAACCTAACACACCCCCCCCCCCCCCAAAAACAAAAAAAACAAAAACCTAAACATTACACCTAAACAAATCAGTTAGTTGAGAGCACCACATCACGCTTACTCAGCCTGAAAACAAAACCAGGAGAATATCAGAAACCCTTGGACACAAAGTTCACAGCGAACCAGGATGGTAGCATTTGCTACTGTGGAACTCAGCTAACAAAAAGTCAGCGACCTACTAGAAGAGGTGAGGGCACAGACAGAGACACCTTTGGTGCAGAGATTCAGAAGATTATTGACAACACAGTCAAGTACATGGACAACAGATTTAAAAATCTGCGTGGAAAAACCTCTCTCTAGTTTCAAGGTTTTTGACCCTCCCACTCTTCCCTACCCTAGAAAAGAGTTGGCGAATTATGGGGATGAAGAGGTGGATTATCTTGTCACACATTTTGCCTGTTTGCTAGATGCAGAATAGAAAGAGAAAATTCCACAAGAGCAGATGGATCTAAAAATGTGGCTTGCAGAACACCGGGGTAGCAAAGTATATTGCTTGTACAGAGATCTCCTCTCTGAGAATCCAGAACACCTCTCTCATATCTTGTTGCTGTTGAAATTAATGCTGACACTTAGTCCATCAACAGCCATCTGTGAGAGAGGACTTTCTTGCATGAACCGAGTGAAGAAAACACATCTCTACACCCTGAAACACTGAATGACTGCATGCAAGTCTCCATTAATGGGGAAACAGTTGAATCTTTTTGCCCTGACAAGTCGATTCATGTCTGGATGCTTTCTGGAAAAGGTTCAAGACACCTGGATCATCAAGGAAAGGAAAAAAGAAGAAAAAAAAGACAAATGAATTCTGAAGTCTTAATCCAGCTCCAGCTCAAGATGCTATAGATTCCTGACAGTAACACGTTCGGTCCACTGGTAAAACGTAGTTCTATTAACCTGTGCTCGATTGCTCTGGAACAGGTGTTGTGTCAAAAAGTGATCGCCTGCCAAAAACTGATTTCTAATGTTTCCATGTGTTTTTATGTCTTTTTAATTATTTACCAACATACGTAAAGATGACTTCGGTGAACATGGTTTACAAAGGGGTTATATATAAAATTTAAAAATGACCTGTTTTTCAACTATCTTTATAACTCTGTTATTGTACTTACATTATAACCAATCCGGTCCTTTTTGTCCACTTAAAATATATTTACAGAATGATTGTAATATTTGTTGCAATTTCTGCTTTCTTCTTGGCCAGTTTACTCTCACAAAAGACATTTTTAATGTCAACGAGACATTCTTTTAACTGCATAAATAAAATATATACAAAAGTCACTGCCAAAAACTGATTGCAGCTTTAGCAGTTTAAATACGAGCAATCAGTTTTTGGCACAACACCGGAACCAGATGTAAGTCCCAAAAAAACTGAATTTTGGAACTGAAATTGAATTTTAGAAATGAAACTGAATGGTGAGAAGTGAAACTGAAATTATTTGAAAGCTACATTTTTAAAGGATAAAATACAGTTTCAAAGCAAATGAATTCATTTTCTAAATATAAAATTCAATTTCAATTTAGTGACAATCATTTTCAAACCAATATATTAAATTTCAAATTAGGCTAATTCAAATTTAGTTTTAAAAAGCATTTATTCAAGTTACAATTCAGATTCAATCTGAGCAATTCAAATTCGAATTTAACTTATTCAAATTCAGTTTCTGGTGGCACAAAGTTCTACCCACCACTACTACATGCTCACCCAACTAAGCTAAACTTACGCCCGACCACATTAATCACCAAAATTGGGGAAGGAGAGGGGATAGCCTAACATATGAAACAGGAAATGACCGCCGTGTATTCCATTTATTCCAACAAAGCAACTGTATTCTGATTACCACCTATTTAAACTGCAACGGAATACAGTTACTCATATTTTGTATGTTAAATATGTAACCCCGGTACATGTATTTCATTACTCCCGCTTCACGGGGAATTGAAGCCTGGAGTTCCCCACCCCTGCTCTAAGTACTCACGGCATCACTCCGAGTCAGGCTCAGTGCCTTTGATACCCTCTGCTAGATTTGTTTAGCAGGTAATAAAACAGAGGCCTAGAAGCTCGTTCAGCACATCTAGCTATCTTTCTGTTACGCCTGTTCACAGGTAGTTTTTTGTAGCTCACCTTGTGCGCATACTTTTTCACGCTCAACAAGCTCGCTGAGCAGCTGCGACACGTTCTGGTTCAGCTCGGAGATTCCGCGTATCAAAGAGCTAAGGTCTGTTTCTACCTGCACGCTGACCGTCTGCCTCTGCCCATCTCTGAGTCTCAGCTCTGTCCGCAGCGACGCCATCTTCCTCGATGACGTCATCGCGGACATCTACTACTTTCAGGTTCGCTTTATGATTTATTTATCAAAAAATCCTCGTCATGTGGAACTCTGATCTACACACCGGAACTGAGTAATAGTTTACAATAACGGGCTTTAAAGTTTCAGGGGTCAAACTTTGCTGATGAGTCATGTTTGGAATGAAAGCTGCGCTTTAATCAGTTGTAGGAGGACATTCGTTAAACACGTGAACGCGACACAGCGCTTAGCTTATTTTTTATTTTATTTATCAGGTAATTATTATAAACTTTATTAATATTCAGACTCAGTATATAATATTTATATTGTACGAACGTGATCCTATATTTTACGAACGTGATAATTATGTATATTGTAATAACGTGATATTATGTTGTTCAAACGTGAAAAGTATATTGTACAAACATGATAGTATATTGTACAAACAGGAAAAGTATCTTGTTAGAACAATAAACCTTTCACGTTATAACGTGATACACTTGTATTTTTCTTTTGCCTGGGTGGCAGCATACGCTTCCGTACAGTGGAGCTTGACCTGTTTACTAATTTTATTTGTGTTTTTGTTCCGGTGACGTCTCGCCTCACCGTCCCGCCAAATACGATCTGAAGAAGTGAACCGGAAGTTGTCATTGGTTAATGGTAGCTAGCAGCTCGATGACACACATCAGAACATCGGACTTGATTATTTATTCTTGGTGCTTCATCGACTAGTTCACAGTCAAGCGGAGCAATCTGACCCTAGATCGGTGAGTGTTTTTGTTCTCAGAGCGAGCAGCCTTAGCATTAAGCACGCTGCCCGTTCGTATTTACCGAGGATGCGGGCTGGTGCTAACTGGCGCTAACCGTTAACATGCTTATTGATTGTCGCCGGTGTTCCAGATCTACTGGCGTTTAGATCAACTGGCGTTGGTCGAACAGATGTGTGGCAGTCTTGCGTTTCAGGAGCTGCTACCGACAAACCAGCAAAAAAACGCCAAATGTGTCACCTGTGACACTTGTGAGGTTATCTCAAACACACTCCGTCAGTCTTGATGCTGTTGAACAACAAAATGTTTAAAAATGTGGCGAGTTTATCTGGTGATATCCTCATTCGCGACACGATCGCGAAAACAGCAAACAATTAATACCACGCCGATGTTGTTCACAGGACAGCAAGAGTAAACGATCGGGAGACTCTTGTCGTCGTTATCGTTCCCCTCGCACGTTTTATTTCTCCGGTTTCAGCGTTTTTGCTTCACAACTAAAGCGAGCAGTTTACTTTGTGCACTAACATGGAGTCGAGTCAACCAGCGCCACCTCTGGCCAAGTGCCACAGCCTACAGCCAGATCAACCTGTGACACACATCTGCACCACGTTTGATTTCGTTTCTTGCACAACACATTTGTACCTTTCAATTGTGTCTGTTTGTGCGTCATGCAAATAAACCTTTGAAATGAATGAAATGATATCATATATTCCTTATTGGCCTACATTTGTACAAAATTCCAAATTATATACACAAAGTCATAGAAATCACCACTCCAATTGGTCATCATGATTTTGATATTCTCTTTTCCCATAACAATGAAATACACCTTGGACAAATATGACACATCAATATTTCATTAGTGTTGTCACATCACATCATGTAAGCATCGTCTGCCTGTGTCCTTTCCCTGGAAATTAATATTTCCAGCCAATATACGCAATTCATCAACATGGCTGGAGAGTTGGTAGTTATATATAAAGTCAGTGACTCAGGTGTGTCGCTTGGTTTGTCATCTGTTTGTGAGACTGGAGGAGACGTAGAAATCTTTTGTTTTAAATCTTAGTTGGGAAGATTCCTGTTTTAAAACAAGCACTTTTTGTGAGAAATGCAAGAAGTACATCTGCAGAAAGCACACAGTTACATTCTGTCCATCATGTGGACAAAATCGAAAATGTTGAGCATTGAAAAACTGAGAACGTTGGGCAAGTTCAAAATACGTGTTTGTAAGAACGAAAAACCAAATTGTTCCTAAAATAGTTATGTTGTATGTCTGTGTTCTACATGTTTATCTGATGGGAAATAAAGTTGCTATTGTTTTATTGCAGTTTTTGGATAATTCTGAGTGGATTTACACAGTACGGATCTAAATGACCCGCAATAAAATCAATGTCAATTGTTTGTTCTTCAACATAATACAAGGGTTAATTTCCAAAACTTGCTTATGATCTTCAATTTGTAGCAGATCCACTATCACGCAGCAGCTGGAGCAGTTTCAAATGGAGCTCAGTCCACTACTGCCATAGCCTACTACTAGATTAACTTGTGACACATCTGCACCTGCTGCTATGATCACATTGAGTAGAGGCTGAGTGGCTGCACTAACCCCTGGTACATCCAAATCTACCAACAAACATGTTGAAAGATGCAATGCCAGCAATGTGGATTGTCAACACTGAAAACAATCAGTAAGCAAAGACAACAGGGATCATTTTTTTCTGTTTATTTAGCACCCACAACATTTGTAGTCGCCTTCTGCACAGGGGAAGTCCACACACACTGTGTGGTACCACTTTCCACAGAAGGTGCATTCATTCTGCAAGACTGAATGAGATTGTCAGAGTCATTGTCTGACTGTTTATTACTAATCACCTGCTGTACATTCACAGTAACTGCCATCTCCTTACAAATGTTTATTAGATTGACCACACTTATGCAGACTGTATATCACAACCAACTCTTACATGTTCGTTTGCAGAGGGAAGACACAGGCAGACTATGCTAACGACATGTGATGTTACAACACTGGTGAAATGTTAGTGTGTCATATATTTGTTCACCACATTTTTCTTATGGGCCAAAGTATTGATATCAGGATGGTGATTCTTATGACTATGTGTATGTCATTTGGCATTTTGTACAAATGTAGGCTGATAATAAATACATGATATCATTTCATTAATTTCAAAGGTTTATTTGCATGACGCACAAACAGACACAATTGAAAGGTACAAATGTGCATGACACGAATTCAAACGTGCTGCAGATGTGTGTCACCAGTTGATCTGGCTGTAGGCTGTGGCACTTGGCCAGAGGTGGCGCTGGTTGACTCGACTCCATGTTAGTGCACAAAGTAAACTGCACGCTGTAGTTATGAAGCAAAAACGCTGAATTCGGAGAAATAAACCGTGCCAGGAGAACGATAATGACGACAAGAGTCTCCCGATCGTTTACTCTTGCTGTCCTGTGAACAACATCGGCGTGGTGTTACTTGTTTGCTGTTTTCGCGATCGCGTCGCGCGTGAGGATATCACCAGGTAAACTCGCCACATTTTTAAACATTTTGTTGTTCAACAGCATCAAGACTGACGGAGTGTGTTTGAGATAACCTCACAAGTGTCACAGGTGACACATTTGGCGTTTTTTTTTTGCTGGTTTGTCGGTAGCAGCTCCTGAAACGCAAGACTGCCACACATCTGTTCGACCAACGCCAGTTGATCTAAACGCCAGTAGATCTGGAACACCGTACGCTTCGTAGTACGCGCACTTCGCTGACTACGTACAGAGGCAGCAATATAACATAGCTAACATTAACAGTGCAGTGAATCCTGCTTGTGCCGTGACATTCAGGACTGCAAACCAAGCAGCATTCACTGACTTTCAGCTAGTTGTGTTTGTGGATATATTACTGACTGTATATTGATCTGTGTCTAGCCAGTAATTCTTACTGCTCTGCCCCTCACCATGGTGACCTATTTGTGTACCTGAGCAGAGGAGGATGTGTGAGGAACAGACGGTGTCTCTGGTTGATGTTCTGGAGGAAGATGAGGAGCTAGAGGAAGAAGCTTCAGCTGTGCTGGCAGGAAGTGACTCTGACCACTGCTCCTATCCTCAGGTGAGTAAAACGTCTGGCAAAACATCCCCACAGACTGATAAACCTATCTCCACTAAGGTTGGGCATATGTAAAAATTTTCCAGCCGACAATCTTCAGTCCAATAGGTGATATATTTGCGGAGACTTTTTGCTGGGTGGTGCAATATAATCATTCACAGTAGGGCTGCCACAAATGATTATTTTGATAATCAACTAGTCACTGCATTACAGTATACAATATTATTGTCACTGCTACATTTCCGTAACGTATACCAGAAATTATTTCCACTACTAATTAATTACCGTTGGGCTCAAAGGTCCTATTAATAAACTGTTAACAAATGTGTATTTATGAAGACGATTTGTGAGACTGGTAAACTTATGATATGTACGATGGTCTTTCGTTCTACACGGTGCATTTCAAGGTCCTGTACCCATCCTTCGGTAAACTGTACCTGGGCTTGTTGCAGTGACCTGAAGTTACTAAAAACTTCATGAGTGTATGCACTCACTCCAAGAACTGTATAATTATAAATCTGAGCATGGTGAAAGTTGGGCAGCACGCTAACGTCTTTTGTCCACTCTGTGTGCTCATAAGGGTCTAACCCTTTCACTCCTTTGATTTTTTTCCTCGTATCTTTTTTTGACTTTTCATCAAGTCTGTCTTTGTACGGACCGGCATTGTTCTCCTTCGTTTTGTACATACCTTTTTGGGGGCCAAAGAAAAAGCAAGAATGTATTGGAACCGGAGAATGAACGTTTCGCGGTGCTGCAAATGCTTGCATTTGATGCGGTACTTGGATTGTTTTGCCACGAGTTCCCGGCATGCAATGCGCGAAAGTCACGTGGTCTGTCAGCCTCTATAAGTGCTACCTCCGAAGGATGTGGCCCCTGAATTTGGACACAAATACCGGAATTTGGACATACGATACCGAAGACTGCTGCTTCTTCTTCTTCTTTGGCGTTTAATGGCAGCTGGCATCCTTGTAGATGGACTGCTGCCATCTTCTGTCCGTTATTACACTCTTAAATCCTACTACTTATTCCTGCGTCTTTCAGGATATTGCCAAGCTTCAAACGACGCCTCGACTATTAAATAACCTGTAAACATGGTTATAGTTTCTCCTTGTTTCCCTCCCCATCACTGTTTTTTTTTTTTTGTTTGTTTTTTTATGTAAATAAAGTGTTTGGGGCTTTTTTCTGAACATAGGCTACTTGCCTTTCTTTCTTTCTGTTATGAGTTTCAGTAAATGAATTGTTGCATTTTGGCGCAGCTGGAAGAGGGTGCTGTTAAAAACAGCTATTATTTTTCAGTTAACTGCTTCTCTTAGCTTCAACCAATATTATTAGCAAACTTACTGTGGGAGGACTCGACTTAAGCGGTCAAAGAAGTGCAGGAGATGATGCTGTCCAGTGTAGCAAGTGATTTATTCACCATTTTGTGACCCAAACAATATTTACAAAGAAACAAATAAGAAACTCAACTCTATAATTAACTCAGTTCAAATAAACATAACTGAACTTAAATCAATGGAAATTAAGGTCAAACTGCACACAGCTACACTGACCTGAACCTTTCTTTTGAAACACCTGAGTTCTTCTGCTTAAATACTCCACATAACCAAACAATTTGTCCTCTGGACTATTCCATTCAGTAGGTAGATAAGATCAACATGATTATATTCAAACCTCTACTACTCCTCTTTACTGGCAACATGAACTCAGTGGTGTAATCAATACATATTACAACAATAAATCTATTTCTTCATAAACCCTCTAAAATCAACTTTATTAAATTATAAGAGTTCTTCCCCGTCTGCACTTGGTCTCTTCCTGTGACCTCAGATGAACCCAGAAGGTATAAAGGAGGAATTAAAACTACATTTCCTCCTTTTGTTTCTGGAAGACAGGTAGGTAAGGTAAGTTCTAAACAATACAAATTAACAGTTGAAATAAAGAACATGTTAACTTAACAAACTTGTAGGAATTGATTTAAACCAAGATGTTATATTATATAATCTGTAAAAGTGCAAAACATAAACAAACCCGGGATAGTAGATGTTTGCCTATTGCAGACTATATATGAAATATGGTTAAATCAAAACAATAATGTTGACTAAGAATATAGACAAATGGTCTTCTCACCCACTTTGTCACACTTACTCTTGGGCAAATAAATAAATAAATCTCTCTTGTAAAAATGATCGATGATAGGGTCAGTCTATCATCTACTGCTGATTATGGGTTTGAGGGTAAAGGTTTGATGCATTCTCAATCATCCAGGTAAGTAAATCTCCAAAAGTTGATTCTGTTCATCTGGACGTAGCGTCCAGATGAACAGAATCAACTTTTGAAGAGGGTAAAGGTTAAATAGAATTCAAACATAGCCTGTGTACAGATCTGATTTGAAGTCAGCAGGTACAGTGTAGGTGTTCTGTTTTAGGATCAGATATAAATTAATTAATGAACAATGAAACTGTTCGAAAATTGTTTGCTGCTAACAGAGAAAATTAAAATAAAAAATAGAGTTCCATCTATTATTTATTATCTATTTACTGATGCTCATTAGAAAAACACAAAGACGTTACATAATACGTCCGGAGGCAGCCGACAGGTATCAACAGGCCAAGCGGAATGCGGCTCGGGCAGTGGCTGAAGCAAAAACTCGGGTGTGGGAGGAGTTCGGAGAGGCCATGGAAAAAGACTTTCGGACTGCCTCGAAGAGATTCTGGCAAACCGTCAGACGTCTCAGGAGGGGAAAGCGTTGCTCTACCTGCACTGTGTATAGTGCTGGCGGAGCGCTGCTGACGTCGACTGAGAAAATTGTCAGGCGGTGGAAGGAATACTTCGAGGACCTCCTTAATCCCACTGACACGTCTTCCGAGGAGGAAGCAGAGTCTGGGGATGAGGGGAATGACCCGCCAATTTCCGGGGGCGAGGTCACTGAGGCAGTTAAACAACTCCTTGGTGGCAGAGCCCCTGGTGTTGATGAGGTCCGCCCCGAGTTCCTGAAGGCTCTGGATGTTGTAGGGCTGTCCTGGTTGACACGCCTCTGCAATGTTGCGTGGAGATCAGGGGCAGTACCTGTGGACTGGCAGACCGGGGTGGTGGTCCCCATCTTTAAGAAAGGGGACCGGAGGGTGTGTTCCAACTACAGGGGGATCATACTCCTCAGCCTCCCTGGGAAAGTCTATGCCAGGGTGCTGGAAAGGAGAGTTCGTCCGTTAGTCGAACCTCGGATACAGGAGGAACAATGCGGTTTTCGTCCTGGTCGCGGAACACTGGACCAGCTCTTTATCCTCTCCAGGATACTTGAGGGTGCATGGGAGTTTGCCCAACCAGTCTACATGTGTTTTGTGGACTTGGAGAAGGCATTCAACCGTGTCCCTCGGGGTGTCCTGTGGGAGGTGTTGCGGGAATATGGGGTGTCTGGCCCATTGCTACGGGCCATTCGATCCCTATACAACCGTTGCAAGAGCTTGGTTCGCATTGCCGGCAATAAGTCGGACTCGTTCCCGGTGGGTGATGGGCTTCGCCAGGGCTGCCCTTTGTCTCCGGTTCTGTTCATAATTTTTATGGACAGGATTTCTAGGCGCAGCCAAGTGGCGGAGGGCTTTCGCTTTGGTGGCCTCAGAATCTCATCTCTGATTTTTGCAGATGATGTGGTTCTGTTGGCCTCATCGGGTGAAGGCCTCCAGCTCGCACTGGAACGGTTCGCAGCCGAGTGTGAAGCAGCGGGAATGAGGATCAGCACCTCCAAATCTGAGGCCATGGTTCTCAGCCGGAAAAGGGTGGAGTGCCCACTCTGGGTCGGGGATGAGTTCCTGCCACAAGTGGAGGAGTTCAAGTATCTCGGGGTCTTGTTCGCGAGTGATGGGAGAAGGGAGCCGGAGATCGACAGACGGATTGGGGCTGCAGCTGCAGTAATGCGGACGCTGCACCGGTCCGTCGTGGTGAAGAGGGAGCTGAGTGTAAAAGCGAAGCTCTCAATTTACCGGTCGGTCTACGTCCCTACCCTCATCTATGGCCACGAGCTGTGGGTAGTGACCGAAAGAACGAGATCGCGGATACAAGCGGCAGAAATGAGCTTCCTCCGAAGGGTGGCTGGCCTCTCCCTTAGAGATAGGGTGAGAAGTTCGGCCATCCGGGAGGGGCTCAGAGTAGAGCAGCTGCTGCTCCACATCGAAAGGAGCCAGCTGAGGTGGTTCGGGCATCTGACAAGGATGCCCCCTGGGCGCCTCCTGGGTGAGGTGTTCCAGGCATGTCCCACCGGGAGGAGGCCCCGGGGCAGACCCAGGACACGCTGGAGAGATTATATCTCTCGGCTGGCCTGGGAACGCCTTGGTATTCCCCCGGATAAGCTGGAGGAGGTGGCTGGGGAGAGGGAGGTCTGGGCCTCTTTGCTTAGGCTGCTGCCCCCGCGACCCGGCCCCGGACAAAGCGGATGAAGATGGATGGATGGACGTTACATAATATATAAAAAGCTTAGGAATCTTCTAGCAATAGTGATGCTATTTTCCAGAGATCCAATCGGTCAGTAAGTGGTGATGTCATAGCTGTTAATCTCTAATCTGTAAATTAGCATCTGTAAATACGTAAATTTAAAAAAAAAGAAAAAAGTAAAAGTTGGTTCAACTTAAGAATAAGTGAACCATCTTTATAGTACAGAAGATTCAGGGTTATCTCTGAAGTTACCTGGACTGGAATAAATCCTTCCTTGTAGTGCAGACCTCAGGTGACCATGTGACCAGACATCTCTCTCTCTCTCAGGGCTATGTGAAGCGGCAGGCTCTGTATGCCTGTAACACCTGCACGCCAAAGGGCAGCGAGGCGGCCGGCATCTGTTTGGCGTGCTCCTACAAATGTCACGAAGGTCATGACCTCTTTGAACTGTACACTAAGAGGTGATCAATGCTTTTATTGATAAGTTAGTGACTGACCAGAAACTACTGGTCAGTTTCTGCAGTTATCAGTTCACACGGTGAGGTGGTCAATACAACTGTCTCTTATTCTGGTGCAGGAACTTCCGCTGTGACTGTGGAAACGGGAAGTTCTCGGAGCTGCAGTGTAAACTCCATCCGGTGAGTCCTCGTTGACCTGAGTCACTAGCAGGAGGTACCTCAGAGCACAGACATTTGTGTTTACCTGACAGATCACCATGATAACTGATGCTGATCACTTGGTTGGGAGCGTGTCTGATTCTGTGTGTGTGTGTGTGTGTGTGTGTGTGTGTGTGTGTGTGTGTGTGTGTGTGTGTTCCAGGACAAAGATGAGGTAAACAGTCTGAATAAATACAGTCAGAATTTCTTTGGAGTTTACTGCACCTGCGGCCGACCGTACCCGGACCCAGAGGATCAGGTAACCTCTCTCACCTGAGAAATCAGACCACTACTGACCCTTATACACAGATCTATAACCCAGTATGAGCACGTTTCAGTGACCTAAGGCTTTTGCACACCAAACGCAAATCCATGTGAATATTTTGCTTGTTGAAAATATTGTTTGGACTCGTACTTTTTTTTTTTTTACCCTCTTTTTTTTATGTAAATAAATGGTTCTGACCAATCAGACTATTTGGAAACCACTGCTATTATAGCTGGATCAAACTAGAAGTGTTGCTGTCTGCTCCTGAAATTCAGATAAACCATGCTTCATGTCCACTTCATTTCTTTCATAGTCCATTCTTTTAAAGGGAAAACTTTTCCAAAAAACGCAACACCTTAAGTGTGTACATGTGTCACATGAGAAATTCAAATCCAAAAAATTATTTTTGTCATTTTTTTTTTTCTCAGCGCAGTCGGTTTTAAAGGCCTTTAGAAATTTAGAAATAAAGACTGTTAATGACATAAAGAAGAAGGAAGTGCCTCGGTGGAGAATGAGAGAATAATGTCTGGTGATAAACTTCACCCTGATGATGTCCTTCACAAAACCTTAACCCATCCTCAGACAGTAAAACAAATCAGTACTTTACTGATCTGGGCCTGTTCCAGGAAGCAGGTTCGGCAAACTCTGAGTTTAAAAATACATTCTGAGTTTCATTTTCAGAACTTGATCAGAGTCCATTAACAACTGGCTATGCCGACTCTTGAGTTACGCATGTGTGTGAGTAGAAACAGCCATCATCAATGAATCCCTCAAATGATTCACTATGGTAAAGGATAAATAGAGAGCAGAGCTGCTATTTCAGTCCAGCAGACAAAGGAATTTGAACATGTGTCAGTGCTGACTCATATTTATTTATAAAAACGGGATGGGGAAAAAAGGGTCATTTTAATCAGTTTGGGCAACTCTCATCATATCAGTGGAACAAAGTTGGTTATAAAATATATAATTTTATTATAATGTTCTTGTTCATTAATTTGACCTTAACAACTTGAGGTTTTATTAGATGAGCGTGAATCCTAACTTTACATCTGGTTTTAAATCAAATAATTAAACTGTAATGTGACAGATCACTGATGTACCTGTGAGATTAGTTACCCATGACAATAGACTACAGAGTGGATCTGCCCTCAAGTCTGTTTATGCCCATTTCATTATTTCAGTAATTCCAACAATAATAGTAATGCTAATAAAGAGTTACATTATTTCTGCCATTATTAGATAAAAATGCTTTAAAAATTCTTCAAACGCAAATGAAACTGACTAAAGAGAGGTTCAGGTGCTCCTGGGCTAATCAGATTTTTCAGTCGGCATTCTGGAGAATGTCAACTGAAAAATCTGATTAGCCCAAGTGGCTATATTGATCCGAAGAACAGTCCCATTTAGACATGAGTCCACGGTTAGTGATCAGAATGGTCGATTTGTTCTGGTGATGGGCCATATTCATGCAACCCATGTTACTTTATTGAATTTATATGGTCCTAATTTTGATAGCCCAGCTTTCTTTCAACAAATATTTTATTTATTACCTAGTCTCGCTGATACTCATGTAATTTTAGGAGGCAATTTTAATTGTGTACTTGATAAACACTTGGATAGATCTACTCAAACCTCCCAGTTGTTTAACGCTTCGACTGTTCTGAATAATATGTTGAGTTCTACTAACCTAGTTGATGTTTGGAGACTGTAATCCTACTGGTAGAGATTACTCTTATTTTTCACAAGTGCACAAATCGTACTCCAGAATAGATTTTTTTTTTTTTTGCTTGATTCTAAATTGATGTCTAACGTTGTATGCTCAACTTATCACAACATCTTGATCTCCAACCTCTTTAGTCCTGGACTTCTGTGGTACGAAACAACAGGGTAACTGGCGTTTTTACCCGTCAGTCCTGTCTGAGACATCCTTTTGCCAATTTATGACAACTAAAATATCAGAATTCTTGGAAACTAATGATAAACAAGACGTTTCTGATTCGATTTTATGGGAATCCTTTAAAATGGTAATGCGAGGAGAAATTATTTCTTTTGAATCTTCATTAAAAAAAGAACGCCGGAAATGCCTGTTAGAAATAGAAACTGAATTAACACAGTTAGAACAGGACCACAAGGCCTCCTCTTGTCCCTCTTTGTTTCAAGACATCATTAAAAGGAAGTTTGAGTATAACACAATTTTATCTAGTCAAGTAACAGATCAGCTATTTAGGATCAGACAGAAGCATTTAGAGTTTGGAGATAAGCCCCATAAGCTTCTTTCTCGGCAGCTGAGAGGCCTACAGGCCAGTAGGGCTATACACAAAATTAAGTCAAGATCAGGCGAAATTTTAATCAGCCCTAAAGCTATTAATGAGCAATATAGAGAATATTATGAAGATTATGTCGAAATCTTGGGGCAATATTTCTGATTGGTTAGGGAAGCTGGATCTCCCGAAAATGAATGACGCTGCTCGAGAGGCTTTAAACCCAGATATTACTATTGAAGAAGTTTCGAAAGCTATTAAGTCATTCCCCCATGGAAAGTCCCCAGGCCCAGATAGGTTTGGCATTGAATTGTATAAGAAATACTCTGAAAAGGTGGCCCCGCTTTTATTGAGAATGTTTAAGCATTCTTTCCATACTCAAGCATTTCCCCGTACGCTATATAAAGATAATATTTCGTTGTTATTGAAAGAAGGAAAGGATGAAACAGAATGTTCCTCTTATTGACCTATTGCTTTGTTGAATTTGGATATGAAAATTTTCACTAAAATTTCGTCACTCAAAATAAGCGTCACACTCGCGGAAGCTGGTGTACCGCCGAAACGCTGTGCATTTACTGAGACTTTCAGCCCCAGATAGGCCAATTATGGATTTTTGGATCCACATTATGTCAGCAGCTCCACCACGAACCATGTTAAAAGCAAACACCGCTCACGCCTCACAGATGACGGCTTACAGTCCTGCGTAAAGCTGAAAGTGACTTCACTGTGCGCAGAGGTTCAGGAGCAGAAGTTCCATTGTAAACATATCACGGCAGACCCGACGATGTTTCCATGAACATGCTTTTCAGCATCTCTTTATTGACCACTTTTCACACACGGTTGCTGTACACATACAGCCGGCTGTAGCTTTTCAGCTCACAGCCCGACAACACAACAGCAAAGAGAGCACAGACTTTAAGGCGGCGAGGCGTGATTGCGGGTGCTGCTCAGGTGCGTCCGACTCGCATGGGAGTCGGGTTTTGGTAATCGATTAAAATCGATTCTGGCTTGGATAACGTGATATCGATTCATTAAAATCCTGAATCGATTTTTAAATATAAATTTATTTTGCCCGAAATGCCAGAATCTCAGGTGAAACCTCACAAAATTTCGACAACCACCAAACAGCTAAAACAGTGGGGGCGGGCCCCACACTTTGGGAAGGTCTGGGTTATACAATTAATTGGCAGAAGAGTGAGTTTGTGGCCTTAACTGCAAACTTGGATGTTGATTTTTTTTTTTTTTTTAAATTTTGCCTTTTAAAATTACAGACAGATTGAAATACTTGGGTGTTATTTTGCCTAAGGATCCTAAATTGATCTTTAAGTTGAATTATCTTGAACAAGTTGAAAAATTGAAACGGGACATTGAGAAATGGAGGGCTCTTCCTATTTCCATGGTAGGTCGCATTAATGTAATCAAAATGGTTTCCCTTCTTAAATTTCTATATTTATTTTTAAACTTACCTGTTTTTTTGAATAAGCAATTTTTTAAAGTGATCGACTCAGTAGTATTACCATTTGTTTGGAGCTTTAAAACTGACAGGATATCAAAAGTTTATCTATGTAAGTCTAAACTTAAGGGTGGATTTGGTCTGCCACTGTTTCAGTTTTATTATTGGGCTGCAAATGCTAGAACTCTTGCTAGACAGGAAGGGTACAAAAAGGTCATGTCTGCCGATACCCCCCCTGGGTGGTCATAGAGAGTGGTGGGGTTGAGAATGGTTTCCTCCCTGCACTTCTTTTTTCGTCCTCTAATCCGTGAACCAAGGTCAATAATTTTATAGTTTCGAACTGCGTTAAAATCTTTAGTCGGATCAAAAAAGGTTGTGCTCTACCAGACACTTCGACCCATACTCCAATATATTGTATATATTTCCACCCTCATGTTTAGATGCCTCTTTTGAGGTCTGGACACAGAAAGCTATTGTTACTCTCAAAGACGTATATATTGACAGGCAGTTTTTGTCGTTGCAGCGTAATCTTTTGCCTTATTTGTGTGTTTTTTGCCCTTGCTGTTGTGCTGTTTGTTGTTGGTTTTTTTTGTTTTTGTTTTTTTGTGTGTGTGTCTTTTGTGTCTTTTTTTCCCCTCTTATATCAAAAAATCTCAATAAACATACTTAAAAAAAAACAAAAAAAAAAACTCTTCAAATTACAATTGCTGTGTAAGCAATTGTAATTTGAAGAGTTTTTTTTTTTTTTTGTGGAACATTAAAGCCGAACATTGATCTCATATCAGTCTTTACTGATAGATGACACATTTTCATCTTAAAGGCAAACATATTAGAAATCTTTTAACTTTTACGTATTTTGGATATTTCAGGGTAGTTTTCAGCAACCTATTTTTATTCCCTGGCTTTTAACTCTGTGGGTAACTGACATTTTTATTTTATTTTTATTTTTTATTTTTTTTATTTTTTTTTAATTTTTTAATTTTTTAATTGTTTTTTTAAACTTTATTGCTATGTCTGATTTTATTACTATGTGCATATTAGTATTGTACAGCACTTTGGTCTACCAGGTGTGTTTTTAAAGTGCTATATAAATAAATAAATGATGATGATGATGATGAATATGGCTCATAAATGCAAAATAGGATGAATCCAGGTGGGATGAGCTGGGAAATGACCGGAGCCAGTCTGGGACTGAATCTAAAATGTGATCCGGTTGATGTGTGCCTGGGTTGACCCGCTCAGCCTGATTTAAAAGACAACACATCCTCACTAATGCTGTCTGATATTAAATGACTGAACCGCAATCAGTGAACACATTTCAACGTAAAGCGTAATCAGATTACAATCAGACTCTCTGCAGTCTACATTTTAAATGTTACTTAAAACACATTTGGTTCAGTTTCAGTCTTAAAATCATTTCAGCCTCAACATGAATATTTGAGTGAAGTTATCTGCAAGATCCAAATGTGACACATTTTTTCCATCAGTATGATTGATTATAATAAGACAAACAATTGGTCATTGATCAGTGTGTAACATACTAGGGCTGGGTATCGTCACTGATTTCTAGAATCGATTCAATTCCGATTCACAAGGTCCCGAATCGATTCGGTCCACGATTCGATTTAATTCGATTCGAATCTGGGAAATTTTGACAGTCAGAAATATTATAATTCAGATCAGTACATTTACATATTTTTGTATCTATTAAAAGGAAGCTGACACACGCAAGACTTTATCAAAGGTGTGAGCATCACAGCAGAGGCCTTTGTGTCAAAGTAGCTGAAGATAAAACACAGAAAAACATGAAGGTGATTTTCCTGGCCTGGGATTTTATAAAAATAATCTGCAGTACATCACAAACGAAAGAAAACCATTAATCAACACATGAACATTACCTCTGAAGTTACAGCGGTTTTATTAGAGACACGGCTAAGCGTTTTGCATTTTGCTTAATTTTAAAAAGTTTAAATTTGTTCAATATTGAACGGCAGAAATTAGGTTTACTTTTCGGAAGTAAGTAAAAGGGGGAAAAAAAACGTCTGCCGACAGCGCTGTAAACAACGGTAGACTTGTGCGTAACAAGCAAGCGAATAATGCAGAAGAGAGAGAGAGAGCTGTGCATGAAGTGTGATTTTTATCCTGAAAAGTCAGCAGAAGTCAGAGGGAATTCATGACGATGTTTATGTGAAGCGTAGTTTGGATCTTCTTTTGCTGCTGGTTCGGTCAATATTGTTTGGAGAGAGATAAAACTAAGAGCCATATGATCAGCGCAAAAAGGGCATAAACACACAGCGCGGACCCGCGGATCAGAATCAGCGAGCTGTCGGCTTTCAGCCCCGACCATCAGGTGAGAAAGGCGACATCTCACTGATTCTGATCCGCGGGTCCACGCTGTGTGTTTACGTCTTTGTGCAGAAGCCGTGTACCTGCTCTCATTTTACTGTCTTAGCTGTTTGGTGGTTGTTGAAATTTTGTGATCTTTCACCTGGGATTCTGGCATTTCGGGCAAAATAAATTAATATTAAAAAAATCGATTCAGGATTTTAATGAATCAATTTTACGTTATCCAAGCCAGAATCGATTTTAATAAAAACCCACCCCTATAACATACCATAAATATTTACATAGCAAAGGAACTGGGATTCTGACAGCATCACTATCCACAAAGTCAAGTTGGAGGCTATAGATCAGCAGTCCCCAACCTTTTTTGTGCTGCCACGGACCGGTTTATTCCCGACAATGTTTTCATGGACCGGCCTTTAAGGTGTCGCGGATAAATACAACAAAATAAAACTAGTACCGGTACCGAAAAAAAGGAGGTTTATTCATAACACACGTGAAAAGACCCAGGAAAACCGAGTAAACGATAAAAACGATAACAAAATAACGCTGAAAACCGATTAAAAACCCTGAAAACTATACATTTCACACCTGGGCCTCAACTCTCGCGGCCCGGTACCAAACGACTCACGGACCGGTACCGGTCCGAGGCCCGGGGGTTGGGGACCGCTGCTATAGATTTTATTCTGAGCTGATAATAAATCTGTTAATGTTCATCTTTAGTACACAAATGTGGTTACAGATTTTGCAAGAACATGAACGAAAAACGTGAAGTTAACGTAAGTTAATTTCTTTTTGCACTTTGACAGCTTTTACTATCTGTAAGGAAATGACTCAGTGTCAGTCAGCTGGTTTAGGTGCAGCAAGAAGGGAGGAGTTGGAACTCAGAGTTTGTTGAAGAAAACCTGCTAGCGAGTGGGTTTAGTTCACTGTTATCACGGTAACTGACTCAGAGTTAACGTCGATGCTTTGTCTGGAACAAAAAAATCAGAGTTTCTCTTATCTTGGGATTAACAAACTCAGATATGTTAGCTAAACCTGCTTCTCGGAATAGTTCCCTGCGCTGGCAGGTATTCTTGTAAACAACTAAACTACTCCTGTTAATGTCTCACCTGATGGTTTTAGCTCCTCCTCCTGTGCTGGTTTCGCTTTACTTAAGCTGTTTGTGTCTGCAGGTGGAGGATGAGATGATTCAGTGTGTGGTGTGTGAGGACTGGCTGCACGGCCGGGTGAGTCATCAGTTTACCTGTTCCTGCACTTGTCTGGTGTGCCTCTCCTGACTCTTCTCCAAAAGTTGATTCTGTTCATCTGGTTTCAGTCATTATGCAAATGTATTTGTAGCACTTACGTGGAGTTACATAAAGTACCAATGGATAATTACCAAAGTAATGAGTAATTTGGGCTAGTGTCAGAAGACTGAGAACGACTCTTAGAGCTCTGGTACACGAATGACAGAGAAACCAGACAAACACAGTTGTGTGGCTTTTAAAAATACTTTAGTGATGTTAAGCCTTGTAAAATAAATTTGTAAACAACACAGTATCACAACAGGTTTTAACAGAATGTCAAGTATAAAAATTTTTCCCCGAAGTAGCAAAAATCTACAATCCTACAATCCTACAATCTACAATCCTCTACTTGTTACAGTAGAGGATTGTAGTCCATCAATGTGAAAATGAGTGTGCGTGTATATGTATATCGTCTCCTAGGATCTTGGGTTGGCTCGCCATCCAGTGAACACTGGAACACTCTGGGTTCTGGAATCGCTGACCTGGTCTTTGGATTCGTCCCATATAAAAACCTGACCTATAAACAATGGCCAAATATATGTCACGTGCCCTTTAAGGATAACTTTCACAAATTAAACTAAAGTAGTGTCACAGTGCAGTAACAACTATTCAGATCAGCTATCATCAATTCAATCATCATCAGTTCAGTCACGTTGTACAACATTAAAATATCAAATTTCAAAGTTCAAAGTATCAATATCCAAAATTTCACAGTATCAAGGTTCAATTATTTGTAACCTGCAGTAACATTAAAGATTATCTACAAGGTTTTAAACATTCAGGAATTATAGTCACCATATAATTCACTTTCATTGTAAACATTAATTACATCCATCAAAAAAACTCACTGTACATATATATCCAATCACAAATAAATAAGTATATTACCCCTTTTAAGAAATGGAATAATATGCAAATGCTTATCAGAAATTGAACAAAGTGCAAATAATCACTTTCAATAACACGTAAACACAAGGGCTCAGTCCACAAATAGGAGTACTAAAATAGACGTGCTTAATCCCGCTTGTACCATAGGCCTACTAGTACAGGTGGAAATACACTAAAAATTACCTCCAAGTGTTCAATACTGAGTATTGTAAAACAACCGATTGACATCAAAATTTAAACAGGAAGTAGGATAAAGTCTGCTTACAATTATCTCTCATAAAGTTATTTTTAGCTGCTTTAACCATTTACAGCTTTTCACATGTTAATGACTTAGTTAATGATCTAACTAGCATAACAACAGTGCGTTTCAGAGACATGCAACAACTGTACCCACACTCCGCACATCACGTGTCTGATTAGCCACATTTAGCTTACCGCCGTCGAGTGGATGCTCAGCGTTTATGTGAAGCCACAGCTCAGTAAACCTTCCGGTTTCGCTCTGCCCTTGACGACAACAAGTGCAAATACATAATTTGTGAAAAATATCAGTTTAGATGGTATTTTTTTTTAACTCGTTAGAGGTTAATTTCTCCAGCTTACCGATAACAAAAGTTTTAGTCCGTCTGCTCTGTTCGGCTGTAGAAGCAAGAGACTGAAAACTTGGGAGCTGGTACTAAGGAGGGATAAGAGCTGCCTAGAGCTTCACCGATTGGGTGACATGCGAGGAGTGGAGTAAAACAATAGGCTCTCATCAGAGCTCATCAATCCTCTGAAAAAACTTAACCCTTGTTTGACCAGAGCATATCATATATAATCTGCGTCCCTTCTACGTTTAAATAAATATTTTGATCTCATTTCACTTTCATTAACAGGGACAGTAAGAACAGAACAATGAACATTAAATGTTTTAATTTTTCTTCTCTTTTTGTTTGAGATGATTTTAGGAACTGGGTTACATATTGTTTATAAGATTGGGGAAAACTGCAGTCAACTGAGACTGAAGAAGTCACTTGGATGAGTGACAAAACGTTTCTCCCACAAAACGCTACGTCCAGATGAACAGAATTTACTTTTGGAGATTTACTTTCCTGGATGATTGAGAATGCATCAAGATCTCCTGACTCTTGTACCTGTATATTGTTGCAGCACCTGGGCTGTGTGGTTCCAGACTGCGTGGAGCTTCAGGAGATGATCTGCGAGTCCTGTATGAAAACACACTCGTTTCTCTGGACCTACGCTTCGCACCTAGCAGGTAAAGCGTCCTGTTATCTTACAGTACTAACCTGGCACAAACATACTGTCATACACATGTTGTGCACTTCCTGTGTGTCTATGTTTGTGTGTGTGATGCACTTCCTGTTTTAGTACCGGGTGGAGCAGCGGAGGTGAAGGAGGAAACGGCAAAAGAGCCCACCATTCCCATCAAAGAAGAAGAGGTGAGGGGGTCACAGCAGTTTGCATCACACTCACTGATCAGGGTTGATTAATCAATAATCCAAAATCTGGCAGGTTGATGATGCCATTGAGCCTAGCTGCAAGCGGAGCCATGAGGAAGTGGAGCCGAGGTGCAGACTGAAGGAGCTGCAGGTAATTGGTCAGAAAAGAGTCCAATCAGGAGCTGTGTTCTGGCCTTCACCGTGGCGTTCCAAACTCTGCTCCTGCAGAATTTGCCAGGTACTGTGTCTGTGTTTAGTGTGTCTGAGCATGCTCTGATTGATATATAATGAGATTTTACTGAAGAGATTTATTTATTAATTTCCCCCAGGGATCAATAAAGTATTCTGATTCTGATTATTTATTTATTTTATTTTATTTTTTTTTTACTCGCCTGGCGGACCGACCTGTGTGCTTAGCTGCGCCTGCTTGAAGCTGGTCTGTCCTTCCTGTTGGACGAGTCAGACACAGTCCTCGCCTACGAAAACAAAGGAAAGAACAGTGAGCAGAGACGACAGGAAGACGACCCTCTGATGTCAGCGCTCGACAACCTGAACCACGTGCAGCAGCTCGAGATCATCCATGGTACTGATACTACTACTACTACTACTTATGATTGTAATATTACACACGCGAAGTTGTAATAATTTGGTAAAAAAAAAGAAGTGTGAGAAACTGAGTCCAGTCATTCAGGACCAATAAGTTTGAGTGATGATTTGCTGTGTGACTTTCTTATTCTCTCACATCACTGAGGAGAAAGTTTGGTCCACACTTGTTTACAGTATTACTTCAGTTCATTTAGTTTTGCAGCATTCATTTATGCACAGCTCTCTAAATGTCCCACCACAGTCTCAGTCAGGCAGCACCTTGATACATTTCTTTTTCGGTCGTTCTGTTTGAGCTTTGCTGCTGTGCTTGGCGGGACAATTGTGCCGGTGTGTGTGGCTCGCCATCTGCCCCTGTCAGCTCTACTTGTGGGTTTTCTTTTCTTTCTTCTTCTTCTTCTTCTTTTTTTTTTTTTTTTTGCCTGTCCTGTTCGGCACTGTAGCAATCGCAATTAATGCCTGAAGGCCAAGAAAAATGCCCAATGGATATACTGTATTTTTTCCAAGTAGATCATTATTGGTCCACTTTATTCATCTTTGTTATTGTTTTTTATTTATTTATTTTTTGTTTAACTTTTAAGTCATTGTTGGGTCTGTGTTTCCACAAGCCCCGCTAATTCTAGAGACTTATTCATCATGAAGAAAACAAGACAGTCTTGTTGTTCGATTATTTGCGCAAGGGAGGCCTCGTTTGTGTCCACCACGAGAATGACCCCGACTCTGACCTCCTCCTGCTGCCTTTTTATTGAGAGACAGTTCACACAAAACACGTCATAGGAAAGCAACGCCCACTTGGTTCTAAGACAAGGCATTGTTTGTATATGTGTGAACTTCTGTATCTAGGTAAGAGTGTGTGTGTGTGTGTGTGTGTGTGTGTGTGTGTGTGAGAGAGACCTCCTGCTGACCAAAGGGTCATAAACGCAGAAAGCTTACATCAAAAAGAAGCAGATCTTCCAGATAGGATGTATCTGCAATAAAACATTACAGCCCCCCACCCAGAACCTTGAGAATCTGGGGGGAAGGACAGTGGAATCCTTTTCATCAGAGTTGGCAAGCATAGAAATGACAACATTTAACAATTCACTCTAATAGTTATTACAAATGGAACAGACTTGACTGGAGGATAGGAAAGGGAAAGACGCAGACCAGAGAAGTTAATGAAAAACAGAGGGAAAGAGGGAGTGAGAAAAGATATTAAAAAGTCCACTGAATCACCTACTGGAAGAAAAAAAAAACAAGCAGAAGGAGAACAACACAGTAGGGAGACTACAGCAACAACCTAGATAAGTAAAAGTAAATAATAAATATTGAATGTTCTTGAGCAGGACACAAGCCTGACAACGCACGGTATGCTTTGAGACAGCAGCCAAGGAAGATATAGTGTGTATCTGTGCACGCCTGTGAGCACGAGCATGCTTGTATTCAAAAGGTTTCCCCATGTAACTATCTGATGAAGCAAGCACGGAGGAGATCCGGGCGCCAGAGCAGTCTGAGCCCCGGACCCAGAGGCCCGAGGCCCGAGGGCACCCAAATTTCCGGAAGGGGCCCGACCGATCAATGGGTGCCAGGCCTCTGCCAAGCAACCACCAGAAGTGAGTCAGTGCATACCTGAGTGCCCAGCCCCGAACATCGAGAAACACCAATGCACCGATGGTTGAGGGTATCTGAGATGTTCCCAGAGAGGTGAAGTCTAATGGTGTGTTCACACCGAACACGATAGACGCGAGCGAAAACGCCCCAAACGCCCCTAATTTGACGCGTGCACATTCGCGTGTCCAAGAAAACTCCATCGCGCCTCAGAAATGCATATTTTGACGTGCGTGAACCGGAAATGTAGGAGGAATGTGGGAAGAAGTTGTGCCAGACCGGTATCTTTGCTAGATGGCAGCTGTCGAGCTAGTGTTTGAAGAGAGAGTCTCCCTTCTCTATTTACTGTGGAGAGCAGAGCAGCGGCGTTAAGGACGTCCTCGCCGTACCTGGGTTCATCAGTGCTTCCTGTACATCTGATGCTACAATTACATACCTGTGGGTGCAGCAGCAGGAGCTCAGGGACTGGGAGCCCGGAGAAGCAACAGGGGATGCTCTGCTGCAGAATCAGTTGGTTCTATCAAGACGGTATTAAATGTTAACAGGTTGAAAACAATAGTCATATTGTCAGAGAAAGTATATATAGTGGTCCCTCATTTATTGCAGCAGGGGTTCTCAGAATAACTAGCCCCCCCCAGGTCAGCGGCTTCCCCACTGACCTGGGGAAGCCGCACAAAAGCGGCTTCCCCAGGTCAGTCAAAACTTTCAAAAGAGAAATGAATGAACTTACCAGGTTGCCCGATCTCTTCACATATCTTCCTCCACTTTATACACTGTTTTCCCCACACACATGAACATTAGTCACAGTTCTCACAAGTTGATTCTCAAAGTGCAAACCTTTGTAGATTGCAAAACGTAAAAGTATTATTATGCCGTGTTTTGTCTTCATCTGCCCGCCACTTTCGTGCGCCTTTTTCCCTCGCGGTGCAGGTGTCTATTTCTGAATGAGGGTCATAGTTATGGGTGTTTTTGTGCTGTTTTTTCTATTGAACGTGATGGTTATCAAAACCAAACGTGATAAATTTGGCAAGCGCAGGAGACACAGCACAGAAGAGATTTGTCAATCAGGCTACATAATGCAATGCTGCACTCCAATAAAAAAAAATCAGCAAAAAAGCAAAGCAGTGACGGATGAACAGCGGGACCACTGTGTGCTGTTTATTAATAAACAATAAAATATATTCCTATATGACAAGATGCATAAAAGCAGAACGGTATTTGTACGTCAGTGGGAAAATAGCGGTGGCTTGCTAGCTTTTGTGCGGCTTCCCCAGGTCAGTGAAAACTTTCAAAAGAGAAATGAATGAACTTACCAGGTTGCCCGATCTCTTCACATATCTTCCTCCAAGCTCGGTCCTTTTTATTCCTGTCTCGGTACAGAAAGCAGCTGGTGTCGTACAGCTCCGGGTTGTTTGCTACGGCGTTGATTAGCCTTCCCTCCATTGAAGAATGAAGGGCTCTGACTGGATCTGCCCCTTTGACCTAGGTCACAGCCACGTCACCAGGCTCCTGATTGGTTGTCGTGGCGCGATTTGACGCTGGAGTTCAGATTTTTCCAACTCGAGCGGTAGACACGAAACGCGCGTATGCACAAAATGCAACACAAAAACTCATGCGCTTGGTTTTTTTCGCGAGTCAAACGCGCCAGATGCGCTACACTGACGCGCGTTTCACGCGTTTTGGCGACGCAAATCTGCTTCTGAATTTTCACGGGACCTACAATCGCGTGTCATCGCGCTTTTCCATTGACTTTACATGTAAACTTGACGCTCTGTTCGCATCTATCGCGTTCGGTGTGAACACACCGTAAGACCCGACCTTCACCGAGAGGTGAAGTCTAAGACATAGACAAACAGGCACACACAGACACAAACATGCATTCCTGCCCTCATGCACACATATACCAATACTCAACACTCGCCCACCATTGAGACAAACAGAAATTAACTTTGTACACACACTCCCCAAACATACTCTATACCCTCAGTTCCAGGTGCCATCACACCCAGAGGGGCAATCTATCCCTAGACCCAGGAGATGTTGCCCTTTGCCCTGGGAAGGAGGCAAACAGACTGCTTAAAGTGTATATATTAGGGCTGTCAGTCGATGAAAATATTTAGTCGCGATTAATCGCGTACTTATCAATGGTTAACTCAAGATTCATCCCAAATTAATCACGGACTTTTAAAAAATTTGTTCTAAAGGAACTTAGAATACTTAGATGCTTTTCATGCTTCTAATACCCTTAACAGTATGGGAGTGAACAAATATACTTGCTTTATGCAAATATGTTTATTTTTATTGCAACAATTCAAAACAATCAAAAGTCCAAAATATTCTTTAGAAAAACCTCAAAGGTACTGAATGCTCAAAAATATGCTGAAAGGAAACTTAAGCATACACTCCCACACAATGTAACTGTTTAATTTACCATTAGACAGTTAAGGCTCACAAAACATATTTCCATCTAAGTGTGGGAGACACAGTACACATTAAAAATACAATAAATAAAATGCATATGTAATAATACTTAATACTTACAGTGTCTTTGACTAAAACAGTTTGGCTGTACTTGTTGCTCTCCAGTTGCATTTAGCAGAAGCTGAACAATGCAAGCTTCTTCCTTTTTCAGTTTTCCTAACAAAACATGAACATGGAAACACCACAAAGGAGAAAGGGAAGAAAGAACTAAAAAAATACAGTGCATGGGTTGTCCCTATTACTTTTGTTTCTTTGCACTGAACCAGTTGCTCAAACAGACAAGCATTTTGACATTTTCAGATGACATGCCCAGAAAGTGTGACCCACCTGACCCCAACGCAGGAAACTACACCCACCCATAACCCCTCACATGGTATGGATGTGGCAGGTATTGCCAAGTACTTGCATGCAAGGTATGCCATCTCACTGTGTGCCCCTTCATGCTTGGGCCACCATTTCTGGGGACAGTCCTCTATGTCAACAGTTGGCTCTGCCCAGTATCACTCCACACATTTCTCAATGCAATCCTCTTCTTCATCAGATGAAGACTGAAGCAAGCACGAGAGCTGATCTTTTCTTAGATGGCTCAAATGTTACTGGTTGTTCAAGCTGCGCAGGCCTCTGCCTCTCCCTCAGCAATGCACTGATCAAGCGCCACACCTCAGCCCTGTCAGGTCTGCTCAGACACTTAAGATCCTTAAACCTAGGATCCACATGATGTTAGCTTTTTCCTTGCGCTTCTCCATTTCTGTTTTGAAGGTCACCCTTGAACTTAACCATGTAAGCTGGATCGTCCTCAGAGACCTCCATCACTCGCAATATTCACATAAGGTTAAAATATTTTATACACACACACACACACACACACACACACACACACACACACACACACACACACACACACACACACACACACAAACATTCCTATGTCAAAAGTGGTAAGAGGAAATATTAATAAATTACCTGCAGTGTTCCAGCAGTCTCCAGCTTCTTCAGTTGTTGTTGATGGCATTGTGACATTGGTTGCATGTAGTGCCAGTGCATTTCTTCAGTGGTTCTCGATCTCTTAGAACACACTTGATCATTTCCAAGGTTCTGTTCCGTCTTGTTGATACGTCCTGTGTAAGTGACTCTTTCTTATGAAAATTTGCAATTTGCTGTTGTTCGATTCCCCACTGTCTAGCCACCGGCATAAAGTGCTTAGCGCACGTGTCAGCAAAGTGCCTCTCCTCCGTCTTCATAACAGTCACAGCATTCAACTGAAGTTCCCACTCTGGTGAAAAATAATGCGCTGTTACCCCTATGTTTACTTAGAGAAGTCCAATAGTCTCTGGTGAGTGCAACCGTGTTGGTCAGCCCCAAAGCCTCCACGACTTTGGCTTACACAACTTGTATGAAGATGAGAATCTTTGTCCATCTTACAGTGGTGGCTCTCAAAGGGAATTCATACGTGCAGTTGTTGGATGCTATGCTATGTGGAGGATGCTCATCCTCCACAATGTTAATCGACCTGCAAGCTGTAGCCACCCATTTTGCTATGGCTGTTGAAAGTTTGTTGGTTGTAGAATTGTCCAGACGTCTCCTTTGAAAGGTATCCAGCGTGGTCTGCCTTTGGTGAGAGGGAGGAGGGCTCTCTGCGTTAGCTGTGTGCTTGGCTAGCAAGTGGTATTTGAGACTGGACGTAGTACGTCCAGGGAACGGGGGTGCCTAACTCAGTTCAGCCACCACCGTTTCTTGGAAACCAATTAAGGCCAGGGTGCCTGGGCCCATCCAGACCGGGGCCCCCCACTGTAGTAGCACCATCAACCGCCACAGAGCCCATGGCGGCCCACCTGACCCCAACGCAGGAAACTACACCCACCCCATCATATAATCATCTTCCAGACTACATAAGAAAATAGACACCCAGATTGAGTTCATTCTGCACCTCTGCTAGAGCTCTCCCTCCATCTTCAGAGGGAACTGCTGGAGAGCAGAGACCTCGTGCAAGGATGTAACAACCTCCCCGCCAGCTGAAGTGGCCCCCAGTTCCGTCAATGTACCAGGGCTGGCACGTACCCACCCACAACCCCAGCGACACCAACCAGAACCCAAGCCCCCAAGGCCTAGCCCGGAAGCGGAGCACCCCAGAACCCTAAGCCTGCCCCGGAATCACACCGCGGCAGCCAAGCTACCAGGCCAGTAACCCTCTTCTGCCAGCACAGACCCTCCCCCAGCTCTGCTGCACGTAGCCACCAGGAAAACACTACCCAAGAGCCACCAGAGCCCCAACAAGGTCATGACCACAGCCCCTGAGTTGAGCCCTCCAGGAAAAATGTCCCTAGGGAGTCCCCAGATGCCCCAAGCACGCACCTACTCCTACATCAACCACAATTGCAAAGGCGGGACAAAACCATGACTGGGATTTCTAATCACTTGAAAGGTTTTTAAGCATACCTGAGAGCAGAAGTTTTGGTCTAAGCCGACTGATAAATCTGCTTTCCACTTTGCAGAAGGGATGTTGATTGATCTATGTTGTGTATTCTAAGGAGCTTGGAAAGAAAAGTGTCAACTTTTGGATTACTTAGAACCTTCACAGATATATTTTGTGTATTTTAGACAGTAATTTGGGTTTAAGATTAAGACATTGTACCACACTTGATTGTGTTTGTAATAACTAGTACCGTATTTTCACGACCATAAGGCGCACTTAAAAGTCTTAGATTTTCTTCAAAAAGTACGGCGCGCCCTGTGTGTTGTAATGAGGACGTAGTAGAGAACACCATGAGAACGCTAAAGGGTGAAGTGTGGCCGAGTTGGAGGAAAGACTCGAGCGGTGGATCATCGAGCAAAGAACGAGCGGGAGAAGCGTTTCGACGGTCACCATTTGGCTAAAAGCAGTTTCACTTTCACTTTTTATGAAACGGTGCCATTTTTCCATCAGGACCGGGACTACGGTAGCGGAGCAACTTCCAGCGGATTATAATGAAAAGCTGGCCATCTTCCGCTCCTACTACAGCAAACACATCGGCGACAAAAACATCCAGCCCAGCCACATCACTAACATGGACGAGGTCCCGCTCACTTTTGACATCCCGGTGAGTCACACTGTGGAGAAGAAGGGGACCAGCACGGTAGCGATACGCACAACGGGGTATGAAAAGTCGTCTTTTACTGTTGTGCTTGGCTGCCATGCTAATGGACAGAAACTGCCGCCTATGGTGATTTTTAAGCGAAAGACTTTGCCTAAAGAGAAGTTTCCAGCAGGAATCATCATTAAGGCAAATGAAAAGGGCTGGATGGATGAGGAAATGATGAAAGACTGGCTGAGGGAGGTGTATGTAAGGAGACCAGGTGGTTTTTTTCCACGCATCACCATCGCTCTTAATCTGTGACTCTATGCGTGCCCATCTCACAGCCGATGTGAAAAAACTAGTGAAACAAATGAACTGTGAGCTATAATGGTTGTATTGATGTATAGCAACTTGAAATGCTCCCAAAAATGGCACTACAGCATGTAAAAATATAATATAAGCTCTGGCGGACTTGGTTCTATGGTATGGAGCGCCAGGACTGCCATAATGAATTAATTAAATACACCATTAAATAATTAATTAAATGTGTCAATAATTAATTAAAATTGGAATTAATTAATTAAATAAATAGTTGACACATGTAATTAATTAATTATTGACACATTTAATTAATTATTTATGTATTTCACATTTTAATTAATTATTGACACATTTTAATTAATTATTGACACATTTAATTAATTAATTATTGACACAATTAATTATTTATGTATTTCACTTTTTAATTAATTATTGACACATTTAATTAATTATTGACACATTTAATTAATTATTTAATGATATATTTATTTATTTCATTTTGGCAGTCCTGGCGCCTGGCTCTCATCATGAAATAATTTTATCTGTCAGCCTCACCCATCAAACTCAGGGGGCGGGGTTAACGCTGCCCATGCAGCTTCTCTAACATTTGATTGGTTGCCGTGCAAAGTAAGTCAAAACAGGTCGATCCTAGATAATCGATTGCTTGTGTAGACTTGGGGCAGCCAGGTATCGCAGAATGCAGATCAAATCACAGGCAGCAATGGTGGTGGTGTAGTTTTAAAATACCCCGTTTTTCTGTCACCAGCTACACTTTTAACAGTGTTTTAGCCGCGAATGTCGCGACGTATGTCTGGTCAGGTTGTCAACATAGAACATGTTTGCAAAAGTGCTCAGATGTTTTCAGAGATTTCACTAGCTCTGCTAACAATTAGCATTCAGAGTGCATCCAGGGGGTTACGTTAACTGGTTTGTTTACATATTCCACTCTCCGTGTTCCACATGTTGCATTCGCAGATTCTCATTTTCACCGAACGATCGTCTCTTTCCGCCTGGTCTTGTGTCTCTGTGCTTCTGTAACATAAAGAACGAGCTGACATTTTTCTCACGAAACCAGCGATCAGCTCAACAGACCCTCAGTTTACCTGCATGCATCCTCCTCCTCATCTGTCAGCTGTTTAACACCTGCTGCTAATTCAAGAAACACGCCTACGTTACCTGGTGATAGTCAGGTAACGTAGGCGTGATAGTTACCTGGTGATAGCCCAGTTAAACTGTGATAGTCACAGTTTAACTGGGCAGCCGGTGCTCGATATAAAGCAATGTCAGCGCATTTTTCTGCACAAGATGAGTAAATATAGTGTTTTCCCCGAGCGCTGTTTTATTTACAACTGAGCAAATCGGTTTGGCTGAGGTTAAAGTTACGTTTCATAACTGCATAGTTTCACAGACGTTTAATGGTTCACTGGCACATGTGTTAGACTGAACTATCATCTAAATATCATCTATTTTTTAATAGTTATTCAACTGTATTCTAAGCACCAGCTGTCTGTTAGAATGTGATTTTTTTTCTCTCTCTCTGTTGGCAGAGGTATAAAAATGTGCAGGAAAATCTTATGTCAACACTCTCTCTCTTTTTTTTTTTTTTTTCTTTTTTTTTTTGCTTTTTCGGTCATGTTATGTTTACCTGTCAAAGGCTTGTTACAAACTATGAAACACATCGTGCAGACTTCTGGATGTTAGAAGAAAACTAATACTGCTCATGAAGGAGACTAAAGGCAGGAAGGTGTCCTTTAAAACTAAACATGTTAATAGGACCTCCCTATTTATATCATAGTCTATGATATAGCACGTGTATTTCAGTAATAGCCTGCTGATTTCAGTGTAGTGGTGAACAGTCGCACAGCTCACGTAGGCGTTATCTGTGATTCTCCTTAACTATAATTTATCCAAGTTAACTTCAGTTAACCATTCAGACAGTTCTTTTGCAATGAAAAACATAAACACCCATGCTGCCGGTAGGTTTCCTCAGTGCCAGCTGTTAACATTATAGCTGCTTATGCAGTAACCATGGTAACCACGGACTCTGAGCGGCTGGATCGACGGAGGTCAGACAACAATTTTACATGTATGATCTTAAAACAGGACACAGCCACTATACGTGCTGGCCTCATATAAAATGTGAAGGCAGACTAAATCTATGTTTGACGTTTGTTTATATCTAATCTTCCTTTTCAAACATTTAAACAGCAGCGAGTCTGCAGCTGAGGGAATACAAACTTAACATAACTCAAATTATCGGAACAGGTTTGCTCCTTTCTTGGATTCATTTGGTGATTTATTAAATGTATAACTGTTATTCTAATCTGCTGCTGAGTCTCTTACACTTTTCTTTATGCTGTATATTTTCACGTCTCTGGAATAGTTGGAAGTTAGATAGTCAGCTGGGAAACTTTGTGTTAACTCATGGAGCTGTGGATATGCTGACCTCGCTGCGTGGTGTACAGAGCGAGGTCAGCATGATTAATATTCACAATAAAAATATTAGCCGAACATCATGAAGTCTGTATGTGTTTCATAGTGTCGAACAACCTTTGTACAGTTAAAGCCAGCAGTTACTACATGACAGAATCACCAACGCTATCTCTTTTATGCGTTTATACACAGGTCACGCTGATTACTGAACAAAAACCCAAAGATCAGATGTTAAACAGATTTATTTGCTCTCTCTCCTCCTTAAACATGTTTTTAATGTTAGTTATAATTCAGAATTGGCGACTGAAACACATAAGAACATCAGGAAATAAAACACCGATAAATATAACCTCAGTAAAAGAAGTCAGCGGGGGTTACTACAGCTGTGTACCGGGGCCTGCGCTTTGTCGGTGGGATTGCTTGCGAGGCGAGCGGGTCTATCCCACGCTTTGCCGTGAGACTGGGCAGACATCTCCGAAATCATCGAAGCACTTTTGCAAAGAGGCTGTATCTTGACAAACCGACCAGACACATGAAGATTAAACCACTACATTGTCGGCTAAAAAAAAATATTAAAACGGTATTTGGTGACACACAAACAGGGTTTTTCAAAGTTCAGTTCTGTTAGCTTCCACATGCCGGTTGTTGTGTGCTAGAAACAATGGCCACCAGGCCAAAGCAATGGTTTTGACTCGATCAGCATTAACCCCGCCCCCTGAGTTTGATGGGTGAGGCTGACAGATAAAATTATTTCAAGATGAGAGCCAGGCGCCAGGACTGCCAAAATGAAATAAATAAATATATCATTAAATAATTAATTAAATGTGTCAATAATTAATTAAATGTGTCAATAATTAATTAAAATGTGAAATACATAATTAATTAATTACATGTGTCAATAATTAATTAATTACATGTGTCATAACTATTTATTTAATTCCAATTTTAATTAATTATTGACACATTTAATTAATTATTTAATGGTGTATTTAATTAATTCATTATGGCAGTCCTGGCGCTCCATACTATGGTAGGTCTTAATGGGTTAAATGAGAATAAGAAAGAAACGTATTTCTTTGTGCCCCCCTTTCCCTGTTAATGCCCTACCCCTGCACACTTACCAGCTGTCAGCTACCATTCATAACTTCTGTTCAACTCATTCATGTCACCTGAAAGGTAAACCTGTTTCTCCATCACCTGTTCAACAGTGGTGGTATCGCGCATCGCAGTTTTTTCCCCCCTCAGTACTCTTTTAACGCACACGTGAAATCTTTGCTTTTATGCAGGTGCTCACACTAACTTAACAATTCTGTAAGTGGACTCTGTAAGAAGAATGTTTGAACCTGCAGAAAGTCTATGAACAGATTAAATAGTCCTGATTATTTTTCTTGCAGGATACAATGACATGAAAACTGAGCTGAAGGACTTCCTGCAGAGATTTGCAGCTGAAGGAAAAGTGAGTCTTCCACCTGATAGGTCAAGTGTCTTGTGACTGTTCTGATAGGTTAACTGATATAATTTAACTATTCTATGATAGGTTGTGACATCTGATGACATTCGTCAGTTCTTCGAGCAGCAGAGTCGTAAAAGACGCAGAGTTGATGCCGGAGAGTTCTACTGCACCTGATCCCCCCTGACCTCGCCTCCATCTGCTGATCTTTCATCCCTGATTAAATGGAACCTGTTGTGTGTTTCCTGTTTTAACTTTTCTATAAAATCTGTCTGACATGTTGAACAACCTCTTTGTTTCTCAGTATTGTTTCCTTTTTAAACAATCTAATAAAACAATCTGAACATGGCAACATTTGGAGTTACTTCATGATCAGTCAACTGATTAGTCAATCAATTCTGCCAACTAATCCTCTTATGAATCAGCTGATAGAATGATTGAAAACTGAAAAACAGCTCAGAGACAATAAATACTTAAGAAACAAAGTTTCAGTTAAAGAAAAAAAAGCTAAATGTGTGAATGTGAAAGAGTAAAGAACCAGAAAATATGAAAAACCAAACTACAGAGGCCAAATCAATAACAAAACTATTCAGGTGGGTTTTTAAGCGATCAATAATATTCAGATGTTATTTTTAAAACTTAGTTTATTTTAATGATCTGATTGATGTTATCTAAGATGAGGCTAACGCAGCTGGCGCTGTCATCTCATTGGATGGCCACTTAAACATCCACAAATATTTTGAAAAATGTAGTGTTTTTCTTTATTTTAAAAAGACAAAACTGTGAAAGTAAGCACAATTTTTTCCCTCACTCTTACTTAACTGAAGCCTTTCATTGAACTACTAATTAAACAAATTGGTACTCTCTGGCCAGGCATGTGGCAGCACTTCTTCTATCATTCTGTTCATATTTAACAAAAATGCTGCCATAAGGGTACACATTAGTTTTTGACTGCTAGTGAAAATGGTTTTCATTACAAATATCTCTAACTGAAAACCACATGCAGGATAATTGGGTTTATCAGCACTATTAACAGTGTAAGAATCACACACCAGTAGAGCTTTGGACACATCCCATTTGAGCCAACAGATTACATTTTCTCTGATATATTTGTTGTCAGGTGCAGTTGCAGCTACAGTTACTGTTGCTATGATGAGAGGAGCTCCGTAGCCTAGAGAGAATCCAATGGCCAGCATAGATGCTTTAGACAACCCCCCAAAGACATTAGTTGTACGGTAGAGCAGCAACAAAGCTGAGGCAAACATCCAGAAAAACAGAGCTAGGTAGAAAAATGGATTAAAAAAAAGGTAGCTGCAGTGCACGCTGGGTTTTTTTTTTTTTTTTGAACTTTTGCATCTGAAATGGCCGCTCCAATTATAAACCAAATGTTTGCAATCAGGAGGGACAGTAATGTTGACTATGGCAACATGACGCACGTAAGAGGTTTCAGTCGTTATTTTTCTCCATATGAGTCCTTCAATGATGAGACATATGACCAAGGAAATCATGGACAGGCCAACTCCAATGTAGGTTATAATGTCTAAACAGAGTTTCTTTGGAATGTTTGGTGACATGAGGATGGAGAATGAGGTCAGGTGGTTGCAGTTGCAGGTAACAGTTCTGTTAGAGAATTGTGGATCATTATGGTTGTCATTGTGCAAGATGATTAGATCTTTAGCATGAATGTTCACCTCTGTTTTCTACACAGACGCACACTCACGTTTCACTGATCACATCACATGCTCACAGACACATTCACACACACACACACACATCACATGTTCACTGTTGCAGACACACACGACACATGTTTATATGTATTTTATCTATCGCATGATTAATGAGATGTTTGTGTAAACACTGAGTTAATAAAAGAACTGCAAGAGGGGGCCAGAGTTGGAGTCGTCTGAGGTTTGGGTGCAGAGCTCACAGCTCTGAGATTCTGACTGGGCTCCCCTTGCGCAACTTAAAACCAATTGATCTCTGTTCGTCTGGCTTTGTTCACGGGACTAAGTCTCTGAGTCAGCGAGGCCTGCAAGCACAGACCTAACATTTATTTGGTCCTTCGGAGCCGGACTCCAACAAATGGCCTTTCATTGAGGAGGGGGTAGGACATACCGAAGTCTGTGGACAGCCAGGACACTAGGATGCCCGAAGAAAGCCCTGGAATGTGAATTTGTGGCCAGGCCGGTGAGATAGCGTCTGAACTCCCCTTGGTTGGATGGTGATTGACGGGATCCTGAGACCCTCCCCGTGAACGAGAAGCAGCACAACAGTAAGTAAACAGAGCGCCTCTATAACTGTGCGAATGATCGTAGGGTCCGAGATAGAAACGTGTCACCGTGACTGTGTGCGTTTAAGCAGGAGTGCTGGTCGCGCGAGTGCATGCGATAATTGGTGTGTGGATCGATATTGAAATATCGATTCTTCCGATCCCAGTAATTTATGTTCTAGAATCGATTCTCATATTAAAATATCGATATTTTAGTATTTTGGAGTAAATTTGTAGTTTTTCATTAACAGGAACACAATGGAAAGAAACTATATCATTTGGATCGTCTAAATTGGAAGAAACTACTTCCTCTTACGCCTTTCATAGTCATATGCGAAATACGGCTGTATAAATGTGTCGCAGCCCCTGGCCAGTGTTGCCAACTCCTCAGCAAGAAAAATCACTTTTGGCTATTCTAAAAGTCTCTAGAAGTCGCTAAACGACGTCATCGCCTAATTTGCATGAATTTGCAATCCTACAAATCCTACAACATTGTAACCCATGTTGTAGGAGAGAAAAAAAGAAGAAACAAAGTGAGTAAAAAAACGTCCTAAATGCATTTAGAATTTATTTAGAACTTCATATTAAATTTCTTTTAGCGATTATTGTTTTTTTTAATGCCACAATTCCAACCTTACTCCTTTATCTGCGCTTGGACCTGCAAAAGTGACTCGAAATAGGCACTCTGGTGGAGTTACTTTGTGTGTGTGTGTGTGTGTGTGTGTGTGTGTTTAAGTAGTTTTAAACCTTGTGATCCACAAAACAACATAACAGTAAAAGAAGAACTGAACTGATTGCGTTACTGTCAGTGCGGGAGCAGAGGCTTCACTCATACGTGATTCATTTGCAGTTTGGACGCATAGGTGGGAACATCTCCTGCCCTGATAGCAGCTGGGGGTGGACTATCCTCTGCCCGTGAGCGCTTTGGTATGGAACGCCAGGACTGCCATAATGAATTAATTAAATACACCATTAAATAATTAATTAAATGTGTCGATAATTAATTAAAAATTGAATTAATTAATTATTTAATGATATATTTATTTATTTCATTTTGGCAGTCCTGGCTCTTTTGTCCTGGCATTTTGGCAGTCTCATCATGAAACTAGAAAAATTTGCATTTCCTGCGAAAATGCTGTGTGGATGCCTTAACGCTGAAGATGTCTGCTGAAAAAAGCTGAAAAAGTTGAAAAAACAAACAAAAAAATGTTGCCCTGAGCAGGATTCGAACCTGGCACTTCTGGTACTCAAGGCAGGTTCTCATCTCACTGCGCCAAACTCTTTCTCACAAAGAAGAGGTGGAGAGACTGACAATTGTGCTGAAATGAGCAGAAGAGGCTGAGAATTGTGCTGATAAGAGGTGAAAAGGCTGAAAATATTTCAGAAAAGAGGTGAATCAGAAGAATATCTGCTGAAAAGAGGTAAAGAAGCAAAAAGATGAGCTGAAAAGAGGTGTAGAAGCAGAAGTGCTTGCTGAAGATGGCTGTATGTGTAATGACACACTGGAGAGTGTCAAGAAAGCAGAGCGCATGCAAGCAGGGAACATGTGTAGCAACTCTCACAGGATTCGAGCCTCTGCCACCGGGTCTCACGGCAGCTGCCCTACCCTCTGAGCCAAATGAGTTCTGGTCACAAGCAAAGATATGATGAGAGGGAAAATGTGCACTGTGGAGCAGAAGCTCAAATTAGCAGAAAAGAGGTGAAGAGGAAGAACTTTGTTGTGAAATGAGGTAAAGAAACTGAAATTTGTGCTTAAAACAAGTGAAAAAGCTGAACTCTGAAATCCTGCTAAAACAGCAGAAGAGGCGGATATTTTTCAGCTACTCATTGAGCCAAACTGGTTCTCACGTAACTGAAAAAAGGTGGAAAAGCTTAAAATTCTAATGAAAACAGCAGAAGAGGCTGAGATTTGTGCTGATAAGAGGTGAAAATGCTGAACCAATCAGAGGTACTGCTTCTGTCTGCTTCATCAGGCTGTGTACTTGTATGTATTTCTGCCACAGAGAATCTGAGGTCCATATTAGAAAAGCTGGTAAAATCATAAAACTTTTCAGAATTGTAATAAATTATCAATACGAATTACCGGTCTGTGATAGTGTATAAATTTGTAGTGAAAAAAAACATGTTGACCAAGGTGGAATCGAACCCAGGACCTTTGGTCTGAAGAGCCGTGTCATTATCAATCGCGCCACCTGAAAAGGGGGCGGGGCGCCTTAAAAATCAGGGTGATCAGCAGTCAGAATTTGATCGCGGTGAGCGGTGAAAAACGCCGTTTTTTGGAGTTACAAAACGTCGTGTAACTCAAAAACTAGGTGGGATAGAAGCATAATTCTTGCACTGTTTTAAATGCTGTTGGAGATGCATCAGGACTTTCGATTGGTCTTAGGCATGGCGATGCTGGAAGGTTGAGCCCTTGTTCAACAGCAGACTGAAGGTGAGCTATGCCAGAAGCTGAGAGGACTGACAGATCAATGGAAACAAAAGGTATTTGCCTTGTGTTTGGTGTGTAAAGTTTGCAGTACTGGGAGGAACACTTTCTTGTGAAGTGAACACTTGGATTTTCAGTCATTGTTTTTTGAATTACTGTGGACACATGGCACTGTGCATCAACACGATGAACACCAGTCTTCAACTGAACAGGGCAGAATATTGAGCTCAGCACCTCTGCCCTCAATGAATAGGCATGTTCAGTGACACCCTTTGAAGCAAGGGATTTCACAAGCTGGAATACTTTGTTCTCCTCTGAACTATTCAACATGTTTTGAGCAGTACGACTGTCACAGTAAGCGCAGCACAGACTTTGACAGAAGGCATCAAAGGCACAGGTGTTCATGACACAGTATTGTCCTTTGCCAAGTTTTACTGCACTGTAAACCCCAACAGTCTACCTGACTTATAAAGTTTGTGGATATAACAATTGAAATTCCTCAAAGTTGAAACAACTTAAAACTTTTGTTCTGTTAACGATTCAAACAGTTATAATTGTACATGGCTTAGAAGTTAAGAGTAAATACTGCTTTCTTAATTATGATTTAATTATGGTTTTTTTCCGAGCTCCGCATGTGTATGTCAACTACGTCATGACGTTTTCTCTCTAACCTGAACGACGTTGACAGAAAATTCTGTTCAATATGGCTGCCCTTCTCGAGCGACTGGAGAGCACATTTGGAGAAACTTGTAAGTAAAACGGAACCTTCGTTATGTTTATTTTTTCCGTAAAAAAGCAAGTATATTAATATGTTGCAGGCAAGAACTTCTATTTCGAATGCGCTGTTGTGTTAAAAAGCACAGACCCAGGTGGTGAATAGTGGTTCGCTGTTGTTCGCGCTCTTTTTCAAACATAGATTATGTCGTCAGTTTTAACCGATTAAAACAGTTTTACTAAGAATTACATAAAAAGACAGGGTCTTAATGATATTTTAACGACCACTTGCCAACGCAAGAAAGTTGGCGTTTTTACAACAGCAGCCTCATTGTTCGGCAGGTTTTTTTTTCTTCTTCTCATTAGCATGATTCAAAACTGACTTAGCTAGCAGTGGCAACTTCAATCTAAAACAATTGAAATATAGCAAGGTTTTGTATATTTAGTGTGCTAATAAGGTTTTCAATATTTTTATTTTTTCCTTCCAAGGCTGAAGACTGAAGACAAAAGGACAGAAGAAAGAAAAAACTTCAGACTGCAATTAATTTCAGGTGGAGACAGTAAACACAGGTGAGTTGAAAGATCTATTGAAGAGTCCTTTCTTCATGGCCATTAAAACATTTTTAGGTTAAAAGACCCGTGTCATGAATCGCTGTGCGGCAGGCAGGAGTTGGACCCAATTCAATTCAATTTTATTTATATAGCGCCAAATCACAACATAAGTCGCCTCAAGGCGCTTCATAGATACAGAGAAAAACCCAACAATCATATGACCCCCTATGAGCAAGCACTTTGGCGACAGTGGGAAGGAAAAACTCCTTTTTAACAGGAAGAAACCTCCGGCAGAACCAGGCTCAGGGAGGGGCGGCCATCTGCTGCGACCGGTTGGGGTGAGAGAAGGAAGACAGGATAAAAGACATGCTGTGGAAGAGAGACAGAGGTTAATAACAGATATAATTCAATGCAGAGAGGTCTGTTAACACATAGTGAGTGAGAAAGGTGACTGGAAAGGAAAAACTCAATGCATCATGGGAATCCTCCGGCAGCCTATGTCTATTGCAGCATAACTAAGGGAGGATTCAGGGTCACCTGGTCCAGCCCTAACTATATGCTTTAGCAAAAAGGAAAGTTTTAAGCCTAATCTTGAAAGTAGAGATAGTGTCTGTCTCCTGAATCCAAACTGGAAGCTGGTTCCACAGAAGAGGGGCCTGAAAACTGAAGGCTCTCCCTCCCATTCTACTTTTAAATACTCTAGGAACAACAAGTAGGCCTGCAGAGCGAGAGCGAAGTGCTCTAATGGGGTGATATGGTACTACAAGGTCATTAAGATAAGATGGGGCCTGATTATTTAAGACCTTGTATGTGAGGAGCAGGATTTTGAATTCAATTCTGGATTTAACAGGAAGCCAATGAAGGGAAGCCAAAACAGGAGAAATATGCTCTCTCTTTCTAGTCCCTGTCAGTACTCTTGCTGCAGCATTTTGGATTAGCTGAAGGCTTTTCAGTGAGTTTTTTGGACATCCTGATAATAATGAATTACAGTAGTCCAGCCTGGAAGTAATAAATGCGTGAACTAGTTTTTCAGCGTCACTCTGAGACAGGATATTTCTAATTTTAGAGATGTTGCGCAAATGGAAGAACGCAGTCTTACATATTTGTTTAATACGTGCGTTGAAGGAGATATCCTGGTCAAAAATTACTCCAAGGTTCCTCACAGCGTTACTGGAGGCCAAGGTAATGCCATCCAGAGTAAGAATCTGGTTAGATACCATATTTCTAAGCTTTTCAGGGCCGAGTACAATAACCTCAGTTTTATCTGAATTAAGAAGCAGAAAGTTAGCGGCCATCCAGGTCTTTATGTCTTTAAGACATTCCTGCAGTTTAAGTAATTGGTGTGTGTTATCTGGCTTCATGGACAGATAGAGCTGGGTGTCATCTGCATAGCAGTGAAAATGTATGCTATGTCTTCTAATGATGCTGCCTAAGGGAAGCATGTATAATGTAAACAGAATTGGTCCCAGCACTGAACCCTGTGGAACTCCATAATTAATCTCAGTGTGTGAAGAGGACTCTCCATTTACATGAACAAACTGGAGTCTATTAGATAGATATGATACAAACCACTGCAGTGCAGTACCTGTAATACCTACAGCATGTTCTAATCGCTCTAATAGGATATTAAATGGTAAAATGGCCTGCATTTGTATAGCGCTTTACTAGTCCCTAAGGACCCCAAAGCGCTTTACACTACATTCAGTCATTCACCCATTCACACACACATTCACACACTGGCAATGGCAAGCTACATTGTAGCCACAGCTGCCCTGGGGCGCACTGACAGAGGCGAGGCTGCCGGACACTGGCGCCACCGGGCCCTCTGACCACCACCAGTAGGCAAACATGGGGTTAGTATCTTGCCCAAGGATATTTGGCATGCAGCCAGGAGGCAGCCTGGGATCGAACCACCGACCTTCTGATTAGTGGCTGACCTGCTCTGCCACCTGAGCTACAGCCACCCAGTATCGAATGCTGCACTAAGGTCTAGCAGGACAAGCACAGAGATGAGTCCACTGTCAGTGGCCATAAGAAGATCATTTGTAACCTTCACTAAAGCTGTTTCTGTGCTGTGATGAGCTCTGAAACCTGACTGAAACTCTTCAAATAAACCATTCCTCTGCAGATGATCTGTTAGCTGTTTGACAACTACTCTTTCAAGGATTTTTGATATGAAAGGAAGGTTGGAGATTGGCCTATAATTAGTTTCATCAGTTGTTCAGTTCTTATAAAATGTTGTATAATTGTACCAAATCACTGAGGATACATCCAATGTGTAAATCACAATCAACAATTTTACTGTGATATTCGCTCGTGTTTAGAGAATCTCCATTATCTTTGTTACTGAGTTTCCATTTTTGTAGGGCCAAATTTGTATTAAAAATTAATATTTTCATATGATGTGAAATGACTCAATCATTCCTAATTTTTAGAAGAAACCATTCATTAAGTCCCTTAAGGTGAAGATTTCATATATTGATAATGATAAAATTAACACAAATTAAAGGTTTCACTGATAAACACACAATTTTTCCTTGCTTTGAACCCCATGTTCTATATAGATTACAGCTCTGATCTGGAGAACACTATTTTAAAATACTGTGTAGGGTTTTTGTCAAATGATTAAGAAACAGACTCTCTGTCACAAGAGACAGAAAGGTTGTATCTTAAAAGAAAAGTCTCCAAAATTTGGTAGAGTCTGATGTCATGCAGTTTCATAAACATGTATTCTCCCCAAAGAATGACACCTGAAAACTTTGCGTTAAATGAACTTTTCTTTTCCCTTTTTAGGAGGCGCCTGATATCAACGTGAAACGCACTGCAGTACTTCGTGCCCTTCCTCTATGTCTATGTCTGTGTCAATTTTGGGCTCCTGAGAGGGGTTATCATCCACTTCCTGCTCCACAAAGGCTTTGTGTGGATACTGACGCTTCACTGTACCATCCTGTCTGGCAACCTCTGCTTCTTTTCGTATTTGTTTTGCAGAACAGATCCGCATGTTCCCTTCAATAAAACCAAGATGACGTGCAATGAATTTATCTATCCTTATAGGGAGATTTTCATGCTTGAACTCTGCTTCAACATTAGCTGAAGTTGCAGTGAGTTTTTCGCTCTGAAATAGGGGAACCATTTCTCCAGTCCAGAGTGGTAGGTATCCTCCCAATCTAATTAGGTGTGGGACGAGCTCAGGTAGATAGTGCATATTGTCTCGATCACCATGATCTTCAGCATGGCACCTGCTCCTCTCACAAATATCTGCCACCCACTGCCTTAAGTCGGTGTTTATTTCTGTGCATGGATCCAATCTAATGTCTTCTTCTTCCTTGTCATCAGAAACAGACAGTCTCATCTGCAATTTTTCTTTTCAGATTTGATTTGGACACTTCTGACATAATGGGGTTTCCAAAACTGTCACAGCCTTCTGTCTCACTTAATGCCACAATAGCAATGCTGCGTATTAGGACCTTTGCTTCTTCCAAGGATTGGGACTTGACAAGTTGACAAGTTGATCGCACGTAGAAATCCCTCACCCGATGAGGCTTTTTTCTCAAACAGTCCCACTGGCAAATCATTTTGATTAAGTGTGCCACACCCACTCTAATGAAACATTCAATTCAATTCAATTTTATTTATATAGCGCCAAATCACAACATAAGTCGCCTCAAGGCGCTTCATAGATACAGAGAAAAACCCAACAATCATATGACCCCCTATGAGCAAGCACTTTGGCGACAGTGGGAAGGAAAAACTCCCTTTTAACAGGAAGAAACCTCCGGCAGAACCAGGCTCAGGGAGGGGCGGCCATCTGCTGCGACCGGTTGGGGTGAGAGAAGGAAGACAGGATAAAAGACATGCTGTGGAAGAGAGACAGAGGTTAATAACAGATATAATTCAATGCAGAGAGGTCTGTTAACACATAGTGAGTGAGAAAGGAGACTGGAAAGGAAAAACTCAATGCATCATGGGAATCCCCCGGCAGCCTACGTCTATTGCAGCATAACTAAGGGAGGATTCAGGGTCACCTGGTCCAGCCCTAACTATATGCTTTAGCAAAAAGGAAAGTTTTAAGCCTAATCTTGAAAGTAGAGATAGTGTCCGTCTCCTGAATCCAAACTGGAAGCTGGTTCCACAGAAGAGGGGCCTGAAAACTGAAGGCTTTTATTCAATTCCATTACTGTGGGGGGGCTGGTTGACCTTTTGACCTTTACATTTTCATTAATATCTTTAAAACAGATGCAGCACAAACGACAATTTTTGCAGCACATACCAGCACAAACGTAGCACAGTTGATTGACACCAGTTTTGTTTGATTCCATTAATGTGGGGGGGGGCTGGTTGACCTCTGATGACCTCTACAAATTTTCTTGAATATCTTTAAAATGATAGCGGCACAAACGTAAATTTTTGCAGCACAAACGTAGCACAAATGTTTGACATCAATTTTGTTCGATTCCATTAATGTGGGGGGGCTGGTTGACCTTTTGACCTTTACATTTTCATTAATATCTTTAAAACAGAGGCAGCACAAACCAGCACAAACGTAGCACAGTTGATTGACACCAGTTTTGTTTCATTCCATTAATGTGGGGGGGCTGGTTGACCTTTTGACCTTTACATTTTTATTAATATCTTTAAAACAGAGGCAGCACAAATGTAAATTTTTGCAGCACAAACCAGCACAAACGTAGCACAAATGTTTGACATCAATTTTGTTCGATTCCATTAATGTGGGGGGGCTGGTTGACCTTTTGACCTTTACATTTTCATTAATATCTTTAAAACAGAGGCAGCACAAACGACAATTTTAGCAGCACAAACCAGCACAAACGTTTGACATCAATTTTGTTCGATCCCATTAATGTGGGGGGACTGGTTGACCTTTTGACCTTTACATTTTCATTAATATCTTTAAAACAGAGGCAGCACAAACCAGCACAAACGTAGCACAGTTGATTGACACCAGTTTTGTTTGATTCCATTAATGTGGGGGGCCTGGTTGACCTTTTGACCTTTACATTTTCATTAATATCTTTAAAACAGAGGCAGCACAAACCAGCACAAACGTAGCACAGTTGATTGACACCAGTTTTGTTTGATTCCATTAATGTGGGGGGGCTGGTTGACCTCTGATGACCTCTAGAAATTTGTATGGATTTCTTTAAAATGATAGCAGCACAAACGTAAATTTTTGCAGCACAAACGTAGCACAGTTGATTGACACCAGTTTTGTTTGATTCCATTAATGTGGGGGGGCTGGTTGACCTCTGATGACCTCTACAAATTTTCTTGAATATCTTTAAAATGATAGCAGCACAAACGTAAATTTTTGCAGCACAAACCAGCACAAACATTTGACATCAATTTTGTTCGATTCCATTAATGTGGGGGGGCTGGTTGACCTTTTGACCTTTACATTTTCATTAATATCTTTAAAACAGAGGCAGCACAAACGACAATTTTAGCAGCACAAACCAGCACAAACGTTTGACATCAATTTTGTTCGATCCCATTAATGTGGGGGGGCTGGTTGACCTTTTGACCTTTACATTTTCATTAATATCTTTAAAACAGAGGCAGCACAAACGACAATTTTAGCAGCACAAACCAGCACAAACGTTTGACATCAATTTTGTTCGATCCCATTAATGTGGGGGGACTGGTTGACCTTTTGACCTTTACATTTTCATTAATATCTTTAAAATGAAAGCGGCACAAACGACAATTTTAGCAGCACAAACCAGCACAAACGTTTGATACCACTTTTGTTGGATTTGAAGAAGGTGGGGGGGCCAACTTCACTCACATGCTTAATGGCTCAAAACACCTTATCCAATTATAAACTGATACGCACCTACTGGCATGCCCCTTTTAATTTCTTCATAAATGTTATTTAATGTTATTATTACGGCAGCACGGTGGTTAGTACTGTTGCCGCACAGCAAGAAGGTCCTGAGTTCAATTCCACCATCACGCCAGGGTCGTTCTGTGTGGAGTTTGCAGGTTCTCTCGCCATGTTTGCGTGGGTTCTCTCCGGGCTCTCTCCAAAGACATGCAGCTTCTGGTGATAGGTTAATTGGTTAATCCGAATTGCCCATAGGTGTGAATGTGAGTGCGAATGGTTGTCTGTCCCTGTGTGTTGGCCCTGTGACAGACTGGCAACCTGTCCAGGATGTACCCTGCCTCTTGCCCTATGACAGCTGGGATAGATTCCAGCACCCCCTGCGACCCTTAAACGGATAAGCAAATGGATGGATGGATGGAATTTTATTAATATCTTTAAAATAATAGCACCACAAACAAAATTTTTTGCAGCACAAACCTGTGACATCAACTTTTGTTTGATTTGGGTGATGTGGGGGGGCTGGTTGACCTTTTGACGTTTGCATTTTCATTAATATCTTTAAAACAGAGGCAGCACAAACGACAATTTTAGCAGCACAAACCAGCACAAACACAGCACAGTTGATTGACACCAGTTTTGTTTGATTCCATTAATGTGGGGGGGGCTGGTTGACCTCTGATGACCTCTACAAATTTTCTTGAATATCTTTAAAATGATAGCACCACAAACAAAATTTTTTGCAGCACAAACCTGTGACATCAACTTTTGTTTGATTTGGGTGATGTGGGGGGGCTGGTTGACCTTTTGACGTTTGCATTTTCATTAATATCTTTAAAACAGAGGCAGCACAAACGACAATTTTAGCAGCACAAACCAGCACAAACACAGCACAGTTGATTGACACCAGTTTTGTTTGATTCCATTAATGTGGGGGGGGCTGGTTGACCTCTGATGACCTCTACAAATTTTCTTGAATATCTTTAAAATGATAGCGGCACAAACGTAAATTTTTGCAGCACAAACGTAGCACAAATGTTTGACATCAATTTTGTTCGATTCCATTAATGTGGGGGGGCTGGTTGACCTTTTGACCTTTACATTTTCATTAATATCTTTAAAACAGAGGCAGCACAAACGTAGCACAGTTGATTGACACCAGTTTTGTTTCATTCCATTAATGTGGGGGGGCTGGTTGACCTCTGATGACCTCTAGAAATTTGTATGGATTTCTTTAAAATGATAGCGGCACAAACGTAAATTTTTGCAGCACAAACGTAGCACAGTTGATTGACACCAGTTTTGTTTGATTCCATTAATGTGGGGGGGCTGGTTGACCTCTGATGACCTCTACAAATTTTCTTGAATATCTTTAAAATGATAGCAGCACAAACGACAATTTTTGCAGAACAAACCAGCACAAACGTAGCACAAATGTTTGACATCAATTTTGTTCGATTCCATTAATGTGTGTGTGTGTGTGTGTGTGTGTTGGGGGGGGGGGGGCTGGTTGACCTTTACATTTTCATTAATATCTTTAAAACAGAAGCCGCACAAACCAGCACAAACGTAGCACAGTTGATTGACACCCATTTTGTTTGATTTAATTAATGTGGGGGGGCTGGTTGACCTCTGATGACCTCTAGAAATTTTGATTAATATCTTTAAAATGATAGCAGCACAAACGACAATTTTTGCAGCACAAACGTAGCACAAACGTTTGATACCACTTTTGTTGGATTTGAAGAAGGTGGGGGGCCCAACTTCACTCACATATGTCATGTCTACTGAATTCTCATTTTTCATGCCTGTGGAGTTTATTATATGGACGTGGTGACAGTGTAAAGACAGCCTGCTCTTCTGATTTAACTTTTCAACCATTCACACTAATTAGTGTTTAAACCTCCCATGGTTCTATATCTGGGGATGTGGCTTTGGTTTGCACTGATGAAAGCTTATAGTTGAAATGTGTTTGACGGTAAATGGTCAATAAAGAAGACAGCATTTTGTTTTGTTTTTACACAATGATTTTGTCATGTGCTGTGTGCAGGCAGGAACTGTGGACCCAATGTGCAGACACTTGGAGGTAAAAGTGTAAACTCAAAACAGCTTTAACGCTAAACACAAATATAACAAAAGCAAGAATACCAAAAGAAACTTACACAGGCAGCCAAACAGAACACACAGCATAGGATGAGGGAGATCGCAACAAAGACCAAAGAAAACTCAGGGCTTACATACCCAGAGAGAGCCATCAGGGAATGGGAGACAACAGAGAAACACAGCTGGGACAAATAAGGGTAGCGAGACAAGGGAAGCAAATCCAGATACATTAACATGAGACATGGACTTTCAAAGTAAAACAGGAAACATAACACAGACAACGCGGACTTGACGAGGGGATACAGCAGACAGGGGGAGACAGAACAACTATGTAACACAGAGACAGAAACCAGAAGACAGAACTCTAAGAAACCAAAAGACTAGAAATGATAAATAATGGCAAAATCAAAGTTCAATAATAATGTAAAACTCAAAATTTTGGGTCAACGAACCCAGGCACCCTAACAGATTTATTTTTACAGTTAATTTTTTTCTATTTAATTATTTAGTTACAGTCCACCATACCTCTGATCCCCTGTCAATCCATCCACCTCCTTTTTAATGGTGTATCTGATTCAGGGTCATGAAGGGCTGGAGCAGCTGTCACAGACTGAGCAAGGTACACCCTGTACAGGTCACCAGTCTATGGCAGTGTCCCACTGTGTGTATTTTAAAAAGTACCATATCTTAAAAACCACGGCTGCAGATAGATGGCCTTGGCAACTCTTCACTACATTATGAGGGGGATTTTATTATAGCAAATGACAAAAAAAATGGACCACTCATGATCTATTCAAAATACAATCTAGAGATGTTTTAGTCCCTTAAAGAGAGCTAATTATGTTTATTTCCAGCTCCATACTTTAATTTGTGCACTACAGCAAATTTGTGTGAACCATTGCTGAAAATATGCTTATTTATCCTATACTGAGTCTTGGTGCAGTCCTTCAATTTATCTTCCATTTGAAATATGCCAGTTTAGCTGTCCTCTCTTTGAGCCAACCTTTGTCTTATTGGCTGCTCCTCAGAAGTTTTGAATAGCAGGTGGGTGGTACTTCTGTGCTTGGAGCAGGGATTACTTGTACATATACTGACCTCATTATTTGAAACTTGGCCCATGTTCGATATGAGCATTCACCATTTATATATACACAATATCTGTTGGTGTGTGTGTGTGTGTTAGAAAATATGGAAAAGGAATATTAAGTATTGGTCGAGGAGTTTGATTTCCAAACCAAATGCAAATCTTACTTTCATTCAGCAGTCCACCTTTTCTCAAAGCTCAGTTAAAGACACTTTTGACAATGTCATCTGGGTTGTAGCTTTGTTCCTGAAGATGTGCATGTCTTCAGGAATGAAAAGAAAGAAAGAAAGAAAGAAAGAAAGAAGTCCAGGAGATCTGAGTAGTTATTATGTCTGATGAAAAGAACAATCGAAAACAACCAAGGCACTTTGTCTTCAGGTATTTGTATTAGGATCAGCACAGATTTCACTCTCTGGCTTTATTTATAGCATAATAAGACATTTTACTTTTAAAAATCAAGGACACCAACAAGGCAGATAGGGCACATGCACTGGGGCCACAAATGTCCCAGGTTTAGTCCGTAATTCAATTCAATTCAATTTTATTTATATAGCGCCAAATCACAACAAAAGTCGCCTCAAGGGGCTTCATAGATACAGAGAAAAACCCAACAATCATATGACCCCCTATGAGCAAGCACTTTGGTGACAGTGGGAAGGAAAAACTCCCTTTTAACAGGAAGAAACCTTCAGCAGAATCAGGCTCAGGGAGGGGCGGGGCCATTTGCTGCGACCGGTTGGGGTGAGAGAAGGAAGACAGGATAAAAGACATGCTGTGGAAGAGAGCCAGAGGTTAATAACAGATATGATTCAATGCAGAGAGGTCTATTAACACAGCGGTCCCTAAGCACCACGGACCGGTTCATGCCCGACAATATTTTTACGGACCGGCCTAGTACCGGTACCGTAAAAAGGAAGATTTATTCATAACACACGTGAAAAGACCCAGGAAAACAGAGTTAACGAAAAAAACGATAACAAAATAACGCTAAAAAAAACGATAAAAATCCTGAAAACCATACATTTCACACCTGAGCCTCAACTCTCAACTCTCGTGGCCCGGTACCAAACGACTCACGGACCGGTACCGAGGCCCGGGGGTTGGGGACCGCTGTATTAATACATAGTGAGTGAGAAAGGTGACTGGAAAGGAAAAACTCAATGCATCATGGGAATCCCCGGCAGCCTACGTCTATCGCAGCATAACTACGGGAGGATTCAGGATCAGTGCCTTAAGTGCTCTAATGGGGTGATATGGTACTACAAGGTCATTAAGATAAGATGGGGCCTGATTATTCAAGACCTTGTATGTGAGGAGCAGGATTTTGAATTCAATTCTGGGTTTGAAGGGAAGCCAAAACAGGAGAAATATGCTCTCTCTTTCTAGCCCCTGTCAGTACTCTTGCTGCAGCATTTTGGATTAGCTGAAGGCTTTTCAGCGAGTTTTTTGGACATCCTGATAATAATGAATTGCAGTAGTCCAGCCTGGAAGTAATAAAAGCATGAACTAGTTTTTCAGCGTCACTCTGAGACAGGATCTTTCTAACTTTAGAGATGTTGCGCAAATGGAAGAACGCAGTCTTACATATTTGTTTAATACGTGCGTTGAAGGACATATCCTGGTCAAAAATTACTCCAAGGTTCCTCACAGCGTTACTGGAGGCCAAGGTAATGCCATCCAGAGTAAGAATCTGGTTAGATACCATATTTCTAGGCTTTTCAGGGCCGAATACAATAACCTCAGTTTTATCTGAATTAAGAAGCAGAAAGTTAGCGGCCATCCAGGTCTTTATGTCTTTAAGACATTCCTGCAGTTTAACTAATTGGTGTGTGTTATCTGGCTTCATGGACAGATAGAGCTGGGTGTCATCTGCATGGCAGTGAAATTGTATGCTATGTCTTTTAATGATGCTGCCTAGGGGATGCATGTATAATGTAAACAGAATTGGTCCTAGCACTGAACCTGTGGAACTCCATAATTAACCTCAGTGTGTGAAGAGGACTCTCCATTTACATGTACAAATCGGAGTCTATTAGATAGATATGATACAAACCACTGCAGTGCAGTACCTGTAATACCTACAGCATGTTCTAATCGCTCTAATAGGATATTATGGTCGACAGTATCGAATGCTGCACTAAGGTCTAGCAGGACAAGCACAGAGATAAGTCCACTGTCAGAGGCCATAAGAAGATCATTTGTAACCTTCACTAAAGCTGTTTCTGTGCTGTGATGAGCTCTGAAACCTGACTGAAACTCTTCAAATAAGCAGGAGGAGAGAAGCTGCAGAGATGCGTGTAAGACTGCAACTCTGCTTCCTGGTCCCAACTCTGGATAGTCATATTTTGGGGGGGGTTTAATAAATTTGTCCATATTTCTAGAAATGAGAGCTGCTCCATCCAAAGTGGGATGGATGCCGTCTCTCCTAACAAGATCAGGTTTCCTCCAGAAGGTTTGCCAATTATCTATGAATTCCACATCGTTTCTGGGACACCACTCAGACAGCCAGCAATTTAAGGAGAACATGCGGCTAAACATGTCACTCCTGGTCTGATTGGGGAGGGGACCAGAGAAAACTACAGAATCTGACATTGTTTTGGCAAAGTTGCACACCGATTCAATATTGCTTTTAGTGACCTCCGATTGGCGTAACCGGGTGTCATTACTGCCGACGTGAATTATGATTTTACTGAATTTACGTTTATCCTTAGCCAGCAGTTTTGCATTTCCTTCAATGTCGCCTGCTCTGGCCCCTGGAAGACAATTGACTATGGTTGCCGGTGTCTCTAGCTTCACATGTCTGAGAACAGAATCACCAATTACCAGAGTTTGACCCCCGGCGGGCGTGTCGCCGAGTGGGGAAAAACAGTTAGACACATGAACAGGTTGGTGGTGTACCTGGGGCTTCTGTTTAGGACTATGCTTCCTCCTCACCGTCACCCAGCCGCCCTCTTTCCCCAGCTGCTTGGGGTCTGCCGGGGAACAGCTAGCGGGGCCTACGCTATCTTCGGCTGCACCAATTACAGGGGCCTGGCTAGCTACGGGTGAATGAAGGGTGCGAAGCCGAGTCTCCCTTCCAATGTGGATCACATCAGCCAGCAACACAGGCTCTGGTGAAAATGTAGATTACCTCATACAGTAGTGCAGGCCCTGCTTTCGTGAAGTTGGCCTCAGAGGGAGCACTAGCCCTGGTGCAATGTGGATGGCCTAAGCCAGCAATACAGGCCCTGGTGTGTTGACGATAGCCTCACAAGGAATACATGCCGTGGTATAATGTGGATGGCCTCAGCCAGTAGCACAGGCCCTGTTGTAATGTGGATGGCCTCATCTACCAACACTGGCCCAGGTGAAATGTGGATGGTAATGGCCAGCACCACAGACCTTGGTGTAATGTGGATGGCCTTAGCCAACACCACTGGCCCTGGTGAAATGTGGATGACATCGGCAAGGACCAATGGCCCTGATGTAATGTGGATGGTTTCAGCCAACAGCACAGTCCCTGGTGTGGTGAAGATGGCCTCACAGGAAGCACTGTCCCTGGTGTAATGTGGATGGCCTCAGCAAACAACACTGGCCCTGGTGAAATGTCGGTGGTATCAGCCGGCACCAAAGGCCCTGGTGTAATGTGAATGTCCTCAGCCATGACCACAGGCCCTGATGAAATGTAGTTGGCCTCAGCCATGACCACAGGCCCTGGTGAAATGTAAATGTCCTCAGCCAGTAGCACAGGCCCTGTTGTAATGTGGATGGCCTCATCTAACAACTCTGTCGCTGGTGAAATATGGATAGGATTCGTCAGCACCACACACCCTGGTGAAATGTGCATGATATCGGTCAGCACCACAGGCCCAGGTGTAATCTGGATGGCATCAACGAGCAGCAGAGGCCCTGGTGTGGTGAAGATGGCCTCACAGGAAGCACTGTGTATGGCCTTTGCCAAAAACAGTGGCCCTGGTGAAACGTGGATTATATTGGCCAGCACCACAGGCCCTGGTGTAATGTGAATATCCTCAGCCAGTAGTAAAGGCCCTTGTGTTTTGTGGAACGCATCAGCCAGCAACACAATCCCTGGTGAATTGTGGATGGCCTCATCCAGCACCACAGGCCCTGGTTTGGTGATGATTGCCACACAGGAAGAACTGTACCTGGTGTAATGTGGATGGCCTCATCCAACAGTACAGGCCCTGGTGTGGTGAAGATGGCCTCACAGGAAGCACAGGCCTTGGTGTAATGTGAATGGCCTCAGACAGCAGCCAGGCCCTGGTGAAATGTAGATGGCCTCAGCCGGCAACATGCGCTCTGGTGAAAGGTACACCTGGGCCTGTGGTGCTGACCGATATCATGCACATTTCACCAGGGTGTGTGGTGCTGACAAATCCCATCCATATTTCACCAGCGACAGAGTTGTTAGATGAAGCCATCCACATTACAACAGGGCCTGTGCTACTGGCTGAGGACATTTACATTTCACTAGGGCCTTTGGTCATGGCTGAGGCCAACTACATTTCATCAGGGCCTGTGGTCATGGCTGAGGACATTCACATTACACCAGGGCCTGTGGTGCTAGCCAATACCATCCACATTACACAAGGGCCTGTGCTGCTAGCCTTCCATATTACCCAAGGGCCTGTGTTGCTGGCTGATGCCATTCACAATACTCAAGGGCCTGTTCTACTGGCTGATGCCATCTACATTACAGCAGGGCCTGTGGTGCTGGCAAATACCATCGACATTTTACCAAGGCCAGTGTTGTTTGCTGAGGCCATCCACATTACACCAGGGACAGTGCTTCCTGTGAGGCCATCTTCACCACACGAGGGCCTGTGCTGGTGGCCTAAGCCATTCAAATTACACCAGGGCCTCTGGTGCTGGCCAACACCATCCACATTTCACCAGGGCCACTGTTGTTGGCTTAGGCCATCAACATTACACCAGAGACTGTGACGCCGGCTTCTACCATCCACATTACACCAGGGCCTGTGCTTCCTGTGAGGCCATCTTTACCCCACCAGGGCCTTTGATGCTCGTTGATGCCATCCACATTAGGGCCTGTGATGCTGGCCGATATCATGCACATTACACCAGGGCCAGTGGTGTAAGCTAAGGCCATCCACATTACACCAGGGTGTGTGGTGCTTACCATACCATCCATATTTCACAAGGGCCAGTGTTGTTAGATTATGCCATCCACATAACACCAGGTCCTGTGCTGCTGGCTGAGGCCATCCACATTGCACCGGGGCCATGGGGTTGGATGAGGACATTAACATTACACCAGGGCCTGTGCTGCTGGCTGAGGCCACCTATATTTCACGAGGGCCTGTGTTGACGACTGATGCCATCCACAATACACCAGGGCCTGTTGTGCTGGCTAATACCATCCACATTTCACCAGGGCCAGTGATTTCTGTGAGGCCATCTTCACTAGACCAGGGTCTGTGCTGCTTGCTGATGCCATCGAAAATACACCAGGGCCAGTGATTCCTGTGAGGCCATCTTCACCAGTCCAGGGTCTGTGCTGCTAGCCATCCAAATTACCCAAGGGCCTGTGTTGTTGGCCGAAAACAACCACATTTCACCAGGGTTTGTGTTACTGGATGATGCGATCCACATTTCACCAGGGCCAGTGTTGTTGGCTGAGGTCATCCACATTTTACCAGGGCCTGTGCTTTTGGCTAATGCCATTCACATTACACCTGGGCCTGTGGTGCTGAACCATTTCATGCACATTTCACCAGATCAAGTAGTGTTGGCTATGGCCATTACACCAGGGTGTGTGGTGCTGTCCAATACCATCCATATTTCACCAGGGACAGTGTTGTTAGATGAGGCCATCCACATTACAAAAGGGCCTGTGCTACTGGCTGAGGACATTTACATTTCACCAGGGCCTGTGTTGGTGGCTGATCCCATCCACAACATACAAAGGCCTGTGCTACTGGCTGATGCCATCCACATTACACCAGGGCCAGTGCTCCCTGTGAAGCCATCTTCACCACACCACTGCCTGTGTTGCTGGCAGACGCCATCCACATTGCACCAGGGACAGTGCTCCCTGTGAGGCCATATTCACCACACCAGGGCCTATACTGTTGGCTGAGGCCATCCACATTACACCAGGGCCTTTGGTGCTGGCCAATACCATCCACATTTCACCAGGGCAACTGTTGTTGGCTTCTACCATCCATATTACACCACGGACAGTGTTTCCTGTGATGCCATCTTCACCCGACCAGGGCCTCTGTTGCTCGTTGATGCCATCCACATTACACCAGGGTGTGTGGTGCTGACCAATACCATCCATATTTCACCAGGGCCACTGTTGTTGGCTTCTACCATCCACATTACACCAGGGACAGTGCTTCCTGTGAGGCCATCTTCACCACACCACTGCCTGTGTTACTGTCAGGGGCCATCCACATTACACGCGGGCCTGTGGTGTTGTCCGAAACCATCCACATTTCACCAGGGCTTGTGTTTCTGCCTGATGACATCCACAAAACATAGGGGCCTGTGGTGCTGGATGAGGCCATCCACATTACACCAGGGCCTGTGGTGCTGGCCAATACCATCCACATTTCACCAGGCCCAGTGTTGTTGGCTGAGGCCATCCACATTACACCACTGCCAGTGCTTCCTTTGATTCATTCATCACCACACCAGGGCCTGTGGTGCTGGCCAATACCATCCACATTTCACCAGGGCCACTGTTGTTGGCTGAGGCCATACACTTTACACCAGGCACAGTGCTTCCTGTGAGGCCATCTTCACCACACCAGGGCCTGTACTGTTGGATGAGGACATCCACATTACACCAGGGACAGTTCTTCTTGTGCGGCCATCATCACCACACCAGGGCCTGTGCTACTTGCTGATGCCATCCACAATACACCTGGGCCTGTGGTGCTGACCAATATCATGCACAATTCACCAGGGCCAGTGGTGTTGGCTCAGGACATTCACATTACACCAGGGTGTGTGGTGCTGACCAATACCATCCACATTTCACCAGGGCCAGTGTTGTTGGCTGGGGCCATCCACATTACACCAGGGACAGTGCTTCCTGTGATTCCATCATCACCACACCAGGGCCTGTGGTGCTGGCCAATACCATCCACATTTCACCAGGGCCACTGTTTTTAGCTGAGGCCTGTGACAAAGTGGCTAGGACAGAATTCATTTGCCATTTGTCACTTGCGTATATTGTTATTCTGTGTTCTGTTATTTTACAGTCAGCCATAATGCTTTAATTTAGACATTGCTGGTGTAACTTCTCTTAACACACAATATCCCGGGTTTTGTTTGTGTTAACAGTAGTTACATTCTTTACATCCATGCATGTGTTTTAAAGCAAACACTACTAACTAGTGATGGCCTGCTTGAAGCTGACACTCCGAAGCGTGTCGAAAAAAACAACACACTGGTTCAGAAGCACTGTGTCGAGGCTTGCTTGCTTGTCACGTGACCAGTGACGTCCGAAGCTTCATTACGCACGTAACTGCTTCGGTACCTGATTCAAACGGATATAAGGAAGTGAATCATCCTCGGGATTCGTGGAGTGTGTTGATGGTGACAGATAGCGAAGAGGTGATCATTCCACTGACAGATATGGAGCCAGCGAGGAAGAGAGGACGTTCTGGCGTGTGGGAATATTTTGAGTTGATTTTGCTCAATTCATTTTATCTGCCGAAGTGAAAAACTTGAAATGTCCAAAATCATGTTTTCATAATGTAAATATCATTACAGCATATGACTTTAGGAACACTTCCATGTGAATTAAAGCTAATGAAGACTACAAAAATGTATTTGACACTATACGTACATTACATTGCTACACAGTTTAGAAAATCATTTTGTTTATTGTTTTTAGGTGATAGTCTGCAGGACCCAGGAATACCTGCATATCTACCAACTTACAGTGTAGTTCCTGCACTCCACAGCCTCTTCTGTTCCATGCAAGTGGATTTTCTCCAGGGCAGGAGAAACTATTTCTAAGAAAAGAAACAGATTCAGCCAGCGCACAGTAACACTAATCCTCTTTTTAAATGTAAATAACAAAAGGGCTACCTGACATAGATCATGTTTTTACTTAGCAAGTTCTTGATTAGGGGTGGGTTTTGATTATTGCCTTTCTGATTCCAATCCATGCTAAATTGAATAAAGTGATATTGATTCATTACAATCCTGTGTCGATTTGTAAATTAACGTTATTATGCCTGAAACGCCAGCATCTCAGGTTAAACCTCACAACATGTCGTCAAACACCATGCAGCTAAAACAGTAACTGGGAGCAGGTTTACGGATTCTGCATACAAACGTGAACACAGAGCGCGGACCCGACGCGTCAGAATCAGATTTTGGTGTGTCGTCGGGTCCGCGCTGTGTTTGCCTCTTTTTTCTTCGCTGGCTTCTGCAGCTGCAGGTTTCATAACTCTCTGTTTACATCTCTAATTAAGTCTCACATGTGTCAGCTTTCTTTTAATAGATACGAAATTATGGATATATACTGATAAATGACCAGAATTGTAATATTTCTGACTGAGGCAAAACTTTCCAGATTCCAATCAAATTGAACCGGATCCTGTATCGAATCAAAATGATTCTACAAATCAGTGACGATGCAGCCGTACTCAGCCCCCTAAGCATTTTCCCTTTCCAGTTCACAATCAATCCCACCCCTAGGTCAAAAATATGTATAGGACAATTGGTCTAATCTAATATTTTGTATGAACCTGTCCAGCTGTCCAGTGATTAAATGACAAGTAGATGGAGGCAGGACTTCACAGCAGGGGCATACTCCATAATGTGCTGTTCAGTCTCATATGTATATTATATATATTGCTCACTTATTGTATTTACCAACATCAAGGACTTATGAGCAAAGAAAGGCCACACCATAGTGCATGTTTAAATAGGGAAAGTTTATTGATCAAAATGTATTACGCAAATACGCATTACATTTTTTTTCAGCCCCCCAATCGAGAAAACAAAACCAATTACATGTTCAAAGCAACGGAACGGTGGCCCAATATCAGCGAGAACTCCACTCTTGAGTGAGCAGTGATAATTGAGCAGTCTGTTTTATTCTGCAGATTCAAGCTGCTCTTTAAAATTTTCGCCACCAGATGTCACCGGAGAGGACTGTGTTGAAAAGCTTCGAGTAATGAACCGTTTTTCAATACAAGCTTCAGTGCTTCGGAAAGCTTCATTTGGCCATCACTACTACTAACCATCAGATCATCTGAATTCTCTTCTGTTTACAGGCACATGTCTAGTAAATTATGTTTCTTTATGTTGCTTTGGTTATACTTACCATGGTGTCGATGTTGTGCTTGCAGGTCCTATATGTGAGACAGGTGTATGAGAAGGGCCGCCCACTACTTCCTGTTTATATAGGGTCATGAGGTCAATGATTGGATCACCGGGTGTAACCAAATGGAGGGTTTTTCATTTTGTATAGTATTGTTTGTTTTCTTTAAAGTAGCCTTTTGAGTTATATTGTATGCAGTGTTTTACTTTACAAACTATTTAGTTGAGTAAATGAGTTTGTCAGTTTCATGCATGACTTTATTCCTGTTCTTTGTTTAGAATTGTATTATTTGGTTTGACCTATTTTGTTCAATGGTAGTGACTAACAAGGTCAGGTGTGGGCAAAGTCTTGTATAAAGCCAGTGGGATTTTTGCATGCCTGATTGATTGTTCTATGGTAAAAGGGAGATGCTAGCAATAAAGTATGCTTAAAAAGAACTTCAATTGTCTGCTAATGCTATTTATTTATCACCTTCCTTGCTGCTTAAGCTATGCTACATCACAAATGGTGGCAGCAGTGGCTCCAGGCCAATAGGTTATAGCAATGCAGAAATCAGCCAAGTCAAGGAAACCTCAAGGGCCAACAGATTTTCCCCCAGAGGAGGCCCAAGATGATGGCAACCTGCCAGAAGCTACGGGTGAGCACAGCACGGAAGCACAAAGTCTCTCAGAGCTCTCAACTTTATTAAAAGGCCTGATGCAACAGCATGCTGACCGTGAGGCAAAATGGGAGCAGGACAGACAACGCCAGGATGAATGGTGGCATAGAATGCAACACCAGTTCAGCCAACTGCAGCAGGAGGTCCAGTCGGAGCGCCGGGAGCATCAGATGCTGTGGGAAGGTGCAGTAGCTGATTCCGGAGTGCCTCTGAGTTCTTCAGTGCGGCAAAAGGTGCAGCAACTTGTTCAACAGCGAGGAAACCCCCCTGAATCTTCCACAGCACCACATTCATCCAATCTGGACAGAGTAAGCGGTTGGAAAGGCCCGAAGATGCAGCCCTATGGTGAGGATGAAGATATTGAACATTATTTAACCACTTTTGAGAGGATTGCAACAGGATGTCAGTGGCCACAAGAAGAATGGGCACTGCATCTGGCTCCACTTCTTAGTGGTAAAGCACGTGCGGCATATGTTGCTATGGACACTGAAGAAACAATGGACTATGATAAGGTAAAAACCGCCGTTCTTGAAAAATTTGAAATAAGTGCTGAGACTTACCGAACCGGATTCCACAACATGATGGTGAAGGACGATGAGACACCCAAAGAGCTGCGAACCCGCCTTAAAGACCTATATGAAAAGTGGATGCTTCCAAAGGAGAAGACAAAGGACCAAATAGGAGATGTCATAGTGATGGAACAGTTTCTCAGAGTTCTTAACCCAGAGCTGAGGACCTGGGTGAAAGAGCGCAACCCCACCACTTCAAAAGAAGCTGCAGAGATGGCAGAGGCTTTTCTTGCAGCCCGACGCCCACAAAAAGGGTACATGGTAGGAAAACCCAGTTCAGCCAATGTTTTTGTGGGTAGGTCAGGGGGTGGGAATGGGTAAAAAGCTAAAAGCCCTAAACAAAGTTCCCCAATCACTAGCAGTAGCCGCGCTAGAGAAGTAAAGCAGAGAGGCCCGTTGGTGTGTCATGCCTGTGGTCAAGCAGGTCACTTTAAGGCAGATTGCCCAGGTCAGCAAGTCAGTAAGACTTACATGTGTCTTTCACCACAGTGTTTTGACTTGCTAGAGGAAGAAACAGAGTCTCTAGTACCCTCCAGTGATCAGGAGCACACCATCTGTGTTTTCATTGAGGGAAAACCGTGTGTTGCCCTCTTGGATTCAGGCAGTAGCCGCACACTTGTCAGGCAAGATTGCCTCCCTAGCGACACCACATTTTGTGGTAAAGTTAAAGTCTGGTGTGTTCAAGGTGATAATGTTGATTATCCTATTGCCAATGTTTGCCTGCAAGTTAATGAAAAGGAGTACGTACTTACAGTTGGAGTAATGGATAAACCTCCCTACCAGATTGTGTTGGGCCGGGACATGCCAATTCTTGGGGAGTTATTAGCAAAGACAGAGAAGGACAGAGAAGAGAAGAATCTGCATGTTGCATGTGAAGGTCTGCTAGTAGTCACTAGGTCTGGTAATAAAGCTTCTCAGTCAGAGCCAGGTTTGAGTGAGTTGCCCTATGCAGACAGTGAAATTCCAGATATTGACAGACCAAGTAGGCCGCATATAAAGAAAAGTAAAATGCAGAGAAGACAGGAAAAAGTGAGGGGGACAGAAATTGCTGAGTCACTTCCTGAACCAGAGATCGATGAGCTCCTGGTTGTCCCGAGCAATATTGTCCAACTCCAAAGGGAGGACCCCTCTTTAGCACCCCTGTTCGCTTAGAGCACCCAAGAATCAGCACAGATTACAGAAAGAGTACGGGAAGTATTCATTGTTAAGAATGAACGACTATATCGTCGTAGCAAAGTTGGTGACCAGTTGGTTGTTCCCAAAAGCTTAAGGCCTGTAGTCTTGCAGTTGGCTCATTCAGTTCCTTGGGCAGGCCACTTAGGACATCTTAAAACCTTTTCCAGAATGGTAACTCGTTTTTTTTGGCCACAGCAATTTTCAGACACTGCCCAGTTTTGCAAATCATGTCCACAGTGTCAGTTGACAGCCCCAAGTAGGAAAGGAGACAGAGCCCCACTCATTCCTATGCCTGTAATAGACGTCCCCTTTTCTCGTGTTGCCATGGATATTGTCGGCCCATTGGACAATGGTCCAATGGGCCCAGTGGTTCAGGGCATAGGTACATTCTAGTGATTTGTGACCATGGAACAAGGTATCCTGAAGCTTTTCCATTGAGAAGGGTCAAAGCCCGCCAAATAGCTAATTGTCTGATACAGATGTTTTCAAGGGTGGGTATTCCCAAAGAAATCTTGACAGACCAAGGCTCAAACTTCACTTCCAACCTGTTGAAAGAAGTCTACAAACTTCTGGGAATTACAGGAATCAAAACGAGCCCTTATCATCCACAAACTGATGGACTTGTTGAGAGGTTTAATAAAACCCTGAAATCAATGCTGAGGAGGTTCGTAAGAGAATCGGGAAAAGACTGGGACCAATGGCTTCCATTTTTGCTTTTCGCCTATAGAGAGGTACCACAAGCATCAACTGGATTTTCTCCGTTTCAGCTCTTGTACGGCCATAATGTCAGAGGTCCACTGGATGTACTTCGGGAAGCTTGGGAGGAAGCTAGCCCTGAAAAACAGTGCTCTTCCCTCTCTTATGTGTTGAAAATGAGGGACAAGCTTGAACAGTTTCAGGAACTGGCTCATTGTCACCTAGTAAGTGCCCAGCGACGTCAAAAACAGAACTATGCTAAGACAGCTCGCAGGAGGACCTTTAAAGAAGGACAAAAAGTGTTGCTCCTTTTGCCAACCACTGAAAGCAGTCTCTTAGGGGCCATTTGTGATAAACAGGAAAGCAGGTCCTGTCACTTATGAGCTCAACATGCCGAATCGTCGGAAAAAGCAACAGGTGTTTCATGTCAACATGTTGAGGGAGTGGATTGAGAAGCCAGAGCAATCACTTCAGTTGTGAGCTCGTGTTGTACTGCAGGAAGAAGAGCCTCAAGAGCAATTCTTTCCCACCAGTACTGAAGAAAAGCTATTTCCGGATTTGAGCCATCTATCACCAGAACAGCAGGAGGAGCTCGCGGCCATAATGCCACAGGAGCTTTTCAGCACAAAGCCAGGCTACACCCATCTTATTCAGCATGACATACACCTGCGTTGTTCGAATCAACCACCCATCAGGGATACCACCCCCAGAGTTCCAGCAAAGCTAATGCCAGCATTGAAACAGGAGGTGGAAGAAATGCTTGCAACAGGGATTATAGAGCCATCTAGAGGTGAGTGGTGTAGCCCTGTGGTACTCGTCCCCAAGAAAAATGATGCAAGACAGAGATTTTGTGTTGACTTCTCAAAACTTAATGCTGTCTCTGTTTTTGATGCATATCCTATGCCAAGAGTGGATGAATTGATTGAGCGCTTGGGTAATGCCAAGTACCTCACAACACTCGACCTTTGTAAAGGTTATTGGCAAGTCCCCCTAACAGAGTCCTCAAGGGATTTAACTACATTCAGGGTTCCCAGCGGACTTTATCGTTTCAGAACTATGCCTTTCGGACTACATGGAGCTCCAGCCATGTTCCAGAGGCTGGTGGACTTGGTTCTGAAAGGAGCTGATGGCTATGCAGCAGCGTATATTGACGACATTGTGGTGTTCAGCGAGACATGGGAGGACCATGTGAAACATCTGGCTGATGTCCTGCAACGCATCAGAACAGCTGGACTAGTCATCAACCCTGGGAAGTGCCACATTGCACAGACCGAGGTGGAGTACCTGGGTTACGTCATTGGGGGTGGGGTCATCCGCCCTCAGGTGAGTAAGGTCGAGAACCTTGCCTCTTGTCCAACTACAAAGAAAAAGTTGAGATCCTTCCTGGGTTTAGCTGGCTGGTATCGTTGTTTCATCCCTAATTTCTCTACCAGATCAGCTATTCTTAGTGATTTAACTCGTAAATCATGCCCCAACAAAATTAAATGGACTCCAGAGTGTGAGGCTGCATTCATGGATTTGAAAAACTGTTTGTGTAATGAGCCTGTGTTGCAGTGTCCAGACTTTACGTGCCTGTTTATTGTACAGACTGATGCTTCAGGAGTTGGGCTGGGAGCTGTGTTGCTGCAAGGTGATGGAGAGGACCAAAGACCTGTGCCGTAAGCTCTTCCCCAGAGAAATGAAGTATTCCACAATTGAAAAAGAAGCTTTGGCAATAAAATGGGCTTTGGACACTCTGAGATACTATCTACTGGGAGGTGAATTTGTACTTGAAACTGATCATCGAGCTTTACAGTGGATGAGCAGAATGAGAGACACCAACGCAAGAATCACGAGGTGGTATCTTTCACTGCAGCCATATTGTTTTAAGATTCTGTATAGAGCAGGGAAAAAGAATGTTGTGGCAGACTTTCTTTCCCGTTCCTATGAAGAGTAACGGACTTAAGGGGGGGGGGAATGTGACAAAGTGGCTAGGACAGAATTCATTTGCCATTTGTCACTTGTGTATATTGTTATTCTGTGTTCTGTTATTTTACAGTCAGCCATAATGCTTTAATTTAGACATTGCTGGTGTAACTTCTCTTAACACACAATATCCCGGGTTTTGTTTGTGGTAGCAGTAGTTACATTCTTTACATCCATGCATGTGTTTTAAAGCAAACACTACTAACCATCAGATCATCTGAATTCTCTTCTGTTTACAGGCACATGTCTAGTAAATTATGTTTCTTTATGTTGCTTTGGTTATACTTACCATGGTGTCCATGTTGTGCTTGCAGGTCCTATATGTGAGACAGGTGTATGGGACGGGCCGCCCACTACTTCCTGTTTATATAGGGTCATGAGGTCAATGATTGGATCACCGGGTGTAACCAAATGGAGGGTTTTTCATTTTGTATAGTATTGTTTGTTTTCTTTAAAGTAGCCTTTTGAGTTATATTGTATGCAGTGTTTTACTTTACAAACTATTTAGTTGAGTAAATGAGTTTGTCAGTTTCATGCATGACTTTATTCCTGTTCTTTGTTTAGAATTGTATTATTTGGTTTGACCTATTTTGTTCAATGGTAGGGACTAACGAGGTCAGGTGTGGGCAAAGTCTTGTATAAAGCCAGTGGGATTTTTGCATGCCTGATTGATTGTTTTATGGTAAAAGGGAGATGCTAGCAATAAAGTATGCTTAAAAAGAACTTCAATTGTCTGCTAATGCTATTTACTTATCACCTTCTGTCACGGACCGCCGTGGCAGACCGTGTGGAGTGAGTGGAGGACCCAAGAGCAAACAGTAGTGATGGGCAGATGAAGCACTGAAGCTTTTCATCCAATTGGTTCACCCCAACGCGAAGCTTCATGAAGCTTCATTTGCTCTAGCAGGACACCTACTGGACGTAAAAATAATAGCTGGCATGAATTTGAAGAGTGTGGCATTTTGCACACAGCCTGTAAATGTCAACAACAAAAGGATTGTGTAAAACATGTATATTGTAGTGATGGCAGTATACTGTGTATATTTATAGTGGCAGTATGGGAAATGATTATTTGGAAATGCTTGAAATGGAAATGATCATTTACTGTGAGGTGAGGTGTGGTTGGGGTGTGGACAGTGGTTGTGCTTTTGTAACGTTGAGGTATGGACAGCTACACACTGAGGCTTTGAGCCTCAGTCCTGCCTGTTCACATTTTATTCTGTAAAAACTAAATTTTCACTGCTTTTATGACCTTTTTAGTGGGGAGAACATAGCTAGGATTTAATGATTTAACAAATCTTTTGAATCCTTTGTCCTCCACAATGCTAAATGGCTGGGAGTCCTCAATCACCATGCTGACCAGGTCTTCATCTATTTGAGATTGTTCTCCTGAGGAAAGACAATAAAGATAAAGCACAAATATAAATATCACACACGTAACTTATAACAGTTGTATAATATTGTTATATCATTTAGTAACATTACTGCATGCTATATTATCATTGCATTTGATGGCTCACCTGGTCTTGCTCCACAATCGGTGTCCCCCTTATTCTCATGCAAAGCTCTGTAGTGCCTAAGCATGGATGAGGTGTTGCTGTTATATCCCAGCTCCCTGGCACATAGCAAACACTTCACCTTGTACAAAAGTCAAGACAGCTCAACATAAATTGTATTGCACCATCAGTATCATGAAAATACATCTTCTGTAGAAATTTACATACCTTGTTGGGAGGAATAAGATCAAAATGTTCCCACACAGGGGAGGACATCCTCCTCTTCTTAGCTGGCTCCATTCTCTCCTGACTTTCCTCACTCTCATAAACCTCCATACGGTCTCCAAACTCTCACTAACCGCAACTCTCCATCAAACACCCACATTTTTGAATGAAGTCTGAGGGGTTTATATCGCTGTCATATCTCGCGGCAAAGTTCGAACCACTTCATGAACCAGTCACGTGGTACAGCCGGGCAGCGAGGCTTCGGACGTCATCATTTTCAGCTCCTCCCATAAATGAAGCAAGCCTCGATACGCGCTTCGCGGAAACGCCCCCTCCATTACTCGACACACGCCTCGATACAGAACGTCCCATCACTAGCAAACAGAGGTGAGGACACAAAACCGGACTTAACAGAAGGCGAGCCTTTATTTAGGGCCGAAAACTTAAGGAACAAGGCAGCAAAGCAACTGAGGGAAAACCTGAACATAGACTGGGAAAACTATGGCTAAACAAAGTACAAACTAGGACTAGTTAAGGCTGGGAAACTATGACAAGGGGTAGGGGAGATAACACAGACGACGCGACGCAGACTACATGAAACACAGAGACTAAATACACATGAGGGATGATCAGGGGAAGTGGCCACACATGGGATCACAGCTGACACACATGAACCTAACGACAGGACAGGAGGGTGCAACTGAATACACTGACAATGAATACAGACTTACAAAGTAAAACAGGAAACATGGAAATTAGACATGACAAGAACTAAACATAACCACGCAGACAGGATTCATGACCCAGGGAAACTTAGTACAGGGGAGATGACATAACTGACAGCATGAACTTGACAGTACAAGACACACAGACATAAACACACGAAGGGCAAGGGAGACTTAATGCAAGGGTAATATATACAAATGGCTGGGCTACCTTAGAGAACCTAAACAAACCATAAACATCAAAATAGGCTAAACATAACACACTGGGTCACACGACCCAGAACCATGACACCTTCCTTGCTGCTTAAGTTATGCTACATCACAAGGCCATACACATTACACCAGGGACAGTGCTTCCTGTGAGGCTGTCAGGGTCCTGGGTCTCCTGACCCAGCATTTTAGTTCTTTGTGATTTTTGTATTATTGTACTTGGTGTGAGTTATTCTATAGTTTCTAGTTTCGATCCCTTGCCCTTCTCATTTCTCTGTGTCCCCTCTGTTCTGTAAGTCTGTGTCTGCATGTTTGAGTTCCCCTCCGTGTCTATCGGTTCTTAGAGTCCTCTGCCTTATGGTTTATGTCTCTGTTTCTTAGTTGCTGTCTCCACGGTGTCAAGTCTCTGTGTGATCCTTCCTGTTTTACTTTGAAGGTCCGTGACTTATGTGAATGTGTCCTGCTTTGCTTGTCTCGTCAGTTCTAATTTCCCCCAGCTGTGCTCTCCTTCTGTGTCTCATTCTCCTCGTTACTTCCCAGTGTATTTAGACCCTGTGTTTCTCTGAGTCAGTGTTGCGTCGTACCCTCAACAGGCTATGTGTGTTTTGCCTCCGTGTTGCCAGTGTTTTGTTTCCAGTTCCAGTTCAGTGTTTTCTGCTTCAGTGTTTTAGTCCACCAGCGTTTTTCTTTGTCTTTTGATGCCTTTAGTTAGTAAGAGGGTTTCCAGCAATAAAGCTGCGCTTTAAGTTGAACTTCTGTGTCTGAGTCCTGCATTTTGGATCCACCACTCCTGCCACACAGCCAACCATGACAGAACGATGCAACCATCAAATGGATCCTGCGGACTCACAGTCTCAGTATCTCGCGCAGTTGTGGAATTACTGCCGGGGCGTAATCCACGCTGAGGACACCCCCAAGAGACTCATTCAGGTGGTCTTTTTCGACAACTTTTTGTCTTCCACCCTCTGCACAGCTGGTTTTTTGGACATTAAAAGATTAAAACAACTAATAACAGCTCTGAGGGCCAGGATTTGCTTCGAACTGTTTGGCATGGGTGGTCCAGGCAAGGAAGGGTCAGCTACCCTCCTGGAAGCCCTCGCTGCCTGGTATTCTCAGCATCAGCATCCTTTCCCATCAAGATTTATCACTAAATCATTCGATCCTCCCTTAAGAGAGAAACTGCATCCTCGCTGCCTTCACCCCAGTACACCAGTGTCACCTGTGTCTCCAGTAGCTCAGCTCCCAGTGTCACCTGCCCCGCAGCCACTCTCAGCTCAGTTAGCCGCCCCGCAGCCACTCTCAGCTCGGTTAGCTGCCACTCTCAGCTCGGTTAGCTGCCACTCTCAGCTCGGTTAGCTACCCCGCAGCCACTCTCAGCTCGGTTAGCTACCCCGCAGCCACTCTCAGCTCGGTTAGCTACCCCGCAGCCACTCTCAGCTCGGTTAGCTACCCCGCAGCCACTCTCAGCTCGGTTAGCTACCCCGCAGCCACTCTCAGCTCGGTTAGCTACCCCGCAGCCACTCTCAGCTCGGTTAGCTACCCCGCAGCCACTCTCAGCTCGGTTAGCTACCCCGCAGCCACTCTCAGCTCGGTTAGCTACCCCGCAGCCACTCTCAGCTCGGTTAGCTACCCCGCAGCCACTGTCAGTTCAGTTTCCAGAGCCTCCAGTGCCGCCCGTAGCGCAGGCCCCAGTAGCTCCAGTGCCGCCCGTAGCGCAGGCCCCAGTAGCTCCAGTGCCGCCTGTAGCGCAGGCCCCAGTAGCTCCAGTGCCCCCGCTACCCGTAGCTCTGGCTCCAGTAATAGTGGTCTCACACACTCGCTCCATGCAGGGAGAAAGTATAATTTTACCTCAAGGTGCTTTTCGTAGTTCAGCTGCCTTTGGCACAGTTTGCCGCTCCAAGGCTTTCCCAGAGGCTAGGTCCCAGTCCTCAGCTGATTCTGGACCCCTGGAGTTTAAGCAGCCACCCGAGGGACCGCTCCGGCCTTCGTTTCCTGTTTCCGCTGGAGGGTCCGAGGGACCGCTCCGGCCTTCGTTTCCTGTTTCCGCTGGAGGGTCCGAGGGACCGCTCCGGCCTTCGTCTCCTGTCTCCGCTGGAGGGTCCGAGGGACCGCTCCGGCCTTTGTCTCCTGTCTCCGCTGGGGGGCCCGAGGAGCCCGTCCAGCTTCCTGCCTCGTCAGCTGGGGGGCCCGAGGAGCCCGTCCAGCCGCCAGCAGCAGCTTCCTCATCATCCTCGCCTGCTGCAGCTTCATCATCATCCTCGCCTGGCCCAGCCTCCGTGCCTTCAGCCTCGCCTGGCCCGGCCTCATTTCGGTCTGGAGCTAAACGGCCGTTTTCTAGACCGCTGGCTAGGCCACTGGCTGGGCACCATTGCCGTCGTGGGCGGCCCCCGGACCGCCTTCGCCTGAGTGGCCACCATTGCCGTCCGCACGGCCGGCCCCTGGACCCTCGTCGCCTGAGTGGCCGCCGTTGCCGTCCGCACGGCCGGCCCCTGGACCCTCGTCGCCTGAGTGGCCGCCGTTGCCTTCCGCACGGCCGGCCTCCCGAACTGTGTCGGCCCCCTGAACTGTTTGGACTCCTGTGCTGTCGGCCCCCTGGCCCTGTTTGGACTCCTGTGCTGTCGGCCCCCTGGCCGGCCCCCTGAACTGTTCTTTTTGGACGCGTGTTTTGTTTTGGGGCTTTCTTGTGCTTCGGTGTTTTTGTTTCGTGCCCTCCTTCCTGGACCCCCGCTGCCCGCCCTGGTCGGGTGGTTTTCTGTTTTGGGCGGTTTTCGGGTTTTTTTTTTTTTCGTTTTCTTGTGTTGGGCTGTCGGGAGCCAGCCCTTGGGGGGAGGGTACTGTCAGGGTCCTGGGTCTCCTAACCCAGCATTTTAGTTCTTTGTGATTTTTGTATTATTGTACTTGGTGTGAGTTATTCTATGATTTCTAGTTTCGATCCCTTGCCCTTCTCGTTTCTCTGTGTCCCCTCTGTTCTGTAAGTCTGTGTCTGCATGTTTGAGTTCCCCTCCGTGTCTATCGGTTCTTAGAGTCCTCTGCCTTATGGTTTATGTCTCTGTTTCTTAGTTGCTGTCTCCACGGTGTCAAGTTCGCATCTCTGTGTGATCCTTCCTGTTTTACTTTGAAGGTCCGTGACTTATGTGAATGTGTCCTGCTTTGCTTGTCTCGTCAGTTCTAATTTCCCCCAGCTGTGCTCTCCTTCTGTGTCTCATTCTCCTCGTTACTTCCCAGTGTATTTAGACCCTGTGTTTCTCTGAGTCAGTGTTGCGTCGTACCCTCAACAAGCTGTGTGTTTTGCCTCCGTGTTGCCAGTGTTTTGTTTCCAGTTCAGTGTTTTCTGCTTCAGTGTTTTAGTCCACCAGCGTTTTTGTTTGTCTTTTGATGCCTTTAGTTAGTAAGAGGGTTTCCAGCAATAAAGCTGCGCTTTAAGTTGAACTTCTGTGTCTGAGTCCTGCATTTTGGATCCACCACTCCTGCTTGCCCGCCTGCCACACAGCCAACCATGACAGAACGACGCAACCATCAAATGGATCCTGCGGACTCAGTCTCAGTATCTCGCGCAGTTGTAGAATTACTGCCGGGGCGTAATCCACGCTGAGGACACCCCCAAGAGACTCATTCAGGTGGTCTTTTTTGACAACTTTTTGTCTTCCACCCTCTGCACAGCTGTTTTTTTGACATTAAAAGATTAAAACAACTAATAACAGCTCTGAGGGCCAGGATTTGCTTCGAACTGTTTGGCATGGGCGGTCCAGGCAAGGAAGGGTCAGCTACCCTCCTGGAAGCCCTCGCTGCCTGGTATTCTCAGCATCAGCATCCTTTCCCATCAAGATTTATCACTAAATCATTCGATCCTCCCTTAAGAGAGAAACTGCATCCTCGCTGCCTTCACCCCAGTACACCAGTGTCACCTGTGTCTCCAGTAGCTCAGCTCCCAGTGTCACCTGCCCCTCAGCTCGGTTAGCTCGGTTAGCCGCCCCGCAGCCTCCCTCAGCTCGGTTAGCCGCCCCGCAGCCACTCTCAGCTCGGTTAGCCACCCCGCAACCACTCTCAGCTCGGTTAGCTACCCCGCAGCCACTCTCAGCTCGGTTAGCTACCCCGCAGCCACTCTCAGCTTGGTTAGCTACCCCGCAGCCACTCTCAGCTCAGTCTCCAGAGTCACCAGTGTCACTGTCAGTTCAGTCAACAGAGTCACCAGTATCACTGTCAGCTCAGTCTCCAGAGTCACCCTCAGTTCAGTCTCCAGTGTCACCCTCAGTTCAGCCTCATGACAGAGGCCATCTTCACCACACCAGGGAGTGTGCTTTTGGATGAGGCCATACACATTACACCAGGGCCTGTGGTGCTCGTTGATGCCATCCACAATACACAAGGGCCTGTGGTGCTGACCAATATCATGCACATTTCACCAGGGCCAGTCGTGTTGGCTGAGGACATCCACATTACACCAGGGCCTGTGGTTCTGGACAATACATCCACATTTCACCAGGGCCACTGTTGTTGGCTGAGGCCATACACATTACACCAGGGACAGTGCTTCCTGTGAGGCCATCTTCACCACACCACTGCCTGTGTTACTGGCACAGGCCATCCACATTACACCCGGGCTTGTGGTGTTGTCCGAAATCATCCACTTTTCACCAGGGCTTGTGTTTCTGCCTGATGACATCCACAAAACACAGGGGCCTGTGATACTGGCTGATGCCATCCACATTACACCACTACCAGTGCTTCCTGTGAGGCCATCATCACCACACCAGGGCGTGTGGTGCTGGATGAGGCCATCATCACCACACCAGGGCCTGTGGTGCTGGCCAATACCATCCACATTACACCAGGGCCAATGGTGTTGGCTGAGGAAATTAACATTAGACCAGGAACTGTGTTGCTGGCTGAGGCCACCTATATTTCACGAGGGCCTGTGTTATTGGCTGATGCCATCCACAATACACCAGGGCCAGTGATTTCTGTGAGGCCATCTTCACTAGACCAGGGTCTGTGCTGCTTGCTGATGACATCGAAAATACACCAGGGCCAGTGATTCCTGTGAGGCCATCTTCACCAGACCAGGGCCTGTGCTGCTAGCCATCCAAATTACCCAAAGGCCTGTGGTGGTGGCCGAAAACAACCACATTTCACCAGGGCCTGTGGTGTTGCTGAATGAGGCCATCCACATTATACCAGGGCCTGTGCTACTCGTTGATACCATCCACATTTCACCAGGGCCTGTGCTGCTGGCTGATACCATCCACATTTTACAGGGGCCTGTGCTTTTGGCTGATGCCATTCACATTACACCAGGGCCAGTGGTGTTGGTTGAGGACATTCACATTTCACCTGGGGCTGTGGTGCTGAACCATTTCATGCACATTTCACCAGATCAAGTGGTGTTGGTTATGGCCATTCACATTACATCAGTGTGTGTGGTGCTGTCCAATACCATCCATATTTCACCAGGGACAGTTTTGTTAGATCAGGCCATCCACATTACAACAGGGCCTGTGATACTGGCTGAGGACATTTACAGTTCACCAGGGCCTGTGGTCATGGCTGAGGCCATCTACATTTCACCAGGGCCTGTGTTGGTGGCTGATCCCATCCACAATATACAAAGGCCTGTGCTACTGGCTGATGCCATCCACATTACACCAGGGCCAGTGCTCCCTATGAGGCCATCTTCACCACACCACTGTCTGTGTTGCTGGCAGAGGCCATACACATTGCACCAGGGCCAATGCTCCCTGTGAGGCCATCTTCACCACACCAGGGCCTGCGTTGCTGGCTGATGTGATCCACAATTCACAACGGCCTGTGCTACTGGCTAAGGCCATTCACATTAAACCAGGGTGTGTGGTGCTGACCAATACGATCCATATTTCACCAGGGCCACTGTTGTTGGCTGAGGCCATACACATAGCACCAGGGACAGTGCTTTTGGCTGAGGCCATCATCACCACACCAGGGCGTGGGGTGCTGAGTGAGGCCGACCACATTACACCAGGACCTGTGTTACTCGTTGATGCCATCCACATTACACCAGGGCCTGTGGTGCTGGCCAATGCCATCCACATTTCACCAGGGCCAGTGTTGTTGGATGAGGCCATTCACATTACAGCAGGGCCTGTGTTGCTGGCCGAAACGATCCACATTTGACAAGGGCCAGTGGTGTTGCTGGCTGATGCCATTCACAATACCACAGAGGTCCAGTCGTTGGGCCTGTGCTACCTGCTGATGCCATCTACATTACACCAGGGCCTGTGGTTCTGGCCAATACCACCGACATTTCACCAGGACCAGCGTTGGTAGATGAGGCCATCCACATTACACCAGGGACAGTGCTTCCTGTGAGGCCATCTTCACCACAACAGGGACTGTTCTGTTGGCGGAAACCATCCACATTACATCAGAGCCATTGGTCCTTGCCGATGTCATCCACATTTCACCAGGGCCAGTGGTGTTGGCTAAGGCCATCCACATTACACCAAGGTCTGTGGTTCTGGCCATTACCATCCACATTTCACCTAGGCCAGTGTTGGTAGATGAGGCCATCCACATTACAACAGGACCTGTGCTACTGGCTGAGGCCATCCACATTATACCACGGAATGTGCTCCCTGTGAGGCTATCGTCACCACACCAGGGCCTGTATTGCTGGCTTAGACCATCCACATTGCACCAGGGCTAGTGCTCCCTCTGAGGCCAACTTCACGACAGCAGGGCCTGCGCTGCTGTCTGAGGTCATCTACATTTCACCAGAGCCTGTGTTGCTGGCTGATGTGATCCAAATTACACAAGGGCCTGTGCTACTCGTTGATGCCATCCACATTAAACCAGGGCCTGTGGTGCAGGCCCAAACCATCCACATTTCGCCAGGGCTTGTGTTGCTGGCTGATGCGATCCACAATACACAAGGGCCTGTGCTACTGGCTGAGGACATTCACATTACACCAGGGCCTGTGGTGCTGGCTAATACCATCCACATTTCACCAGGGCCAGTGTTGTTGCCTGAGGAAATACACATTACACCAGGGACAGTGCTTCCTGTGAGGCCATCTTCACCACAACAGGGCCTGTGCTACTGGCTGAGACAGACTACATTTCACCAGAGCGCATGTTGCCGGCTGTGGCCATCTACATTTCACCAGGGCTTGGCTGCTGTCTGAGGCCATCCACATTACACCATGGCCTGTGCTTCCTGTGTGGCAATCATCACCAAACCAGGGCCTGTGGTGCTGGATTAGGCCATCCACATTTCACCAGGGATTGTGTTGCTGGCTGATGCGTTCCACAAAACACAAGGGCCTTTACTACTGGCTGAGGATATTCACATTACACCAGGGCCTGTGGTGGTGGCCAATATAATCCACATTTCACCAGGGCCTGTGTTGTTGGCTGAGGCCATACACATTACACAAGGGACAGTGCTTCCTGTGAGGCCATCTTCACCACACTAGGGCCTGTGCTACTGGCTGAGGACATTCACATCACACCAGGGCCTGTGGTGCTGGCCAATACCATCCACATTTCACCAGGGCCAGTGTTTTTGGATGAGGCCATTCATGTTATACAAGGGCCTGTGGTGCTAGCCAATACCATCCACATCACACCAGGGCCAATGGTGTTGGCTGAGGACATTAACATTAGACCAGGAACTGTGTTGCTGGCTGAGGCCACCTATATTTCATGAGGGCCTGTGTTGATGGCTGATGCCATCCACAATACAACACTAGACCAGGGTCTGTGCTGCTTGCTGATGACATCGAAAATACACCAGGGCCAGTGATTCCTTTGAGGCCATCTTCACCAGACCAGGGCCTGTGCTGCTAGCCATCCAAATTACCCAAAGGCCTGTGTTGCTGGCCGAAAACAACCACATTTCACCAGGGCCTGTGGTGTTGCTGGATGAGGCCATCCACATTATACCAGGGCCTGTGCTACTCGTTGATACCATCCACATTTCACCAGGGCTTGTGTTGCTGGCTGATGCGATCCACAGTACACAAGGGCCTGGTCTACTGGTGAGGACATTCACATTACAACATGGCCTGTTGTGCTGGCCAATACCATCCATATTTCACCAGGGCCATTGTGGTTGGCTGAGGCCATACACTTTACATCTGGGACAGTGCTTCCTTTGAGGCGATCTTCACCACACAGGGACTGTACTGTTGGATGATTCCATCCACATTACACCAGGGCCTGTGCTACTCGATGATACCATCCACATTTCAGCAGGGCCACTGTTGTTGGCTGAGACCATATACTTTACATCAGGGACAGTGCTTCCTGTCAGGCCATCATCAGCACACCAGGGCCTGTGGTGCTGGATGATGCCAACAACAACAACAACAACAATCTTTATTTATAGAGCACATTTAAAAACCAACGGCATGCCAAAGTGCTTAACATAAAACAAATTAACACAAGTATAATCAAAGTCATAAAAACAAAAATTAAAAGTGTAAAATTATGTTCACAGGAAAAAGCCACCAATAGAAAAAGTATAACTATAGCACATAACTATAGCATAATATAACTATGCCATCAAAACACAATGGTGATATGACATGCACAGCGCAAATAAAAGCATAATAGCAAAATTAATAGAATAAATCACTGCAAACAAGGCCAGCATTTAACCGGTAGAAAAAGCAAGATTGAATAGAGTCAGACGCCCGGATGCCAATCGGAAAGTTGTTCCATAACTCTGGTGCAGCCAGAGCAAACGCTCGATCACCTCTAGACTTCAGCCGAGATCTAGGCTGCACCAACAGTAACTGTGAGGATGATCTTAAAGCCCTAGTAGGAACATATGAGCTTAGGAGTTCCTTAAGATAGCTCGGTGCTATGTTGTTAGTGATTTTAAAAGTAAACAGCAGAATTTTAAATTGGATACGGTATTTCACAGGCAACCAGTGCAAATCAGCTAGGACGGGAGTAATGTGGGCAAACTTCCTAGTTTTGGTTAGAATGCGTGCAGCAGCATTTTGGACTGTCTGTAATCTATGAAGGAGGGCAGAGTGGAGACCAAAATAGAGTGAATTGCAGTAATCCAGTCTCGAAGTTACAAAGGCATGGATGAGCTTTTCCAGGGCTTTATGCGGGATATACTGCCTGGCCTTAGAAATAAGGCGGAGCCATTGCTTGACCTCACACATGCACTCTCGAAAACAATTCAAGGACAAAGCTAGGTCATCATTTACCTCAAAGTAGATCTGAATGTCATCGGCATAATAATGAAAAGCGATGTGATATTTCTCAAAGATAGCGCTTAAAGGAAGCATGTACAATGAGAACAGAGTAGGGCCTAACACAGATCCCTGAGGGACACCACAGCAGACAGGTACAGCAGAGGAAGAGGAAGTGGCCAAATGAACCGAGGAGAGCCGATTGGAGAGGTATGATTTAAACCAATCCAGGGCAGTACCCTTGATGCCTACAGTTAGGGCTGCTCAATTAATCGAATTTTAATCACGATTACGATCTGGGCTTTCAACGATCATTAAAAATGACTGAGCCGATTATTAGTCCCTCCCTCATTTATCCGCGACACCTTAAAGGCCGGTCCGTGAAAATATTGTCGGGCGCAAAAAAGGTTGGAGACCGCTGATTAAGAGGACCCGAGGGAAGCCCGGAAAGCTAAACAGAAGTTATTTGGAGAGGAGAGTGACTGCCGCTGGTTGAAAAGAGAGGTAAAAAAAACTTCAGTGGTGTTGCACACTATTTTATATTATTTTTTAAAGTCATTGTTAACCCTTTAAAGCCGGTCAGAGCAGCACGCTCCGTGTTGTGTAACTATTTTTAAATCCCTGTAGAACCGGAACTGTGTAAGCTAGCGCAATAATTTGTTTTGCATATGAAACCGGAGGAGTTGTACTTACATCTGATGCCATCAGCTTGTCCTCGGTCACAGTTTCCTTCCACATAAAGCTTTGCAAAAACTGCATAAAAAGCTCTTGCAGGAACAAAAACACAATATTCCAGAAACACGCTTTGCCGTTCCTATCAGCTGTTCGTAACACTTCCCACAGTGAAACAGACGTCAGCGGGAACTGTCGCATGTCCGCCATTTCCTGGCCGAAACCGGAAGTGACGTCATTTTCGCGGAAATTGTAGTTTTTTACTTGTAGGCCTTAAAAGCCTATACTGGTCATGTTTGACCTTTCTGAATAGTTGCTGGGATGCTTAGAACTCAAATTGCACTGCTGGAAATAGTTTATTTTGATGCACATGCTGTTTTCTTTGCAAATTTGCATCATAGGATTGTTTTTTCGTTTTTCCTGCAGTATATAAAAATTGGTGTATCTCCAAAATAAAACTATGAAGACACTCAAAATAAATTTCCTGTTGTTGTAAACTTTTTTTTGCAACTTTTTTGTATTTAAAGTTTTGAGGGATAAACCTCTTAAATTTCTCCAAGTAGAAATACATGTAAAAAACAAAACCGATTTTCAATTTTTTTGTAGTTTATTGCACTTTTTTGCAATTAATGTAGTTACTATGGACTTAATGCATACATATTATTAAAATATGGGCTATAACAGTTGCATAGCAAATTGAAATGCTCCCACAAACGGCACTACAGCATGTAAAAAAAAAATAATATAAGCTCTGGCGGACTTGGTTCTATAGTAGGTCTTAAAGGGTTAAATAAATATCGTCAAATAATCGCGATCTCAATTTCAGTGAAAATAATCGTGATTATCATTTTTGCCATAATCGAGCAGCCCTACCTACAGTGTGCTCAAGTCTCGCCAATAGGATGTTATGATCAACCATATCAAATGCCGACGATAGATCCAATAGCACTAGGACCGAGGAGCATCCATTATCGGCCATTAATAGAAGGTCATTAAGAACTCGGAGCAGCGCTGACTCAGTGCTATGATGTGGTTTGAAGGCCGATTGGAATTGATCATTAATGCTATTCTCATCCAGGTAGGCCTGGAGTTGAAGCAAAACTATCTTCTCAAGAAGTTTGGCCAAGAACGGAAGCTTGGAAATCGGCCTATAGTTCGCATAATCATTATAATCGAGGTTCCTTTTTTTAAGAACAGGCTGAATTATAGCATGTTTAAAGGCTGATGGTACGCAGCCGGAAAGCAAAGAAGAGTTCAAAAGGGACAATATACTAGGTCCAATTGCACTGAAACAGTCCTTAACTATACGAGATGGAAGAACATCATATACGGGATTAGTATTGTTCAGTTGTTCAACTAGACGCTTAAGAGTAGGGAGTGAAACGGGTTCAAACTGATGGAAGGTAGAGGAACAGTCAGGGATAAATGCAGGGCCTGTCATTAAAGGAAGAGCAGATTTAAGAGATGAAACTTTATCTAAAAAATAATTAAAAAATTGTTCGCAAGGAACCGGGGAGCACGGTAGCGGCATAGTGGGGCAGGTGTTAACCACAGAGTTAAAAATTTTAAATAAAATTCGAGGATTGTTACCATTGGTAGAGATAATTTTTGAAAGGAAAGCTGCTTTAGCCATTTTGGCAGCAGTTTGAAACTTCAGCTAATACGTAGGATGTCGTAAGATGCCTGGAGTTTATCTTTCCTCCACCTCCTCTCATCACGCCGACACACACGTCGTAGAGCGCGAACAGAGTCGCTTAACCAGCATTGTGAATAAGTTCTGGGGCGCTTCATTTTAATAGGTGCAACAATGTCGAGGATGGAGGAACATGTAGTTAACAGGGTATTGGCAAAATTCTCAACCGTATGAGGGGTAAGACAATCTGACGTAATAGATGCAGAATTCACAAAAGAAGCAGAGAAATTCACCACAGTATCAGCATTAACAGTACGCATAGGGCAAAGAGGAGCCTCAAGGTGTAATCCGATATTACCTAGGTCAACATCGAAGATAACCGGGGAGTGGTCGGAAAGACCAGTATTTCTAATATCCTTAATGCATATATCCACGCCATATGTAAAGACCAAATCAAGGGTATGGCCTTTAACATGGGTTGGTTCATTCACCCACTGAGTAAGATTAAAAGAGTTAGTCAATGCAAGAAAATCTTTGGCCAATTGGTCATCCATACAGCAGACATGTATATTAAAATCACCAGAAATAATAACAAAGCCATATTTAAAAAGAATGGATCCCAAAAAGTCAGTAAATTCAGAAATAAACATCTTGTGGTATTTAGGCGGACGATAAACCACAACACACAGAGTAGTCCGAGAGCCAGTCAGCTCCAATAACTGACCTTCAAAGCTAGAGTAGATGGGGGAGGATAGCAGCCGAGCTTCATGTTTGTTTTTAAAAACCGAGGCTAAGCCGCCACCTCTGCCAGTGAGCCTTGGTGAGCTAAAAAAAAAAAAAGCACAGTCAGGAGGGAGAAGCTCAGAGAAGGGGATGAACTCACCCGGAGAAGTCCACGTCTCTGTCAGAAATAGAACGTCCAGTCCCGTGGTGAGGAAAAAGTCATTTAAGAGAAAAGCCTTATTCGAGAGAGACCTGACGTTAAATAAAGCCATCCGAGTCCGAGGAGCTAGGTCATTAGCGGTGGCCCGTCGCAGAGTGCTGAGGTTGTTATGTTGAACACCACGACCGAGCGACGTTATCCAGGACCGAACAGGGAGGCAAGCCACTGGGCAGGCAGGGTAGGTTTGAAGGCCAGCAAGTCAGATCCAACGATGACTCAACAGTTTAACCGCGGAGCGGCTCCTGGAATAGTGGATGAAACGTGAAAGCTCACGGCTTGTAAAAGGGTAATCCGTAGCCATGGCTCTAAGATAAGCCTTGAAGCGGAAGCGAACGCCACTCCTTCTACCCCGTTTCCTGAAGCGTTTCTTACGCAGAGTGGAAAAAGGTAAGTAGGTCACACTGGTGGGGGAAACGGGCATCAAGGGGATTGCATCGCCCAAGGTCCCACAGAGGTCCAGTCGTTGGGGATAGGAAAACCGAAGATTCAGGAGTGTGTCTCTGTCATAAGTAATTAGCGTACAGTCACCTAGTGAACATAAAACCAAAGATAAAACAACAAGGAGTGCTACGCCAAGGCGCAGTCGAAGTCGAAGACGGCCTGCCATGCACATCAACATTACACCAGGGCCTGTGCTACTCGTTGATGCCATCCACATTACACCAGGGCCTTTGGTGCTGGCCAATTCCATCCACATATCACCAGGGCCAGTGTTGTTGACTCAGGCCATCCACATTACACCACTGCCAGTGCTTCCTGTGATGCCATCATCACCAAACCAGGGCCTGTGGTGCTGGCTGACGCCATCCACATTACACCAGGGCCTCTGCTACTCGATGATACCATCCACATTTCACCAGGGATTGTGTTGCCGGCTAATGCGTTCCAGAAAACACAAGGGCCTTTACTACTGGCTGAGGATATTCACAATACACCAGGGCCTGTGGTGCTGGCCAATATAATCCACATTTCACCGGGGCCACTGTTGTTGGCTGAGGCCATACACATTACACAAGGGACAGTGCTTCCCGTGAGGCCATCTTCACCACACCAGGGCCTGTGCTTTTGGCTGAGGCGATCCACATTACATCACGGCCTGTGATGCCGGCTTCTACCATCCACATTACATCAGGGACAGTGATTGCTGTGTGGCCATCTTCACCCCACCAGTGCCTCTGCTGCTCGTTGATGCCATCCACATTACACCTGGGCCTCTGGTGCTGACCGATATCATGCACATTTCACCAGGGCCAGTGGTGTTGGCTAAGGCGATTCACATTACACCAGGGTGTGTGGTGCTGACCAATACCATCCATATTTCACCAGGGACAGAGTTGTTAGATGAGGCCATCCACATTACAACAGGGCCTGTGCTACTGGCTGAGGACATTTACATTTCACCAGGGCCTGTGGTCATGGCTGAGGCCAACTACATTTCATCAGGGCCTGTGGTCATGGCTGAGGACATTCACATTACACCAGGGCCTGTGGTGCTGGCCAATACCATCCACATTTCATCTGGGCCAGTGTTGGTAGATGAGGCCATCCACATTACAACAGGGCCTCTGTTGCTGGCTGATGTGATCCACATTACACAAGGGCCTGTGCTACTCGTTGATGCCATCCACATTAAACCAGGGCCTGTGGTGCAGGCCGAAACCATCCACATTTCACCAGGGCTTGTGTTGCTGGCTGATGCGATCCACAATACACAAGGGCATGTGCTACTGGCTGATGCCATCCCCATTACAGCAGGGCCTGTGGTGTTGGCTGAGGACATTCACATTACGCCAGGGCCTGTGGTGTTGGCCAATACCATCCACATTTAAAGAGGGCCAGTGTTGTTGGCTGAGGACATACACATTACACCAGGGACAGTGCTTCCTGTGAGGCCATCTTCACCACAACAGGGCCTGTGCTACTGGCTGAGGCAGACTACATTTCACCAGAGCGCATGTTGCCGGCTGAGGCCATCTACATTTCACCAGGGCCTGGCTGCTGTCTGAGGCCATCCACATTACACCATGGCCTGTGCTTCCTTTGAGGCCATCTTCACCACACCAGGGCCTGTACTGTTGGTTGAGGCCATCCACATTACACCAGGTACAGTTCTTCCTGTGTGGCAATCATCAGCAAACCAGGGCCTGTGGTGCTGGATGAGGCAGACTACATTTCACCAGAGCGCATGTTGCCGGCTGAGGCCATCTACATTTCACCAGGGCCTGGCTGCTGTCTGAGGCCATCCACATTACACCATGGCCTGTGCTTCCTTTGAGGCCATCTTCACCACACCAGGGCCTGTACTGTTGGTTGAGGCCATCCACATTACACCAGGTACAGTTCTTCCTGTGTGGCAATCATCAGCAAACCAGGGCCTGTGGTGCTGGATGAGGCCATCCACATTTCACCAGGGATTGTGTTGCTGGCTGATGCGTTACACAAAACACAAGGGCCTTTACTACTGGCTGAGGATATTCACATTACACCAGGGCCTGTGGTGCTGGCCAATATAATCCACATTTCACCGGGGCCACTGTTGTTGGCTGAGGCCATACACATTACACAAGGGACAGTGCTTCCTGTGAGGCCATCTTCACCACACCAGGGCCTCTTCTGCTCGTTGATGCGATCCACATTACACCTGGGCCTGTGGTGCTGACCGATATCATTCAAATTCAAAATTTTATTTGTCACGTACACAGTCATACACAGTACGATATGTAGTGAAATGCTTGGACAACTGCTCGTGACCTAAAGAAAACAAAAAAGGAAAAGGCTATGAATAAGATAGGAAATAAATATGAAAAATTAAAAAGGGTAAATTTAAGTAGGAAGGAATAAAATATAAATTAAGGTTAAAAATGAAATAACTGTACAACACAAATTAGAATGAAGGGTAAATTTAACTGGGAAAGAATGAGATAAAATATATAAATTAAAGTTGAAAATAAAATAACTGTACAACAAAATACACAATATAGAACTATATAAGAATGTATGAAGAAATATAAATAAATATATACACAATAACAGCAGCTGTACAAGTATTAACTGGAAATGAAGAATATAATGTCCGGTGTTGTGCAATCCACATTATGTCTTGTGCAGTGCAAATATGCTTAAAGTGATTTAAGTGATGAAGTGAAAACAATGTCCAGAATGTCCAGTGTGTGTGTAAGAACTGTATGTGTGGGTCAATACTGTGTGGTGGTGTGATTGAGAGACCGTATCGCCTGTGGGAAGAAGCTCCTCCTCAGTCTCTCTGTGTTGGTCTTCAGGGAGCGGAATCGCTTTCCTGACCTCAACAGAGAGAACAGTCTGTTGTTGGGATGGCTGAGGTCCTTCACGATCTTCCTGGCCTTGGTCCAGCACCGCCTGCTGTAGATTGAGTGCAGGTCAGGGAGCTCGGAGCGGATGGTGCGCTCAGCTGACCGCACAACCCTCTGTAGAGCTCGTCTGTCCTGCATGGTGCTGTTCCCGAACCAGGTTAAGATGTTTCCCGCCAGGATGCTCTCTATGGTTCACGAGTAAAAGTTCCTGAGCACCTTGGAGGGCAGTTGGAAGTCTCTCAAGCGTCTGAGGTGGTAGAGACGCTGTCGGGCCTTTTTCACCACGGTGTTGATGTGACAGGACCATGACAGGTCCTGCGTGATGTGAACTCCGAGGTATTTGAAGCTGTCCACTCTATCCACTGGGCACTCGTTGATGACGGGGGTCTGGTAGGTCCTCTCCTGCTTAGTGCTGAAGTCCACTATCAGCTCCTTTGTCTTACTGACGTTTAGAAGGAGTTTGTTCCTCTGGCACCAGTTCTCCAGATTTGTAATCTCCTTCAGGTAGGCCGTCTCGTTGTTATCAGAGATCAGGCCCACCTGTTCGTCAGCAAACTGACCATCATGCACATTTCACCAGGGTGTGTGGTGCTGACCAATCCCATCCATATTTCACCAGCGACAGAGTTGTTAGATGAGGCCATCCACATTACAACAGGGGCTGTGCTACTGGCTGAGGACATTTACATTTCACCAGGGCCTGTGGTCATGGCTGAGGCCAACTAAATTTCATCAGGGCCAGTGGTCATGGCTGAGGACATCCACATTTCACCAGGGCCAGTGTTGTTGGATGAGGCCATTCACGTTACACCAGGGCCTGTGGTGCTAGCCAATACCATCCACATTACACCAGGGCCAATGGTGTTGGCTGAGGACATTCACATTACACCAGGGCCTGTAGTGCTGGCCAATACCATCCACATGTCACCAGGGCCAGTGTTGTTTGCTGAGGCCATCCACATTACACCAGGGACAGTGCTTCCTGTGAGGCCATCTTCACCAGGACCTGTGCTGCTGGTTGAAGCCATTCAAATTACACCACGGCCTCTGGTGCTGGCCAATACCATCCACATTTCACCAGGGCCACTGTTGTTGGCTTAGGCCATCCACATTACACCAGAGACTGTGATGCCGCCTTCTACCATCCACATTACACCAGGGCCCGTGCTTCCTGTGAGGCCATCTTTACCCCACCAGGGCCTTTGATGCTCGTTGATGCCATCCACATTAGGGCCTGTGATGCTGGCCGATATCATGCACATTACACCAGGGCCAGTGGTGTAAGCTAAGGCCATCCACATCACACCAAGGTGTGTGGTGCTTTACCAATACCATCCATATTTCACAAGGGCCAGTGTTGTTAGATTATGCCATCCACATTACACCAGGTCCTGTGCTGCTGGCTGAGGCCATCCACATTGCAGTAGGGCCTGTGCTGCTGGCTGAGGCCACCTATATTTCACTAGGGCCTGTGTTGATGGCTGATGCCATCCACAATACACCAGGGCCAGTGATTTCTGTGAGGCCATCTTCACTAGACCAGGGTCTGTGCTGCTTGCTGATGCCATTGAAAATACACCAGGGCCAGTGATTCCTGTGAGGCCATCTTCACCAGACCAGGGCCTGTGCTGCTAGCCATCCAAATTACCCAAGGGCCTGTGTTGTTGGCCGAAAACAACCACATTTCACCAGGGCCTGTGGTGTTGCTGGATGAGGCCATCCACATTACAAAAGGGCCTGTGCTACTCGTTGATACCATCCACATTTCACCAGGGCTTGTGTTGCTGGTTGATGCGATCCACAGTACACAAGGGCCTGTGCTACTGGCTGAGGACATTCACATTACAACATGGCCTGTTGTGCTGGCCAATACCATCCGCATTACACCACGGACAGTGCTTCCTGTCAGGCCATCATCACCACACCAGGTCCTGTGGTGCTGGATGATGCCATCAACATTACACCAGGGCCTGTGCTACTCGTTGATGCCATCCACATTACACCTGGGCCTGTGGTGCTGACCGATATCATGCATATTTCACCAGGGTGTGTGGTGCTGACCAATACCATCCATATTTCACCAGCGACAGAGTTGTTAGGTGAGGCCATCCACATTACACCAGGGCAAGTGTTGTTGGCTAAGGCCATTCACATTACACCAGGGTGTGTGGTGCTGACCAATACCATCCATATTTCACCAGGGACAGTGTTGTTAGATGAGGCCATCCACATTACAACAGGGCCTGTGCTACTGGCTGAGGACATTTACATTAGACCAGGGACAGTGCTTCCTGTGAGGCCATCATCACCACACCAGGGCCCGCACTGTTGGATGAGGCCATCCAAATTACACCAGGGAATGTTCTTCCTGTGAGGCCATTATCACCACACCAGGGCCTGTGGTGTTGGATAAGGCCATCCACATTTCACCAGGGCCTGTGCTTTTGGCTGAGGCCATCCACATTACATTACGGCCTGTGACGCCGACTTCTACCATCCACATTACACCAGGGACAGTGCTTCCTGTGAGGCCATCTTCACCCCACCAGGGCCTCTGCTGCTCATTGATGCGATCCACATTACACCTGGCCCTGTGCTGCTGAACGATATCATGCACATTTAACCAGGGACAGTGTTGTTAGATGAGGCCATCCACATTACAACAGGGCCTGTGGTACTGGCTGAGGACATCTACATTTCACCAGGGCCTGTGTTGGTGGCTGATCCCATCCACAATATACAAAGGCCTGCGTTACTGGTGGAGGCAATCCACATTGCACCAGGGCCTGTGGTGTTGGCTGGGGACATGCACATTACGCCAGGGCCTGTGGTGCTGGCCAATATCATCCACATTTCACCAGGAAAAGTGTTGTTGGCTGAGGCCATCCACATTACACCAGGGCCAGTGCTCCCTGTGAGGCCATAATGACCACACCAGGGCCTGTGCTGCTGGGTGATACATCCTCCTTTCCCCGGGGCCTGCGTTGCTGGCTGAGGCTATCCACATTTCACCAGAACTACGTTGCTGGCTCATGCCATCCACTTTACATCAGGGCCTGTGCTACTCGTTGATGGTCTCCACATTACACCCGGGCCTGTGGTGCTGTCTGAAACCATCCACATTTCACCAGGAATTGTGTTGCTGGCTGATGACATCCACAAAACACAAGGGCCTGTGATACTGGCTGATGGCATTCACATTACACCAGGGCCAGTGGTGTTGGCTGAGGACATTCACATTATACCAGGGACAGTGCTTCCTTTGAGGCCATCTTCACCACACCAGGGCATGTGCTTTAGGCTAAGGCCATCCACATTACATCACGGCCTGTGACGCCGACTTCTACCATCCACATTACACCAGGGACAGTGCTACCTGTGAGGCCATCTTCACCCCACCAGGGCCTCTGCTGCTCATTGATGCCATCCACATTACACCTGGCCCTGTGCTGCTGGCTGAGGACATCTACATTTCACCAGGGCCTGTGTTGGTGGCTGATCCCATCCACAATATACAAAGGCCTGCGTTGCTGGCTGAGGCCATCCACATTGCACCAGGGCCACTGCTCCCTGTGAGGCCATATTGACCACACCAGGGCCTGTGCTTCTGGCTGATACCATTCTGATTACACCAGGGCCTGCGTTGCTGGCTCATGCCATCCATATTACACCAGTGCATGTGATGCTGTCCGAAACCATCCACATTTCACCAGGGCTTGTGTTGCTGGATGATGCCATCAACATTTCACAAGGGTCAGTGTTGTTGGCTGTGGCCATCCACATTACACCACTGCCAGTGCTCCCTGTGAGGCTGTCTTCACCACACCAGGGCCTGTGCTACTGCCTGATGCCATCAACATTACACCAGATCCAGTGCTACCTGTGAGAACATCTTCACCAGACCAGGGTCTTTGCTAGTGCCTGATGCCATCCACATTATATCAGGGCCACTGCTTCCTGTGAGGCCATCTTCACCACACCAGGTCCTGTACTGCTTTCTGAGGCCATCTACATTACACAAGGGACTGTGTTGCTGGCTTAGACCAATTAAATTTTACCAGGGCCTGTGCTACTCGTTGATGCCATGCACATTACACCAAGGCCTGTGGTTTTGGCGGTTACCATCCACATTTTTACCAGGGCCAGTGTTGTTGGATGAGGCCATCCACATTACACCAGGGACAGTGCTTCCTGTGAGGCCATCATCACCACACCAGGGCATGTGATGCTGGATGAGGCCATCCACATTACACCAGGGCCTGTGCTACTTGATGATACCATCCACATTTCACCAGGGCTTGTGTTGCTGGCTGATGCGTTCCACAATACGCAAGGGCCTGTGCTACTGGCTGAAGACTTTCACATTACGCCAGGGCCAGTGGTGCTGGCCAATACCATCCACATTTCACCAGGGCCTGTGTTGTTGGATGATGCCATCCACATTACACCAGGGACAGTGTTTCCTGTGAGGCCATCATCACCACACCAGGGCATGTGGTGCTGGAGGAGGCCATCTTCACCACACCAAGGCCCGTACTGTTGGATTAGGCCATCCAAATTACACCAGGGACAGTTATTCCTAAGAGGCCATCATCACCATACCAGGGCCTGTGGTGCTGGATAAGGCCATCCACATTACACCAGGGCCTGTGCTACTCGATGATACCATCCACATATCACCAGGGCTTGTGTTGCTGGCTGATGACATCCACAATACGCAAGGGCCTGTGCTACTGGCTTAGGACATTCACATTACAACAGGGCCAGTGGTGCTGGCCAATATCAACCACATTTCACCAGGGCCACTGTTGTTTTTGAGGCGATCCACATTACATCACGGTCTGTGATGCCGGCTTCTGCCATCCACATTACACCAGGGACAGTGCTTCCTGTGAGGCCATCTTCACCCCGCCAGTGCCTCTGCTGCTCGTTGATGCCATCCACATTACACCTGGGCCTGGGCTGCTGACAGATATCATGCACATTTCACCGGGGCCAGTGGTGTTGGCTAGGGCCATTCACATTAAACCAGGGTGTGTGGTGCTGACCAATACCATCCATATTTCACCAGGGACAGTGTTGTTAGATGAGGCCATCCACATTACAACAGGGACTGTGCTACTGGCTGAGGACATTTACATTTCACCAGGGCCTGTGGTCATGGCTGAGGCCAACTACATTTCACCAGGCAGGGCCTGTGGTCATGGCTGATGCCATCCACCTTACACCAGGGCCAGTGGTGTTGGCTGAGGACATTAGCATTTCACCAGGGCCTGTGGTGCTGACCAATACCATCCACATTTCACCAGGGCCTGTGTTGGTGGCTGAACCCATCCACAATATCCAAAGGCCTGCATTGCTGGCTGAGGCCATCCACATTGCACCTGGGCCAGTGGTGTTGGCTAAGGCCATTCACGTTACACCAGGGTGTGTGGTGCTGACCAATACCATGCATATTTCACCAGGGACAGTGCTTCCTGTGAGGCCATCATCACCACACCAGGGCCTGTGGTGCTGGCTGAAACCATCCACATTTCACAAGGGCCAGTGGTGTTGCTGGCTGATGCCATTCACAATACTCAAGGGCCTGTGCTACTGGCTGATGCCATCTACATTACAGCAGGGCCTGTGGTACTGGCCAATACCACCGACATTTCACCAGTGCCAGTGTTGTTTGCTGAGGCCATCCACATTACACCAGGGACAGTGCTTCATTTGAGGCCATCTTCACCACACCAGGGACTGTGCTGTTGGCTGAAGCCATCCACATTACATGAGGGCCATTGGTCCTTGCCGGTGTCATCCACATTTCACCAGGGCCAGTGGTGTTTGCTATGGCCATCCACATTACACCAAGGTCTGGGGTGCTGGCCATTACCATCCACATTTCTACTGGGCCAGTGTTGGTAGATGAGGCCATCCACATTTCACCAGGGCCTGGCTGCTGTCTGAGGCCATCCACATTACACCATGGCCTGTGCTTCCTGTGAGGCCATCTTCACCACACCAGGGCCTGTACTGTTGGATGAGGCCATCCACATTACACCTGGGCCTGTGGTGCTGGCCAATATAATCCACATTTCACCAGGGTGTGTGGTGCTGACCAATACCATCCATATTTCACCAGCGACAGAGTTGTTAGATGAGGCCATCCACATTACAACAGGGCCTGTGCTACTGGCTGAGGACATTTACATTTCACCAGGGCCTGTGGTCATGGCTGAGGCCAACTACATTTCATCAGGGCCTGTGGTCGTGGCTGAGGACATTCACATCACACCAGGGCCTGTGGTGCTTGCCAATACCATCCACATTTCACCAGGGCCAATGTTGTTGGATGAGGCCATTCACATTACACCAGGGCCTGTGGTGCTAGGCAATACCATCCCCATTGCACCAGGGCCAATGGTGTTGGCTGAGGACATTCACATTACACCAAGGCCTGTGGTGCTGGCCAATACCATCCGCATTTCACCAGGGCCAGTGTTGTTGGATGAGGCCATCCAAATTATACCAGGGACAGTGCTTCCTGTGAGGCCATCATCACCACACCAGGGCCTGTGGTGCTGGCTGATGCCATCCACAGTACACAAGGGCGTCTGCTGCTAGCCTTCCACATTACTCAAGGGCCTGTTTTGCTCGCTGATGCCATTCACAATACTCAAGGGCCTGTTCTACTGGTTGATGCCAACTACATTACAGCAGGGCCTGTGGTGCTGGCCAATACCATCCACATTTCACCAGGGCCAGTGTTGTTGGATGAGGCCATCCAAATTACACCAGGGACAGTGCTTCCCGTGAGGCCATCATCACCACAACAGGGCCTGTGGTGCTGGTTGATGCCATCCACAGTACATAAGGGCCTGTGCTGCTAGCCTTCAACATTACCCAAGGGCCTGTGTTGCTGGCTGATGCCATTCACAATACTCAAGGGCCTGTGCTACTGGCTGAGTCCACCTATATTTCACGAGGGCCTGTGTTGATGGCTGATGCCATCCACAATACACCAGGGCCAGTGATTTCTGTGAGGCCATCTTCACTAGACCAGGGTCTGTGCTGCTTGCTGATGCCATCGAAAATACACCAGGGCCAGTGCTACTCGTTGATACCATCCACATTTCACCAGGGCCTGTGGTGCTGGATGATGCCATTGACATTACACCAGGGCCTCTGCTACTCGTTGATACCAACCACATTTCACCAGGGCTTGTGTTGCTGGCTGATGCGATCCACAATACACAAGGGCCTGTGCTTCTGGCTGAGGACATTCACATTACACCAGGGCCTGTGGTGCTGGCCAATACCATCCACATTTCACCAGGGCTTGTGTTGATGGCTGATGCCATCCACAATACACCAGGGCCAGTGATTTCTGTGAGGCCATCTTCACTAGACCAGGGTCTGTGCTGCTTGCTGATGACATCGAAAATACACCAGGGCCAGTGATTCCTTTGAGGCCATCTTCACCAGACCAGGGCCTGTGCTGCTAGCCATCCAAATTACCCAAAGGCCTGTGTTGCTGGCCGAAAAAACCACATTTGACCAGGGCCTGTGGTGTTGCTGGATGAGGCCATCCACATTTCACCAGGGCCAGTGTTGTTGGCTGAGGTCATCCACATTTCACCAGGGCTTGTGTTGCTGGCTGATGCGATCCACAGTACACAAGGGCCTGTGCTACTGGCTGAGGACATTCACATCACAACATAGCCTGTTGTTCTGGCCAATACCATCCACATTTCACCAGGGCAACTTTTGTTGGCTGAGGCCATACACTTTACATCAGGGACAGTGCTTCCTGTGAGGCCATCTTCACCACACCAGGGCCTGTACTTTTGGCTGAGGCCATCCACATTACACCAGGGCCTTTGGTGCTGGCCAATACCATCCACATTTCACCAGGCCCTTTGGTGCTGTCCGAAACCATCCACATTTCACCAGGGCTTGTGTTGCTGGCTGATGACATCAACAACACAGAAGGGCCAGTTCTTCCTGTGAGGCCATCATCACCACACCAGGGCATGTGGTGCTGGATTAGGCCATCCACATTACACCAGAGCCTGTGCTACTCGTTGATACCATCCACATTTCACCAGGGCTTGTGTTGCTTTGCATTTCATTCAAAGTATTTAACAGGGTCGCAAGAAGCGTGTGGAAAAACCAAGGCGCAAAATAACTGCTCATGAACTGAGAAAAGTCAAGCGTGCAGCTGCCAAGATGCCACTTGCCAACAGTTTGGCCATATTTCAGAGCTGCAACATCACTGGAGTGCCCAAAAGCACAAGGTGTGCAATACTCAGAGACATGGCCAAGGTAAGAAAGGCTGAAAGACGACCTCCACTGAACAAGACACACAAGCCGAAACGTCAAGACTGGGCCAAGAAACATCTCAAGACTGATTTTTCTAAGATTTTATGGACTGATGAAATGGGCCAGATGGATGGGCCCGTGGCTGGATTGGTAATGGGCAGAGAGCTCCAGTCCGACTCAGACGCCAGCAAGGTGGAGGTGGAGTACTGGTTTGGGCTGGTATCATCAACGATGAGCTTGTGGAGCCTTTTCGGGTTGAGGATGGAGTCAAGCTCAACTCCCAGTCCTACTGCCAGTTTCTGGAAGACCCCTTCTTCAAGCAGTGGTACAGGAAGAAGTCTGCATCCTTCAAGAAAAACATGATTTTCATGCAGGACAATGCTCCATCACACGCTTCCAAGTACTCCACAGCGTGGCTGGCAAGAAAGGGTACAAAAGAAGAAAAACTAATGACATGGTCACCTTGCTCACCTGATCTGAACCCCATTGAGAACCTGTTGTCCATCATCAAATGTGAGATTTACAAGGAGGGAAAACAGTACACCTCTCTGAACAGTGTCTGGGAGGCTGTGGTTGCTGCTGCATGCAATGTTGATGGTGAACAGATCAAAACACTGACAGAATCCATGGATGGCAGGCTTTTGAGTGTCCTTGCAAAGAAAGGTGGCTATATTGGTCGCTGATTTGTTTTTGTTTTGTTTTTGAATGTCAGAAATGTATATTTGTGAATGTGGAGATGTTATATTGGTTTCACTGTTAAAAATAAATAATTGAAATGGGTATATATTTGTTTTTTGTTAAGTTGCCTAATAATTATGCACAGTAATAGTCACCTGCACACACAGATATCCCCGAAAAATAGCTAAAACTAAAAACAAACTAAAAACTACTTCCACAAACATTCAGCTTTGATATTAATAAGTTTTTTGGGTTCATTGATAACATGGTTGTTGTTCAATAATAAAATTATTCCTCAAAAATGCAACTTGCCTAATAATTCTGCACTCCCTGTACTGTTTCGCCCAAAACAAAGTATAGGTATTCATTATGTGAATAACATGAAAATCTTAGCTCAAAAAGCTGCAAAACCTGTTTGCCCAGCACGGGGATATTGAAGTCTACAAGATAAAGCCATAAATGTGTATTTCTGAGTCTTCTATCAAAAGTTACAGCTGTCTTTATGAAGACCATGAAAAACGCTTTATTTCACCACGTTAGTGCGTTTCTCGCTATTACATGCATTTGAATGGAGTTCTCGCCCGTCACAAAGTATAGGTTTTCATTATGTGAATAACTTGAAAATCTTAGCTCAAACAGCTGCAAAACCTGTTTGCCCAGCACGGGGATATTGAATTGTATAAGATAAAGCCATAAATATGTGTGTCTGAGCCCTCTATCAAAAAATACAGCTGTCTTCATGAAGTTGTACAAAAACGCTTTATTTCGCCAAGACAGTGCGTTTCTGACGATTACATGCATTTGAATGGGGAACTCGCCTAAAACAAAGTATAGGTATTCAATATGTGAATAACTTTAACATCTTAGCTCACACAGCTGCAAAACCTGATTTCCCAGCACGGGAATATTGAATTCTATAAGATAAAGCCACGAATACGTATATCTGAATCTTCTATCAAAAGTTACAGCTGTCTTTATGAAGACCAGGAAAATAGCTTTATTTCACTACGTTAGTGCGTTTCTCGCTATTACGTGCATTTGAATGGAGTTCTCTCCCGACACAAAGTATAGGTTTTCATTATGTGAATAATTTTAAAATCTTAGCTCAAACGGCTGCAACCTGTTTGCCCAGCACGGGGATATTGAGTTCTATAAGATAAAGCCATAAACATGTTTGTCTGAGTCTTCTATCAAAAGTTACAGCGATTTATATGAAGTTGTACAAAAATGCTTTCTTTCGCCAAGACAGTGTGTTTCTCACTGTTACATGCATTTGAATGGGAAACTCGCCTGAGACAAAGTATAGGTTTTCATTATGTGAATAATTTTAAAATCTTAGCTCAAACGGCTGCAAAACCTGTTTGCCCAGCACGGGGATATTGAGTTCTATAAGATAAAGCCATAAACATGTGTTTCTGAGTCTTCTATCAAAAGTTACAGCGATTTATATGAAGTTGTTCAAAAGCGCTTTATTTCGCCAAGACAATGCGTTTCTCACTGTTACATGCATTTGAATGGGAAACTCGCCTGAAACAAAGTATAGGTTTTCATTATGTGAATAATTTTAAAATCTTAGCTCAAACGGCTGCAAAACCTGTTTGCCCAGCACGGGGATATTGAGTTCTATAAGATAAAGCCATAAACATGTTTGTCTGAGTCTTCTATCAAAAGTTACAGCGATTTATATGAAGTTGTACAAAAATGCTTTCTTTCGACTTCCGGTTAGATCATGAGAGGGTGAAGACGCGTGTGCCACAGCTCCTGCACCTGATTTTACGAAATTTCGACAAATATCAAAGTAATACATCTTCTTCCCACAAAGCAACATAGGGATTGTGAAGAGTGCATTCTTCTCCAAATGCCTCCAAAAAAACTAAATCCGAAGCTAGTGGCGACAGAAACGACCGAATTTGATGTGGCCTCAACTGAAAATGACGGCGCCAAAGCTGGCACGCCAGTTAACTCCGCACTCGAGGAATATACACAAGGTAACAAACAAGTACTCTCTGCGATTACTTCCTTGGATAAAAAGATAACTCAAATGAAAATAGACGTTTGCGACACCCTACGTGGGGAAATCGCAACGCTAAGGGCTGAAAATAATGAAGCCATCACAGCTCTAAAAACGGTAATGGAAAATTACAATGCACAGTTGAAAGATCTATCAGAATCAGCGACAACCACTTCTAACTCCGTGGTGAAACTAGAAGAAAAAGTCAAACAACTTTCTAATGAAGTGGAACAACTGTCCGAAAAATGCACTGATCTGGAAGGGCGTTCAAAGAGGAAAAATATAAGGATAGCCGGAGTACCTGAAGGTAGAGAAAAAGGTCAACGTCCTAGAGACTTTGCGGCAAGGCTACTACGAGACCTACTAGACCTGGACGAAACCCCACTGGTGGACCGTGCACACAGAGCCCTACGAGTGACCCCAGAAGAAGAGGCCCCGCCACGACACTGGATTGTGAGGATACACTATTGCCATACTATGGAAGAAATACTTCGAAGAATCTCCACCAGGAAAAACCTGAAGCTCGGAGATATCCGCGTTCAGATTTTCCGCGACTTACCCCAGGCGGTGGTAAAACGACGTGCAGCGTTTACTCCAGCAAGAAACCTGCTTCGAGACCAACCCGGAGTTAAATATGGACTTCTATACCCGGCTAAACTTAGGGTGACACACAATGGTATGGAACTGGTCTTTATAGATCCCAACGAAGCACTTCGCTACGCACAAGAAAAATTTGGATCTCAATAAGGACGGCATAAGGTAGATAAACCAGAGCTCTGCATCTGGCCCATTGACACGTACTTACTTTGATATAAAAAATCATCATTTGCCCAGGAGCTATGGACAAAGGAAGTTTTGAGATAGAATATTTTGGTAAGCTTAGTTTTTGTTATAGCATCCCCTCGAATTTTTTTTTTTTTTTTTTTTTTTTTTGGGATACACGGAAGGGGATGCATTGCTTACGTTTTTTTTTGCCACGGTTACACACGGGCAGGGGGGTGGGGGGTGAGGGTTGGGACCCATATCTCGACTGTACGAATATGGAAAATACGAGAATTAAGCCGCCCTAAAGTATACAAATGCAAGATAATGGAAAGGTAAAAAATGTGGATTTAACTTTTTGTACTTGGAATGTAAAGGGTGTAAATGAACCTGTTAAAAGAGGCAAAGTTTTATCGTACTTGAAATCTCTTAACGTGGATATTATTTTTTTACAAGAAACTCACTTGAAAAATGCGGCTCACAATAAACTTAAATGTAGATGGATAAATCAGGTGTACTACTCAACACTTTCCGCCAAAACTAGAGGGGTTGCTATCTTAATCAAGAAAGATACCCCGTTCAAACATAACTCCACTATAGTTGATAAGAATGGGAGATATGTATTAGTGACTGGGGAGCTGCATACTACTCCAATTATTCTACTGAATGTCTATGGGCCCAACCATGACGATCCAGAATTCTATAGAAAGGTCTTCAGCTTAATTCCGGATATACCCAACAGTAATTTAATAATTGGAGGTGACTTTAACCTAGTATTAGACCCATATTTGGATAAATCCTTGTCCAAAAAAATCACACCGTGTAAAAGCAGTAATTTTATTAAAACATATATGAAGAATATGAATATCTGTGATGCGTGGAGAATTTTAAATCCATCAGGCAGAGAGTATTCTTTCCACTCCCACGTACACAATAGCTATTCAAGGATTGATTATTTTTTGGTGGATGGAAAAATGCTCCCCCTAATTCGAAATGCAACCTATCATAATATTATTATCTCTGATCACTGCCCCGTTACTTGCTCCTTTGCACTTAGTAACCCCATTAAAACATACAGAAATTGGAGATTTGACCCACAATTACTGAACGATTTAGAATTTAAACAATATATAAACTCTCAGATGTCTTTATTCTTTGATATAAACGATAATGCTGAGACCTCTCCAGATATACTATGGGAAACGTTTAAAGCTTATATCAGGGGGTTTATAATATCATATCAAGCGTCACGGAACAAAAGGAATAAATTAGAACAGCTAAACTTAGAAAAAAGAATCCACGAACTGGACGTCAATAATGCAATGGCTCCTTCCTTAGATAAGTATAATACTATTTGTGCACTAAAATATAAACTAAACCAAATATTATCTATTAATATTAATAGAACTTTCACTTTTGTGAGACAGAACTATTTTGAATTTGGGGATAAACCCCATAAGTTGCTAGCCAGACAACTAAAGAAACTAGAAAATGATAGAGCGATTCATAAAATCAGAACAAGTAACGGAAATCTGGTCACATCACACAAAGATATTAACGATAACTTTAGACAGTTTTATGAATCCCTCTATACTTCTCATCCCACTGCAGGGCCTAATGAAATGCAGGAATTTTTAGATAAATGTGATCTTCCTGTGTTAGACCAGACAAATACCAATATTTTGAACGCTAAGATCACAATTGAAGAAATTACAAAATCTATCGGATTACTAAAAAACAACAAGAGTCCAGGCCCTGATGGGTTAGGGAATGAGTTTTATAAATACTTTAAGATCAAATTAAGTCCATATCTATTTAAATTATATAACCATGCATATAAAATGAGCACCCTACCTCCAACATTGAATGAAGCAACTATTATAGTACTTCCAAAAAAAGGCAAAGCACCGGAGGAAGTGGGATCATATAGACCTATTTCTCTATTAAATTCTGATCAAAAAATTCTGGCTAAAATACTAGCTGAAGGAAAAAATGTCCATCCCGGTTTTCCCTCCAAGGCACGAGCGATAAGCAGAGTTCTGTCCTTTCCTTCTAAGATTCCTAATTATTTAAAGTAACACTCAGGTATGCCATTCAGCTGGGTTAGTTACGACGTCGGGAGCAGCTTGGGAGAACAAGGAAACACAGACTGCTTCAGGTTGTCTTCCCAAATCGACTCAAAGGTTTATTTAGTACATAACAGCTTATATAGAGAAAAAAAAGGTTCGTGTGTCAGCAAGTTCTCAGTTCAAACCGGTACAGACCAAATAAGGAAACGTCTTCCTGCCTTGTGAGCAAAGAAGTATCCTGTGTGTAGTTTATCAGTTCAGCTACAATTTATGATCATCCCAGCAAAATACACTCCTAGACATAGAATACAGAGTTCTTTCATTAGTGAATTCTGAAACAAACCACCTGGCCTTTAACGAGCCTTTTTCTAAGAGATAAGGAAGGGAGGATGGGAGTAAGGAAGTGGTCTCGTCTCTGTGGTGTTTTCGACCTTGGGGTACCAGCCTGTGAGTCTTACACATTAATTCTTGGGTCACAGAGAAAGAGAAAAACAACTATTAGATGGGCCTTATTGAGTAACAGTTTTCCTGTATAAAACAATATCCTGTAAATGCTAACCGTGGTATCAAAATATCACAACACTAGCGAGTAGACTTAATACAGTAATAGATAAATTGGTGCATTCAGACCAAACAGGTTTCATTCCAAACAGGAGTTCTTTTAATAATCTTCGACGTCTATTTAATATAATCTATTCCCCCAAGGTACAACAGGACCTACTTATACTTAGCTTGGATGCCGAAAAGGCATTCGATCATGTGGAGTGGTCCTACCTCTTTGCAGTCCTAGAAAAATTTCAACTGGGGCAAGATTTCATCTCTTGGATAAAACTACTTTATAATAATCCCACAGCCAGAATTCTTACAAATCAGACATTATCAACTCAGTTTAAACTCAGCAGAGGTACAAGACAAGGATGCGCTCTTAGTCCATTATTATTTGCCCTGGCTTTGGAACCCTTAGCACAGACAATTCGAACCCATAAGGATATACACGGTTATGATACAACATACACTTCTAATTCTATATCGCTCTATGCTGACGACATATTATTATACATAACAAAACCATTAATATCCCTCCCAGCAATTCTCTCCGTGATTGATAAATTCAGTACTTTCGCAGGCTACAAGATTAACTGGGGAAAAAGCGAAATACTGCCCATTAAATTAGAGAATAAACAATGGCTTACATCTCTCCCATTTAAAATATCCTATGAAAAAATCACTTACTTGTGCATTACAATACCAAAAAAATACAGCTCCCTAATGAAAGAGAATTTTCTTCCCTTACTGGAGAAACTTAAAAATAACATTCAGTACTGGAGGACACTTCCTATTTCTTTAATAGGGAGAGTGAATTCAATAAGAATGGTATTCCTCCCGCAGTATTTGTATCTGGTTCAAAACATCCCAATTTTCTTGCCCAAATCTTTTTTTAAAAAGATGGACGCCATCATTATGCCATTTATATGGAATTACAAAACACATAGAATAAAAAAAGACCACCTATGCAAACATAGATCCCTTGGTGGACTTACACTACCTAACTTTATGTACTACTACTGGGCATCAAATTTAAGAATAATTTCCCTTCTATTGGATGACACAGCAATACTCCCTAACGGCTTACAGATGGAGCGGGAGGATTGCCTTCCTTACTGTGTTGGTGGAATACTACTCTCTCCTATTCTTTTGACAAACTCATATTACAATTCGAATCCAGTGATTTATAATACCGTACAAATTTGGAGACAAATAATTAAGCACTTCAAATTGAAAAAACTATCAATGTGTACATCTATTACAGCTAACCCCTCTTTCCTTCCATCATGTGTAGACGGAGCTTTCAATATATGGCAGGAATTGGGAATTTGTAAATTAAAAGATTTATACCTAAATGATACTTTTATGTCATTCCAACATTTAAAAGATAGATTTGGATTGCCTCACAGTCATTTTTTTAGATATCTTCAACTAAGAGACTATATCCGTACATACCTGCCACAATTTGAAAACATATCGTCCGATCCTGTGGACAGATGTCTTAGTGATGGAAGGGGGTTTGAACAGAGAATTTCATTATTTTATAATTCAATACAGGAGATGAGTATACCTTCAACTACTTCAATCAAAGAGGAGTGGGAAAAAGATTTTGGGACTCTCCTATCAGAAGATTTCTGGCAGGAGGCCTTACACAACATAAATACGCCTTTTATTAATTCCCGTCACTGTTTAATTCAGTACAAAATTATACACAGACTACACTATTCAAGGGAAAAACTTCACAAAATGTATCCAGAGTGTTCCCCCCTCTGTGAAAAATGCAAGATACACTATGGAAATCTGTTACACTGTTTTGCACTATGTCCAAGGCTTCAGGGTTTTTGGTATGATATTTTTACTTATATGTCTAATATTTTTAAAAGTAAGATTGAACCAAATCCGACAGTAATCATCTTTGGGATTTCCAACGAAACACAAAATTTACAACACTCTCAAAAAAGGTTTATGGCATATGCTTTGATTATTGCAAAGAAATTGATCCTGCAGCTTTGGAAAGGCAATGAGACTCCTGTATTAAAAATGTGGCTTACTGAACTTATAAACACTCTTCATCTTGAAAAAATAAGATATAGTATGAATGACAATGAAAAAGAGTTTGAATTAATCTGGCACCCTTTACTTATATACCTTGGGAAAATATAAAATTTTGTTTACTTGTTTCTCTTCCCTTTTGCCGACAGCCGGGGTATTGGGACCCCTTATGGGTGACTGCGGGTTCTTTTTTTTTTTTTTTTTTTTTTTTTTTTTTTTTTTTTTTGTTGTTGTTGGTGTTGTTTAATTATTTGCCTTGTTAGTTTAGAGAAAAAAAAGGAGCATAAGCTATGTTATGTCAATTTGTAAAAACTACAATTATGATACTTGCTCTCAATAAAAATAAAAATATTTGAAACAAAAATGCTTTCTTTCGCCAAGACAGTGTGTTTCTCACTGTTACATGCATTTGAATGGGAAACTCGCCCGAGACAAAGTATAGGTTTTCATTATGTGAATAATTTTAAAATCTTAGCTCAAACGGCTGCAAAACCTGTTTGCCCAGCACGGGGATATTGAGTTCTATAAGATAAAGCCATAAACATGTGTTTCTGAGTCTTCTATCAAAAGTTACAGCGATTTATATGAAGTTGTTCAAAAGCGCTTTATTTCGCCAAGACAATGCGTTTCTCACTGTTACATGCATTTGAATGGGAAACTCGCCTGAAACAAAGTATAGGTTTTCATTATGTGAATAATTTTAAAATCTTAGCTCAAACGGCTGCAAAACCTGTTTGCCCAGCACGGGGATATTGAGTTCTATAAGATAAAGCCATAAACATGTTTGTCTGAGTCTTCTATCAAAAGTTACAGCGATTTATATGAAGTTGTACGAAAACGCTTTATTTCGCCAAGACAATGCGTTTCTCACTGTTACATGCATTTGAATGGGAAACTCGCCTGAAACAAAGTATAGGTTTTCATTATGTGAATAATTTTAAAATCTTAGCTCAAACAGCTGCAAAACCTGTTTGCCCAGCACGGGGATATTGAGTTCTATAAGATAAAGCCATAAACATGTGTTTCTGAGTCTTCTATCAAAAGTTACAGCGATTTATATGAAGTTGTTCAAAAGCGCTTTATTTCGCCAAGACAATGCGTTTCTCACTGTTACATGCATTTGAATGGGAAACTCGCCTGAAACAAAGTATAGGTTTTCATTATGTGAATAATTTTAAAATCTTAGCTCAAACGGCTGCAATCTGTTTGCCCAGCACGGGGATATTGAGTTCTATAAGATAAAGCCATAAACATGTTTGTCTGAGTCTTCTATCAAAAGTTACAGCGATTTATATGAAGTTGTTCAAAAGCGCTTTATTTCGCCAAGACAATGCGTTTCTCACTGTTACATGCATTTGAATGGGAAACTCGCCTGAAACAAAGTATAGGTTTTCATTATGTGAATAATTTTAAAATCTTAGCTCAAACGGCTGCAAAACCTGTTTGCCCAGCACGGGGATATTGAGTTCTATAAGATAAAGCCATAAACATGTTTGTCTGAGTCTTCTATCAAAAGTTACAGCGATTTATATGAAGTTGTACAAAAATGCTTTCTTTCGCCAAGACAGTGTGTTTCTCACTGTTACATGCATTTGAATGGGAAACTCGCCCGAGACAAAGTATAGGTTTTCATTATGTGAATAATTTTAAAATCTTAGCTCAAACGGCTGCAAAACCTGTTTGCCCAGCACGGGGATATTGAGTTCTATAAGATAAAGCCATAAACATGTTTGTCTGAGTCTTCTATCAAAAGTTACAGCGATTTATATGAAGTTGTACAAAAATGCTTTCTTTCGCCAAGACAGTGTGTTTCTCACTGTTACATGCATTTGAATGGGAAACTCGCCCGAGACAAAGTATAGGTTTTCATTATGTGAATAATTTTAAAATCTTAGCTCAAACGGCTGCAAAACCTGTTTGCCCAGCACGGGGATATTGAGTTCTATAAGATAAAGCCATAAACATGTGTTTCTGAGTCTTCTATCAAAAGTTACAGCGATTTATATGAAGTTGTTCAAAAGCGCTTTATTTCGCCAAGACAATGCGTTTCTCACTGTTACATGCATTTGAATGGGAAACTCGCCCGAGACAAAGTATAGGTTTTCATTATGTGAATAATTTTAAAATCTTAGCTCAAACGGCTGCAAAACCTGTTTGCCCAGCACGGGGATATTGAGTTCTATAAGATAAAGCCATAAACATGTTTGTCTGAGTCTTCTATCAAAAGTTACAGCGATTTATATGAAGTTGTACAAAAATGCTTTCTTTCGCCAAGACAGTGTGTTTCTCACTGTTACATGCATTTGAATGGGAAACTCGCCCGAGACAAAGTATAGGTTTTCATTATGTGAATAATTTTAAAATCTTAGCTCAAACGGCTGCAAAACCTGTTTGCCCAGCACGGGGATATTGAGTTCTATAAGATAAAGCCATAAACATGTGTTTCTGAGTCTTCTATCAAAAGTTACAGCGATTTATATGAAGTTGTTCAAAAGCGCTTTATTTCGCCAAGACAATGCGTTTCTCACTGTTACATGCATTTGAATGGGAAACTCGCCTGAAACAAAGTATAGGTTTTCATTATGTGAATAATTTTAAAATCTTAGCTCAAACGGCTGCAAAACCTGTTTGCCCAGCACGGGGATATTGAGTTCTATAAGATAAAGCCATAAACATGTTTGTCTGAGTCTTCTATCAAAAGTTACAGCGATTTATATGAAGTTGTACAAAAATGCTTTCTTTCGCCAAGACAATGCGTTTCTCACTGTTACATGCATTTGAATGGGAAACTCGCCTGAAACAAAGTATAGGTTTTCATTATGTGAATAATTTTAAAATCTTAGCTCAAACGGCTGCAAAACCTGTTTGCCCAGCACGGGGATATTGAGTTCTATAAGATAAAGCCATAAACATGTGTTTCTGAGTCTTCTATCAAAAGTTACAGCGATTTATATGAAGTTGTTCAAAAGCGCTTTATTTCGCCAAGACAATGCGTTTCTCACTGTTACATGCATTTGAATGGGAAACTCGCCTGAAACAAAGTATAGGTTTTCATTATGTGAATAATTTTAAAATCTTAGCTCAAACGGCTGCAAAACCTGTTTGCCCAGCACGGGGATATTGAGTTCTATAAGATAAAGCCATAAACATGTTTGTCTGAGTCTTCTATCAAAAGTTACAGCGATTTATATGAAGTTGTACAAAAATGCTTTCTTTCGCCAAGACAGTGTGTTTCTCACTGTTACATGCATTTGAATGGGAAACTCGCCCGAGACAAAGTATAGGTTTTCATTATGTGAATAATTTTAAAATCTTAGCTCAAACGGCTGCAAAACCTGTTTGCCCAGCACGGGGATATTGAGTTCTATAAGATAAAGCCATAAACATGTGTTTCTGAGTCTTCTATCAAAAGTTACAGCGATTTATATGAAGTTGTTCAAAAGCGCTTTATTTCGCCAAGACAATGCGTTTCTCACTGTTACATGCATTTGAATGGGAAACTCGCCTGAAACAAAGTATAGGTTTTCATTATGTGAATAATTTTAAAATCTTAGCTCAAACGGCTGCAAAACCTGTTTGCCCAGCACGGGGATATTGAGTTCTATAAGATAAAGCCATAAACATGTTTGTCTGAGTCTTCTATCAAAAGTTACAGCGATTTATATGAAGTTGTACAAAAATGCTTTCTTTCGCCAAGACAGTGTGTTTCTCACTGTTACATGCATTTGAATGGGAAACTCGCCCGAGACAAAGTATAGGTTTTCATTATGTGAATAATTTTAAAATCTTAGCTCAAACGGCTGCAAAACCTGTTTGCCCAGCACGGGGATATTGAGTTCTATAAGATAAAGCCATAAACATGTGTTTCTGAGTCTTCTATCAAAAGTTACAGCGATTTATATGAAGTTGTTCAAAAGCGCTTTATTTCGCCAAGACAATGCGTTTCTCACTGTTACATGCATTTGAATGGGAAACTCGCCCGAGACAAAGTATAGGTTTTCATTATGTGAATAATTTTAAAATCTTAGCTCAAACGGCTGCAAAACCTGTTTGCCCAGCACGGGGATATTGAGTTCTATAAGATAAAGCCATAAACATGTTTGTCTGAGTCTTCTATCAAAAGTTACAGCGATTTATATGAAGTTGTACAAAAATGCTTTCTTTCGCCAAGACAGTGTGTTTCTCACTGTTACATGCATTTGAATGGGAAACTCGCCCGAGACAAAGTATAGGTTTTCATTATGTGAATAATTTTAAAATCTTAGCTCAAACGGCTGCAAAACCTGTTTGCCCAGCACGGGGATATTGAGTTCTATAAGATAAAGCCATAAACATGTGTTTCTGAGTCTTCTATCAAAAGTTACAGCGATTTATATGAAGTTGTTCAAAAGCGCTTTATTTCGCCAAGACAATGCGTTTCTCACTGTTACATGCATTTGAATGGGAAACTCGCCTGAAACAAAGTATAGGTTTTCATTATGTGAATAATTTTAAAATCTTAGCTCAAACGGCTGCAAAACCTGTTTGCCCAGCACGGGGATATTGAGTTCTATAAGATAAAGCCATAAACATGTTTGTCTGAGTCTTCTATCAAAAGTTACAGCGATTTATATGAAGTTGTACAAAAATGCTTTCTTTCGCCAAGACAATGCGTTTCTCACTGTTACATGCATTTGAATGGGAAACTCGCCTGAAACAAAGTATAGGTTTTCATTATGTGAATAATTTTAAAATCTTAGCTCAAACGGCTGCAAAACCTGTTTGCCCAGCACGGGGATATTGAGTTCTATAAGATAAAGCCATAAACATGTGTTTCTGAGTCTTCTATCAAAAGTTACAGCGATTTATATGAAGTTGTTCAAAAGCGCTTTATTTCGCCAAGACAATGCGTTTCTCACTGTTACATGCATTTGAATGGGAAACTCGCCTGAAACAAAGTATAGGTTTTCATTATGTGAATAATTTTAAAATCTTAGCTCAAACGGCTGCAAAACCTGTTTGCCCAGCACGGGGATATTGAGTTCTATAAGATAAAGCCATAAACATGTTTGTCTGAGTCTTCTATCAAAAGTTACAGCGATTTATATGAAGTTGTACAAAAATGCTTTCTTTCGCCAAGACAGTGTGTTTCTCACTGTTACATGCATTTGAATGGGAAACTCGCCCGAGACAAAGTATAGGTTTTCATTATGTGAATAATTTTAAAATCTTAGCTCAAACGGCTGCAAAACCTGTTTGCCCAGCACGGGGATATTGAGTTCTATAAGATAAAGCCATAAACATGTGTTTCTGAGTCTTCTATCAAAAGTTACAGCGATTTATATGAAGTTGTTCAAAAGCGCTTTATTTCGCCAAGACAATGCGTTTCTCACTGTTACATGCATTTGAATGGGAAACTCGCCTGAAACAAAGTATAGGTTTTCATTATGTGAATAATTTTAAAATCTTAGCTCAAACGGCTGCAAAACCTGTTTGCCCAGCACGGGGATATTGAGTTCTATAAGATAAAGCCATAAACATGTGTTTCTGAGTCTTCTATCAAAAGTTACAGCGATTTATATGAAGTTGTTCAAAAGCGCTTTATTTCGCCAAGACAATGCGTTTCTCACTGTTACATGCATTTGAATGGGAAACTCGCCTGAAACAAAGTATAGGTTTTCATTATGTGAATAATTTTAAAATCTTAGCTCAAACGGCTGCAAAACCTGTTTGCCCAGCACGGGGATATTGAGTTCTATAAGATAAAGCCATAAACATGTGTTTCTGAGTCTTCTATCAAAAGTTACAGCGATTTATATGAAGTTGTTCAAAAGCGCTTTATTTCGCCAAGACAATGCGTTTCTCACTGTTACATGCATTTGAATGGGAAACTCGCCTGAAACAAAGTATAGGTTTTCATTATGTGAATAATTTTAAAATCTTAGCTCAAACGGCTGCAAAACCTGTTTGCCCAGCACGGGGATATTGAGTTCTATAAGATAAAGCCATAAACATGTGTTTCTGAGTCTTCTATCAAAAGTTACAGCGATTTATATGAAGTTGTTCAAAAGCGCTTTATTTCGCCAAGACAATGCGTTTCTCACTGTTACATGCATTTGAATGGGAAACTCGCCTGAAACAAAGTATAGGTTTTCATTATGTGAATAATTTTAAAATCTTAGCTCAAACGGCTGCAAAACCTGTTTGCCCAGCACGGGGATATTGAGTTCTATAAGATAAAGCCATAAACATGTTTGTCTGAGTCTTCTATCAAAAGTTACAGCGATTTATATGAAGTTGTACAAAAATGCTTTCTTTCGCCAAGACAATGCGTTTCTCACTGTTACATGCATTTGAATGGGAAACTCGCCTGAAACAAAGTATAGGTTTTCATTATGTGAATAATTTTAAAATCTTAGCTCAAACGGCTGCAAAACCTGTTTGCCCAGCACGGGGATATTGAGTTCTATAAGATAAAGCCATAAACATGTGTTTCTGAGTCTTCTATCAAAAGTTACAGCGATTTATATGAAGTTGTTCAAAAGCGCTTTATTTCGCCAAGACAATGCGTTTCTCACTGTTACATGCATTTGAATGGGAAACTCGCCTGAAACAAAGTATAGGTTTTCATTATGTGAATAATTTTAAAATCTTAGCTCAAACGGCTGCAAAACCTGTTTGCCCAGCACGGGGATATTGAGTTCTATAAGATAAAGCCATAAACATGTTTGTCTGAGTCTTCTATCAAAAGTTACAGCGATTTATATGAAGTTGTACAAAAATGCTTTCTTTCGCCAAGACAATGCGTTTCTCACTGTTACATGCATTTGAATGGGAAACTCGCCTGAAACAAAGTATAGGTTTTCATTATGTGAATAATTTTAAAATCTTAGCTCAAACGGCTGCAAAACCTGTTTGCCCAGCACGGGGATATTGAGTTCTATAAGATAAAGCCATAAACATGTGTTTCTGAGTCTTCTATCAAAAGTTACAGCGATTTATATGAAGTTGTTCAAAAGCGCTTTATTTCGCCAAGACAATGCGTTTCTCACTGTTACATGCATTTGAATGGGAAACTCGCCTGAAACAAAGTATAGGTTTTCATTATGTGAATAATTTTAAAATCTTAGCTCAAACGGCTGCAAAACCTGTTTGCCCAGCACGGGGATATTGAGTTCTATAAGATAAAGCCATAAACATGTTTGTCTGAGTCTTCTATCAAAAGTTACAGCGATTTATATGAAGTTGTACAAAAATGCTTTCTTTCGCCAAGACAGTGTGTTTCTCACTGTTACATGCATTTGAATGGGAAACTCGCCCGAGACAAAGTATAGGTTTTCATTATGTGAATAATTTTAAAATCTTAGCTCAAACGGCTGCAAAACCTGTTTGCCCAGCACGGGGATATTGAGTTCTATAAGATAAAGCCATAAACATGTGTTTCTGAGTCTTCTATCAAAAGTTACAGCGATTTATATGAAGTTGTTCAAAAGCGCTTTATTTCGCCAAGACAATGCGTTTCTCACTGTTACATGCATTTGAATGGGAAACTCGCCTGAAACAAAGTATAGGTTTTCATTATGTGAATAATTTTAAAATCTTAGCTCAAACGGCTGCAAAACCTGTTTGCCCAGCACGGGGATATTGAGTTCTATAAGATAAAGCCATAAACATGTGTTTCTGAGTCTTCTATCAAAAGTTACAGCGATTTATATGAAGTTGTTCAAAAGCGCTTTATTTCGCCAAGACAATGCGTTTCTCACTGTTACATGCATTTGAATGGGAAACTCGCCTGAAACAAAGTATAGGTTTTCATTATGTGAATAATTTTAAAATCTTAGCTCAAACGGCTGCAAAACCTGTTTGCCCAGCACGGGGATATTGAGTTCTATAAGATAAAGCCATAAACATGTTTGTCTGAGTCTTCTATCAAAAGTTACAGCGATTTATATGAAGTTGTACAAAAATGCTTTCTTTCGCCAAGACAGTGTGTTTCTCACTGTTACATGCATTTGAATGGGAAACTCGCCCGAGACAAAGTATAGGTTTTCATTATGTGAATAATTTTAAAATCTTAGCTCAAACGGCTGCAAAACCTGTTTGCCCAGCACGGGGATATTGAGTTCTATAAGATAAAGCCATAAACATGTGTTTCTGAGTCTTCTATCAAAAGTTACAGCGATTTATATGAAGTTGTTCAAAAGCGCTTTATTTCGCCAAGACAATGCGTTTCTCACTGTTACATGCATTTGAATGGGAAACTCGCCTGAAACAAAGTATAGGTTTTCATTATGTGAATAATTTTAAAATCTTAGCTCAAACGGCTGCAAAACCTGTTTGCCCAGCACGGGGATATTGAGTTCTATAAGATAAAGCCATAAACATGTTTGTCTGAGTCTTCTATCAAAAGTTACAGCGATTTATATGAAGTTGTTCAAAAGCGCTTTATTTCGCCAAGACAATGCGTTTCTCACTGTTACATGCATTTGAATGGGAAACTCGCCTGAAACAAAGTATAGGTTTTCATTATGTGAATAATTTTAAAATCTTAGCTCAAACGGCTGCAAAACCTGTTTGCCCAGCACGGGGATATTGAGTTCTATAAGATAAAGCCATAAACATGTTTGTCTGAGTCTTCTATCAAAAGTTACAGCGATTTATATGAAGTTGTACAAAAATGCTTTCTTTCGCCAAGACAATGCGTTTCTCACTGTTACATGCATTTGAATGGGAAACTCGCCTGAAACAAAGTATAGGTTTTCATTATGTGAATAATTTTAAAATCTTAGCTCAAACGGCTGCAAAACCTGTTTGCCCAGCACGGGGATATTGAGTTCTATAAGATAAAGCCATAAACATGTTTGTCTGAGTCTTCTATCAAAAGTTACAGCGATTTATATGAAGTTGTACAAAAATGCTTTCTTTCGCCAAGACAATGCGTTTCTCACTGTTACATGCATTTGAATGGGAAACTCGCCTGAAACAAAGTATAGGTTTTCATTATGTGAATAATTTTAAAATCTTAGCTCAAACGGCTGCAAAACCTGTTTGCCCAGCACGGGGATATTGAGTTCTATAAGATAAAGCCATAAACATGTGTTTCTGAGTCTTCTATCAAAAGTTACAGCGATTTATATGAAGTTGTTCAAAAGCGCTTTATTTCGCCAAGACAATGCGTTTCTCACTGTTACATGCATTTGAATGGGAAACTCGCCTGAAACAAAGTATAGGTTTTCATTATGTGAATAATTTTAAAATCTTAGCTCAAACGGCTGCAAAACCTGTTTGCCCAGCACGGGGATATTGAGTTCTATAAGATAAAGCCATAAACATGTTTGTCTGAGTCTTCTATCAAAAGTTACAGCGATTTATATGAAGTTGTACAAAAATGCTTTCTTTCGCCAAGACAGTGTGTTTCTCACTGTTACATGCATTTGAATGGGAAACTCGCCCGAGACAAAGTATAGGTTTTCATTATGTGAATAATTTTAAAATCTTAGCTCAAACGGCTGCAAAACCTGTTTGCCCAGCACGGGGATATTGAGTTCTATAAGATAAAGCCATAAACATGTGTTTCTGAGTCTTCTATCAAAAGTTACAGCGATTTATATGAAGTTGTTCAAAAGCGCTTTATTTCGCCAAGACAATGCGTTTCTCACTGTTACATGCATTTGAATGGGAAACTCGCCTGAAACAAAGTATAGGTTTTCATTATGTGAATAATTTTAAAATCTTAGCTCAAACGGCTGCAAAACCTGTTTGCCCAGCACGGGGATATTGAGTTCTATAAGATAAAGCCATAAACATGTGTTTCTGAGTCTTCTATCAAAAGTTACAGCAATTTATATGAAGTTGTTCAAAAGCGCTTTATTTCGCCAAGACAATGCGTTTCTCACTGTTACATGCATTTGAATGGGAAACTCGCCTGAAACAAAGTATAGGTTTTCATTATGTGAATAATTTTAAAATCTTAGCTCAAACGGCTGCAAAACCTGTTTGCCCAGCACGGGGATATTGAGTTCTATAAGATAAAGCCATAAACATGTTTGTCTGAGTCTTCTATCAAAAGTTACAGCGATTTATATGAAGTTGTACAAAAATGCTTTCTTTCGCCAAGACAATGCGTTTCTCACTGTTACATGCATTTGAATGGGAAACTCGCCTGAAACAAAGTATAGGTTTTCATTATGTGAATAATTTTAAAATCTTAGCTCAAACGGCTGCAAAACCTGTTTGCCCAGCACGGGGATATTGAGTTCTATAAGATAAAGCCATAAACATGTGTTTCTGAGTCTTCTATCAAAAGTTACAGCGATTTATATGAAGTTGTTCAAAAGCGCTTTATTTCGCCAAGACAATGCGTTTCTCACTGTTACATGCATTTGAATGGGAAACTCGCCTGAAACAAAGTATAGGTTTTCATTATGTGAATAATTTTAAAATCTTAGCTCAAACGGCTGCAAAACCTGTTTGCCCAGCACAGGGATATTGAGTTCTATAAGATAAAGCCATAAACATGTTTGTCTGAGTCTTCTATCAAAAGTTACAGCGATTTATATGAAGTTGTACAAAAATGCTTTCTTTCGCCAAGACAGTGTGTTTCTCACTGTTACATGCATTTGAATGGGAAACTCGCCCGAGACAAAGTATAGGTTTTCATTATGTGAATAATTTTAAAATCTTAGCTCAAACGGCTGCAAAACCTGTTTGCCCAGCACGGGGATATTGAGTTCTATAAGATAAAGCCATAAACATGTGTTTCTGAGTCTTCTATCAAAAGTTACAGCGATTTATATGAAGTTGTTCAAAAGCGCTTTATTTCGCCAAGACAATGCGTTTCTCACTGTTACATGCATTTGAATGGGAAACTCGCCTGAAACAAAGTATAGGTTTTCATTATGTGAATAATTTTAAAATCTTAGCTCAAACGGCTGCAAAACCTGTTTGCCCAGCACGGGGATATTGAGTTCTATAAGATAAAGCCATAAACATGTTTGTCTGAGTCTTCTATCAAAAGTTACAGCGATTTATATGAAGTTGTACAAAAATGCTTTCTTTCGCCAAGACAGTGTGTTTCTCACTGTTACATGCATTTGAATGGGAAACTCGCCCGAGACAAAGTATAGGTTTTCATTATGTGAATAATTTTAAAATCTTAGCTCAAACGGCTGCAAAACCTGTTTGCCCAGCACGGGGATATTGAGTTCTATAAGATAAAGCCATAAACATGTGTTTCTGAGTCTTCTATCAAAAGTTACAGCGATTTATATGAAGTTGTTCAAAAGCGCTTTATTTCGCCAAGACAATGCGTTTCTCACTGTTACATGCATTTGAATGGGAAACTCGCCTGAAACAAAGTATAGGTTTTCATTATGTGAATAATTTTAAAATCTTAGCTCAAACGGCTGCAAAACCTGTTTGCCCAGCACGGGGATATTGAGTTCTATAAGATAAAGCCATAAACATGTGTTTCTGAGTCTTCTATCAAAAGTTACAGCGATTTATATGAAGTTGTTCAAAAGCGCTTTATTTCGCCAAGACAATGCGTTTCTCACTGTTACATGCATTTGAATGGGAAACTCGCCTGAAACAAAGTATAGGTTTTCATTATGTGAATAATTTTAAAATCTTAGCTCAAACGGCTGCAAAACCTGTTTGCCCAGCACGGGGATATTGAGTTCTATAAGATAAAGCCATAAACATGTTTGTCTGAGTCTTCTATCAAAAGTTACAGCGATTTATATGAAGTTGTACAAAAATGCTTTCTTTCGCCAAGACAGTGTGTTTCTCACTGTTACATGCATTTGAATGGGAAACTCGCCCGAGACAAAGTATAGGTTTTCATTATGTGAATAATTTTAAAATCTTAGCTCAAACGGCTGCAAAACCTGTTTGCCCAGCACGGGGATATTGAGTTCTATAAGATAAAGCCATAAACATGTGTTTCTGAGTCTTCTATCAAAAGTTACAGCGATTTATATGAAGTTGTTCAAAAGCGCTTTATTTCGCCAAGACAATGCGTTTCTCACTGTTACATGCATTTGAATGGGAAACTCGCCTGAAACAAAGTATAGGTTTTCATTATGTGAATAATTTTAAAATCTTAGCTCAAACGGCTGCAAAACCTGTTTGCCCAGCACGGGGATATTGAGTTCTATAAGATAAAGCCATAAACATGTTTGTCTGAGTCTTCTATCAAAAGTTACAGCGATTTATATGAAGTTGTACAAAAATGCTTTCTTTCGCCAAGACAATGCGTTTCTCACTGTTACATGCATTTGAATGGGAAACTCGCCTGAAACAAAGTATAGGTTTTCATTATGTGAATAATTTTAAAATCTTAGCTCAAACGGCTGCAAAACCTGTTTGCCCAGCACGGGGATATTGAGTTCTATAAGATAAAGCCATAAACATGTGTTTCTGAGTCTTCTATCAAAAGTTACAGCGATTTATATGAAGTTGTTCAAAAGCGCTTTATTTCGCCAAGACAATGCGTTTCTCACTGTTACATGCATTTGAATGGGAAACTCGCCTGAAACAAAGTATAGGTTTTCATTATGTGAATAATTTTAAAATCTTAGCTCAAACGGCTGCAAAACCTGTTTGCCCAGCACGGGGATATTGAGTTCTATAAGATAAAGCCATAAACATGTTTGTCTGAGTCTTCTATCAAAAGTTACAGCGATTTATATGAAGTTGTACAAAAATGCTTTCTTTCGCCAAGACAGTGTGTTTCTCACTGTTACATGCATTTGAATGGGAAACTCGCCCGAGACAAAGTATAGGTTTTCATTATGTGAATAATTTTAAAATCTTAGCTCAAACGGCTGCAAAACCTGTTTGCCCAGCACGGGGATATTGAGTTCTATAAGATAAAGCCATAAACATGTGTTTCTGAGTCTTCTATCAAAAGTTACAGCGATTTATATGAAGTTGTTCAAAAGCGCTTTATTTCGCCAAGACAATGCGTTTCTCACTGTTACATGCATTTGAATGGGAAACTCGCCTGAAACAAAGTATAGGTTTTCATTATGTGAATAATTTTAAAATCTTAGCTCAAACGGCTGCAAAACCTGTTTGCCCAGCACGGGGATATTGAGTTCTATAAGATAAAGCCATAAACATGTGTTTCTGAGTCTTCTATCAAAAGTTACAGCGATTTATATGAAGTTGTTCAAAAGCGCTTTATTTCGCCAAGACAATGCGTTTCTCACTGTTACATGCATTTGAATGGGAAACTCGCCTGAAACAAAGTATAGGTTTTCATTATGTGAATAATTTTAAAATCTTAGCTCAAACGGCTGCAAAACCTGTTTGCCCAGCACGGGGATATTGAGTTCTATAAGATAAAGCCATAAACATGTTTGTCTGAGTCTTCTATCAAAAGTTACAGCGATTTATATGAAGTTGTACAAAAATGCTTTCTTTCGCCAAGACAGTGTGTTTCTCACTGTTACATGCATTTGAATGGGAAACTCGCCCGAGACAAAGTATAGGTTTTCATTATGTGAATAATTTTAAAATCTTAGCTCAAACGGCTGCAAAACCTGTTTGCCCAGCACGGGGATATTGAGTTCTATAAGATAAAGCCATAAACATGTGTTTCTGAGTCTTCTATCAAAAGTTACAGCGATTTATATGAAGTTGTTCAAAAGCGCTTTATTTCGCCAAGACAATGCGTTTCTCACTGTTACATGCATTTGAATGGGAAACTCGCCTGAAACAAAGTATAGGTTTTCATTATGTGAATAATTTTAAAATCTTAGCTCAAACGGCTGCAAAACCTGTTTGCCCAGCACGGGGATATTGAGTTCTATAAGATAAAGCCATAAACATGTGTTTCTGAGTCTTCTATCAAAAGTTACAGCGATTTATATGAAGTTGTTCAAAAGCGCTTTATTTCGCCAAGACAATGCGTTTCTCACTGTTACATGCATTTGAATGGGAAACTCGCCTGAAACAAAGTATAGGTTTTCATTATGTGAATAATTTTAAAATCTTAGCTCAAACGGCTGCAAAACCTGTTTGCCCAGCACGGGGATATTGAGTTCTATAAGATAAAGCCATAAACATGTTTGTCTGAGTCTTCTATCAAAAGTTACAGCGATTTATATGAAGTTGTACAAAAATGCTTTCTTTCGCCAAGACAGTGTGTTTCTCACTGTTACATGCATTTGAATGGGAAACTCGCCCGAGACAAAGTATAGGTTTTCATTATGTGAATAATTTTAAAATCTTAGCTCAAACGGCTGCAAAACCTGTTTGCCCAGCACGGGGATATTGAGTTCTATAAGATAAAGCCATAAACATGTGTTTCTGAGTCTTCTATCAAAAGTTACAGCGATTTATATGAAGTTGTTCAAAAGCGCTTTATTTCGCCAAGACAATGCGTTTCTCACTGTTACATGCATTTGAATGGGAAACTCGCCTGAAACAAAGTATAGGTTTTCATTATGTGAATAATTTTAAAATCTTAGCTCAAACGGCTGCAAAACCTGTTTGCCCAGCACGGGGATATTGAGTTCTATAAGATAAAGCCATAAACATGTGTTTCTGAGTCTTCTATCAAAAGTTACAGCAATTTATATGAAGTTGTTCAAAAGCGCTTTATTTCGCCAAGACAATGCGTTTCTCACTGTTACATGCATTTGAATGGGAAACTCGCCTGAAACAAAGTATAGGTTTTCATTATGTGAATAATTTTAAAATCTTAGCTCAAACGGCTGCAAAACCTGTTTGCCCAGCACGGGGATATTGAGTTCTATAAGATAAAGCCATAAACATGTTTGTCTGAGTCTTCTATCAAAAGTTACAGCGATTTATATGAAGTTGTACAAAAATGCTTTCTTTCGCCAAGACAATGCGTTTCTCACTGTTACATGCATTTGAATGGGAAACTCGCCTGAAACAAAGTATAGGTTTTCATTATGTGAATAATTTTAAAATCTTAGCTCAAACGGCTGCAAAACCTGTTTGCCCAGCACGGGGATATTGAGTTCTATAAGATAAAGCCATAAACATGTGTTTCTGAGTCTTCTATCAAAAGTTACAGCGATTTATATGAAGTTGTTCAAAAGCGCTTTATTTCGCCAAGACAATGCGTTTCTCACTGTTACATGCATTTGAATGGGAAACTCGCCTGAAACAAAGTATAGGTTTTCATTATGTGAATAATTTTAAAATCTTAGCTCAAACGGCTGCAAAACCTGTTTGCCCAGCACAGGGATATTGAGTTCTATAAGATAAAGCCATAAACATGTTTGTCTGAGTCTTCTATCAAAAGTTACAGCGATTTATATGAAGTTGTACAAAAATGCTTTCTTTCGCCAAGACAGTGTGTTTCTCACTGTTACATGCATTTGAATGGGAAACTCGCCCGAGACAAAGTATAGGTTTTCATTATGTGAATAATTTTAAAATCTTAGCTCAAACGGCTGCAAAACCTGTTTGCCCAGCACGGGGATATTGAGTTCTATAAGATAAAGCCATAAACATGTGTTTCTGAGTCTTCTATCAAAAGTTACAGCGATTTATATGAAGTTGTTCAAAAGCGCTTTATTTCGCCAAGACAATGCGTTTCTCACTGTTACATGCATTTGAATGGGAAACTCGCCTGAAACAAAGTATAGGTTTTCATTATGTGAATAATTTTAAAATCTTAGCTCAAACGGCTGCAAAACCTGTTTGCCCAGCACGGGGATATTGAGTTCTATAAGATAAAGCCATAAACATGTTTGTCTGAGTCTTCTATCAAAAGTTACAGCGATTTATATGAAGTTGTACAAAAATGCTTTCTTTCGCCAAGACAGTGTGTTTCTCACTGTTACATGCATTTGAATGGGAAACTCGCCCGAGACAAAGTATAGGTTTTCATTATGTGAATAATTTTAAAATCTTAGCTCAAACGGCTGCAAAACCTGTTTGCCCAGCACGGGGATATTGAGTTCTATAAGATAAAGCCATAAACATGTGTTTCTGAGTCTTCTATCAAAAGTTACAGCGATTTATATGAAGTTGTTCAAAAGCGCTTTATTTCGCCAAGACAATGCGTTTCTCACTGTTACATGCATTTGAATGGGAAACTCGCCTGAAACAAAGTATAGGTTTTCATTATGTGAATAATTTTAAAATCTTAGCTCAAACGGCTGCAAAACCTGTTTGCCCAGCACGGGGATATTGAGTTCTATAAGATAAAGCCATAAACATGTTTGTCTGAGTCTTCTATCAAAAGTTACAGCGATTTATATGAAGTTGTACAAAAATGCTTTCTTTCGCCAAGACAATGCGTTTCTCACTGTTACATGCATTTGAATGGGAAACTCGCCTGAAACAAAGTATAGGTTTTCATTATGTGAATAATTTTAAAATCTTAGCTCAAACGGCTGCAAAACCTGTTTGCCCAGCACGGGGATATTGAGTTCTATAAGATAAAGCCATAAACATGTGTTTCTGAGTCTTCTATCAAAAGTTACAGCGATTTATATGAAGTTGTTCAAAAGCGCTTTATTTCGCCAAGACAATGCGTTTCTCACTGTTACATGCATTTGAATGGGAAACTCGCCTGAAACAAAGTATAGGTTTTCATTATGTGAATAATTTTAAAATCTTAGCTCAAACGGCTGCAAAACCTGTTTGCCCAGCACGGGGATATTGAGTTCTATAAGATAAAGCCATAAACATGTTTGTCTGAGTCTTCTATCAAAAGTTACAGCGATTTATATGAAGTTGTACAAAAATGCTTTCTTTCGCCAAGACAGTGTGTTTCTCACTGTTACATGCATTTGAATGGGAAACTCGCCCGAGACAAAGTATAGGTTTTCATTATGTGAATAATTTTAAAATCTTAGCTCAAACGGCTGCAAAACCTGTTTGCCCAGCACGGGGATATTGAGTTCTATAAGATAAAGCCATAAACATGTGTTTCTGAGTCTTCTATCAAAAGTTACAGCGATTTATATGAAGTTGTTCAAAAGCGCTTTATTTCGCCAAGACAATGCGTTTCTCACTGTTACATGCATTTGAATGGGAAACTCGCCTGAAACAAAGTATAGGTTTTCATTATGTGAATAATTTTAAAATCTTAGCTCAAACGGCTGCAAAACCTGTTTGCCCAGCACGGGGATATTGAGTTCTATAAGATAAAGCCATAAACATGTGTTTCTGAGTCTTCTATCAAAAGTTACAGCGATTTATATGAAGTTGTTCAAAAGCGCTTTATTTCGCCAAGACAATGCGTTTCTCACTGTTACATGCATTTGAATGGGAAACTCGCCTGAAACAAAGTATAGGTTTTCATTATGTGAATAATTTTAAAATCTTAGCTCAAACGGCTGCAAAACCTGTTTGCCCAGCACGGGGATATTGAGTTCTATAAGATAAAGCCATAAACATGTTTGTCTGAGTCTTCTATCAAAAGTTACAGCGATTTATATGAAGTTGTACAAAAATGCTTTCTTTCGCCAAGACAGTGTGTTTCTCACTGTTACATGCATTTGAATGGGAAACTCGCCCGAGACAAAGTATAGGTTTTCATTATGTGAATAATTTTAAAATCTTAGCTCAAACGGCTGCAAAACCTGTTTGCCCAGCACGGGGATATTGAGTTCTATAAGATAAAGCCATAAACATGTGTTTCTGAGTCTTCTATCAAAAGTTACAGCGATTTATATGAAGTTGTTCAAAAGCGCTTTATTTCGCCAAGACAATGCGTTTCTCACTGTTACATGCATTTGAATGGGAAACTCGCCTGAAACAAAGTATAGGTTTTCATTATGTGAATAATTTTAAAATCTTAGCTCAAACGGCTGCAAAACCTGTTTGCCCAGCACGGGGATATTGAGTTCTATAAGATAAAGCCATAAACATGTGTTTCTGAGTCTTCTATCAAAAGTTACAGCGATTTATATGAAGTTGTTCAAAAGCGCTTTATTTCGCCAAGACAATGCGTTTCTCACTGTTACATGCATTTGAATGGGAAACTCGCCTGAAACAAAGTATAGGTTTTCATTATGTGAATAATTTTAAAATCTTAGCTCAAACGGCTGCAAAACCTGTTTGCCCAGCACGGGGATATTGAGTTCTATAAGATAAAGCCATAAACATGTTTGTCTGAGTCTTCTATCAAAAGTTACAGCGATTTATATGAAGTTGTACAAAAATGCTTTCTTTCGCCAAGACAATGCGTTTCTCACTGTTACATGCATTTGAATGGGAAACTCGCCTGAAACAAAGTATAGGTTTTCATTATGTGAATAATTTTAAAATCTTAGCTCAAACGGCTGCAAAACCTGTTTGCCCAGCACGGGGATATTGAGTTCTATAAGATAAAGCCATAAACATGTTTGTCTGAGTCTTCTATCAAAAGTTACAGCGATTTATATGAAGTTGTACAAAAATGCTTTCTTTCGCCAAGACAATGCGTTTCTCACTGTTACATGCATTTGAATGGGAAACTCGCCTGAAACAAAGTATAGGTTTTCATTATGTGAATAATTTTAAAATCTTAGCTCAAACGGCTGCAAAACCTGTTTGCCCAGCACGGGGATATTGAGTTCTATAAGATAAAGCCATAAACATGTGTTTCTGAGTCTTCTATCAAAAGTTACAGCGATTTATATGAAGTTGTTCAAAAGCGCTTTATTTCGCCAAGACAATGCGTTTCTCACTGTTACATGCATTTGAATGGGAAACTCGCCTGAAACAAAGTATAGGTTTTCATTATGTGAATAATTTTAAAATCTTAGCTCAAACGGCTGCAAAACCTGTTTGCCCAGCACGGGGATATTGAGTTCTATAAGATAAAGCCATAAACATGTGTTTCTGAGTCTTCTATCAAAAGTTACAGCGATTTATATGAAGTTGTTCAAAAGCGCTTTATTTCGCCAAGACAATGCGTTTCTCACTGTTACATGCATTTGAATGGGAAACTCGCCTGAAACAAAGTATAGGTTTTCATTATGTGAATAATTTTAAAATCTTAGCTCAAACGGCTGCAAAACCTGTTTGCCCAGCACGGGGATATTGAGTTCTATAAGATAAAGCCATAAACATGTTTGTCTGAGTCTTCTATCAAAAGTTACAGCGATTTATATGAAGTTGTACAAAAATGCTTTCTTTCGCCAAGACAGTGTGTTTCTCACTGTTACATGCATTTGAATGGGAAACTCGCCCGAGACAAAGTATAGGTTTTCATTATGTGAATAATTTTAAAATCTTAGCTCAAACGGCTGCAAAACCTGTTTGCCCAGCACGGGGATATTGAGTTCTATAAGATAAAGCCATAAACATGTGTTTCTGAGTCTTCTATCAAAAGTTACAGCGATTTATATGAAGTTGTTCAAAAGCGCTTTATTTCGCCAAGACAATGCGTTTCTCACTGTTACATGCATTTGAATGGGAAACTCGCCTGAAACAAAGTATAGGTTTTCATTATGTGAATAATTTTAAAATCTTAGCTCAAACGGCTGCAAAACCTGTTTGCCCAGCACGGGGATATTGAGTTCTATAAGATAAAGCCATAAACATGTGTTTCTGAGTCTTCTATCAAAAGTTACAGCAATTTATATGAAGTTGTTCAAAAGCGCTTTATTTCGCCAAGACAATGCGTTTCTCACTGTTACATGCATTTGAATGGGAAACTCGCCTGAAACAAAGTATAGGTTTTCATTATGTGAATAATTTTAAAATCTTAGCTCAAACGGCTGCAAAACCTGTTTGCCCAGCACGGGGATATTGAGTTCTATAAGATAAAGCCATAAACATGTGTTTCTGAGTCTTCTATCAAAAGTTACAGCGATTTATATGAAGTTGTTCAAAAGCGCTTTATTTCGCCAAGACAATGCGTTTCTCACTGTTACATGCATTTGAATGGGAAACTCGCCTGAAACAAAGTATAGGTTTTCATTATGTGAATAATTTTAAAATCTTAGCTCAAACGGCTGCAAAACCTGTTTGCCCAGCACGGGGATATTGAGTTCTATAAGATAAAGCCATAAACATGTGTTTCTGAGTCTTCTATCAAAAGTTACAGCAATTTATATGAAGTTGTTCAAAAGCGCTTTATTTCGCCAAGACAATGCGTTTCTCACTGTTACATGCATTTGAATGGGAAACTCGCCTGAAACAAAGTATAGGTTTTCATTATGTGAATAATTTTAAAATCTTAGCTCAAACGGCTGCAAAACCTGTTTGCCCAGCACGGGGATATTGAGTTCTATAAGATAAAGCCATAAACATGTTTGTCTGAGTCTTCTATCAAAAGTTACAGCGATTTATATGAAGTTGTACAAAAATGCTTTCTTTCGCCAAGACAATGCGTTTCTCACTGTTACATGCATTTGAATGGGAAACTCGCCTGAAACAAAGTATAGGTTTTCATTATGTGAATAATTTTAAAATCTTAGCTCAAACGGCTGCAAAACCTGTTTGCCCAGCACGGGGATATTGAGTTCTATAAGATAAAGCCATAAACATGTGTTTCTGAGTCTTCTATCAAAAGTTACAGCGATTTATATGAAGTTGTTCAAAAGCGCTTTATTTCGCCAAGACAATGCGTTTCTCACTGTTACATGCATTTGAATGGGAAACTCGCCTGAAACAAAGTATAGGTTTTCATTATGTGAATAATTTTAAAATCTTAGCTCAAACGGCTGCAAAACCTGTTTGCCCAGCACAGGGATATTGAGTTCTATAAGATAAAGCCATAAACATGTTTGTCTGAGTCTTCTATCAAAAGTTACAGCGATTTATATGAAGTTGTACAAAAATGCTTTCTTTCGCCAAGACAATGCGTTTCTCACTGTTACATGCATTTGAATGGGAAACTCGCCTGAAACAAAGTATAGGTTTTCATTATGTGAATAATTTTAAAATCTTAGCTCAAACGGCTGCAAAACCTGTTTGCCCAGCACGGGGATATTGAGTTCTATAAGATAAAGCCATAAACATGTGTTTCTGAGTCTTCTATCAAAAGTTACAGCGATTTATATGAAGTTGTACAAAAATGCTTTCTTTCGCCAAGACAATGCGTTTCTCACTGTTACATGCATTTGAATGGGAAACTCGCCTGAAACAAAGTATAGGTTTTCATTATGTGAATAATTTTAAAATCTTAGCTCAAACGGCTGCAAAACCTGTTTGCCCAGCACGGGGATATTGAGTTCTATAAGATAAAGCCATAAACATGTTTGTCTGAGTCTTCTATCAAAAGTTACAGCGATTTATATGAAGTTGTACAAAAATGCTTTCTTTCGCCAAGACAATGCGTTTCTCACTGTTACATGCATTTGAATGGGAAACTCGCCTGAAACAAAGTATAGGTTTTCATTATGTGAATAATTTTAAAATCTTAGCTCAAACGGCTGCAAAACCTGTTTGCCCAGCACGGGGATATTGAGTTCTATAAGATAAAGCCATAAACATGTGTTTCTGAGTCTTCTATCAAAAGTTACAGCGATTTATATGAAGTTGTTCAAAAGCGCTTTATTTCGCCAAGACAATGCGTTTCTCACTGTTACATGCATTTGAATGGGAAACTCGCCTGAAACAAAGTATAGGTTTTCATTATGTGAATAATTTTAAAATCTTAGCTCAAACGGCTGCAAAACCTGTTTGCCCAGCACGGGGATATTGAGTTCTATAAGATAAAGCCATAAACATGTTTGTCTGAGTCTTCTATCAAAAGTTACAGCGATTTATATGAAGTTGTACAAAAATGCTTTCTTTCGCCAAGACAGTGTGTTTCTCACTGTTACATGCATTTGAATGGGAAACTCGCCCGAGACAAAGTATAGGTTTTCATTATGTGAATAATTTTAAAATCTTAGCTCAAACGGCTGCAAAACCTGTTTGCCCAGCACGGGGATATTGAGTTCTATAAGATAAAGCCATAAACATGTGTTTCTGAGTCTTCTATCAAAAGTTACAGCGATTTATATGAAGTTGTTCAAAAGCGCTTTATTTCGCCAAGACAATGCGTTTCTCACTGTTACATGCATTTGAATGGGAAACTCGCCTGAAACAAAGTATAGGTTTTCATTATGTGAATAATTTTAAAATCTTAGCTCAAACGGCTGCAAAACCTGTTTGCCCAGCACGGGGATATTGAGTTCTATAAGATAAAGCCATAAACATGTGTTTCTGAGTCTTCTATCAAAAGTTACAGCAATTTATATGAAGTTGTTCAAAAGCGCTTTATTTCGCCAAGACAATGCGTTTCTCACTGTTACATGCATTTGAATGGGAAACTCGCCTGAAACAAAGTATAGGTTTTCATTATGTGAATAATTTTAAAATCTTAGCTCAAACGGCTGCAAAACCTGTTTGCCCAGCACGGGGATATTGAGTTCTATAAGATAAAGCCATAAACATGTTTGTCTGAGTCTTCTATCAAAAGTTACAGCGATTTATATGAAGTTGTACAAAAATGCTTTCTTTCGCCAAGACAATGCGTTTCTCACTGTTACATGCATTTGAATGGGAAACTCGCCTGAAACAAAGTATAGGTTTTCATTATGTGAATAATTTTAAAATCTTAGCTCAAACGGCTGCAAAACCTGTTTGCCCAGCACGGGGATATTGAGTTCTATAAGATAAAGCCATAAACATGTGTTTCTGAGTCTTCTATCAAAAGTTACAGCGATTTATATGAAGTTGTTCAAAAGCGCTTTATTTCGCCAAGACAATGCGTTTCTCACTGTTACATGCATTTGAATGGGAAACTCGCCTGAAACAAAGTATAGGTTTTCATTATGTGAATAATTTTAAAATCTTAGCTCAAACGGCTGCAAAACCTGTTTGCCCAGCACGGGGATATTGAGTTCTATAAGATAAAGCCATAAACATGTGTTTCTGAGTCTTCTATCAAAAGTTACAGCGATTTATATGAAGTTGTTCAAAAGCGCTTTATTTCGCCAAGACAATGCGTTTCTCACTGTTACATGCATTTGAATGGGAAACTCGCCTGAAACAAAGTATAGGTTTTCATTATGTGAATAATTTTAAAATCTTCGCTCAAACGGCTGCAAAACCTGTTTGCCCAGCACGGGGATATTGAGTTCTATAAGATAAAGCCATAAACATGTGTTTCTGAGTCTTCTATCAAAAGTTACAGCGATTTATATGAAGTTGTTCAAAAGCGCTTTATTTCGCCAAGACAATGCGTTTCTCACTGTTACATGCATTTGAATGGGAAACTCGCCTGAAACAAAGTATAGGTTTTCATTATGTGAATAATTTTAAAATCTTAGCTCAAACGGCTGCAAAACCTGTTTGCCCAGCACGGGGATATTGAGTTCTATAAGATAAAGCCATAAACATGTTTGTCTGAGTCTTCTATCAAAAGTTACAGCGATTTATATGAAGTTGTACAAAAATGCTTTCTTTCGCCAAGACAATGCGTTTCTCACTGTTACATGCATTTGAATGGGAAACTCGCCTGAAACAAAGTATAGGTTTTCATTATGTGAATAATTTTAAAATCTTAGCTCAAACGGCTGCAAAACCTGTTTGCCCAGCACGGGGATATTGAGTTCTATAAGATAAAGCCATAAACATGTTTGTCTGAGTCTTCTATCAAAAGTTACAGCGATTTATATGAAGTTGTACAAAAATGCTTTCTTTCGCCAAGACAATGCGTTTCTCACTGTTACATGCATTTGAATGGGAAACTCGCCTGAAACAAAGTATAGGTTTTCATTATGTGAATAATTTTAAAATCTTAGCTCAAACGGCTGCAAAACCTGTTTGCCCAGCACGGGGATATTGAGTTCTATAAGATAAAGCCATAAACATGTTTGTCTGAGTCTTCTATCAAAAGTTACAGCGATTTATATGAAGTTGTACAAAAATGCTTTCTTTCGCCAAGACAATGCGTTTCTCACTGTTACATGCATTTGAATGGGAAACTCGCCTGAAACAAAGTATAGGTTTTCATTATGTGAATAATTTTAAAATCTTAGCTCAAACGGCTGCAAAACCTGTTTGCCCAGCACGGGGATATTGAGTTCTATAAGATAAAGCCATAAACATGTGTTTCTGAGTCTTCTATCAAAAGTTACAGCGATTTATATGAAGTTGTTCAAAAGCGCTTTATTTCGCCAAGACAATGCGTTTCTCACTGTTACATGCATTTGAATGGGAAACTCGCCTGAAACAAAGTATAGGTTTTCATTATGTGAATAATTTTAAAATCTTAGCTCAAACGGCTGCAAAACCTGTTTGCCCAGCACGGGGATATTGAGTTCTATAAGATAAAGCCATAAACATGTTTGTCTGAGTCTTCTATCAAAAGTTACAGCGATTTATATGAAGTTGTACAAAAATGCTTTCTTTCGCCAAGACAGTGTGTTTCTCACTGTTACATGCATTTGAATGGGAAACTCGCCCGAGACAAAGTATAGGTTTTCATTATGTGAATAATTTTAAAATCTTAGCTCAAACGGCTGCAAAACCTGTTTGCCCAGCACGGGGATATTGAGTTCTATAAGATAAAGCCATAAACATGTGTTTCTGAGTCTTCTATCAAAAGTTACAGCGATTTATATGAAGTTGTTCAAAAGCGCTTTATTTCGCCAAGACAATGCGTTTCTCACTGTTACATGCATTTGAATGGGAAACTCGCCTGAAACAAAGTATAGGTTTTCATTATGTGAATAATTTTAAAATCTTAGCTCAAACGGCTGCAAAACCTGTTTGCCCAGCACGGGGATATTGAGTTCTATAAGATAAAGCCATAAACATGTGTTTCTGAGTCTTCTATCAAAAGTTACAGCAATTTATATGAAGTTGTTCAAAAGCGCTTTATTTCGCCAAGACAATGCGTTTCTCACTGTTACATGCATTTGAATGGGAAACTCGCCTGAAACAAAGTATAGGTTTTCATTATGTGAATAATTTTAAAATCTTAGCTCAAACGGCTGCAAAACCTGTTTGCCCAGCACGGGGATATTGAGTTCTATAAGATAAAGCCATAAACATGTTTGTCTGAGTCTTCTATCAAAAGTTACAGCGATTTATATGAAGTTGTACAAAAATGCTTTCTTTCGCCAAGACAATGCGTTTCTCACTGTTACATGCATTTGAATGGGAAACTCGCCTGAAACAAAGTATAGGTTTTCATTATGTGAATAATTTTAAAATCTTAGCTCAAACGGCTGCAAAACCTGTTTGCCCAGCACGGGGATATTGAGTTCTATAAGATAAAGCCATAAACATGTGTTTCTGAGTCTTCTATCAAAAGTTACAGCGATTTATATGAAGTTGTTCAAAAGCGCTTTATTTCGCCAAGACAATGCGTTTCTCACTGTTACATGCATTTGAATGGGAAACTCGCCTGAAACAAAGTATAGGTTTTCATTATGTGAATAATTTTAAAATCTTAGCTCAAACGGCTGCAAAACCTGTTTGCCCAGCACGGGGATATTGAGTTCTATAAGATAAAGCCATAAACATGTGTTTCTGAGTCTTCTATCAAAAGTTACAGCGATTTATATGAAGTTGTTCAAAAGCGCTTTATTTCGCCAAGACAATGCGTTTCTCACTGTTACATGCATTTGAATGGGAAACTCGCCTGAAACAAAGTATAGGTTTTCATTATGTGAATAATTTTAAAATCTTAGCTCAAACGGCTGCAAAACCTGTTTGCCCAGCACGGGGATATTGAGTTCTATAAGATAAAGCCATAAACATGTGTTTCTGAGTCTTCTATCAAAAGTTACAGCGATTTATATGAAGTTGTTCAAAAGCGCTTTATTTCGCCAAGACAATGCGTTTCTCACTGTTACATGCATTTGAATGGGAAACTCGCCTGAAACAAAGTATAGGTTTTCATTATGTGAATAATTTTAAAATCTTCGCTCAAACGGCTGCAAAACCTGTTTGCCCAGCACGGGGATATTGAGTTCTATAAGATAAAGCCATAAACATGTGTTTCTGAGTCTTCTATCAAAAGTTACAGCGATTTATATGAAGTTGTTCAAAAGCGCTTTATTTCGCCAAGACAATGCGTTTCTCACTGTTACATGCATTTGAATGGGAAACTCGCCTGAAACAAAGTATAGGTTTTCATTATGTGAATAATTTTAAAATCTTAGCTCAAACGGCTGCAAAACCTGTTTGCCCAGCACGGGGATATTGAGTTCTATAAGATAAAGCCATAAACATGTTTGTCTGAGTCTTCTATCAAAAGTTACAGCGATTTATATGAAGTTGTACAAAAATGCTTTCTTTCGCCAAGACAATGCGTTTCTCACTGTTACATGCATTTGAATGGGAAACTCGCCTGAAACAAAGTATAGGTTTTCATTATGTGAATAATTTTAAAATCTTAGCTCAAACGGCTGCAAAACCTGTTTGCCCAGCACGGGGATATTGAGTTCTATAAGATAAAGCCATAAACATGTTTGTCTGAGTCTTCTATCAAAAGTTACAGCGATTTATATGAAGTTGTACAAAAATGCTTTCTTTCGCCAAGACAATGCGTTTCTCACTGTTACATGCATTTGAATGGGAAACTCGCCTGAAACAAAGTATAGGTTTTCATTATGTGAATAATTTTAAAATCTTAGCTCAAACGGCTGCAAAACCTGTTTGCCCAGCACGGGGATATTGAGTTCTATAAGATAAAGCCATAAACATGTGTTTCTGAGTCTTCTATCAAAAGTTACAGCGATTTATATGAAGTTGTTCAAAAGCGCTTTATTTCGCCAAGACAATGCGTTTCTCACTGTTACATGCATTTGAATGGGAAACTCGCCTGAAACAAAGTATAGGTTTTCATTATGTGAATAATTTTAAAATCTTAGCTCAAACGGCTGCAAAACCTGTTTGCCCAGCACAGGGATATTGAGTTCTATAAGATAAAGCCATAAACATGTTTGTCTGAGTCTTCTATCAAAAGTTACAGCGATTTATATGAAGTTGTACAAAAATGCTTTCTTTCGCCAAGACAATGCGTTTCTCACTGTTACATGCATTTGAATGGGAAACTCGCCTGAAACAAAGTATAGGTTTTCATTATGTGAATAATTTTAAAATCTTAGCTCAAACGGCTGCAAAACCTGTTTGCCCAGCACGGGGATATTGAGTTCTATAAGATAAAGCCATAAACATGTGTTTCTGAGTCTTCTATCAAAAGTTACAGCGATTTATATGAAGTTGTTCAAAAGCGCTTTATTTCGCCAAGACAATGCGTTTCTCACTGTTACATGCATTTGAATGGGAAACTCGCCTGAAACAAAGTATAGGTTTTCATTATGTGAATAATTTTAAAATCTTAGCTCAAACGGCTGCAAAACCTGTTTGCCCAGCACGGGGATATTGAGTTCTATAAGATAAAGCCATAAACATGTGTTTCTGAGTCTTCTATCAAAAGTTACAGCGATTTATATGAAGTTGTTCAAAAGCGCTTTATTTCGCCAAGACAATGCGTTTCTCACTGTTACATGCATTTGAATGGGAAACTCGCCTGAAACAAAGTATAGGTTTTCATTATGTGAATAATTTTAAAATCTTAGCTCAAACGGCTGCAAAACCTGTTTGCCCAGCACGGGGATATTGAGTTCTATAAGATAAAGCCATAAACATGTTTGTCTGAGTCTTCTATCAAAAGTTACAGCGATTTATATGAAGTTGTACAAAAATGCTTTCTTTCGCCAAGACAATGCGTTTCTCACTGTTACATGCATTTGAATGGGAAACTCGCCTGAAACAAAGTATAGGTTTTCATTATGTGAATAATTTTAAAATCTTAGCTCAAACGGCTGCAAAACCTGTTTGCCCAGCACGGGGATATTGAGTTCTATAAGATAAAGCCATAAACATGTGTTTCTGAGTCTTCTATCAAAAGTTACAGCGATTTATATGAAGTTGTACAAAAATGCTTTCTTTCGCCAAGACAATGCGTTTCTCACTGTTACATGCATTTGAATGGGAAACTCGCCTGAAACAAAGTATAGGTTTTCATTATGTGAATAATTTTAAAATCTTAGCTCAAACGGCTGCAAAACCTGTTTGCCCAGCACGGGGATATTGAGTTCTATAAGATAAAGCCATAAACATGTTTGTCTGAGTCTTCTATCAAAAGTTACAGCGATTTATATGAAGTTGTACAAAAATGCTTTCTTTCGCCAAGACAATGCGTTTCTCACTGTTACATGCATTTGAATGGGAAACTCGCCTGAAACAAAGTATAGGTTTTCATTATGTGAATAATTTTAAAATCTTAGCTCAAACGGCTGCAAAACCTGTTTGCCCAGCACGGGGATATTGAGTTCTATAAGATAAAGCCATAAACATGTTTGTCTGAGTCTTCTATCAAAAGTTACAGCGATTTATATGAAGTTGTACAAAAATGCTTTCTTTCGCCAAGACAATGCGTTTCTCACTGTTACATGCATTTGAATGGGAAACTCGCCTGAAACAAAGTATAGGTTTTCATTATGTGAATAATTTTAAAATCTTAGCTCAAACGGCTGCAAAACCTGTTTGCCCAGCACGGGGATATTGAGTTCTATAAGATAAAGCCATAAACATGTTTGTCTGAGTCTTCTATCAAAAGTTACAGCGATTTATATGAAGTTGTACAAAAATGCTTTCTTTCGCCAAGACAATGCGTTTCTCACTGTTACATGCATTTGAATGGGAAACTCGCCTGAAACAAAGTATAGGTTTTCATTATGTGAATAATTTTAAAATCTTAGCTCAAACGGCTGCAAAACCTGTTTGCCCAGCACGGGGATATTGAGTTCTATAAGATAAAGCCATAAACATGTGTTTCTGAGTCTTCTATCAAAAGTTACAGCGATTTATATGAAGTTGTTCAAAAGCGCTTTATTTCGCCAAGACAATGCGTTTCTCACTGTTACATGCATTTGAATGGGAAACTCGCCTGAAACAAAGTATAGGTTTTCATTATGTGAATAATTTTAAAATCTTAGCTCAAACGGCTGCAAAACCTGTTTGCCCAGCACAGGGATATTGAGTTCTATAAGATAAAGCCATAAACATGTTTGTCTGAGTCTTCTATCAAAAGTTACAGCGATTTATATGAAGTTGTACAAAAATGCTTTCTTTCGCCAAGACAATGCGTTTCTCACTGTTACATGCATTTGAATGGGAAACTCGCCTGAAACAAAGTATAGGTTTTCATTATGTGAATAATTTTAAAATCTTAGCTCAAACGGCTGCAAAACCTGTTTGCCCAGCACGGGGATATTGAGTTCTATAAGATAAAGCCATAAACATGTGTTTCTGAGTCTTCTATCAAAAGTTACAGCGATTTATATGAAGTTGTTCAAAAGCGCTTTATTTCGCCAAGACAATGCGTTTCTCACTGTTACATGCATTTGAATGGGAAACTCGCCTGAAACAAAGTATAGGTTTTCATTATGTGAATAATTTTAAAATCTTAGCTCAAACGGCTGCAAAACCTGTTTGCCCAGCACGGGGATATTGAGTTCTATAAGATAAAGCCATAAACATGTGTTTCTGAGTCTTCTATCAAAAGTTACAGCGATTTATATGAAGTTGTTCAAAAGCGCTTTATTTCGCCAAGACAATGCGTTTCTCACTGTTACATGCATTTGAATGGGAAACTCGCCTGAAACAAAGTATAGGTTTTCATTATGTGAATAATTTTAAAATCTTAGCTCAAACGGCTGCAAAACCTGTTTGCCCAGCACGGGGATATTGAGTTCTATAAGATAAAGCCATAAACATGTTTGTCTGAGTCTTCTATCAAAAGTTACAGCGATTTATATGAAGTTGTACAAAAATGCTTTCTTTCGCCAAGACAATGCGTTTCTCACTGTTACATGCATTTGAATGGGAAACTCGCCTGAAACAAAGTATAGGTTTTCATTATGTGAATAATTTTAAAATCTTAGCTCAAACGGCTGCAAAACCTGTTTGCCCAGCACGGGGATATTGAGTTCTATAAGATAAAGCCATAAACATGTGTTTCTGAGTCTTCTATCAAAAGTTACAGCGATTTATATGAAGTTGTACAAAAATGCTTTCTTTCGCCAAGACAATGCGTTTCTCACTGTTACATGCATTTGAATGGGAAACTCGCCTGAAACAAAGTATAGGTTTTCATTATGTGAATAATTTTAAAATCTTAGCTCAAACGGCTGCAAAACCTGTTTGCCCAGCACGGGGATATTGAGTTCTATAAGATAAAGCCATAAACATGTTTGTCTGAGTCTTCTATCAAAAGTTACAGCGATTTATATGAAGTTGTACAAAAATGCTTTCTTTCGCCAAGACAATGCGTTTCTCACTGTTACATGCATTTGAATGGGAAACTCGCCTGAAACAAAGTATAGGTTTTCATTATGTGAATAATTTTAAAATCTTAGCTCAAACGGCTGCAAAACCTGTTTGCCCAGCACGGGGATATTGAGTTCTATAAGATAAAGCCATAAACATGTGTTTCTGAGTCTTCTATCAAAAGTTACAGCGATTTATATGAAGTTGTACAAAAATGCTTTCTTTCGCCAAGACAATGCGTTTCTCACTGTTACATGCATTTGAATGGGAAACTCGCCTGAAACAAAGTATAGGTTTTCATTATGTGAATAATTTTAAAATCTTAGCTCAAACGGCTGCAAAACCTGTTTGCCCAGCACGGGGATATTGAGTTCTATAAGATAAAGCCATAAACATGTGTTTCTGAGTCTTCTATCAAAAGTTACAGCGATTTATATGAAGTTGTTCAAAAGCGCTTTATTTCGCCAAGACAATGCGTTTCTCACTGTTACATGCATTTGAATGGGAAACTCGCCTGAAACAAAGTATAGGTTTTCATTATGTGAATAATTTTAAAATCTTAGCTCAAACGGCTGCAAAACCTGTTTGCCCAGCACGGGGATATTGAGTTCTATAAGATAAAGCCATAAACATGTGTTTCTGAGTCTTCTATCAAAAGTTACAGCGATTTATATGAAGTTGTTCAAAAGCGCTTTATTTCGCCAAGACAATGCGTTTCTCACTGTTACATGCATTTGAATGGGAAACTCGCCTGAAACAAAGTATAGGTTTTCATTATGTGAATAATTTTAAAATCTTAGCTCAAACGGCTGCAAAACCTGTTTGCCCAGCACGGGGATATTGAGTTCTATAAGATAAAGCCATAAACATGTGTTTCTGAGTCTTCTATCAAAAGTTACAGCGATTTATATGAAGTTGTTCAAAAGCGCTTTATTTCGCCAAGACAATGCGTTTCTCACTGTTACATGCATTTGAATGGGAAACTCGCCTGAAACAAAGTATAGGTTTTCATTATGTGAATAATTTTAAAATCTTAGCTCAAACGGCTGCAAAACCTGTTTGCCCAGCACGGGGATATTGAGTTCTATAAGATAAAGCCATAAACATGTGTTTCTGAGTCTTCTATCAAAAGTTACAGCGATTTATATGAAGTTGTTCAAAAGCGCTTTATTTCGCCAAGACAATGCGTTTCTCACTGTTACATGCATTTGAATGGGAAACTCGCCTGAAACAAAGTATAGGTTTTCATTATGTGAATAATTTTAAAATCTTAGCTCAAACGGCTGCAAAACCTGTTTGCCCAGCACGGGGATATTGAGTTCTATAAGATAAAGCCATAAACATGTGTTTCTGAGTCTTCTATCAAAAGTTACAGCGATTTATATGAAGTTGTTCAAAAGCGCTTTATTTCGCCAAGACAATGCGTTTCTCACTGTTACATGCATTTGAATGGGAAACTCGCCTGAAACAAAGTATAGGTTTTCATTATGTGAATAATTTTAAAATCTTAGCTCAAACGGCTGCAAAACCTGTTTGCCCAGCACGGGGATATTGAGTTCTATAAGATAAAGCCATAAACATGTTTGTCTGAGTCTTCTATCAAAAGTTACAGCGATTTATATGAAGTTGTACAAAAATGCTTTCTTTCGCCAAGACAATGCGTTTCTCACTGTTACATGCATTTGAATGGGAAACTCGCCTGAAACAAAGTATAGGTTTTCATTATGTGAATAATTTTAAAATCTTAGCTCAAACGGCTGCAAAACCTGTTTGCCCAGCACGGGGATATTGAGTTCTATAAGATAAAGCCATAAACATGTGTTTCTGAGTCTTCTATCAAAAGTTACAGCGATTTATATGAAGTTGTACAAAAATGCTTTCTTTCGCCAAGACAATGCGTTTCTCACTGTTACATGCATTTGAATGGGAAACTCGCCTGAAACAAAGTATAGGTTTTCATTATGTGAATAATTTTAAAATCTTAGCTCAAACGGCTGCAAAACCTGTTTGCCCAGCACGGGGATATTGAGTTCTATAAGATAAAGCCATAAACATGTGTTTCTGAGTCTTCTATCAAAAGTTACAGCGATTTATATGAAGTTGTTCAAAAGCGCTTTATTTCGCCAAGACAATGCGTTTCTCACTGTTACATGCATTTGAATGGGAAACTCGCCTGAAACAAAGTATAGGTTTTCATTATGTGAATAATTTTAAAATCTTAGCTCAAACGGCTGCAAAACCTGTTTGCCCAGCACGGGGATATTGAGTTCTATAAGATAAAGCCATAAACATGTGTTTCTGAGTCTTCTATCAAAAGTTACAGCGATTTATATGAAGTTGTTCAAAAGCGCTTTATTTCGCCAAGACAATGCGTTTCTCACTGTTACATGCATTTGAATGGGAAACTCGCCTGAAACAAAGTATAGGTTTTCATTATGTGAATAATTTTAAAATCTTAGCTCAAACGGCTGCAAAACCTGTTTGCCCAGCACGGGGATATTGAGTTCTATAAGATAAAGCCATAAACATGTGTTTCTGAGTCTTCTATCAAAAGTTACAGCGATTTATATGAAGTTGTTCAAAAGCGCTTTATTTCGCCAAGACAATGCGTTTCTCACTGTTACATGCATTTGAATGGGAAACTCGCCTGAAACAAAGTATAGGTTTTCATTATGTGAATAATTTTAAAATCTTAGCTCAAACGGCTGCAAAACCTGTTTGCCCAGCACGGGGATATTGAGTTCTATAAGATAAAGCCATAAACATGTTTGTCTGAGTCTTCTATCAAAAGTTACAGCGATTTATATGAAGTTGTACAAAAATGCTTTCTTTCGCCAAGACAATGCGTTTCTCACTGTTACATGCATTTGAATGGGAAACTCGCCTGAAACAAAGTATAGGTTTTCATTATGTGAATAATTTTAAAATCTTAGCTCAAACGGCTGCAAAACCTGTTTGCCCAGCACGGGGATATTGAGTTCTATAAGATAAAGCCATAAACATGTTTGTCTGAGTCTTCTATCAAAAGTTACAGCGATTTATATGAAGTTGTACAAAAATGCTTTCTTTCGCCAAGACAATGCGTTTCTCACTGTTACATGCATTTGAATGGGAAACTCGCCTGAAACAAAGTATAGGTTTTCATTATGTGAATAATTTTAAAATCTTAGCTCAAACGGCTGCAAAACCTGTTTGCCCAGCACGGGGATATTGAGTTCTATAAGATAAAGCCATAAACATGTGTTTCTGAGTCTTCTATCAAAAGTTACAGCGATTTATATGAAGTTGTTCAAAAGCGCTTTATTTCGCCAAGACAATGCGTTTCTCACTGTTACATGCATTTGAATGGGAAACTCGCCTGAAACAAAGTATAGGTTTTCATTATGTGAATAATTTTAAAATCTTAGCTCAAACGGCTGCAAAACCTGTTTGCCCAGCACAGGGATATTGAGTTCTATAAGATAAAGCCATAAACATGTTTGTCTGAGTCTTCTATCAAAAGTTACAGCGATTTATATGAAGTTGTACAAAAATGCTTTCTTTCGCCAAGACAATGCGTTTCTCACTGTTACATGCATTTGAATGGGAAACTCGCCTGAAACAAAGTATAGGTTTTCATTATGTGAATAATTTTAAAATCTTAGCTCAAACGGCTGCAAAACCTGTTTGCCCAGCACGGGGATATTGAGTTCTATAAGATAAAGCCATAAACATGTGTTTCTGAGTCTTCTATCAAAAGTTACAGCGATTTATATGAAGTTGTTCAAAAGCGCTTTATTTCGCCAAGACAATGCGTTTCTCACTGTTACATGCATTTGAATGGGAAACTCGCCTGAAACAAAGTATAGGTTTTCATTATGTGAATAATTTTAAAATCTTAGCTCAAACGGCTGCAAAACCTGTTTGCCCAGCACGGGGATATTGAGTTCTATAAGATAAAGCCATAAACATGTGTTTCTGAGTCTTCTATCAAAAGTTACAGCGATTTATATGAAGTTGTTCAAAAGCGCTTTATTTCGCCAAGACAATGCGTTTCTCACTGTTACATGCATTTGAATGGGAAACTCGCCTGAAACAAAGTATAGGTTTTCATTATGTGAATAATTTTAAAATCTTAGCTCAAACGGCTGCAAAACCTGTTTGCCCAGCACGGGGATATTGAGTTCTATAAGATAAAGCCATAAACATGTTTGTCTGAGTCTTCTATCAAAAGTTACAGCGATTTATATGAAGTTGTACAAAAATGCTTTCTTTCGCCAAGACAATGCGTTTCTCACTGTTACATGCATTTGAATGGGAAACTCGCCTGAAACAAAGTATAGGTTTTCATTATGTGAATAATTTTAAAATCTTAGCTCAAACGGCTGCAAAACCTGTTTGCCCAGCACGGGGATATTGAGTTCTATAAGATAAAGCCATAAACATGTTTGTCTGAGTCTTCTATCAAAAGTTACAGCGATTTATATGAAGTTGTACAAAAATGCTTTCTTTCGCCAAGACAATGCGTTTCTCACTGTTACATGCATTTGAATGGGAAACTCGCCTGAAACAAAGTATAGGTTTTCATTATGTGAATAATTTTAAAATCTTAGCTCAAACGGCTGCAAAACCTGTTTGCCCAGCACGGGGATATTGAGTTCTATAAGATAAAGCCATAAACATGTGTTTCTGAGTCTTCTATCAAAAGTTACAGCGATTTATATGAAGTTGTTCAAAAGCGCTTTATTTCGCCAAGACAATGCGTTTCTCACTGTTACATGCATTTGAATGGGAAACTCGCCTGAAACAAAGTATAGGTTTTCATTATGTGAATAATTTTAAAATCTTAGCTCAAACGGCTGCAAAACCTGTTTGCCCAGCACGGGGATATTGAGTTCTATAAGATAAAGCCATAAACATGTTTGTCTGAGTCTTCTATCAAAAGTTACAGCGATTTATATGAAGTTGTACAAAAATGCTTTCTTTCGCCAAGACAATGCGTTTCTCACTGTTACATGCATTTGAATGGGAAACTCGCCTGAAACAAAGTATAGGTTTTCATTATGTGAATAATTTTAAAATCTTAGCTCAAACGGCTGCAAAACCTGTTTGCCCAGCACGGGGATATTGAGTTCTATAAGATAAAGCCATAAACATGTGTTTCTGAGTCTTCTATCAAAAGTTACAGCGATTTATATGAAGTTGTTCAAAAGCGCTTTATTTCGCCAAGACAATGCGTTTCTCACTGTTACATGCATTTGAATGGGAAACTCGCCTGAAACAAAGTATAGGTTTTCATTATGTGAATAATTTTAAAATCTTAGCTCAAACGGCTGCAAAACCTGTTTGCCCAGCACGGGGATATTGAGTTCTATAAGATAAAGCCATAAACATGTGTTTCTGAGTCTTCTATCAAAAGTTACAGCGATTTATATGAAGTTGTTCAAAAGCGCTTTATTTCGCCAAGACAATGCGTTTCTCACTGTTACATGCATTTGAATGGGAAACTCGCCTGAAACAAAGTATAGGTTTTCATTATGTGAATAATTTTAAAATCTTAGCTCAAACGGCTGCAAAACCTGTTTGCCCAGCACGGGGATATTGAGTTCTATAAGATAAAGCCATAAACATGTTTGTCTGAGTCTTCTATCAAAAGTTACAGCGATTTATATGAAGTTGTTCAAAAGCGCTTTATTTCGCCAAGACAATGTGTTTCTCACTGTTACATGCATTTGAATGGGAAACTCGCCTGAGACAAAGTATAGGTTTTCATTATGTGAATAATTTTAAAATCTTAGCTCAAACGGCTGCAAAACCTGTTTGCCCAGCACGGGGATATTGAGTTCTATAAGATAAAGCCATAAACATGTTTGTCTGAGTCTTCTATCAAAAGTTACAGCGATTTATATGAAGTTGTTCAAAAGCGCTTTATTTCGCCAAGACAATGCGTTTCTCACTGTTACATGCATTTGAATGGGAAACTCGCCTGAGACAAAGTATAGGTTTTCATTATGTGAATAATTTTAAAATCTTAGCTCAAACGGCTGCAAAACCTGTTTGCCCAGCACGGGGATATTGAGTTCTATAAGATAAAGCCATAAACATGTTTGTCTGAGTCTTCTATCAAAAGTTACAGCGATTTATATGAAGTTGTACAAAAATGCTTTCTTTCGCCAAGACAGTGTGTTTCTCACTGTTACATGCATTTGAATGGGAAACTCGCCTGAAACAAAGTATAGGTTTTCATTATGTGAATAATTTTAAAATCTTAGCTCAAACGGCTGCAAAACCTGTTTGCCCAGCACGGGGATATTGAGTTCTATAAGATAAAGCCATAAACATGTGTTTCTGAGTCTTCTATCAAAAGTTACAGCGATTTATATGAAGTTGTTCAAAAGCGCTTTATTTCGCCAAGACAATGCGTTTCTCACTGTTACATGCATTTGAATGGGAAACTCGCCTGAAACAAAGTATAGGTTTTCATTATGTGAATAATTTTAAAATCTTAGCTCAAACGGCTGCAAAACCTGTTTGCCCAGCACGGGGATATTGAGTTCTATAAGATAAAGCCATAAACATGTGTTTCTGAGTCTTCTATCAAAAGTTACAGCGATTTATATGAAGTTGTTCAAAAGCGCTTTATTTCGCCAAGACAATGCGTTTCTCACTGTTACATGCATTTGAATGGGAAACTCGCCTGAAACAAAGTATAGGTTTTCATTATGTGAATAATTTTAAAATCTTAGCTCAAACGGCTGCAAAACCTGTTTGCCCAGCACGGGGATATTGAGTTCTATAAGATAAAGCCATAAACATGTTTGTCTGAGTCTTCTATCAAAAGTTACAGCGATTTATATGAAGTTGTACAAAAATGCTTTCTTTCGCCAAGACAGTGTGTTTCTCACTGTTACATGCATTTGAATGGGAAACTCGCCTGAGACAAAGTATAGGTTTTCATTATGTGAATAATTTTAAAATCTTAGCTCAAACGGCTGCAAAACCTGTTTGCCCAGCACGGGGATATTGAGTTCTATAAGATAAAGCCATAAACATGTTTGTCTGAGTCTTCTATCAAAAGTTACAGCGATTTATATGAAGTTGTTCAAAAGCGCTTTATTTCGCCAAGACAATGCGTTTCTCACTGTTACATGCATTTGAATGGGAAACTCGCCTGAAACAAAGTATAGGTTTTCATTATGTGAATAATTTTAAAATCTTAGCTCAAACGGCTGCAAAACCTGTTTGCCCAGCACGGGGATATTGAGTTCTATAAGATAAAGCCATAAACATGTGTTTCTGAGTCTTCTATCAAAAGTTACAGCGATTTATATGAAGTTGTTCAAAAGCGCTTTATTTCGCCAAGACAATGCGTTTCTCACTGTTACATGCATTTGAATGGGAAACTCGCCTGAAACAAAGTATAGGTTTTCATTATGTGAATAATTTTAAAATCTTAGCTCAAACGGCTGCAAAACCTGTTTGCCCAGCACGGGGATATTGAGTTCTATAAGATAAAGCCATAAACATGTTTGTCTGAGTCTTCTATCAAAAGTTACAGCGATTTATATGAAGTTGTTCAAAAGCGCTTTATTTCGCCAAGACAATGTGTTTCTCACTGTTACATGCATTTGAATGGGAAACTCGCCTGAGACAAAGTATAGGTTTTCATTATGTGAATAATTTTAAAATCTTAGCTCAAACGGCTGCAAAACCTGTTTGCCCAGCACGGGGATATTGAGTTCTATAAGATAAAGCCATAAACATGTTTGTCTGAGTCTTCTATCAAAAGTTACAGCGATTTATATGAAGTTGTTCAAAAGCGCTTTATTTCGCCAAGACAATGCGTTTCTCACTGTTACATGCATTTGAATGGGAAACTCGCCTGAGACAAAGTATAGGTTTTCATTATGTGAATAATTTTAAAATCTTAGCTCAAACGGCTGCAAAACCTGTTTGCCCAGCACGGGGATATTGAGTTCTATAAGATAAAGCCATAAACATGTTTGTCTGAGTCTTCTATCAAAAGTTACAGCGATTTATATGAAGTTGTTCAAAAGCGCTTTATTTCGCCAAGACAATGCGTTTCTCACTGTTACATGCATTTGAATGGGAAACTCGCCTGAAACAAAGTATAGGTTTTCATTATGTGAATAATTTTAAAATCTTAGCTCAAACGGCTGCAAAACCTGTTTGCCCAGCACGGGGATATTGAGTTCTATAAGATAAAGCCATAAACATGTGTTTCTGAGTCTTCTATCAAAAGTTACAGCGATTTATATGAAGTTGTTCAAAAGCGCTTTATTTCGCCAAGACAATGCGTTTCTCACTGTTACATGCATTTGAATGGGAAACTCGCCTGAAACAAAGTATAGGTTTTCATTATGTGAATAATTTTAAAATCTTAGCTCAAACGGCTGCAAAACCTGTTTGCCCAGCACGGGGATATTGAGTTCTATAAGATAAAGCCATAAACATGTTTGTCTGAGTCTTCTATCAAAAGTTACAGCGATTTATATGAAGTTGTTCAAAAGCGCTTTATTTCGCCAAGACAATGTGTTTCTCACTGTTACATGCATTTGAATGGGAAACTCGCCTGAGACAAAGTATAGGTTTTCATTATGTGAATAATTTTAAAATCTTAGCTCAAACGGCTGCAAAACCTGTTTGCCCAGCACGGGGATATTGAGTTCTATAAGATAAAGCCATAAACATGTTTGTCTGAGTCTTCTATCAAAAGTTACAGCGATTTATATGAAGTTGTTCAAAAGCGCTTTATTTCGCCAAGACAATGCGTTTCTCACTGTTACATGCATTTGAATGGGAAACTCGCCTGAGACAAAGTATAGGTTTTCATTATGTGAATAATTTTAAAATCTTAGCTCAAACGGCTGCAAAACCTGTTTGCCCAGCACGGGGATATTGAGTTCTATAAGATAAAGCCATAAACATGTTTGTCTGAGTCTTCTATCAAAAGTTACAGCGATTTATATGAAGTTGTACAAAAATGCTTTCTTTCGCCAAGACAGTGTGTTTCTCACTGTTACATGCATTTGAATGGGAAACTCGCCTGAAACAAAGTATAGGTTTTCATTATGTGAATAATTTTAAAATCTTAGCTCAAACGGCTGCAAAACCTGTTTGCCCAGCACGGGGATATTGAGTTCTATAAGATAAAGCCATAAACATGTGTTTCTGAGTCTTCTATCAAAAGTTACAGCGATTTATATGAAGTTGTTCAAAAGCGCTTTATTTCGCCAAGACAATGCGTTTCTCACTGTTACATGCATTTGAATGGGAAACTCGCCTGAAACAAAGTATAGGTTTTCATTATGTGAATAATTTTAAAATCTTAGCTCAAACGGCTGCAAAACCTGTTTGCCCAGCACGGGGATATTGAGTTCTATAAGATAAAGCCATAAACATGTGTTTCTGAGTCTTCTATCAAAAGTTACAGCGATTTATATGAAGTTGTTCAAAAGCGCTTTATTTCGCCAAGACAATGCGTTTCTCACTGTTACATGCATTTGAATGGGAAACTCGCCTGAAACAAAGTATAGGTTTTCATTATGTGAATAATTTTAAAATCTTAGCTCAAACGGCTGCAAAACCTGTTTGCCCAGCACGGGGATATTGAGTTCTATAAGATAAAGCCATAAACATGTTTGTCTGAGTCTTCTATCAAAAGTTACAGCGATTTATATGAAGTTGTACAAAAATGCTTTCTTTCGCCAAGACAGTGTGTTTCTCACTGTTACATGCATTTGAATGGGAAACTCGCCTGAGACAAAGTATAGGTTTTCATTATGTGAATAATTTTAAAATCTTAGCTCAAACGGCTGCAAAACCTGTTTGCCCAGCACGGGGATATTGAGTTCTATAAGATAAAGCCATAAACATGTTTGTCTGAGTCTTCTATCAAAAGTTACAGCGATTTATATGAAGTTGTTCAAAAGCGCTTTATTTCGCCAAGACAATGCGTTTCTCACTGTTACATGCATTTGAATGGGAAACTCGCCTGAAACAAAGTATAGGTTTTCATTATGTGAATAATTTTAAAATCTTAGCTCAAACGGCTGCAAAACCTGTTTGCCCAGCACGGGGATATTGAGTTCTATAAGATAAAGCCATAAACATGTGTTTCTGAGTCTTCTATCAAAAGTTACAGCGATTTATATGAAGTTGTTCAAAAGCGCTTTATTTCGCCAAGACAATGCGTTTCTCACTGTTACATGCATTTGAATGGGAAACTCGCCTGAAACAAAGTATAGGTTTTCATTATGTGAATAATTTTAAAATCTTAGCTCAAACGGCTGCAAAACCTGTTTGCCCAGCACGGGGATATTGAGTTCTATAAGATAAAGCCATAAACATGTTTGTCTGAGTCTTCTATCAAAAGTTACAGCGATTTATATGAAGTTGTTCAAAAGCGCTTTATTTCGCCAAGACAATGTGTTTCTCACTGTTACATGCATTTGAATGGGAAACTCGCCTGAGACAAAGTATAGGTTTTCATTATGTGAATAATTTTAAAATCTTAGCTCAAACGGCTGCAAAACCTGTTTGCCCAGCACGGGGATATTGAGTTCTATAAGATAAAGCCATAAACATGTTTGTCTGAGTCTTCTATCAAAAGTTACAGCGATTTATATGAAGTTGTTCAAAAGCGCTTTATTTCGCCAAGACAATGCGTTTCTCACTGTTACATGCATTTGAATGGGAAACTCGCCTGAGACAAAGTATAGGTTTTCATTATGTGAATAATTTTAAAATCTTAGCTCAAACGGCTGCAAAACCTGTTTGCCCAGCACGGGGATATTGAGTTCTATAAGATAAAGCCATAAACATGTTTGTCTGAGTCTTCTATCAAAAGTTACAGCGATTTATATGAAGTTGTTCAAAAGCGCTTTATTTCGCCAAGACAATGCGTTTCTCACTGTTACATGCATTTGAATGGGAAACTCGCCTGAAACAAAGTATAGGTTTTCATTATGTGAATAATTTTAAAATCTTAGCTCAAACGGCTGCAAAACCTGTTTGCCCAGCACGGGGATATTGAGTTCTATAAGATAAAGCCATAAACATGTTTGTCTGAGTCTTCTATCAAAAGTTACAGCGATTTATATGAAGTTGTACAAAAATGCTTTCTTTCGCCAAGACAGTGTGTTTCTCACTGTTACATGCATTTGAATGGGAAACTCGCCCGAGACAAAGTATAGGTTTTCATTATGTGAATAATTTTAAAATCTTAGCTCAAACGGCTGCAAAACCTGTTTGCCCAGCACGGGGATATTGAGTTCTATAAGATAAAGCCATAAACATGTTTGTCTGAGTCTTCTATCAAAAGTTACAGCGATTTATATGAAGTTGTTCAAAAGCGCTTTATTTCGCCAAGACAATGTGTTTCTCACTGTTACATGCATTTGAATGGGAAACTCGCCTGAGACAAAGTATAGGTTTTCATTATGTGAATAATTTTAAAATCTTAGCTCAAACGGCTGCAAAACCTGTTTGCCCAGCACGGGGATATTGAGTTCTATAAGATAAAGCCATAAACATGTGTTTCTGAGTCTTCTATCAAAAGTTACAGCGATTTATATGAAGTTGTACGAAAACGCTTTCTTTCGCCAAGACAATGCGTTTCTCACTGTTACATGCATTTGAATGGGAAACTCGCCTGAAACAAAGTATAGGTTTTCATTATGTGAATAATTTTAAAATCTTAGCTCAAACGGCTGCAAAACCTGTTTGCCCAGCACGGGGATATTGAGTTCTATAAGATAAAGCCATAAACATGTGTTTCTGAGTCTTCTATCAAAAGTTACAGCGATTTATATGAAGTTGTTCAAAAGCGCTTTATTTCGCCAAGACAATGCGTTTCTCACTGTTACATGCATTTGAATGGGAAACTTGCCCGAGACAAAGTGTAGGTTTTCATTATGTGAATAATTTTAAAATCTTAGCTCAAACGGCTGCAAAACCTGTTTGCCCAGCACGGGGATATTGAGTTCTATAAGATAAAGCCATAAACATGTTTGTCTGAGTCTTCTATCAAAAGTTACAGCGATTTATATGAAGTTGTACAAAAATGCTTTCTTTCGCCAAGACAGTGTGTTTCTCACTGTTACATGCATTTGAATGGGAAACTCGCCCGAGACAAAGTATAGGTTTTCATTATGTGAATAATTTTAAAATCTTAGCTCAAACGGCTGCAAAACCTGTTTGCCCAGCACGGGGATATTGAGTTCTATAAGATAAAGCCATAAACATGTGTTTCTGAGTCTTCTATCAAAAGTTACAGCGATTTATATGAAGTTGTTCAAAAGCGCTTTATTTCGCCAAGACAATGCGTTTCTCACTGTTACATGCATTTGAATGGGAAACTCGCCTGAAACAAAGTATAGGTTTTCATTATGTGAATAATTTTAAAATCTTAGCTCAAACGGCTGCAAAACCTGTTTGCCCAGCACGGGGATATTGAGTTCTATAAGATAAAGCCATAAACATGTTTGTCTGAGTCTTCTATCAAAAGTTACAGCGATTTATATGAAGTTGTACAAAAATGCTTTCTTTCGCCAAGACAGTGTGTTTCTCACTGTTACATGCATTTGAATGGGAAACTCGCCCGAGACAAAGTATAGGTTTTCATTATGTGAATAATTTTAAAATCTTAGCTCAAACGGCTGCAAAACCTGTTTGCCCAGCACGGGGATATTGAGTTCTATAAGATAAAGCCATAAACATGTGTTTCTGAGTCTTCTATCAAAAGTTACAGCGATTTATATGAAGTTGTTCAAAAGCGCTTTATTTCGCCAAGACAATGCGTTTCTCACTGTTACATGCATTTGAATGGGAAACTCGCCTGAAACAAAGTATAGGTTTTCATTATGTGAATAATTTTAAAATCTTAGCTCAAACGGCTGCAAAACCTGTTTGCCCAGCACGGGGATATTGAGTTCTATAAGATAAAGCCATAAACATGTTTGTCTGAGTCTTCTATCAAAAGTTACAGCGATTTATATGAAGTTGTACAAAAATGCTTTCTTTCGCCAAGACAGTGTGTTTCTCACTGTTACATGCATTTGAATGGGAAACTCGCCTGAGACAAAGTATAGGTTTTCATTATGTGAATAATTTTAAAATCTTAGCTCAAACGGCTGCAAAACCTGTTTGCCCAGCACGGGGATATTGAGTTCTATAAGATAAAGCCATAAACATGTTTGTCTGAGTCTTCTATCAAAAGTTACAGCGATTTATATGAAGTTGTTCAAAAGCGCTTTATTTCGCCAAGACAATGCGTTTCTCACTGTTACATGCATTTGAATGGGAAACTCGCCTGAAACAAAGTATAGGTTTTCATTATGTGAATAATTTTAAAATCTTAGCTCAAACGGCTGCAAAACCTGTTTGCCCAGCACGGGGATATTGAGTTCTATAAGATAAAGCCATAAACATGTTTGTCTGAGTCTTCTATCAAAAGTTACAGCGATTTATATGAAGTTGTACAAAAATGCTTTCTTTCGCCAAGACAGTGTGTTTCTCACTGTTACATGCATTTGAATGGGAAACTCGCCCGAGACAAAGTATAGGTTTTCATTATGTGAATAATTTTAAAATCTTAGCTCAAACGGCTGCAAAACCTGTTTGCCCAGCACGGGGATATTGAGTTCTATAAGATAAAGCCATAAACATGTTTGTCTGAGTCTTCTATCAAAAGTTACAGCGATTTATATGAAGTTGTACAAAAATGCTTTCTTTCGCCAAGACAGTGTGTTTCTCACTGTTACATGCATTTGAATGGGAAACTCGCCTGAGACAAAGTATAGGTTTTCATTATGTGAATAATTTTAAAATCTTAGCTCAAACGGCTGCAAAACCTATTTGCCCAGCACGGGGATATTGAGTTCTATAAGATAAAGCCATAAACATGTTTGTCTGAGTCTTCTATCAAAAGTTACAGCGATTTATATGAAGTTGTTCAAAAGCGCTTTATTTCGCCAAGACAATGCGTTTCTCACTGTTACATGCATTTGAATGGGAAACTCGCCTGAAACAAAGTATAGGTTTTCATTATGTGAATAATTTTAAAATCTTAGCTCAAACGGCTGCAAAACCTGTTTGCCCAGCACGGGGATATTGAGTTCTATAAGATAAAGCCATAAACATGTTTGTCTGAGTCTTCTATCAAAAGTTACAGCGATTTATATGAAGTTGTACAAAAATGCTTTCTTTCGCCAAGACAGTGTGTTTCTCACTGTTACATGCATTTGAATGGGAAACTCGCCCGAGACAAAGTATAGGTTTTCATTATGTGAATAATTTTAAAATCTTAGCTCAAACGGCTGCAAAACCTGTTTGCCCAGCACGGGGATATTGAGTTCTATAAGATAAAGCCATAAACATGTTTGTCTGAGTCTTCTATCAAAAGTTACAGCGATTTATATGAAGTTGTACAAAAATGCTTTCTTTCGCCAAGACAGTGTGTTTCTCACTGTTACATGCATTTGAATGGGAAACTCGCCCGAGACAAAGTATAGGTTTTCATTATGTGAATAATTTTAAAATCTTAGCTCAAACGGCTGCAAAACCTGTTTGCCCAGCACGGGGATATTGAGTTCTATAAGATAAAGCCATAAACATGTGTTTCTGAGTCTTCTATCAAAAGTTACAGCGATTTATATGAAGTTGTTCAAAAGCGCTTTATTTCGCCAAGACAATGCGTTTCTCACTGTTACATGCATTTGAATGGGAAACTCGCCCGAGACAAAGTATAGGTTTTCATTATGTGAATAATTTTAAAATCTTAGCTCAAACGGCTGCAAAACCTGTTTGCCCAGCACGGGGATATTGAGTTCTATAAGATAAAGCCATAAACATGTTTGTCTGAGTCTTCTATCAAAAGTTACAGCGATTTATATGAAGTTGTACAAAAATGCTTTCTTTCGCCAAGACAGTGTGTTTCTCACTGTTACATGCATTTGAATGGGAAACTCGCCTGAGACAAAGTATAGGTTTTCATTATGTGAATAATTTTAAAATCTTAGCTCAAACGGCTGCAAAACCTGTTTGCCCAGCACGGGGATACTGAGTTCTATAAGATAAAGCCATAAACATGTTTGTCTGAGTCTTCTATCAAAAGTTACAGCGATTTATATGAAGTTGTTCAAAAGCGCTTTATTTCGCCAAGACAATGCGTTTCTCACTGTTACATGCATTTGAATGGGAAACTCGCCTGAAACAAAGTATAGGTTTTCATTATGTGAATAATTTTAAAATCTTAGCTCAAACGGCTGCAAAACCTGTTTGCCCAGCACGGGGATATTGAGTTCTATAAGATAAAGCCATAAACATGTGTTTCTGAGTCTTCTATCAAAAGTTACAGCGATTTATATGAAGTTGTTCAAAAGCGCTTTATTTCGCCAAGACAATGCGTTTCTCACTGTTACATGCATTTGAATGGGAAACTCGCCCGAGACAAAGTATAGGTTTTCATTATGTGAATAATTTTAAAATCTTAGCTCAAACGGCTGCAAAACCTGTTTGCCCAGCACGGGGATATTGAGTTCTATAAGATAAAGCCATAAACATGTGTTTCTGAGTCTTCTATCAAAAGTTACAGCGATTTATATGAAGTTGTACAAAAATGCTTTCTTTCGCCAAGACAGTGTGTTTCTCACTGTTACATGCATTTGAATGGGAAACTCGCCTGAAACAAAGTATAGGTTTTCATTATGTGAATAATTTTAAAATCTTAGCTCAAACGGCTGCAAAACCTGTTTGCCCAGCACGGGGATATTGAGTTCTATAAGATAAAGCCATAAACATGTGTTTCTGAGTCTTCTATCAAAAGTTACAGCGATTTATATGAAGTTGTTCAAAAGCGCTTTATTTCGCCAAGACAGTGTGTTTCTCACTGTTACATGCATTTGAATGGGAAACTCGCCTGAGACAAAGTATAGGTTTTCATTATGTGAATAATTTTAAAATCTTAGCTCAAACGGCTGCAAAACCTGTTTGCCCAGCACGGGGATATTGAGTTCTATAAGATAAAGCCATAAACATGTGTTTCTGAGTCTTCTATCAAAAGTTACAGCGATTTATATGAAGTTGTTCAAAAGCGCTTTATTTCGCCAAGACAATGCGTTTCTCACTGTTACATGCATTTGAATGGGAAACTCGCCCGAGACAAAGTATAGGTTTTCATTATGTGAATAATTTTAAAATCTTAGCTCAAACGGCTGCAAAACCTGTTTGCCCAGCACGGGGATATTGAGTTCTATAAGATAAAGCCATAAACATGTTTGTCTGAGTCTTCTATCAAAAGTTACAGCGATTTATATGAAGTTGTACAAAAATGCTTTCTTTCGCCAACACAGTGTGTTTCTCACTGTTACATGCATTTGAATGGGAAACTCGCCTGAGACAAAGTATAGGTTTTCATTATGTGAATAATTTTAAAATCTTAGCTCAAACGGCTGCAAAACCTGTTTGCCCAGCACGGGGATATTGAGTTCTATAAGATAAAGCCATAAACATGTTTGTCTGAGTCTTCTATCAAAAGTTACAGCGATTTATATGAAGTTGTACAAAAATGCTTTCTTTCGCCAAGACAATGCGTTTCTCACTGTTACATGCATTTGAATGGGAAACTCGCCTGAAACAAAGTATAGGTTTTCATTATGTGAATAATTTTAAAATCTTAGCTCAAACGGCTGCAAAACCTGTTTGCCCAGCACGGGATATTGAGTTCTATAAGATAAAGCCATAAACATGTGTTTCTGAGTCTTCTATCAAAAGTTACAGCGATTTATATGAAGTTGTACGAAAATGCTTTCTTTCGCCAAGACAATGCGTTTCTCACTGTTACATGCATTTGAATGGGAAACTCGCCTGAAACAAAGTATAGGTTTTCATTATGTGAATAATTTTAAAATCTTAGCTCAAACGGCTGCAAAACCTGTTTGCCCAGCACGGGGATATTGAGTTCTCTAAGATAAAGCCATAAACATGTTTGTCTGAGTCTTCTATCAAAAGTTACAGCGATTTATATGAAGTTGTACAAAAATGCTTTCTTTCGCCAAGACAGTGTGTTTCTCACTGTTACATGCATTTGAATGGGAAACTCGCCCGAGACAAAGTATAGGTTTTCATTATGTGAATAATTTTAAAATCTTAGCTCAAACGGCTGCAAAACCTGTTTGCCCAGCACGGGGATATTGAGTTCTATAAGATAAAGCCATAAACATGTGTTTCTGAGTCTTCTATCAAAAGTTACAGCGATTTATATGAAGTTGTACAAAAATGCTTTCTTTCGCCAAGACAGTGTGTTTCTCACTGTTACATGCATTTGAATGGGAAACTCGCCTGAGACAAAGTATAGGTTTTCATTATGTGAATAATTTTAAAATCTTAGCTCAAACGGCTGCAAAACCTGTTTGCCCAGCACGGGGATATTGAGTTCTATAAGATAAAGCCATAAACATGTTTGTCTGAGTCTTCTATCAAAAGTTACAGCGATTTATATGAAGTTGTTCAAAAGCGCTTTATTTCGCCAAGACAATGCGTTTCTCACTGTTACATGCATTTGAATGGGAAACTCGCCTGAAACAAAGTATAGGTTTTCATTATGTGAATAATTTTAAAATCTTAGCTCAAACGGCTGCAAAACCTGTTTGCCCAGCACGGGGATATTGAGTTCTATAAGATAAAGCCATAAACATGTGTTTCTGAGTCTTCTATCAAAAGTTACAGCGATTTATATGAAGTTGTTCAAAAGCGCTTTATTTCGCCAAGACAATGCGTTTCTCACTGTTACATGCATTTGAATGGGAAACTCGCCCGAGACAAAGTATAGGTTTTCATTATGTGAATAATTTTAAAATCTTAGCTCAAACGGCTGCAAAACCTGTTTGCCCAGCACGGGGATATTGAGTTCTATAAGATAAAGCCATAAACATGTGTTTCTGAGTCTTCTATCAAAAGTTACAGCGATTTATATGAAGTTGTACAAAAATGCTTTCTTTCGCCAAGACAGTGTGTTTCTCACTGTTACATGCATTTGAATGGGAAACTCGCCCGAGACAAAGTATAGGTTTTCATTATGTGAATAATTTTAAAATCTTAGCTCAAACGGCTGCAAAACCTGTTTGCCCAGCACGGGGATATTGAGTTCTATAAGATAAAGCCATAAACATGTGTTTCTGAGTCTTCTATCAAAAGTTACAGCGATTTATATGAAGTTGTTCAAAAGCGCTTTATTTCGCCAAGACAGTGTGTTTCTCACTGTTACATGCATTTGAATGGGAAACTCGCCCGAGACAAAGTATAGGTTTTCATTATGTGAATAATTTTAAAATCTTAGCTCAAACGGCTGCAAAACCTGTTTGCCCAGCACGGGGATATTGAGTTCTATAAGATAAAGCCATAAACATGTGTTTCTGAGTCTTCTATCAAAAGTTACAGCGATTTATATGAAGTTGTTCAAAAGCGCTTTATTTCGCCAAGACAATGCGTTTCTCACTGTTACATGCATTTGAATGGGAAACTCGCCCGAGACAAAGTATAGGTTTTCATTATGTGAATAATTTTAAAATCTTAGCTCAAACGGCTGCAAAACCTGTTTGCCCAGCACGGGGATATTGAGTTCTATAAGATAAAGCCATAAACATGTGTTTCTGAGTCTTCTATCAAAAGTTACAGCGATTTATATGAAGTTGTTCAAAAGCGCTTTATTTCGCCAAGACAATGCGTTTCTCACTGTTACATGCATTTGAATGGGAAACTCGCCTGAAACAAAGTATAGGTTTTCATTATGTGAATAATTTTAAAATCTTAGCTCAAACGGCTGCAAAACCTGTTTGCCCAGCACGGGGATATTGAGTTCTATAAGATAAAGCCATAAACATGTTTGTCTGAGTCTTCTATCAAAAGTTACAGCGATTTATATGAAGTTGTTCAAAAGCGCTTTATTTCGCCAAGACAATGCGTTTCTCACTGTTACATGCATTTGAATGGGAAACTCGCCTGAAACAAAGTATAGGTTTTCATTATGTGAATAATTTTAAAATCTTAGCTCAAACGGCTGCAAAACCTGTTTGCCCAGCACGGGGATATTGAGTTCTATAAGATAAAGCCATAAACATGTGTTTCTGAGTCTTCTATCAAAAGTTACAGCGATTTATATGAAGTTGTTCAAAAGCGCTTTATTTCGCCAAGACAATGCGTTTCTCACTGTTACATGCATTTGAATGGGAAACTCGCCCGAGACAAAGTATAGGTTTTCATTATGTGAATAATTTTAAAATCTTAGCTCAAACGGCTGCAAAACCTGTTTGCCCAGCACGGGGATATTGAGTTCTATAAGATAAAGCCATAAACATGTGTTTCTGAGTCTTCTATCAAAAGTTACAGCGATTTATATGAAGTTGTTCAAAAGCGCTTTATTTCGCCAAGACAATGCGTTTCTCACTGTTACATGCATTTGAATGGGAAACTCGCCCGAGACAAAGTATAGGTTTTCATTATGTGAATAATTTTAAAATCTTAGCTCAAACGGCTGCAAAACCTGTTTGCCCAGCACGGGGATATTGAGTTCTATAAGATAAAGCCATAAACATGTGTTTCTGAGTCTTCTATCAAAAGTTACAGCGATTTATATGAAGTTGTTCAAAAGCGCTTTATTTCGCCAAGACAATGCGTTTCTCACTGTTACATGCATTTGAATGGGAAACTCGCCTGAAACAAAGTATAGGTTTTCATTATGTGAATAATTTTAAAATCTTAGCTCAAACGGCTGCAAAACCTGTTTGCCCAGCACGGGGATATTGAGTTCTATAAGATAAAGCCATAAACATGTTTGTCTGAGTCTTCTATCAAAAGTTACAGCGATTTATATGAAGTTGTACAAAAATGCTTTCTTTCGCCAAGACAGTGTGTTTCTCACTGTTACATGCATTTGAATGGGAAACTCGCCTGAAACAAAGTATAGGTTTTCATTATGTGAATAATTTTAAAATCTTAGCTCAAACGGCTGCAAAACCTGTTTGCCCAGCACGGGGATATTGAGTTCTATAAGATAAAGCCATAAACATGTTTGTCTGAGTCTTCTATCAAAAGTTACAGCGATTTATATGAAGTTGTTCAAAAGCGCTTTATTTCGCCAAGACAATGCGTTTCTCACTGTTACATGCATTTGAATGGGAAACTCGCCTGAAACAAAGTATAGGTTTTCATTATGTGAATAATTTTAAAATCTTAGCTCAAACGGCTGCAAAACCTGTTTGCCCAGCACGGGGATATTGAGTTCTATAAGATAAAGCCATAAACATGTGTTTCTGAGTCTTCTATCAAAAGTTACAGCGATTTATATGAAGTTGTTCAAAAGCGCTTTATTTCGCCAAGACAATGCGTTTCTCACTGTTACATGCATTTGAATGGGAAACTCGCCCGAGACAAAGTATAGGTTTTCATTATGTGAATAATTTTAAAATCTTAGCTCAAACGGCTGCAAAACCTGTTTGCCCAGCACGGGGATATTGAGTTCTATAAGATAAAGCCATAAACATGTGTTTCTGAGTCTTCTATCAAAAGTTACAGCGATTTATATGAAGTTGTTCAAAAGCGCTTTATTTCGCCAAGACAATGCGTTTCTCACTGTTACATGCATTTGAATGGGAAACTCGCCCGAGACAAAGTATAGGTTTTCATTATGTGAATAATTTTAAAATCTTAGCTCAAACGGCTGCAAAACCTGTTTGCCCAGCACGGGGATATTGAGTTCTATAAGATAAAGCCATAAACATGTGTTTCTGAGTCTTCTATCAAAAGTTACAGCGATTTATATGAAGTTGTTCAAAAGCGCTTTATTTCGCCAAGACAATGCGTTTCTCACTGTTACATGCATTTGAATGGGAAACTCGCCTGAAACAAAGTATAGGTTTTCATTATGTGAATAATTTTAAAATCTTAGCTCAAACGGCTGCAAAACCTGTTTGCCCAGCACGGGGATATTGAGTTCTATAAGATAAAGCCATAAACATGTTTGTCTGAGTCTTCTATCAAAAGTTACAGCGATTTATATGAAGTTGTACAAAAATGCTTTCTTTCGCCAAGACAGTGTGTTTCTCACTGTTACATGCATTTGAATGGGAAACTCGCCTGAGACAAAGTATAGGTTTTCATTATGTGAATAATTTTAAAATCTTAGCTCAAACGGCTGCAAAACCTGTTTGCCCAGCACGGGGATATTGAGTTCTATAAGATAAAGCCATAAACATGTGTTTCTGAGTCTTCTATCAAAAGTTACAGCGATTTATATGAAGTTGTACAAAAATGCTTTCTTTCGCCAAGACAGTGTGTTTCTCACTGTTACATGCATTTGAATGGGAAACTCGCCCGAGACAAAGTATAGGTTTTCATTATGTGAATAATTTTAAAATCTTAGCTCAAACGGCTGCAAAACCTGTTTGCCCAGCACGGGGATATTGAGTTCTATAAGATAAAGCCATAAACATGTGTTTCTGAGTCTTCTATCAAAAGTTACAGCGATTTATATGAAGTTGTTCAAAAGCGCTTTATTTCGCCAAGACAGTGTGTTTCTCACTGTTACATGCATTTGAATGGGAAACTCGCCCGAGACAAAGTATAGGTTTTCATTATGTGAATAATTTTAAAATCTTAGCTCAAACGGCTGCAAAACCTGTTTGCCCAGCACGGGGATATTGAGTTCTATAAGATAAAGCCATAAACATGTGTTTCTGAGTCTTCTATCAAAAGTTACAGCGATTTATATGAAGTTGTTCAAAAGCGCTTTATTTCGCCAAGACAGTGTGTTTCTCACTGTTACATGCATTTGAATGGGAAACTCGCCTGAAACAAAGTATAGGTTTTCATTATGTGAATAATTTTAAAATCTTAGCTCAAACGGCTGCAAAACCTGTTTGCCCAGCACGGGGATATTGAGTTCTATAAGATAAAGCCATAAACATGTGTTTCTGAGTCTTCTATCAAAAGTTACAGCGATTTATATGAAGTTGTTCAAAAGCGCTTTATTTCGCCAAGACAGTGTGTTTCTCACTGTTACATGCATTTGAATGGGAAACTCGCCTGAAACAAAGTATAGGTTTTCATTATGTGAATAATTTTAAAATCTTAGCTCAAACGGCTGCAAAACCTGTTTGCCCAGCACGGGGATATTGAGTTCTATAAGATAAAGCCATAAACATGTGTTTCTGAGTCTTCTATCAAAAGTTACAGCGATTTATATGAAGTTGTTCAAAAGCGCTTTATTTCGCCAAGACAATGCGTTTCTCACTGTTACATGCATTTGAATGGGAAACTCGCCTGAAACAAAGTATAGGTTTTCATTATGTGAATAATTTTAAAATCTTAGCTCAAACGGCTGCAAAACCTGTTTGCCCAGCACGGGGATATTGAGTTCTATAAGATAAAGCCATAAACATGTTTGTCTGAGTCTTCTATCAAAAGTTACAGCGATTTATATGAAGTTGTTCAAAAGCGCTTTATTTCGCCAAGACAATGCGTTTCTCACTGTTACATGCATTTGAATGGGAAACTCGCCTGAAACAAAGTATAGGTTTTCATTATGTGAATAATTTTAAAATCTTAGCTCAAACGGCTGCAAAACCTGTTTGCCCAGCACGGGGATATTGAGTTCTATAAGATAAAGCCATAAACATGTGTTTCTGAGTCTTCTATCAAAAGTTACAGCGATTTATATGAAGTTGTTCAAAAGCGCTTTATTTCGCCAAGACAATGCGTTTCTCACTGTTACATGCATTTGAATGGGAAACTCGCCCGAGACAAAGTATAGGTTTTCATTATGTGAATAATTTTAAAATCTTAGCTCAAACGGCTGCAAAACCTGTTTGCCCAGCACGGGGATATTGAGTTCTATAAGATAAAGCCATAAACATGTGTTTCTGAGTCTTCTATCAAAAGTTACAGCGATTTATATGAAGTTGTACAAAAATGCTTTCTTTCGCCAAGACAGTGTGTTTCTCACTGTTACATGCATTTGAATGGGAAACTCGCCCGAGACAAAGTATAGGTTTTCATTATGTGAATAATTTTAAAATCTTAGCTCAAACGGCTGCAAAACCTGTTTGCCCAGCACGGGGATATTGAGTTCTATAAGATAAAGCCATAAACATGTGTTTCTGAGTCTTCTATCAAAAGTTACAGCGATTTATATGAAGTTGTTCAAAAGCGCTTTATTTCGCCAAGACAGTGTGTTTCTCACTGTTACATGCATTTGAATGGGAAACTCGCCCGAGACAAAGTATAGGTTTTCATTATGTGAATAATTTTAAAATCTTAGCTCAAACGGCTGCAAAACCTGTTTGCCCAGCACGGGGATATTGAGTTCTATAAGATAAAGCCATAAACATGTGTTTCTGAGTCTTCTATCAAAAGTTACAGCGATTTATATGAAGTTGTACAAAAATGCTTTCTTTCGCCAAGACAGTGTGTTTCTCACTGTTACATGCATTTGAATGGGAAACTCGCCCGAGACAAAGTATAGGTTTTCATTATGTGAATAATTTTAAAATCTTAGCTCAAACGGCTGCAAAACCTGTTTGCCCAGCACGGGGATATTGAGTTCTATAAGATAAAGCCATAAACATGTGTTTCTGAGTCTTCTATCAAAAGTTACAGCGATTTATATGAAGTTGTTCAAAAGCGCTTTATTTCGCCAAGACAGTGTGTTTCTCACTGTTACATGCATTTGAATGGGAAACTCGCCCGAGACAAAGTATAGGTTTTCATTATGTGAATAATTTTAAAATCTTAGCTCAAACGGCTGCAAAACCTGTTTGCCCAGCACGGGGATATTGAGTTCTATAAGATAAAGCCATAAACATGTGTTTCTGAGTCTTCTATCAAAAGTTACAGCGATTTATATGAAGTTGTTCAAAAGCGCTTTATTTCGCCAAGACAGTGTGTTTCTCACTGTTACATGCATTTGAATGGGAAACTCGCCTGAAACAAAGTATAGGTTTTCATTATGTGAATAATTTTAAAATCTTAGCTCAAACGGCTGCAAAACCTGTTTGCCCAGCACGGGGATATTGAGTTCTATAAGATAAAGCCATAAACATGTGTTTCTGAGTCTTCTATCAAAAGTTACAGCGATTTATATGAAGTTGTTCAAAAGCGCTTTATTTCGCCAAGACAGTGTGTTTCTCACTGTTACATGCATTTGAATGGGAAACTCGCCTGAAACAAAGTATAGGTTTTCATTATGTGAATAATTTTAAAATCTTAGCTCAAACGGCTGCAAAACCTGTTTGCCCAGCACGGGGATATTGAGTTCTATAAGATAAAGCCATAAACATGTGTTTCTGAGTCTTCTATCAAAAGTTACAGCGATTTATATGAAGTTGTTCAAAAGCGCTTTATTTCGCCAAGACAATGCGTTTCTCACTGTTACATGCATTTGAATGGGAAACTCGCCTGAAACAAAGTATAGGTTTTCATTATGTGAATAATTTTAAAATCTTAGCTCAAACGGCTGCAAAACCTGTTTGCCCAGCACGGGGATATTGAGTTCTATAAGATAAAGCCATAAACATGTTTGTCTGAGTCTTCTATCAAAAGTTACAGCGATTTATATGAAGTTGTTCAAAAGCGCTTTATTTCGCCAAGACAATGCGTTTCTCACTGTTACATGCATTTGAATGGGAAACTCGCCTGAAACAAAGTATAGGTTTTCATTATGTGAATAATTTTAAAATCTTAGCTCAAACGGCTGCAAAACCTGTTTGCCCAGCACGGGGATATTGAGTTCTATAAGATAAAGCCATAAACATGTGTTTCTGAGTCTTCTATCAAAAGTTACAGCGATTTATATGAAGTTGTTCAAAAGCGCTTTATTTCGCCAAGACAATGCGTTTCTCACTGTTACATGCATTTGAATGGGAAACTCGCCCGAGACAAAGTATAGGTTTTCATTATGTGAATAATTTTAAAATCTTAGCTCAAACGGCTGCAAAACCTGTTTGCCCAGCACGGGGATATTGAGTTCTATAAGATAAAGCCATAAACATGTGTTTCTGAGTCTTCTATCAAAAGTTACAGCGATTTATATGAAGTTGTACAAAAATGCTTTCTTTCGCCAAGACAGTGTGTTTCTCACTGTTACATGCATTTGAATGGGAAACTCGCCCGAGACAAAGTATAGGTTTTCATTATGTGAATAATTTTAAAATCTTAGCTCAAACGGCTGCAAAACCTGTTTGCCCAGCACGGGGATATTGAGTTCTATAAGATAAAGCCATAAACATGTGTTTCTGAGTCTTCTATCAAAAGTTACAGCGATTTATATGAAGTTGTTCAAAAGCGCTTTATTTCGCCAAGACAGTGTGTTTCTCACTGTTACATGCATTTGAATGGGAAACTCGCCCGAGACAAAGTATAGGTTTTCATTATGTGAATAATTTTAAAATCTTAGCTCAAACGGCTGCAAAACCTGTTTGCCCAGCACGGGGATATTGAGTTCTATAAGATAAAGCCATAAACATGTGTTTCTGAGTCTTCTATCAAAAGTTACAGCGATTTATATGAAGTTGTTCAAAAGCGCTTTATTTCGCCAAGACAATGCGTTTCTCACTGTTACATGCATTTGAATGGGAAACTCGCCTGAAACAAAGTATAGGTTTTCATTATGTGAATAATTTTAAAATCTTAGCTCAAACGGCTGCAAAACCTGTTTGCCCAGCACGGGGATATTGAGTTCTATAAGATAAAGCCATAAACATGTTTGTCTGAGTCTTCTATCAAAAGTTAAGGCGATTTATATGAAGTTGTACAAAAATGCTTTCTTTCGCCAAGACAGTGTGTTTCTCACTGTTACATGCATTTGAATGGGAAACTCGCCTGAGACAAAGTATAGGTTTTCATTATGTGAATAATTTTAAAATCTTAGCTCAAACGGCTGCAAAACCTGTTTGCCCAGCACGGGGATATTGAGTTCTATAAGATAAAGCCATAAACATGTTTGTCTGAGTCTTCTATCAAAAGTTACAGCGATTTATATGAAGTTGTACAAAAATGCTTTCTTTCGCCAAGACAGTGTGTTTCTCACTGTTACATGCATTTGAATGGGAAACTCGCCCGAGACAAAGTATAGGTTTTCATTATGTGAATAATTTTAAAATCTTAGCTCAAACGGCTGCAAAACCTGTTTGCCCAGCACGGGGATATTGAGTTCTATAAGATAAAGCCATAAACATGTGTTTCTGAGTCTTCTATCAAAAGTTACAGCAATTTATATGAAGTTGTTCAAAAGCGCTTTATTTCGCCAAGACAATGCGTTTCTCACTGTTACATGCATTTGAATGGGAAACTCGCCCGAGACAAAGTATAGGTTTTCATTATGTGAATAATTTTAAAATCTTAGCTCAAACGGCTGCAAAACCTGTTTGCCCAGCACGGGGATATTGAGTTCTATAAGATAAAGCCATAAACATGTGTTTCTGAGTCTTCTATCAAAAGTTACAGCGATTTATATGAAGTTGTTCAAAAGCGCTTTATTTCGCCAAGACGATGCGTTTCTCACTGTTACATGCATTTGAATGGGAAACTCGCCTGAAACAAAGTATAGGTTTTCATTATGTGAATAATTTTAAAATCTTAGCTCAAACGGCTGCAAAACCTGTTTGCCCAGCACGGGGATATTGAGTTCTATAAGATAAAGCCATAAACATGTTTGTCTGAGTCTTCTATCAAAAGTTACAGCGATTTATATGAAGTTGTACAAAAATGCTTTCTTTCGCCAAGACAGTGTGTTTCTCACTGTTACATGCATTTGAATGGGAAACTCGCCCGAGACAAAGTATAGGTTTTCATTATGTGAATAATTTTAAAATCTTAGCTCAAACGGCTGCAAAACCTGTTTGCCCAGCACGGGGATATTGAGTTCTATAAGATAAAGCCATAAACATGTTTGTCTGAGTCTTCTATCAAAAGTTACAGCGATTTATATGAAGTTGTACAAAAATGCTTTCTTTCGCCAAGACAGTGTGTTTCTCACTGTTACATGCATTTGAATGGGAAACTCGCCCGAGACAAAGTATAGGTTTTCATTATGTGAATAATTTTAAAATCTTAGCTCAAACGGCTGCAAAACCTGTTTGCCCAGCACGGGGATATTGAGTTCTATAAGATAAAGCCATAAACATGTGTTTCTGAGTCTTCTATCAAAAGTTACAGCGATTTATATGAAGTTGTTCAAAAGCGCTTTATTTCGCCAAGACAATGCGTTTCTCACTGTTACATGCATTTGAATGGGAAACTCGCCTGAAACAAAGTATAGGTTTTCATTATGTGAATAATTTTAAAATCTTAGCTCAAACGGCTGCAAAACCTGTTTGCCCAGCACGGGGATATTGAGTTCTATAAGATAAAGCCATAAACATGTGTTTCTGAGTCTTCTATCAAAAGTTACAGCGATTTATATGAAGTTGTACAAAAATGCTTTCTTTCGCCAAGACAGTGTGTTTCTCACTGTTACATGCATTTGAATGGGAAACTCGCCCGAGACAAAGTATAGGTTTTCATTATGTGAATAATTTTAAAATCTTAGCTCAAACGGCTGCAAAACCTGTTTGCCCAGCACGGGGATATTGAGTTCTATAAGATAAAGCCATAAACATGTGTTTCTGAGTCTTCTATCAAAAGTTACAGCGATTTATATGAAGTTGTTCAAAAGCGCTTTATTTCGCCAAGACAATGCGTTTCTCACTGTTACATGCATTTGAATGGGAAACTCGCCCGAGACAAAGTATAGGTTTTCATTATGTGAATAATTTTAAAATCTTAGCTCAAACGGCTGCAAAACCTGTTTGCCCAGCACGGGGATATTGAGTTCTATAAGATAAAGCCATAAACATGTGTTTCTGAGTCTTCTATCAAAAGTTACAGCGATTTATATGAAGTTGTTCAAAAGCGCTTTATTTCGCCAAGACGATGCGTTTCTCACTGTTACATGCATTTGAATGGGAAACTCGCCTGAAACAAAGTATAGGTTTTCATTATGTGAATAATTTTAAAATCTTAGCTCAAACGGCTGCAAAACCTGTTTGCCCAGCACGGGGATATTGAGTTCTATAAGATAAAGCCATAAACATGTTTGTCTGAGTCTTCTATCAAAAGTTACAGCGATTTATATGAAGTTGTACAAAAATGCTTTCTTTCGCCAAGACAGTGTGTTTCTCACTGTTACATGCATTTGAATGGGAAACTCGCCCGAGACAAAGTATAGGTTTTCATTATGTGAATAATTTTAAAATCTTAGCTCAAACGGCTGCAAAACCTGTTTGCCCAGCACGGGGATATTGAGTTCTATAAGATAAAGCCATAAACATGTTTGTCTGAGTCTTCTATCAAAAGTTACAGCGATTTATATGAAGTTGTACAAAAATGCTTTCTTTCGCCAAGACAGTGTGTTTCTCACTGTTACATGCATTTGAATGGGAAACTCGCCCGAGACAAAGTATAGGTTTTCATTATGTGAATAATTTTAAAATCTTAGCTCAAACGGCTGCAAAACCTGTTTGCCCAGCACGGGGATATTGAGTTCTATAAGATAAAGCCATAAACATGTGTTTCTGAGTCTTCTATCAAAAGTTACAGCGATTTATATGAAGTTGTACAAAAATGCTTTCTTTCGCCAAGACAGTGTGTTTCTCACTGTTACATGCATTTGAATGGGAAACTCGCCCGAGACAAAGTATAGGTTTTCATTATGTGAATAATTTTAAAATCTTAGCTCAAACGGCTGCAAAACCTGTTTGCCCAGCACGGGGATATTGAGTTCTATAAGATAAAGCCATAAACATGTGTTTCTGAGTCTTCTATCAAAAGTTACAGCGATTTATATGAAGTTGTTCAAAAGCGCTTTATTTCGCCAAGACAATGCGTTTCTCACTGTTACATGCATTTGAATGGGAAACTCGCCCGAGACAAAGTATAGGTTTTCATTATGTGAATAATTTTAAAATCTTAGCTCAAACGGCTGCAAAACCTGTTTGCCCAGCACGGGGATATTGAGTTCTATAAGATAAAGCCATAAACATGTGTTTCTGAGTCTTCTATCAAAAGTTACAGCGATTTATATGAAGTTGTTCAAAAGCGCTTTATTTCGCCAAGACGATGCGTTTCTCACTGTTACATGCATTTGAATGGGAAACTCGCCTGAAACAAAGTATAGGTTTTCATTATGTGAATAATTTTAAAATCTTAGCTCAAACGGCTGCAAAACCTGTTTGCCCAGCACGGGGATATTGAGTTCTATAAGATAAAGCCATAAACATGTTTGTCTGAGTCTTCTATCAAAAGTTACAGCGATTTATATGAAGTTGTACAAAAATGCTTTCTTTCGCCAAGACAGTGTGTTTCTCACTGTTACATGCATTTGAATGGGAAACTCGCCCGAGACAAAGTATAGGTTTTCATTATGTGAATAATTTTAAAATCTTAGCTCAAACGGCTGCAAAACCTGTTTGCCCAGCACGGGGATATTGAGTTCTATAAGATAAAGCCATAAACATGTTTGTCTGAGTCTTCTATCAAAAGTTACAGCGATTTATATGAAGTTGTACAAAAATGCTTTCTTTCGCCAAGACAGTGTGTTTCTCACTGTTACATGCATTTGAATGGGAAACTCGCCCGAGACAAAGTATAGGTTTTCATTATGTGAATAATTTTAAAATCTTAGCTCAAACGGCTGCAAAACCTGTTTGCCCAGCACGGGGATATTGAGTTCTATAAGATAAAGCCATAAACATGTGTTTCTGAGTCTTCTATCAAAAGTTACAGCGATTTATATGAAGTTGTTCAAAAGCGCTTTATTTCGCCAAGACAATGCGTTTCTCACTGTTACATGCATTTGAATGGGAAACTCGCCTGAAACAAAGTATAGGTTTTCATTATGTGAATAATTTTAAAATCTTAGCTCAAACGGCTGCAAAACCTGTTTGCCCAGCACGGGGATATTGAGTTCTATAAGATAAAGCCATAAACATGTTTGTCTGAGTCTTCTATCAAAAGTTACAGCGATTTATATGAAGTTGTACAAAAATGCTTTCTTTCGCCAAGACAGTGTGTTTCTCACTGTTACATGCATTTGAATGGGAAACTCGCCTGAGACAAAGTATAGGTTTTCATTATGTGAATAATTTTAAAATCTTAGCTCAAACGGCTGCAAAACCTGTTTGCCCAGCACGGGGATATTGAGTTCTATAAGATAAAGCCATAAACATGTGTTTCTGAGTCTTCTATCAAAAGTTACAGCGATTTATATGAAGTTGTTCAAAAGCGCTTTATTTCGCCAAGACAGTGTGTTTCTCACTGTTACATGCATTTGAATGGGAAACTCGCCCGAGACAAAGTATAGGTTTTCATTATGTGAATAATTTTAAAATCTTAGCTCAAACGGCTGCAAAACCTGTTTGCCCAGCACGGGGATATTGAGTTCTATAAGATAAAGCCATAAACATGTGTTTCTGAGTCTTCTATCAAAAGTTACAGCGATTTATATGAAGTTGTTCAAAAGCGCTTTATTTCGCCAAGACAGTGTGTTTCTCACTGTTACATGCATTTGAATGGGAAACTCGCCCGAGACAAAGTATAGGTTTTCATTATGTGAATAATTTTAAAATCTTAGCTCAAACGGCTGCAAAACCTGTTTGCCCAGCACGGGGATATTGAGTTCTATAAGATAAAGCCATAAACATGTGTTTCTGAGTCTTCTATCAAAAGTTACAGCGATTTATATGAAGTTGTTCAAAAGCGCTTTATTTCGCCAAGACAATGCGTTTCTCACTGTTACATGCATTTGAATGGGAAACTCGCCTGAAACAAAGTATAGGTTTTCATTATGTGAATAATTTTAAAATCTTAGCTCAAACGGCTGCAAAACCTGTTTGCCCAGCACGGGGATATTGAGTTCTATAAGATAAAGCCATAAACATGTTTGTCTGAGTCTTCTATCAAAAGTTAAGGCGATTTATATGAAGTTGTACAAAAATGCTTTCTTTCGCCAAGACAGTGTGTTTCTCACTGTTACATGCATTTGAATGGGAAACTCGCCTGAGACAAAGTATAGGTTTTCATTATGTGAATAATTTTAAAATCTTAGCTCAAACGGCTGCAAAACCTGTTTGCCCAGCACGGGGATATTGAGTTCTATAAGATAAAGCCATAAACATGTTTGTCTGAGTCTTCTATCAAAAGTTACAGCGATTTATATGAAGTTGTACAAAAATGCTTTCTTTCGCCAAGACAGTGTGTTTCTCACTGTTACATGCATTTGAATGGGAAACTCGCCCGAGACAAAGTATAGGTTTTCATTATGTGAATAATTTTAAAATCTTAGCTCAAATGGCTGCAAAACCTGTTTGCCCAGCACGGGGATATTGAGTTCTATAAGATAAAGCCATAAACATGTGTTTCTGAGTCTTCTATCAAAAGTTACAGCGATTTATATGAAGTTGTTCAAAAGCGCTTTATTTCGCCAAGACAGTGTGTTTCTCACTGTTACATGCATTTGAATGGGAAACTCGCCCGAGACAAAGTATAGGTTTTCATTATGTGAATAATTTTAAAATCTTAGCTCAAACGGCTGCAAAACCTGTTTGCCCAGCACGGGGATATTGAGTTCTATAAGATAAAGCCATAAACATGTGTTTCTGAGTCTTCTATCAAAAGTTACAGCGATTTATATGAAGTTGTTCAAAAGCGCTTTATTTCGCCAAGACAATGCGTTTCTCACTGTTACATGCATTTGAATGGGAAACTCGCCTGAAACAAAGTATAGGTTTTCATTATGTGAATAATTTTAAAATCTTAGCTCAAACGGCTGCAAAACCTGTTTGCCCAGCACGGGGATATTGAGTTCTATAAGATAAAGCCATAAACATGTTTGTCTGAGTCTTCTATCAAAAGTTAAGGCGATTTATATGAAGTTGTACAAAAATGCTTTCTTTCGCCAAGACAGTGTGTTTCTCACTGTTACATGCATTTGAATGGGAAACTCGCCTGAGACAAAGTATAGGTTTTCATTATGTGAATAATTTTAAAATCTTAGCTCAAACGGCTGCAAAACCTGTTTGCCCAGCACGGGGATATTGAGTTCTATAAGATAAAGCCATAAACATGTTTGTCTGAGTCTTCTATCAAAAGTTACAGCGATTTATATGAAGTTGTACAAAAATGCTTTCTTTCGCCAAGACAGTGTGTTTCTCACTGTTACATGCATTTGAATGGGAAACTCGCCCGAGACAAAGTATAGGTTTTCATTATGTGAATAATTTTAAAATCTTAGCTCAAACGGCTGCAAAACCTGTTTGCCCAGCACGGGGATATTGAGTTCTATAAGATAAAGCCATAAACATGTGTTTCTGAGTCTTCTATCAAAAGTTACAGCAATTTATATGAAGTTGTTCAAAAGCGCTTTATTTCGCCAAGACAATGCGTTTCTCACTGTTACATGCATTTGAATGGGAAACTCGCCCGAGACAAAGTATAGGTTTTCATTATGTGAATAATTTTAAAATCTTAGCTCAAACGGCTGCAAAACCTGTTTGCCCAGCACGGGGATATTGAGTTCTATAAGATAAAGCCATAAACATGTGTTTCTGAGTCTTCTATCAAAAGTTACAGCGATTTATATGAAGTTGTTCAAAAGCGCTTTATTTCGCCAAGACGATGCGTTTCTCACTGTTACATGCATTTGAATGGGAAACTCGCCTGAAACAAAGTATAGGTTTTCATTATGTGAATAATTTTAAAATCTTAGCTCAAACGGCTGCAAAACCTGTTTGCCCAGCACGGGGATATTGAGTTCTATAAGATAAAGCCATAAACATGTTTGTCTGAGTCTTCTATCAAAAGTTACAGCGATTTATATGAAGTTGTACAAAAATGCTTTCTTTCGCCAAGACAGTGTGTTTCTCACTGTTACATGCATTTGAATGGGAAACTCGCCCGAGACAAAGTATAGGTTTTCATTATGTGAATAATTTTAAAATCTTAGCTCAAACGGCTGCAAAACCTGTTTGCCCAGCACGGGGATATTGAGTTCTATAAGATAAAGCCATAAACATGTTTGTCTGAGTCTTCTATCAAAAGTTACAGCGATTTATATGAAGTTGTACAAAAATGCTTTCTTTCGCCAAGACAGTGTGTTTCTCACTGTTACATGCATTTGAATGGGAAACTCGCCCGAGACAAAGTATAGGTTTTCATTATGTGAATAATTTTAAAATCTTAGCTCAAACGGCTGCAAAACCTGTTTGCCCAGCACGGGGATATTGAGTTCTATAAGATAAAGCCATAAACATGTGTTTCTGAGTCTTCTATCAAAAGTTACAGCGATTTATATGAAGTTGTTCAAAAGCGCTTTATTTCGCCAAGACAATGCGTTTCTCACTGTTACATGCATTTGAATGGGAAACTCGCCTGAAACAAAGTATAGGTTTTCATTATGTGAATAATTTTAAAATCTTAGCTCAAACGGCTGCAAAACCTGTTTGCCCAGCACGGGGATATTGAGTTCTATAAGATAAAGCCATAAACATGTTTGTCTGAGTCTTCTATCAAAAGTTACAGCGATTTATATGAAGTTGTACAAAAATGCTTTCTTTCGCCAAGACAGTGTGTTTCTCACTGTTACATGCATTTGAATGGGAAACTCGCCTGAGACAAAGTATAGGTTTTCATTATGTGAATAATTTTAAAATCTTAGCTCAAACGGCTGCAAAACCTGTTTGCCCAGCACGGGGATATTGAGTTCTATAAGATAAAGCCATAAACATGTGTTTCTGAGTCTTCTATCAAAAGTTACAGCGATTTATATGAAGTTGTACAAAAATGCTTTCTTTCGCCAAGACAGTGTGTTTCTCACTGTTACATGCATTTGAATGGGAAACTCGCCCGAGACAAAGTATAGGTTTTCATTATGTGAATAATTTTAAAATCTTAGCTCAAACGGCTGCAAAACCTGTTTGCCCAGCACGGGGATATTGAGTTCTATAAGATAAAGCCATAAACATGTGTTTCTGAGTCTTCTATCAAAAGTTACAGCGATTTATATGAAGTTGTTCAAAAGCGCTTTATTTCGCCAAGACAATGCGTTTCTCACTGTTACATGCATTTGAATGGGAAACTCGCCCGAGACAAAGTATAGGTTTTCATTATGTGAATAATTTTAAAATCTTAGCTCAAACGGCTGCAAAACCTGTTTGCCCAGCACGGGGATATTGAGTTCTATAAGATAAAGCCATAAACATGTGTTTCTGAGTCTTCTATCAAAAGTTACAGCGATTTATATGAAGTTGTTCAAAAGCGCTTTATTTCGCCAAGACGATGCGTTTCTCACTGTTACATGCATTTGAATGGGAAACTCGCCTGAAACAAAGTATAGGTTTTCATTATGTGAATAATTTTAAAATCTTAGCTCAAACGGCTGCAAAACCTGTTTGCCCAGCACGGGGATATTGAGTTCTATAAGATAAAGCCATAAACATGTTTGTCTGAGTCTTCTATCAAAAGTTACAGCGATTTATATGAAGTTGTACAAAAATGCTTTCTTTCGCCAAGACAGTGTGTTTCTCACTGTTACATGCATTTGAATGGGAAACTCGCCCGAGACAAAGTATAGGTTTTCATTATGTGAATAATTTTAAAATCTTAGCTCAAACGGCTGCAAAACCTGTTTGCCCAGCACGGGGATATTGAGTTCTATAAGATAAAGCCATAAACATGTTTGTCTGAGTCTTCTATCAAAAGTTACAGCGATTTATATGAAGTTGTACAAAAATGCTTTCTTTCGCCAAGACAGTGTGTTTCTCACTGTTACATGCATTTGAATGGGAAACTCGCCCGAGACAAAGTATAGGTTTTCATTATGTGAATAATTTTAAAATCTTAGCTCAAACGGCTGCAAAACCTGTTTGCCCAGCACGGGGATATTGAGTTCTATAAGATAAAGCCATAAACATGTGTTTCTGAGTCTTCTATCAAAAGTTACAGCGATTTATATGAAGTTGTTCAAAAGCGCTTTATTTCGCCAAGACAATGCGTTTCTCACTGTTACATGCATTTGAATGGGAAACTCGCCTGAAACAAAGTATAGGTTTTCATTATGTGAATAATTTTAAAATCTTAGCTCAAACGGCTGCAAAACCTGTTTGCCCAGCACGGGGATATTGAGTTCTATAAGATAAAGCCATAAACATGTTTGTCTGAGTCTTCTATCAAAAGTTACAGCGATTTATATGAAGTTGTACAAAAATGCTTTCTTTCGCCAAGACAGTGTGTTTCTCACTGTTACATGCATTTGAATGGGAAACTCGCCTGAGACAAAGTATAGGTTTTCATTATGTGAATAATTTTAAAATCTTAGCTCAAACGGCTGCAAAACCTGTTTGCCCAGCACGGGGATATTGAGTTCTATAAGATAAAGCCATAAACATGTTTGTCTGAGTCTTCTATCAAAAGTTACAGCGATTTATATGAAGTTGTTCAAAAGCGCTTTATTTCGCCAAGACAGTGTGTTTCTCACTGTTACATGCATTTGAATGGGAAACTCGCCTGAGACAAAGTATAGGTTTTCATTATGTGAATAATTTTAAAATCTTAGCTCAAACGGCTGCAAAACCTGTTTGCCCAGCACGGGGATATTGAGTTCTATAAGATAAAGCCATAAACATGTGTTTCTGAGTCTTCTATCAAAAGTTACAGCGATTTATATGAAGTTGTTCAAAAGCGCTTTATTTCGGCAAGACAATGCGTTTCTCACTGTTACATGCATTTGAATGGGAAACTCGCCTGAAACAAAGTATAGGTTTTCATTATGTGAATAATTTTAAAATCTTAGCTCAAACGGCTGCAAAACCTGTTTGCCCAGCACGGGGATATTGAGTTCTATAAGATAAAGCCATAAACATGTTTGTCTGAGTCTTCTATCAAAAGTTACAGCGATTTATATGAAGTTGTACAAAAATGCTTTCTTTCGCCAAGACAGTGTGTTTCTCACTGTTACATGCATTTGAATGGGAAACTCGCCTGAGACAAAGTATAGGTTTTCATTATGTGAATAATTTTAAAATCTTAGCTCAAACGGCTGCAAAACCTGTTTGCCCAGCACGGGGATATTGAGTTCTATAAGATAAAGCCATAAACATGTTTGTCTGAGTCTTCTATCAAAAGTTACAGCGATTTATATGAAGTTGTACAAAAATGCTTTCTTTCGCCAAGACAGTGTGTTTCTCACTGTTACATGCATTTGAATGGGAAACTCGCCCGAGACAAAGTATAGGTTTTCATTATGTGAATAATTTTAAAATCTTAGCTCAAACGGCTGCAAAACCTGTTTGCCCAGCACGGGGATATTGAGTTCTATAAGATAAAGCCATAAACATGTGTTTCTGAGTCTTCTATCAAAAGTTACAGCGATTTATATGAAGTTGTTCAAAAGCGCTTTATTTCGCCAAGACAATGCGTTTCTCACTGTTACATGCATTTGAATGGGAAACTCGCCCGAGACAAAGTATAGGTTTTCATTATGTGAATAATTTTAAAATCTTAGCTCAAACGGCTGCAAAACCTGTTTGCCCAGCACGGGGATATTGAGTTCTATAAGATAAAGCCATAAACATGTGTTTCTGAGTCTTCTATCAAAAGTTACAGCGATTTATATGAAGTTGTTCAAAAGCGCTTTATTTCGCCAAGACGATGCGTTTCTCACTGTTACATGCATTTGAATGGGAAACTCGCCTGAAACAAAGTATAGGTTTTCATTATGTGAATAATTTTAAAATCTTAGCTCAAACGGCTGCAAAACCTGTTTGCCCAGCACGGGGATATTGAGTTCTATAAGATAAAGCCATAAACATGTTTGTCTGAGTCTTCTATCAAAAGTTACAGCGATTTATATGAAGTTGTACAAAAATGCTTTCTTTCGCCAAGACAGTGTGTTTCTCACTGTTACATGCATTTGAATGGGAAACTCGCCCGAGACAAAGTATAGGTTTTCATTATGTGAATAATTTTAAAATCTTAGCTCAAACGGCTGCAAAACCTGTTTGCCCAGCACGGGGATATTGAGTTCTATAAGATAAAGCCATAAACATGTGTTTCTGAGTCTTCTATCAAAAGTTACAGCGATTTATATGAAGTTGTTCAAAAGCGCTTTATTTCGCCAAGACAATGCGTTTCTCACTGTTACATGCATTTGAATGGGAAACTCGCCTGAAACAAAGTATAGGTTTTCATTATGTGAATAATTTTAAAATCTTAGCTCAAACGGCTGCAAAACCTGTTTGCCCAGCACGGGGATATTGAGTTCTATAAGATAAAGCCATAAACATGTTTGTCTGAGTCTTCTATCAAAAGTTACAGCGATTTATATGAAGTTGTACAAAAATGCTTTCTTTCGCCAAGACAGTGTGTTTCTCACTGTTACATGCATTTGAATGGGAAACTCGCCTGAGACAAAGTATAGGTTTTCATTATGTGAATAATTTTAAAATCTTAGCTCAAACGGCTGCAAAACCTGTTTGCCCAGCACGGGGATATTGAGTTCTATAAGATAAAGCCATAAACATGTGTTTCTGAGTCTTCTATCAAAAGTTACAGCGATTTATATGAAGTTGTTCAAAAGCGCTTTATTTCGCCAAGACAGTGTGTTTCTCACTGTTACATGCATTTGAATGGGAAACTCGCCTGAAACAAAGTATAGGTTTTCATTATGTGAATAATTTTAAAATCTTAGCTCAAACGGCTGCAAAACCTGTTTGCCCAGCACGGGGATATTGAGTTCTATAAGATAAAGCCATAAACATGTTTGTCTGAGTCTTCTATCAAAAGTTACAGCGATTTATATGAAGTTGTACGAAAACGCTTTATTTCGCCAAGACAATGCGTTTCTCACTGTTACATGCATTTGAATGGGAAACTCGCCTGAAACAAAGTATAGGTTTTCATTATGTGAATAATTTTAAAATCTTAGCTCAAACGGCTGCAAAACCTGTTTGCCCAGCACGGGGATATTGAGTTCTATAAGATGAAGCCATAAACATGTGTTTCTGAGTCTTCTATCAAAAGTTACAGCGATTTATATGAAGTTGTACGAAAACGCTTTATTTCGCCAAGACAATGCGTTTCTCACTGTTACATGCATTTGAATGGGAAACTCGCCTGAAACAAAGTATAGGTTTTCATTATGTGAATAATTTTAAAATCTTAGCTCAAACGGCTGCAAAACCTGTTTGCCCAGCACGGGGATATTGAGTTCTATAAGATAAAGCCATAAACATGTGTTTCTGAGTCTTCTATCAAAAGTTACAGCGATTTATATGAAGTTGTTCAAAAGCGCTTTATTTCGCCAAGACAGTGTGTTTCTCACTGTTACATGCATTTGAATGGGAAACTCGCCTGAAACAAAGTATAGGTTTTCATTATGTGAATAATTTTAAAATCTTAGCTCAAACGGCTGCAAAACCTGTTTGCCCAGCACGGGGATATTGAGTTCTATAAGATAAAGCCATAAACATGTTTGTCTGAGTCTTCTATCAAAAGTTACAGCGATTTATTTGAAGTTGTACAAAAATGCTTTCTTTCGCCAAGACAGTGTGTTTCTCACTGTTACATGCATTTGAATGGGAAACTCGCCCGAGACAAAGTATAGGTTTTCATTATGTGAATAATTTTAAAATCTTAGCTCAAACGGCTGCAAAACCTGTTTGCCCAGCACGGGGATATTGAGTTCTATAAGATAAAGCCATAAACATGTGTTTCTGAGTCTTCTATCAAAAGTTACAGCGATTTATATGAAGTTGTTCAAAAGCGCTTTATTTCGCCAAGACAGTGTGTTTCTCACTGTTACATGCATTTGAATGGGAAACTCGCCTGAAACAAAGTATAGGTTTTCATTATGTGAATAATTTTAAAATCTTAGCTCAAACGGCTGCAAAACCTGTTTGCCCAGCACGGGGATATTGAGTTCTATAAGATAAAGCCATAAACATGTTTGTCTGAGTCTTCTATCAAAAGTTACAGCGATTTATATGAAGTTGTACGAAAACGCTTTATTTCGCCAAGACAATGGGTTTCTCACTGTTACATGCATTTGAATGGGAAACTCGCCTGAAACAAAGTATAGGTTTTCATTATGTGAATAATTTTAAAATCTTAGCTCAAACGGCTGCAAAACCTGTTTGCCCAGCACGGGGATATTGAGTTCTATAAGATAAAGCCATAAACATGTTTCTCTGAGTCTTCTATCAAAAGTTACAGCGATTTATATGAAGTTGTACAAAAATGCTTTCTTTCGCCAAGACAGTGTGTTTCTCACTGTTACATGCATTTGAATGGGAAACTCGCCTGAAACAAAGTATAGGTTTTCATTATGTGAATAATTTTAAAATCTTAGCTCAAACGGCTGCAAAACCTGTTTGCCCAGCACGGGGATATTGAGTTCTATAAGATAAAGCCATAAACATGTTTGTCTGAGTCTTCTATCAAAAGTTACAGCGATTTATATGAAGTTGTACAAAAACGCTTTATTTCGCCAAGACAATGCGTTTCTCACTGTTACATGCATTTGAATGGGAAACTCGCCTGAAACAAAGTATAGGTTTTCATTATGTGAATAATTTTAAAATCTTAGCTCAAACGGCTGCAAAACCTGTTTGCCCAGCACGGGGATATTGAGTTCTATAAGATAAAGCCATAAACATGTGTTTCTGAGTCTTCTATCAAAAGTTACAGCGATTTATATGAAGTTGTTCAAAAGCGCTTTATTTCGCCAAGACAGTGTGTTTCTCACTGTTACATGCATTTGAATGGGAAACTCGCCTGAAACAAAGTATAGGTTTTCATTATGTGAATAATTTTAAAATCTTAGCTCAAACGGCTGCAAAACCTGTTTGCCCAGCACGGGGATATTGAGTTCTATAAGATAAAGCCATAAACATGTTTGTCTGAGTCTTCTATCAAAAGTTACAGCGATTTATATGAAGTTGTACAAAAATGCTTTCTTTCGCCAAGACAATGCGTTTCTCACTGTTACATGCATTTGAATGGGAAACTCGCCTGAAACAAAGTATAGGTTTTCATTATGTGAATAATTTTAAAATCTTAGCTCAAACGGCTGCAAAACCTGTTTGCCCAGCACGGGGATATTGAGTTCTATAAGATAAAGCCATAAACATGTTTGTCTGAGTCTTCTATCAAAAGTTACAGCGATTTATATGAAGTTGTACAAAAATGCTTTCTTTCGCCAAGACAGTGTGTTTCTCACTGTTACATGCATTTGAATGGGAAACTCGCCTGAGACAAAGTATAGGTTTTCATTATGTGAATAATTTTAAAATCTTAGCTCAAACGGCTGCAAAACCTGTTTGCCCAGCACGGGGATATTGAGTTCTATAAGATAAAGCCATAAACATGTTTGTCTGAGTCTTCTATCAAAAGTTACAGCGATTTATATGAAGTTCTACGAAAACGCTTTATTTCGCCAAGACAATGCGTTTCTCACTGTTACATGCATTTGAATGGGAAACTCGCCTGAAACAAAGTATAGGTTTTCATTATGTGAATAATTTTAAAATCTTAGCTCAAACGGCTGCAAAACCTGTTTGCCCAGCACGGGGATATTGAGTTCTATAAGATAAAGCCATAAACATGTGTTTCTGAGTCTTCTATCAAAAGTTACAGCGATTTATATGAAGTTGTACGAAAACGCTTTATTTCGCCAAGACAATGCGTTTCTCACTGTTACATGCATTTGAATGGGAAACTCGCCTGAAACAAAGTATAGGTTTTCATTATGTGAATAATTTTAAAATCTTAGCTCAAACGGCTGCAAAACCTGTTTGCCCAGCACGGGGATATTGAGTTCTATAAGATAAAGCCATAAACATGTTTGTCTGAGTCTTCTATCAAAAGTTACAGCGATTTATATGAAGTTGTACAAAAATGCTTTCTTTCGCCAAGACAGTGTGTTTCTCACTGTTACATGCATTTGAATGGGAAACTCGCCTGAAACAAAGTATAGGTTTTCATTATGTGAATAATTTTAAAATCTTAGCTCAAACGGCTGCAAAACCTGTTTGCCCAGCACGGGGATATTGAGTTCTATAAGATAAAGCCATAAACATGTTTGTCTGAGTCTTCTATCAAAAGTTACAGCGATTTATATGAAGTTGTACAAAAATGCTTTCTTTCGCCAAGACAGTGTGTTTCTCACTGTTACATGCATTTGAATGGGAAACTCGCCCGAGACAAAGTATAGGTTTTCATTATGTGAATAATTTTAAAATCTTAGCTCAAACGGCTGCAAAACCTGTTTGCCCAGCACGGGGATATTGAGTTCTATAAGATAAAGCCATAAACATGTGTTTCTGAGTCTTCTATCAAAAGTTACAGCGATTTATATGAAGTTGTTCAAAAGCGCTTTATTTCGCCAAGACAATGCGTTTCTCACTGTTACATGCATTTGAATGGGAAACTCGCCTGAAACAAAGTATAGGTTTTCATTATGTGAATAATTTTAAAATCTTAGCTCAAACGGCTGCAAAACCTGTTTGCCCAGCACGGGGATATTGAGTTCTATAAGATAAAGCCATAAACATGTTTGTCTGAGTCTTCTATCAAAAGTTACAGCGATTTATATGAAGTTGTACAAAAATGCTTTCTTTCGCCAAGACAGTGTGTTTCTCACTGTTACATGCATTTGAATGGGAAACTCGCCTGAGACAAAGTATAGGTTTTCATTATGTGAATAATTTTAAAATCTTAGCTCAAACGGCTGCAAAACCTGTTTGCCCAGCACGGGGATATTGAGTTCTATAAGATAAAGCCATAAACATGTGTTTCTGAGTCTTCTATCAAAAGTTACAGCGATTTATATGAAGTTGTTCAAAAGCGCTTTATTTCGCCAAGACAGTGTGTTTCTCACTGTTACATGCATTTGAATGGGAAACTCGCCCGAGACAAAGTATAGGTTTTCATTATGTGAATAATTTTAAAATCTTAGCTCAAACGGCTGCAAAACCTGTTTGCCCAGCACGGGGATATTGAGTTCTATAAGATAAAGCCATAAACATGTGTTTCTGAGTCTTCTATCAAAAGTTACAGCGATTTATATGAAGTTGTACAAAAATGCTTTCTTTCGCCAAGACAGTGTGTTTCTCACTGTTACATGCATTTGAATGGGAAACTCGCCCGAGACAAAGTATAGGTTTTCATTATGTGAATAATTTTAAAATCTTAGCTCAAACGGCTGCAAAACCTGTTTGCCCAGCACGGGGATATTGAGTTCTATAAGATAAAGCCATAAACATGTGTTTCTGAGTCTTCTATCAAAAGTTACAGCGATTTATATGAAGTTGTTCAAAAGCGCTTTATTTCGCCAAGACAATGCGTTTCTCACTGTTACATGCATTTGAATGGGAAACTCGCCCGAGACAAAGTATAGGTTTTCATTATGTGAATAATTTTAAAATCTTAGCTCAAACGGCTGCAAAACCTGTTTGCCCAGCACGGGGATATTGAGTTCTATAAGATAAAGCCATAAACATGTGTTTCTGAGTCTTCTATCAAAAGTTACAGCGATTTATATGAAGTTGTTCAAAAGCGCTTTATTTCGCCAAGACGATGCGTTTCTCACTGTTACATGCATTTGAATGGGAAACTCGCCTGAAACAAAGTATAGGTTTTCATTATGTGAATAATTTTAAAATCTTAGCTCAAACGGCTGCAAAACCTGTTTGCCCAGCACGGGGATATTGAGTTCTATAAGATAAAGCCATAAACATGTTTGTCTGAGTCTTCTATCAAAAGTTACAGCGATTTATATGAAGTTGTACAAAAATGCTTTCTTTCGCCAAGACAGTGTGTTTCTCACTGTTACATGCATTTGAATGGGAAACTCGCCTGAAACAAAGTATAGGTTTTCATTATGTGAATAATTTTAAAATCTTAGCTCAAACGGCTGCAAAACCTGTTTGCCCAGCACGGGGATATTGAGTTCTATAAGATAAAGCCATAAACATGTTTGTCTGAGTCTTCTATCAAAAGTTACAGCGATTTATATGAAGTTGTACAAAAATGCTTTCTTTCGCCAAGACAGTGTGTTTCTCACTGTTACATGCATTTGAATGGGAAACTCGCCTGAAACAAAGTATAGGTTTTCATTATGTGAATAATTTTAAAATCTTAGCTCAAACGGCTGCAAAACCTGTTTGCCCAGCACGGGGATATTGAGTTCTATAAGATAAAGCCATAAACATGTGTTTCTGAGTCTTCTATCAAAAGTTACAGCGATTTATATGAAGTTGTTCAAAAGCGCTTTATTTCGCCAAGACAGTGTGTTTCTCACTGTTACATGCATTTGAATGGGAAACTCGCCCGAGACAAAGTATAGGTTTTCATTATGTGAATAATTTTAAAATCTTAGCTCAAACGGCTGCAAAACCTGTTTGCCCAGCACGGGGATATTGAGTTCTATAAGATAAAGCCATAAACATGTGTTTCTGAGTCTTCTATCAAAAGTTACAGCGATTTATATGAAGTTGTACAAAAATGCTTTCTTTCGCCAAGACAGTGTGTTTCTCACTGTTACATGCATTTGAATGGGAAACTCGCCCGAGACAAAGTATAGGTTTTCATTATGTGAATAATTTTAAAATCTTAGCTCAAACGGCTGCAAAACCTGTTTGCCCAGCACGGGGATATTGAGTTCTATAAGATAAAGCCATAAACATGTGTTTCTGAGTCTTCTATCAAAAGTTACAGCGATTTATATGAAGTTGTTCAAAAGCGCTTTATTTCGCCAAGACAATGCGTTTCTCACTGTTACATGCATTTGAATGGGAAACTCGCCCGAGACAAAGTATAGGTTTTCATTATGTGAATAATTTTAAAATCTTAGCTCAAACGGCTGCAAAACCTGTTTGCCCAGCACGGGGATATTGAGTTCTATAAGATAAAGCCATAAACATGTGTTTCTGAGTCTTCTATCAAAAGTTACAGCGATTTATATGAAGTTGTTCAAAAGCGCTTTATTTCGCCAAGACGATGCGTTTCTCACTGTTACATGCATTTGAATGGGAAACTCGCCTGAAACAAAGTATAGGTTTTCATTATGTGAATAATTTTAAAATCTTAGCTCAAACGGCTGCAAAACCTGTTTGCCCAGCACGGGGATATTGAGTTCTATAAGATAAAGCCATAAACATGTTTGTCTGAGTCTTCTATCAAAAGTTACAGCGATTTATATGAAGTTGTACAAAAATGCTTTCTTTCGCCAAGACAGTGTGTTTCTCACTGTTACATGCATTTGAATGGGAAACTCGCCCGAGACAAAGTATAGGTTTTCATTATGTGAATAATTTTAAAATCTTAGCTCAAACGGCTGCAAAACCTGTTTGCCCAGCACGGGGATATTGAGTTCTATAAGATAAAGCCATAAACATGTTTGTCTGAGTCTTCTATCAAAAGTTACAGCGATTTATATGAAGTTGTACAAAAATGCTTTCTTTCGCCAAGACAGTGTGTTTCTCACTGTTACATGCATTTGAATGGGAAACTCGCCCGAGACAAAGTATAGGTTTTCATTATGTGAATAATTTTAAAATCTTAGCTCAAACGGCTGCAAAACCTGTTTGCCCAGCACGGGGATATTGAGTTCTATAAGATAAAGCCATAAACATGTGTTTCTGAGTCTTCTATCAAAAGTTACAGCGATTTATATGAAGTTGTTCAAAAGCGCTTTATTTCGCCAAGACAATGCGTTTCTCACTGTTACATGCATTTGAATGGGAAACTCGCCTGAAACAAAGTATAGGTTTTCATTATGTGAATAATTTTAAAATCTTAGCTCAAACGGCTGCAAAACCTGTTTGCCCAGCACGGGGATATTGAGTTCTATAAGATAAAGCCATAAACATGTTTGTCTGAGTCTTCTATCAAAAGTTACAGCGATTTATATGAAGTTGTACAAAAATGCTTTCTTTCGCCAAGACAGTGTGTTTCTCACTGTTACATGCATTTGAATGGGAAACTCGCCTGAGACAAAGTATAGGTTTTCATTATGTGAATAATTTTAAAATCTTAGCTCAAACGGCTGCAAAACCTGTTTGCCCAGCACGGGGATATTGAGTTCTATAAGATAAAGCCATAAACATGTGTTTCTGAGTCTTCTATCAAAAGTTACAGCGATTTATATGAAGTTGTTCAAAAGCGCTTTATTTCGCCAAGACAGTGTGTTTCTCACTGTTACATGCATTTGAATGGGAAACTCGCCCGAGACAAAGTATAGGTTTTCATTATGTGAATAATTTTAAAATCTTAGCTCAAACGGCTGCAAAACCTGTTTGCCCAGCACGGGGATATTGAGTTCTATAAGATAAAGCCATAAACATGTGTTTCTGAGTCTTCTATCAAAAGTTACAGCGATTTATATGAAGTTGTTCAAAAGCGCTTTATTTCGGCAAGACAATGCGTTTCTCACTGTTACATGCATTTGAATGGGAAACTCGCCTGAAACAAAGTATAGGTTTTCATTATGTGAATAATTTTAAAATCTTAGCTCAAACGGCTGCAAAACCTGTTTGCCCAGCACGGGGATATTGAGTTCTATAAGATAAAGCCATAAACATGTTTGTCTGAGTCTTCTATCAAAAGTTACAGCGATTTATATGAAGTTGTACAAAAATGCTTTCTTTCGCCAAGACAGTGTGTTTCTCACTGTTACATGCATTTGAATGGGAAACTCGCCTGAGACAAAGTATAGGTTTTCATTATGTGAATAATTTTAAAATCTTAGCTCAAACGGCTGCAAAACCTGTTTGCCCAGCACGGGGATATTGAGTTCTATAAGATAAAGCCATAAACATGTTTGTCTGAGTCTTCTATCAAAAGTTACAGCGATTTATATGAAGTTGTACAAAAATGCTTTCTTTCGCCAAGACAGTGTGTTTCTCACTGTTACATGCATTTGAATGGGAAACTCGCCCGAGACAAAGTATAGGTTTTCATTATGTGAATAATTTTAAAATCTTAGCTCAAACGGCTGCAAAACCTGTTTGCCCAGCACGGGGATATTGAGTTCTATAAGATAAAGCCATAAACATGTGTTTCTGAGTCTTCTATCAAAAGTTACAGCGATTTATATGAAGTTGTTCAAAAGCGCTTTATTTCGCCAAGACAATGCGTTTCTCACTGTTACATGCATTTGAATGGGAAACTCGCCCGAGACAAAGTATAGGTTTTCATTATGTGAATAATTTTAAAATCTTAGCTCAAACGGCTGCAAAACCTGTTTGCCCAGCACGGGGATATTGAGTTCTATAAGATAAAGCCATAAACATGTGTTTCTGAGTCTTCTATCAAAAGTTACAGCGATTTATATGAAGTTGTTCAAAAGCGCTTTATTTCGCCAAGACGATGCGTTTCTCACTGTTACATGCATTTGAATGGGAAACTCGCCTGAAACAAAGTATAGGTTTTCATTATGTGAATAATTTTAAAATCTTAGCTCAAACGGCTGCAAAACCTGTTTGCCCAGCACGGGGATATTGAGTTCTATAAGATAAAGCCATAAACATGTTTGTCTGAGTCTTCTATCAAAAGTTACAGCGATTTATATGAAGTTGTACAAAAATGCTTTCTTTCGCCAAGACAGTGTGTTTCTCACTGTTACATGCATTTGAATGGGAAACTCGCCCGAGACAAAGTATAGGTTTTCATTATGTGAATAATTTTAAAATCTTAGCTCAAACGGCTGCAAAACCTGTTTGCCCAGCACGGGGATATTGAGTTCTATAAGATAAAGCCATAAACATGTGTTTCTGAGTCTTCTATCAAAAGTTACAGCGATTTATATGAAGTTGTTCAAAAGCGCTTTATTTCGCCAAGACAATGCGTTTCTCACTGTTACATGCATTTGAATGGGAAACTCGCCTGAAACAAAGTATAGGTTTTCATTATGTGAATAATTTTAAAATCTTAGCTCAAACGGCTGCAAAACCTGTTTGCCCAGCACGGGGATATTGAGTTCTATAAGATAAAGCCATAAACATGTTTGTCTGAGTCTTCTATCAAAAGTTACAGCGATTTATATGAAGTTGTACAAAAATGCTTTCTTTCGCCAAGACAGTGTGTTTCTCACTGTTACATGCATTTGAATGGGAAACTCGCCTGAGACAAAGTATAGGTTTTCATTATGTGAATAATTTTAAAATCTTAGCTCAAACGGCTGCAAAACCTGTTTGCCCAGCACGGGGATATTGAGTTCTATAAGATAAAGCCATAAACATGTGTTTCTGAGTCTTCTATCAAAAGTTACAGCGATTTATATGAAGTTGTACGAAAACGCTTTATTTCGCCAAGACAATGCGTTTCTCACTGTTACATGCATTTGAATGGGAAACTCGCCTGAAACAAAGTATAGGTTTTCATTATGTGAATAATTTTAAAATCTTAGCTCAAACGGCTGCAAAACCTGTTTGCCCAGCACGGGGATATTGAGTTCTATAAGATGAAGCCATAAACATGTGTTTCTGAGTCTTCTATCAAAAGTTACAGCGATTTATATGAAGTTGTACGAAAACGCTTTATTTCGCCAAGACAATGCGTTTCTCACTGTTACATGCATTTGAATGGGAAACTCGCCTGAAACAAAGTATAGGTTTTCATTATGTGAATAATTTTAAAATCTTAGCTCAAACGGCTGCAAAACCTGTTTGCCCAGCACGGGGATATTGAGTTCTATAAGATAAAGCCATAAACATGTTTGTCTGAGTCTTCTATCAAAAGTTACAGCGATTTATATGAAGTTGTACAAAAATGCTTTCTTTCGCCAAGACAGTGTGTTTCTCACTGTTACATGCATTTGAATGGGAAACTCGCCTGAAACAAAGTATAGGTTTTCATTATGTGAATAATTTTAAAATCTTAGCTCAAACGGCTGCAAAACCTGTTTGCCCAGCACGGGGATATTGAGTTCTATAAGATAAAGCCATAAACATGTTTGTCTGAGTCTTCTATCAAAAGTTACAGCGATTTATATGAAGTTGTACAAAAATGCTTTCTTTCGCCAAGACAGTGTGTTTCTCACTGTTACATGCATTTGAATGGGAAACTCGCCCGAGACAAAGTATAGGTTTTCATTATGTGAATAATTTTAAAATCTTAGCTCAAACGGCTGCAAAACCTGTTTGCCCAGCACGGGGATATTGAGTTCTATAAGATAAAGCCATAAACATGTGTTTCTGAGTCTTCTATCAAAAGTTACAGCGATTTATATGAAGTTGTTCAAAAGCGCTTTATTTCGCCAAGACAATGCGTTTCTCACTGTTACATGCATTTGAATGGGAAACTCGCCTGAAACAAAGTATAGGTTTTCATTATGTGAATAATTTTAAAATCTTAGCTCAAACGGCTGCAAAACCTGTTTGCCCAGCACGGGGATATTGAGTTCTATAAGATAAAGCCATAAACATGTTTGTCTGAGTCTTCTATCAAAAGTTACAGCGATTTATATGAAGTTGTACAAAAATGCTTTCTTTCGCCAAGACAGTGTGTTTCTCACTGTTACATGCATTTGAATGGGAAACTCGCCTGAGACAAAGTATAGGTTTTCATTATGTGAATAATTTTAAAATCTTAGCTCAAACGGCTGCAAAACCTGTTTGCCCAGCACGGGGATATTGAGTTCTATAAGATAAAGCCATAAACATGTGTTTCTGAGTCTTCTATCAAAAGTTACAGCGATTTATATGAAGTTGTTCAAAAGCGCTTTATTTCGGCAAGACAATGCGTTTCTCACTGTTACATGCATTTGAATGGGAAACTCGCCTGAAACAAAGTATAGGTTTTCATTATGTGAATAATTTTAAAATCTTAGCTCAAACGGCTGCAAAACCTGTTTGCCCAGCACGGGGATATTGAGTTCTATAAGATAAAGCCATAAACATGTTTGTCTGAGTCTTCTATCAAAAGTTACAGCGATTTATATGAAGTTGTACAAAAATGCTTTCTTTCGCCAAGACAGTGTGTTTCTCACTGTTACATGCATTTGAATGGGAAACTCGCCTGAGACAAAGTATAGGTTTTCATTATGTGAATAATTTTAAAATCTTAGCTCAAACGGCTGCAAAACCTGTTTGCCCAGCACGGGGATATTGAGTTCTATAAGATAAAGCCATAAACATGTTTGTCTGAGTCTTCTATCAAAAGTTACAGCGATTTATATGAAGTTGTACAAAAATGCTTTCTTTCGCCAAGACAGTGTGTTTCTCACTGTTACATGCATTTGAATGGGAAACTCGCCCGAGACAAAGTATAGGTTTTCATTATGTGAATAATTTTAAAATCTTAGCTCAAACGGCTGCAAAACCTGTTTGCCCAGCACGGGGATATTGAGTTCTATAAGATAAAGCCATAAACATGTGTTTCTGAGTCTTCTATCAAAAGTTACAGCGATTTATATGAAGTTGTTCAAAAGCGCTTTATTTCGCCAAGACAATGCGTTTCTCACTGTTACATGCATTTGAATGGGAAACTCGCCCGAGACAAAGTATAGGTTTTCATTATGTGAATAATTTTAAAATCTTAGCTCAAACGGCTGCAAAACCTGTTTGCCCAGCACGGGGATATTGAGTTCTATAAGATAAAGCCATAAACATGTGTTTCTGAGTCTTCTATCAAAAGTTACAGCGATTTATATGAAGTTGTTCAAAAGCGCTTTATTTCGCCAAGACGATGCGTTTCTCACTGTTACATGCATTTGAATGGGAAACTCGCCTGAAACAAAGTATAGGTTTTCATTATGTGAATAATTTTAAAATCTTAGCTCAAACGGCTGCAAAACCTGTTTGCCCAGCACGGGGATATTGAGTTCTATAAGATAAAGCCATAAACATGTTTGTCTGAGTCTTCTATCAAAAGTTACAGCGATTTATATGAAGTTGTACAAAAATGCTTTCTTTCGCCAAGACAGTGTGTTTCTCACTGTTACATGCATTTGAATGGGAAACTCGCCCGAGACAAAGTATAGGTTTTCATTATGTGAATAATTTTAAAATCTTAGCTCAAACGGCTGCAAAACCTGTTTGCCCAGCACGGGGATATTGAGTTCTATAAGATAAAGCCATAAACATGTGTTTCTGAGTCTTCTATCAAAAGTTACAGCGATTTATATGAAGTTGTTCAAAAGCGCTTTATTTCGCCAAGACAATGCGTTTCTCACTGTTACATGCATTTGAATGGGAAACTCGCCTGAAACAAAGTATAGGTTTTCATTATGTGAATAATTTTAAAATCTTAGCTCAAACGGCTGCAAAACCTGTTTGCCCAGCACGGGGATATTGAGTTCTATAAGATAAAGCCATAAACATGTTTGTCTGAGTCTTCTATCAAAAGTTACAGCGATTTATATGAAGTTGTACAAAAATGCTTTCTTTCGCCAAGACAGTGTGTTTCTCACTGTTACATGCATTTGAATGGGAAACTCGCCTGAGACAAAGTATAGGTTTTCATTATGTGAATAATTTTAAAATCTTAGCTCAAACGGCTGCAAAACCTGTTTGCCCAGCACGGGGATATTGAGTTCTATAAGATAAAGCCATAAACATGTGTTTCTGAGTCTTCTATCAAAAGTTACAGCGATTTATATGAAGTTGTACGAAAACGCTTTATTTCGCCAAGACAATGCGTTTCTCACTGTTACATGCATTTGAATGGGAAACTCGCCTGAAACAAAGTATAGGTTTTCATTATGTGAATAATTTTAAAATCTTAGCTCAAACGGCTGCAAAACCTGTTTGCCCAGCACGGGGATATTGAGTTCTATAAGATGAAGCCATAAACATGTGTTTCTGAGTCTTCTATCAAAAGTTACAGCGATTTATATGAAGTTGTACGAAAACGCTTTATTTCGCCAAGACAATGCGTTTCTCACTGTTACATGCATTTGAATGGGAAACTCGCCTGAAACAAAGTATAGGTTTTCATTATGTGAATAATTTTAAAATCTTAGCTCAAACGGCTGCAAAACCTGTTTGCCCAGCACGGGGATATTGAGTTCTATAAGATAAAGCCATAAACATGTTTGTCTGAGTCTTCTATCAAAAGTTACAGCGATTTATATGAAGTTGTACAAAAATGCTTTCTTTCGCCAAGACAGTGTGTTTCTCACTGTTACATGCATTTGAATGGGAAACTCGCCTGAAACAAAGTATAGGTTTTCATTATGTGAATAATTTTAAAATCTTAGCTCAAACGGCTGCAAAACCTGTTTGCCCAGCACGGGGATATTGAGTTCTATAAGATAAAGCCATAAACATGTTTGTCTGAGTCTTCTATCAAAAGTTACAGCGATTTATATGAAGTTGTACAAAAATGCTTTCTTTCGCCAAGACAGTGTGTTTCTCACTGTTACATGCATTTGAATGGGAAACTCGCCCGAGACAAAGTATAGGTTTTCATTATGTGAATAATTTTAAAATCTTAGCTCAAACGGCTGCAAAACCTGTTTGCCCAGCACGGGGATATTGAGTTCTATAAGATAAAGCCATAAACATGTGTTTCTGAGTCTTCTATCAAAAGTTACAGCGATTTATATGAAGTTGTTCAAAAGCGCTTTATTTCGCCAAGACAATGCGTTTCTCACTGTTACATGCATTTGAATGGGAAACTCGCCTGAAACAAAGTATAGGTTTTCATTATGTGAATAATTTTAAAATCTTAGCTCAAACGGCTGCAAAACCTGTTTGCCCAGCACGGGGATATTGAGTTCTATAAGATAAAGCCATAAACATGTTTGTCTGAGTCTTCTATCAAAAGTTACAGCGATTTATATGAAGTTGTACAAAAATGCTTTCTTTCGCCAAGACAGTGTGTTTCTCACTGTTACATGCATTTGAATGGGAAACTCGCCTGAGACAAAGTATAGGTTTTCATTATGTGAATAATTTTAAAATCTTAGCTCAAACGGCTGCAAAACCTGTTTGCCCAGCACGGGGATATTGAGTTCTATAAGATAAAGCCATAAACATGTGTTTCTGAGTCTTCTATCAAAAGTTACAGCGATTTATATGAAGTTGTTCAAAAGCGCTTTATTTCGCCAAGACAGTGTGTTTCTCACTGTTACATGCATTTGAATGGGAAACTCGCCCGAGACAAAGTATAGGTTTTCATTATGTGAATAATTTTAAAATCTTAGCTCAAACGGCTGCAAAACCTGTTTGCCCAGCACGGGGATATTGAGTTCTATAAGATAAAGCCATAAACATGTGTTTCTGAGTCTTCTATCAAAAGTTACAGCGATTTATATGAAGTTGTACAAAAATGCTTTCTTTCGCCAAGACAGTGTGTTTCTCACTGTTACATGCATTTGAATGGGAAACTCGCCCGAGACAAAGTATAGGTTTTCATTATGTGAATAATTTTAAAATCTTAGCTCAAACGGCTGCAAAACCTGTTTGCCCAGCACGGGGATATTGAGTTCTATAAGATAAAGCCATAAACATGTGTTTCTGAGTCTTCTATCAAAAGTTACAGCGATTTATATGAAGTTGTTCAAAAGCGCTTTATTTCGCCAAGACAATGCGTTTCTCACTGTTACATGCATTTGAATGGGAAACTCGCCCGAGACAAAGTATAGGTTTTCATTATGTGAATAATTTTAAAATCTTAGCTCAAACGGCTGCAAAACCTGTTTGCCCAGCACGGGGATATTGAGTTCTATAAGATAAAGCCATAAACATGTGTTTCTGAGTCTTCTATCAAAAGTTACAGCGATTTATATGAAGTTGTTCAAAAGCGCTTTATTTCGCCAAGACGATGCGTTTCTCACTGTTACATGCATTTGAATGGGAAACTCGCCTGAAACAAAGTATAGGTTTTCATTATGTGAATAATTTTAAAATCTTAGCTCAAACGGCTGCAAAACCTGTTTGCCCAGCACGGGGATATTGAGTTCTATAAGATAAAGCCATAAACATGTTTGTCTGAGTCTTCTATCAAAAGTTACAGCGATTTATATGAAGTTGTACAAAAATGCTTTCTTTCGCCAAGACAGTGTGTTTCTCACTGTTACATGCATTTGAATGGGAAACTCGCCCGAGACAAAGTATAGGTTTTCATTATGTGAATAATTTTAAAATCTTAGCTCAAACGGCTGCAAAACCTGTTTGCCCAGCACGGGGATATTGAGTTCTATAAGATAAAGCCATAAACATGTTTGTCTGAGTCTTCTATCAAAAGTTACAGCGATTTATATGAAGTTGTACAAAAATGCTTTCTTTCGCCAAGACAGTGTGTTTCTCACTGTTACATGCATTTGAATGGGAAACTCGCCCGAGACAAAGTATAGGTTTTCATTATGTGAATAATTTTAAAATCTTAGCTCAAACGGCTGCAAAACCTGTTTGCCCAGCACGGGGATATTGAGTTCTATAAGATAAAGCCATAAACATGTGTTTCTGAGTCTTCTATCAAAAGTTACAGCGATTTATATGAAGTTGTTCAAAAGCGCTTTATTTCGCCAAGACAATGCGTTTCTCACTGTTACATGCATTTGAATGGGAAACTCGCCTGAAACAAAGTATAGGTTTTCATTATGTGAATAATTTTAAAATCTTAGCTCAAACGGCTGCAAAACCTGTTTGCCCAGCACGGGGATATTGAGTTCTATAAGATAAAGCCATAAACATGTTTGTCTGAGTCTTCTATCAAAAGTTACAGCGATTTATATGAAGTTGTACAAAAATGCTTTCTTTCGCCAAGACAGTGTGTTTCTCACTGTTACATGCATTTGAATGGGAAACTCGCCTGAGACAAAGTATAGGTTTTCATTATGTGAATAATTTTAAAATCTTAGCTCAAACGGCTGCAAAACCTGTTTGCCCAGCACGGGGATATTGAGTTCTATAAGATAAAGCCATAAACATGTGTTTCTGAGTCTTCTATCAAAAGTTACAGCGATTTATATGAAGTTGTTCAAAAGCGCTTTATTTCGCCAAGACAGTGTGTTTCTCACTGTTACATGCATTTGAATGGGAAACTCGCCTGAAACAAAGTATAGGTTTTCATTATGTGAATAATTTTAAAATCTTAGCTCAAACGGCTGCAAAACCTGTTTGCCCAGCACGGGGATATTGAGTTCTATAAGATAAAGCCATAAACATGTTTGTCTGAGTCTTCTATCAAAAGTTACAGCGATTTATATGAAGTTGTACGAAAACGCTTTATTTCGCCAAGACAATGCGTTTCTCACTGTTACATGCATTTGAATGGGAAACTCGCCTGAAACAAAGTATAGGTTTTCATTATGTGAATAATTTTAAAATCTTAGCTCAAACGGCTGCAAAACCTGTTTGCCCAGCACGGGGATATTGAGTTCTATAAGATGAAGCCATAAACATGTGTTTCTGAGTCTTCTATCAAAAGTTACAGCGATTTATATGAAGTTGTACGAAAACGCTTTATTTCGCCAAGACAATGCGTTTCTCACTGTTACATGCATTTGAATGGGAAACTCGCCTGAAACAAAGTATAGGTTTTCATTATGTGAATAATTTTAAAATCTTAGCTCAAACGGCTGCAAAACCTGTTTGCCCAGCACGGGGATATTGAGTTCTATAAGATAAAGCCATAAACATGTTTGTCTGAGTCTTCTATCAAAAGTTACAGCGATTTATATGAAGTTGTACAAAAATGCTTTCTTTCGCCAAGACAGTGTGTTTCTCACTGTTACATGCATTTGAATGGGAAACTCGCCTGAAACAAAGTATAGGTTTTCATTATGTGAATAATTTTAAAATCTTAGCTCAAACGGCTGCAAAACCTGTTTGCCCAGCACGGGGATATTGAGTTCTATAAGATAAAGCCATAAACATGTTTGTCTGAGTCTTCTATCAAAAGTTACAGCGATTTATATGAAGTTGTACAAAAATGCTTTCTTTCGCCAAGACAGTGTGTTTCTCACTGTTACATGCATTTGAATGGGAAACTCGCCCGAGACAAAGTATAGGTTTTCATTATGTGAATAATTTTAAAATCTTAGCTCAAACGGCTGCAAAACCTGTTTGCCCAGCACGGGGATATTGAGTTCTATAAGATAAAGCCATAAACATGTGTTTCTGAGTCTTCTATCAAAAGTTACAGCGATTTATATGAAGTTGTTCAAAAGCGCTTTATTTCGCCAAGACAATGCGTTTCTCACTGTTACATGCATTTGAATGGGAAACTCGCCTGAAACAAAGTATAGGTTTTCATTATGTGAATAATTTTAAAATCTTAGCTCAAACGGCTGCAAAACCTGTTTGCCCAGCACGGGGATATTGAGTTCTATAAGATAAAGCCATAAACATGTTTGTCTGAGTCTTCTATCAAAAGTTACAGCGATTTATATGAAGTTGTACAAAAATGCTTTCTTTCGCCAAGACAGTGTGTTTCTCACTGTTACATGCATTTGAATGGGAAACTCGCCTGAGACAAAGTATAGGTTTTCATTATGTGAATAATTTTAAAATCTTAGCTCAAACGGCTGCAAAACCTGTTTGCCCAGCACGGGGATATTGAGTTCTATAAGATAAAGCCATAAACATGTGTTTCTGAGTCTTCTATCAAAAGTTACAGCGATTTATATGAAGTTGTTCAAAAGCGCTTTATTTCGCCAAGACAGTGTGTTTCTCACTGTTACATGCATTTGAATGGGAAACTCGCCCGAGACAAAGTATAGGTTTTCATTATGTGAATAATTTTAAAATCTTAGCTCAAACGGCTGCAAAACCTGTTTGCCCAGCACGGGGATATTGAGTTCTATAAGATAAAGCCATAAACATGTGTTTCTGAGTCTTCTATCAAAAGTTACAGCGATTTATATGAAGTTGTACAAAAATGCTTTCTTTCGCCAAGACAGTGTGTTTCTCACTGTTACATGCATTTGAATGGGAAACTCGCCCGAGACAAAGTATAGGTTTTCATTATGTGAATAATTTTAAAATCTTAGCTCAAACGGCTGCAAAACCTGTTTGCCCAGCACGGGGATATTGAGTTCTATAAGATAAAGCCATAAACATGTGTTTCTGAGTCTTCTATCAAAAGTTACAGCGATTTATATGAAGTTGTTCAAAAGCGCTTTATTTCGCCAAGACAATGCGTTTCTCACTGTTACATGCATTTGAATGGGAAACTCGCCCGAGACAAAGTATAGGTTTTCATTATGTGAATAATTTTAAAATCTTAGCTCAAACGGCTGCAAAACCTGTTTGCCCAGCACGGGGATATTGAGTTCTATAAGATAAAGCCATAAACATGTGTTTCTGAGTCTTCTATCAAAAGTTACAGCGATTTATATGAAGTTGTTCAAAAAAGCTTTATTTCGCCAAGACGATGCGTTTCTCACTGTTACATGCATTTGAATGGGAAACTCGCCTGAAACAAAGTATAGGTTTTCATTATGTGAATAATTTTAAAATCTTAGCTCAAACGGCTGCAAAACCTGTTTGCCCAGCACGGGGATATTGAGTTCTATAAGATAAAGCCATAAACATGTTTGTCTGAGTCTTCTATCAAAAGTTACAGCGATTTATATGAAGTTGTACAAAAATGCTTTCTTTCGCCAAGACAGTGTGTTTCTCACTGTTACATGCATTTGAATGGGAAACTCGCCCGAGACAAAGTATAGGTTTTCATTATGTGAATAATTTTAAAATCTTAGCTCAAACGGCTGCAAAACCTGTTTGCCCAGCACGGGGATATTGAGTTCTATAAGATAAAGCCATAAACATGTTTGTCTGAGTCTTCTATCAAAAGTTACAGCGATTTATATGAAGTTGTACAAAAATGCTTTCTTTCGCCAAGACAGTGTGTTTCTCACTGTTACATGCATTTGAATGGGAAACTCGCCCGAGACAAAGTATAGGTTTTCATTATGTGAATAATTTTAAAATCTTAGCTCAAACGGCTGCAAAACCTGTTTGCCCAGCACGGGGATATTGAGTTCTATAAGATAAAGCCATAAACATGTGTTTCTGAGTCTTCTATCAAAAGTTACAGCGATTTATATGAAGTTGTTCAAAAGCGCTTTATTTCGCCAAGACAATGCGTTTCTCACTGTTACATGCATTTGAATGGGAAACTCGCCTGAAACAAAGTATAGGTTTTCATTATGTGAATAATTTTAAAATCTTAGCTCAAACGGCTGCAAAACCTGTTTGCCCAGCACGGGGATATTGAGTTCTATAAGATAAAGCCATAAACATGTTTGTCTGAGTCTTCTATCAAAAGTTACAGCGATTTATATGAAGTTGTACAAAAATGCTTTCTTTCGCCAAGACAGTGTGTTTCTCACTGTTACATGCATTTGAATGGGAAACTCGCCTGAGACAAAGTATAGGTTTTCATTATGTGAATAATTTTAAAATCTTAGCTCAAACGGCTGCAAAACCTGTTTGCCCAGCACGGGGATATTGAGTTCTATAAGATAAAGCCATAAACATGTGTTTCTGAGTCTTCTATCAAAAGTTACAGCGATTTATATGAAGTTGTTCAAAAGCGCTTTATTTCGCCAAGACAGTGTGTTTCTCACTGTTACATGCATTTGAATGGGAAACTCGCCCGAGACAAAGTATAGGTTTTCATTATGTGAATAATTTTAAAATCTTAGCTCAAACGGCTGCAAAACCTGTTTGCCCAGCACGGGGATATTGAGTTCTATAAGATAAAGCCATAAACATGTGTTTCTGAGTCTTCTATCAAAAGTTACAGCGATTTATATGAAGTTGTTCAAAAGCGCTTTATTTCGGCAAGACAATGCGTTTCTCACTGTTACATGCATTTGAATGGGAAACTCGCCTGAAACAAAGTATAGGTTTTCATTATGTGAATAATTTTAAAATCTTAGCTCAAACGGCTGCAAAACCTGTTTGCCCAGCACGGGGATATTGAGTTCTATAAGATAAAGCCATAAACATGTTTGTCTGAGTCTTCTATCAAAAGTTACAGCGATTTATATGAAGTTGTACAAAAATGCTTTCTTTCGCCAAGACAGTGTGTTTCTCACTGTTACATGCATTTGAATGGGAAACTCGCCTGAGACAAAGTATAGGTTTTCATTATGTGAATAATTTTAAAATCTTAGCTCAAACGGCTGCAAAACCTGTTTGCCCAGCACGGGGATATTGAGTTCTATAAGATAAAGCCATAAACATGTTTGTCTGAGTCTTCTATCAAAAGTTACAGCGATTTATATGAAGTTGTACAAAAATGCTTTCTTTCGCCAAGACAGTGTGTTTCTCACTGTTACATGCATTTGAATGGGAAACTCGCCCGAGACAAAGTATAGGTTTTCATTATGTGAATAATTTTAAAATCTTAGCTCAAACGGCTGCAAAACCTGTTTGCCCAGCACGGGGATATTGAGTTCTATAAGATAAAGCCATAAACATGTGTTTCTGAGTCTTCTATCAAAAGTTACAGCGATTTATATGAAGTTGTTCAAAAGCGCTTTATTTCGCCAAGACAATGCGTTTCTCACTGTTACATGCATTTGAATGGGAAACTCGCCCGAGACAAAGTATAGGTTTTCATTATGTGAATAATTTTAAAATCTTAGCTCAAACGGCTGCAAAACCTGTTTGCCCAGCACGGGGATATTGAGTTCTATAAGATAAAGCCATAAACATGTGTTTCTGAGTCTTCTATCAAAAGTTACAGCGATTTATATGAAGTTGTTCAAAAGCGCTTTATTTCGGCAAGACAATGCGTTTCTCACTGTTACATGCATTTGAATGGGAAACTCGCCTGAAACAAAGTATAGGTTTTCATTATGTGAATAATTTTAAAATCTTAGCTCAAACGGCTGCAAAACCTGTTTGCCCAGCACGGGGATATTGAGTTCTATAAGATAAAGCCATAAACATGTGTTTCTGAGTCTTCTATCAAAAGTTACAGCGATTTATATGAAGTTGTTCAAAAGCGCTTTATTTCGCCAAGACAGTGTGTTTCTCACTGTTACATGCATTTGAATGGGAAACTCGCCCGAGACAAAGTATAGGTTTTCATTATGTGAATAATTTTAAAATCTTAGCTCAAACGGCTGCAAAACCTGTTTGCCCAGCACGGGGATATTGAGTTCTATAAGATAAAGCCATAAACATGTGTTTCTGAGTCTTCTATCAAAAGTTACAGCGATTTATATGAAGTTGTTCAAAAGCGCTTTATTTCGGCAAGACAATGCGTTTCTCACTGTTACATGCATTTGAATGGGAAACTCGCCTGAAACAAAGTATAGGTTTTCATTATGTGAATAATTTTAAAATCTTAGCTCAAACGGCTGCAAAACCTGTTTGCCCAGCACGGGGATATTGAGTTCTATAAGATAAAGCCATAAACATGTTTGTCTGAGTCTTCTATCAAAAGTTACAGCGATTTATATGAAGTTGTACAAAAATGCTTTCTTTCGCCAAGACAGTGTGTTTCTCACTGTTACATGCATTTGAATGGGAAACTCGCCTGAGACAAAGTATAGGTTTTCATTATGTGAATAATTTTAAAATCTTAGCTCAAACGGCTGCAAAACCTGTTTGCCCAGCACGGGGATATTGAGTTCTATAAGATAAAGCCATAAACATGTTTGTCTGAGTCTTCTATCAAAAGTTACAGCGATTTATATGAAGTTGTACAAAAATGCTTTCTTTCGCCAAGACAGTGTGTTTCTCACTGTTACATGCATTTGAATGGGAAACTCGCCCGAGACAAAGTATAGGTTTTCATTATGTGAATAATTTTAAAATCTTAGCTCAAACGGCTGCAAAACCTGTTTGCCCAGCACGGGGATATTGAGTTCTATAAGATAAAGCCATAAACATGTGTTTCTGAGTCTTCTATCAAAAGTTACAGCGATTTATATGAAGTTGTTCAAAAGCGCTTTATTTCGCCAAGACAATGCGTTTCTCACTGTTACATGCATTTGAATGGGAAACTCGCCCGAGACAAAGTATAGGTTTTCATTATGTGAATAATTTTAAAATCTTAGCTCAAACGGCTGCAAAACCTGTTTGCCCAGCACGGGGATATTGAGTTCTATAAGATAAAGCCATAAACATGTGTTTCTGAGTCTTCTATCAAAAGTTACAGCGATTTATATGAAGTTGTTCAAAAGCGCTTTATTTCGGCAAGACAATGCGTTTCTCACTGTTACATGCATTTGAATGGGAAACTCGCCTGAAACAAAGTATAGGTTTTCATTATGTGAATAATTTTAAAATCTTAGCTCAAACGGCTGCAAAACCTGTTTGCCCAGCACGGGGATATTGAGTTCTATAAGATGAAGCCATAAACATGTGTTTCTGAGTCTTCTATCAAAAGTTACAGCGATTTATATGAAGTTGTACGAAAACGCTTTATTTCGCCAAGACAATGCGTTTCTCACTGTTACATGCATTTGAATGGGAAACTCGCCTGAAACAAAGTATAGGTTTTCATTATGTGAATAATTTTAAAATCTTAGCTCAAACGGCTGCAAAACCTGTTTGCCCAGCACGGGGATATTGAGTTCTATAAGATAAAGCCATAAACATGTGTTTCTGAGTCTTCTATCAAAAGTTACAGCGATTTATATGAAGTTGTTCAAAAGCGCTTTATTTCGCCAAGACAGTGTGTTTCTCACTGTTACATGCATTTGAATGGGAAACTCGCCTGAAACAAAGTATAGGTTTTCATTATGTGAATAATTTTAAAATCTTAGCTCAAACGGCTGCAAAACCTGTTTGCCCAGCACGGGGATATTGAGTTCTATAAGATAAAGCCATAAACATGTTTGTCTGAGTCTTCTATCAAAAGTTACAGCGATTTATTTGAAGTTGTACAAAAATGCTTTCTTTCGCCAAGACAGTGTGTTTCTCACTGTTACATGCATTTGAATGGGAAACTCGCCCGAGACAAAGTATAGGTTTTCATTATGTGAATAATTTTAAAATCTTAGCTCAAACGGCTGCAAAACCTGTTTGCCCAGCACGGGGATATTGAGTTCTATAAGATAAAGCCATAAACATGTGTTTCTGAGTCTTCTATCAAAAGTTACAGCGATTTATATGAAGTTGTTCAAAAGCGCTTTATTTCGCCAAGACAGTGTGTTTCTCACTGTTACATGCATTTGAATGGGAAACTCGCCTGAAACAAAGTATAGGTTTTCATTATGTGAATAATTTTAAAATCTTAGCTCAAACGGCTGCAAAACCTGTTTGCCCAGCACGGGGATATTGAGTTCTATAAGATAAAGCCATAAACATGTTTGTCTGAGTCTTCTATCAAAAGTTACAGCGATTTATATGAAGTTGTACGAAAACGCTTTATTTCGCCAAGACAATGGGTTTCTCACTGTTACATGCATTTGAATGGGAAACTCGCCTGAAACAAAGTATAGGTTTTCATTATGTGAATAATTTTAAAATCTTAGCTCAAACGGCTGCAAAACCTGTTTGCCCAGCACGGGGATATTGAGTTCTATAAGATAAAGCCATAAACATGTTTCTCTGAGTCTTCTATCAAAAGTTACAGCGATTTATATGAAGTTGTACAAAAATGCTTTCTTTCGCCAAGACAGTGTGTTTCTCACTGTTACATGCATTTGAATGGGAAACTCGCCTGAAACAAAGTATAGGTTTTCATTATGTGAATAATTTTAAAATCTTAGCTCAAACGGCTGCAAAACCTGTTTGCCCAGCACGGGGATATTGAGTTCTATAAGATAAAGCCATAAACATGTTTGTCTGAGTCTTCTATCAAAAGTTACAGCGATTTATATGAAGTTGTACGAAAACGCTTTATTTCGCCAAGACAATGGGTTTCTCACTGTTACATGCATTTGAATGGGAAACTCGCCTGAAACAAAGTATAGGTTTTCATTATGTGAATAATTTTAAAATCTTAGCTCAAACGGCTGCAAAACCTGTTTGCCCAGCACGGGGATATTGAGTTCTATAAGATAAAGCCATAAACATGTTTCTCTGAGTCTTCTATCAAAAGTTACAGCGATTTATATGAAGTTGTACAAAAATGCTTTCTTTCGCCAAGACAGTGTGTTTCTCACTGTTACATGCATTTGAATGGGAAACTCGCCTGAAACAAAGTATAGGTTTTCATTATGTGAATAATTTTAAAATCTTAGCTCAAACGGCTGCAAAACCTGTTTGCCCAGCACGGGGATATTGAGTTCTATAAGATAAAGCCATAAACATGTTTGTCTGAGTCTTCTATCAAAAGTTACAGCGATTTATATGAAGTTGTACAAAAACGCTTTATTTCGCCAAGACAATGCGTTTCTCACTGTTACATGCATTTGAATGGGAAACTCGCCTGAAACAAAGTATAGGTTTTCATTATGTGAATAATTTTAAAATCTTAGCTCAAACGGCTGCAAAACCTGTTTGCCCAGCACGGGGATATTGAGTTCTATAAGATAAAGCCATAAACATGTGTTTCTGAGTCTTCTATCAAAAGTTACAGCGATTTATATGAAGTTGTTCAAAAGCGCTTTATTTCGCCAAGACAGTGTGTTTCTCACTGTTACATGCATTTGAATGGGAAACTCGCCTGAAACAAAGTATAGGTTTTCATTATGTGAATAATTTTAAAATCTTAGCTCAAACGGCTGCAAAACCTGTTTGCCCAGCACGGGGATATTGAGTTCTATAAGATAAAGCCATAAACATGTTTGTCTGAGTCTTCTATCAAAAGTTACAGCGATTTATATGAAGTTGTACAAAAATGCTTTCTTTCGCCAAGACAATGCGTTTCTCACTGTTACATGCATTTGAATGGGAAACTCGCCTGAAACAAAGTATAGGTTTTCATTATGTGAATAATTTTAAAATCTTAGCTCAAACGGCTGCAAAACCTGTTTGCCCAGCACGGGGATATTGAGTTCTATAAGATAAAGCCATAAACATGTTTCTCTGAGTCTTCTATCAAAAGTTACAGCGATTTATATGAAGTTGTACAAAAATGCTTTCTTTCGCCAAGACAGTGTGTTTCTCACTGTTACATGCATTTGAATGGGAAACTCGCCTGAAACAAAGTATAGGTTTTCATTATGTGAATAATTTTAAAATCTTAGCTCAAACGGCTGCAAAACCTGTTTGCCCAGCACGGGGATATTGAGTTCTATAAGATAAAGCCATAAACATGTTTGTCTGAGTCTTCTATCAAAAGTTACAGCGATTTATATGAAGTTGTACAAAAACGCTTTATTTCGCCAAGACAATGCGTTTCTCACTGTTACATGCATTTGAATGGGAAACTCGCCTGAAACAAAGTATAGGTTTTCATTATGTGAATAATTTTAAAATCTTAGCTCAAACGGCTGCAAAACCTGTTTGCCCAGCACGGGGATATTGAGTTCTATAAGATAAAGCCATAAACATGTGTTTCTGAGTCTTCTATCAAAAGTTACAGCGATTTATATGAAGTTGTTCAAAAGCGCTTTATTTCGCCAAGACAGTGTGTTTCTCACTGTTACATGCATTTGAATGGGAAACTCGCCTGAAACAAAGTATAGGTTTTCATTATGTGAATAATTTTAAAATCTTAGCTCAAACGGCTGCAAAACCTGTTTGCCCAGCACGGGGATATTGAGTTCTATAAGATAAAGCCATAAACATGTTTGTCTGAGTCTTCTATCAAAAGTTACAGCGATTTATATGAAGTTGTACAAAAATGCTTTCTTTCGCCAAGACAATGCGTTTCTCACTGTTACATGCATTTGAATGGGAAACTCGCCTGAAACAAAGTATAGGTTTTCATTATGTGAATAATTTTAAAATCTTAGCTCAAACGGCTGCAAAACCTGTTTGCCCAGCACGGGGATATTGAGTTCTATAAGATAAAGCCATAAACATGTTTGTCTGAGTCTTCTATCAAAAGTTACAGCGATTTATATGAAGTTGTACAAAAATGCTTTCTTTCGCCAAGACAGTGTGTTTCTCACTGTTACATGCATTTGAATGGGAAACTCGCCTGAGACAAAGTATAGGTTTTCATTATGTGAATAATTTTAAAATCTTAGCTCAAACGGCTGCAAAACCTGTTTGCCCAGCACGGGGATATTGAGTTCTATAAGATAAAGCCATAAACATGTTTGTCTGAGTCTTCTATCAAAAGTTACAGCGATTTATATGAAGTTCTACGAAAACGCTTTATTTCGCCAAGACAATGCGTTTCTCACTGTTACATGCATTTGAATGGGAAACTCGCCTGAAACAAAGTATAGGTTTTCATTATGTGAATAATTTTAAAATCTTAGCTCAAACGGCTGCAAAACCTGTTTGCCCAGCACGGGGATATTGAGTTCTATAAGATAAAGCCATAAACATGTGTTTCTGAGTCTTCTATCAAAAGTTACAGCGATTTATATGAAGTTGTACGAAAACGCTTTATTTCGCCAAGACAATGCGTTTCTCACTGTTACATGCATTTGAATGGGAAACTCGCCTGAAACAAAGTATAGGTTTTCATTATGTGAATAATTTTAAAATCTTAGCTCAAACGGCTGCAAAACCTGTTTGCCCAGCACGGGGATATTGAGTTCTATAAGATAAAGCCATAAACATGTGTTTCTGAGTCTTCTATCAAAAGTTACAGCGATTTATATGAAGTTGTTCAAAAGCGCTTTATTTCGCCAAGACAGTGTGTTTCTCACTGTTACATGCATTTGAATGGGAAACTCGCCTGAAACAAAGTATAGGTTTTCATTATGTGAATAATTTTAAAATCTTAGCTCAAACGGCTGCAAAACCTGTTTGCCCAGCACGGGGATATTGAGTTCTATAAGATAAAGCCATAAACATGTGTTTCTGAGTCTTCTATCAAAAGTTACAGCGATTTATATGAAGTTGTTCAAAAGCGCTTTATTTCGCCAAGACAGTGTGTTTCTCACTGTTACATGCATTTGAATGGGAAACTCGCCTGAAACAAAGTATAGGTTTTCATTATGTGAATAATTTTAAAATCTTAGCTCAAACGGCTGCAAAACCTGTTTGCCCAGCACGGGGATATTGAGTTCTATAAGATAAAGCCATAAACATGTTTGTCTGAGTCTTCTATCAAAAGTTACAGCGATTTATATGAAGTTGTACGAAAACGCTTTATTTCGCCAAGACAATGCGTTTCTCACTGTTACATGCATTTGAATGGGAAACTCGCCTGAAACAAAGTATAGGTTTTCATTATGTGAATAATTTTAAAATCTTAGCTCAAACGGCTGCAAAACCTGTTTGCCCAGCACGGGGATATTGAGTTCTATAAGATAAAGCCATAAACATGTGTTTCTGAGTCTTCTATCAAAAGTTACAGCGATTTATATGAAGTTGTACGAAAAGGCTTTATTTCGCCAAGACAATGCGTTTCTCACTGTTACATGCATTTGAATGGGAAACTCGCCTGAAACAAAGTATAGGTTTTCATTATGTGAATAATTTTAAAATCTTAGCTCAAACGGCTGCAAAACCTGTTTGCCCAGCACGGGGATATTGAGTTCTATAAGATAAAGCCATAAACATGTTTGTCTGAGTCTTCTATCAAAAGTTACAGCGATTTATATGAAGTTGTACGAAAACGCTTTATTTCGCCAAGACAATGCGTTTCTCACTGTTACATGCATTTGAATGGGAAACTCGCCTGAAACAAAGTATAGGTTTTCATTATGTGAATAATTTTAAAATCTTAGCTCAAACGGCTGCAAAACCTGTTTGCCCAGCACGGGGATATTGAGTTCTATAAGATAAAGCCATAAACATGTTTGTCTGAGTCTTCTATCAAAAGTTACAGCGATTTATATGAAGTTGTACAAAAATGCTTTCTTTCGCCAAGACAGTGTGTTTCTCACTGTTACATGCATTTGAATGGGAAACTCGCCTGAGACAAAGTATAGGTTTTCATTATGTGAATAATTTTAAAATCTTAGCTCAAACGGCTGCAAAACCTGTTTGCCCAGCACGGGGATATTGAGTTCTATAAGATAAAGCCATAAACATGTGTTTCTGAGTCTTCTATCAAAAGTTACAGCGATTTATATGAAGTTGTTCAAAAGCGCTTTATTTCGCCAAGACAGTGTGTTTCTCACTGTTACATGCATTTGAATGGGAAACTCGCCTGAAACAAAGTATAGGTTTTCATTATGTGAATAATTTTAAAATCTTAGCTCAAACGGCTGCAAAACCTGTTTGCCCAGCACGGGGATATTGAGTTCTATAAGATAAAGCCATAAACATGTTTGTCTGAGTCTTCTATCAAAAGTTACAGCGATTTATATGAAGTTGTACGAAAACGCTTTATTTCGCCAAGACAATGCGTTTCTCACTGTTACATGCATTTGAATGGGAAACTCGCCTGAAACAAAGTATAGGTTTTCATTATGTGAATAATTTTAAAATCTTAGCTCAAACGGCTGCAAAACCTGTTTGCCCAGCACGGGGATATTGAGTTCTATAAGATGAAGCCATAAACATGTGTTTCTGAGTCTTCTATCAAAAGTTACAGCGATTTATATGAAGTTGTACGAAAACGCTTTATTTCGCCAAGACAATGCGTTTCTCACTGTTACATGCATTTGAATGGGAAACTCGCCTGAAACAAAGTATAGGTTTTCATTATGTGAATAATTTTAAAATCTTAGCTCAAACGGCTGCAAAACCTGTTTGCCCAGCACGGGGATATTGAGTTCTATAAGATAAAGCCATAAACATGTGTTTCTGAGTCTTCTATCAAAAGTTACAGCGATTTATATGAAGTTGTTCAAAAGCGCTTTATTTCGCCAAGACAGTGTGTTTCTCACTGTTACATGCATTTGAATGGGAAACTCGCCTGAAACAAAGTATAGGTTTTCATTATGTGAATAATTTTAAAATCTTAGCTCAAACGGCTGCAAAACCTGTTTGCCCAGCACGGGGATATTGAGTTCTATAAGATAAAGCCATAAACATGTTTGTCTGAGTCTTCTATCAAAAGTTACAGCGATTTATATGAAGTTGTACGAAAACGCTTTATTTCGCCAAGACAATGCGTTTCTCACTGTTACATGCATTTGAATGGGAAACTCGCCTGAAACAAAGTATAGGTTTTCATTATGTGAATAATTTTAAAATCTTAGCTCAAACGGCTGCAAAACCTGTTTGCCCAGCACGGGGATATTGAGTTCTATAAGATAAAGCCATAAACATGTGTTTCTGAGTCTTCTATCAAAAGTTACAGCGATTTATATGAAGTTGTACGAAAAGGCTTTATTTCGCCAAGACAATGCGTTTCTCACTGTTACATGCATTTGAATGGGAAACTCGCCTGAAACAAAGTATAGGTTTTCATTATGTGAATAATTTTAAAATCTTAGCTCAAACGGCTGCAAAACCTGTTTGCCCAGCACGGGGATATTGAGTTCTATAAGATAAAGCCATAAACATGTTTGTCTGAGTCTTCTATCAAAAGTTACAGCGATTTATATGAAGTTGTACGAAAACGCTTTATTTCGCCAAGACAATGCGTTTCTCACTGTTACATGCATTTGAATGGGAAACTCGCCTGAAACAAAGTATAGGTTTTCATTATGTGAATAATTTTAAAATCTTAGCTCAAACGGCTGCAAAACCTGTTTGCCCAGCACGGGGATATTGAGTTCTATAAGATAAAGCCATAAACATGTTTGTCTGAGTCTTCTATCAAAAGTTACAGCGATTTATATGAAGTTGTACAAAAATGCTTTCTTTCGCCAAGACAGTGTGTTTCTCACTGTTACATGCATTTGAATGGGAAACTCGCCTGAGACAAAGTATAGGTTTTCATTATGTGAATAATTTTAAAATCTTAGCTCAAACGGCTGCAAAACCTGTTTGCCCAGCACGGGGATATTGAGTTCTATAAGATAAAGCCATAAACATGTGTTTCTGAGTCTTCTATCAAAAGTTACAGCGATTTATATGAAGTTGTTCAAAAGCGCTTTATTTCGCCAAGACAGTGTGTTTCTCACTGTTACATGCATTTGAATGGGAAACTCGCCTGAAACAAAGTATAGGTTTTCATTATGTGAATAATTTTAAAATCTTAGCTCAAACGGCTGCAAAACCTGTTTGCCCAGCACGGGGATATTGAGTTCTATAAGATAAAGCCATAAACATGTTTGTCTGAGTCTTCTATCAAAAGTTACAGCGATTTATATGAAGTTGTACGAAAACGCTTTATTTCGCCAAGACAATGCGTTTCTCACTGTTACATGCATTTGAATGGGAAACTCGCCTGAAACAAAGTATAGGTTTTCATTATGTGAATAATTTTAAAATCTTAGCTCAAACGGCTGCAAAACCTGTTTGCCCAGCACGGGGATATTGAGTTCTATAAGATGAAGCCATAAACATGTGTTTCTGAGTCTTCTATCAAAAGTTACAGCGATTTATATGAAGTTGTACGAAAACGCTTTATTTCGCCAAGACAATGCGTTTCTCACTGTTACATGCATTTGAATGGGAAACTCGCCTGAAACAAAGTATAGGTTTTCATTATGTGAATAATTTTAAAATCTTAGCTCAAACGGCTGCAAAACCTGTTTGCCCAGCACGGGGATATTGAGTTCTATAAGATAAAGCCATAAACATGTGTTTCTGAGTCTTCTATCAAAAGTTACAGCGATTTATATGAAGTTGTTCAAAAGCGCTTTATTTCGCCAAGACAGTGTGTTTCTCACTGTTACATGCATTTGAATGGGAAACTCGCCTGAAACAAAGTATAGGTTTTCATTATGTGAATAATTTTAAAATCTTAGCTCAAACGGCTGCAAAACCTGTTTGCCCAGCACGGGGATATTGAGTTCTATAAGATAAAGCCATAAACATGTTTGTCTGAGTCTTCTATCAAAAGTTACAGCGATTTATTTGAAGTTGTACAAAAATGCTTTCTTTCGCCAAGACAGTGTGTTTCTCACTGTTACATGCATTTGAATGGGAAACTCGCCCGAGACAAAGTATAGGTTTTCATTATGTGAATAATTTTAAAATCTTAGCTCAAACGGCTGCAAAACCTGTTTGCCCAGCACGGGGATATTGAGTTCTATAAGATAAAGCCATAAACATGTGTTTCTGAGTCTTCTATCAAAAGTTACAGCGATTTATATGAAGTTGTTCAAAAGCGCTTTATTTCGCCAAGACAGTGTGTTTCTCACTGTTACATGCATTTGAATGGGAAACTCGCCTGAAACAAAGTATAGGTTTTCATTATGTGAATAATTTTAAAATCTTAGCTCAAACGGCTGCAAAACCTGTTTGCCCAGCACGGGGATATTGAGTTCTATAAGATAAAGCCATAAACATGTTTGTCTGAGTCTTCTATCAAAAGTTACAGCGATTTATATGAAGTTGTACGAAAACGCTTTATTTCGCCAAGACAATGGGTTTCTCACTGTTACATGCATTTGAATGGGAAACTCGCCTGAAACAAAGTATAGGTTTTCATTATGTGAATAATTTTAAAATCTTAGCTCAAACGGCTGCAAAACCTGTTTGCCCAGCACGGGGATATTGAGTTCTATAAGATAAAGCCATAAACATGTTTGTCTGAGTCTTCTATCAAAAGTTACAGCGATTTATTTGAAGTTGTACAAAAATGCTTTCTTTCGCCAAGACAGTGTGTTTCTCACTGTTACATGCATTTGAATGGGAAACTCGCCCGAGACAAAGTATAGGTTTTCATTATGTGAATAATTTTAAAATCTTAGCTCAAACGGCTGCAAAACCTGTTTGCCCAGCACGGGGATATTGAGTTCTATAAGATAAAGCCATAAACATGTGTTTCTGAGTCTTCTATCAAAAGTTACAGCGATTTATATGAAGTTGTTCAAAAGCGCTTTATTTCGCCAAGACAGTGTGTTTCTCACTGTTACATGCATTTGAATGGGAAACTCGCCTGAAACAAAGTATAGGTTTTCATTATGTGAATAATTTTAAAATCTTAGCTCAAACGGCTGCAAAACCTGTTTGCCCAGCACGGGGATATTGAGTTCTATAAGATAAAGCCATAAACATGTTTGTCTGAGTCTTCTATCAAAAGTTACAGCGATTTATATGAAGTTGTACGAAAACGCTTTATTTCGCCAAGACAATGGGTTTCTCACTGTTACATGCATTTGAATGGGAAACTCGCCTGAAACAAAGTATAGGTTTTCATTATGTGAATAATTTTAAAATCTTAGCTCAAACGGCTGCAAAACCTGTTTGCCCAGCACGGGGATATTGAGTTCTATAAGATAAAGCCATAAACATGTTTCTCTGAGTCTTCTATCAAAAGTTACAGCGATTTATATGAAGTTGTACAAAAATGCTTTCTTTCGCCAAGACAGTGTGTTTCTCACTGTTACATGCATTTGAATGGGAAACTCGCCTGAAACAAAGTATAGGTTTTCATTATGTGAATAATTTTAAAATCTTAGCTCAAACGGCTGCAAAACCTGTTTGCCCAGCACGGGGATATTGAGTTCTATAAGATAAAGCCATAAACATGTTTGTCTGAGTCTTCTATCAAAAGTTACAGCGATTTATATGAAGTTGTACAAAAACGCTTTATTTCGCCAAGACAATGCGTTTCTCACTGTTACATGCATTTGAATGGGAAACTCGCCTGAAACAAAGTATAGGTTTTCATTATGTGAATAATTTTAAAATCTTAGCTCAAACGGCTGCAAAACCTGTTTGCCCAGCACGGGGATATTGAGTTCTATAAGATAAAGCCATAAACATGTGTTTCTGAGTCTTCTATCAAAAGTTACAGCGATTTATATGAAGTTGTTCAAAAGCGCTTTATTTCGCCAAGACAGTGTGTTTCTCACTGTTACATGCATTTGAATGGGAAACTCGCCTGAAACAAAGTATAGGTTTTCATTATGTGAATAATTTTAAAATCTTAGCTCAAACGGCTGCAAAACCTGTTTGCCCAGCACGGGGATATTGAGTTCTATAAGATAAAGCCATAAACATGTTTGTCTGAGTCTTCTATCAAAAGTTACAGCGATTTATATGAAGTTGTACAAAAATGCTTTCTTTCGCCAAGACAATGCGTTTCTCACTGTTACATGCATTTGAATGGGAAACTCGCCTGAAACAAAGTATAGGTTTTCATTATGTGAATAATTTTAAAATCTTAGCTCAAACGGCTGCAAAACCTGTTTGCCCAGCACGGGGATATTGAGTTCTATAAGATAAAGCCATAAACATGTTTGTCTGAGTCTTCTATCAAAAGTTACAGCGATTTATATGAAGTTGTACAAAAATGCTTTCTTTCGCCAAGACAGTGTGTTTCTCACTGTTACATGCATTTGAATGGGAAACTCGCCTGAGACAAAGTATAGGTTTTCATTATGTGAATAATTTTAAAATCTTAGCTCAAACGGCTGCAAAACCTGTTTGCCCAGCACGGGGATATTGAGTTCTATAAGATAAAGCCATAAACATGTTTGTCTGAGTCTTCTATCAAAAGTTACAGCGATTTATATGAAGTTGTACGAAAACGCTTTATTTCGCCAAGACAATGCGTTTCTCACTGTTACATGCATTTGAATGGGAAACTCGCCTGAAACAAAGTATAGGTTTTCATTATGTGAATAATTTTAAAATCTTAGCTCAAACGGCTGCAAAACCTGTTTGCCCAGCACGGGGATATTGAGTTCTATAAGATAAAGCCATAAACATGTGTTTCTGAGTCTTCTATCAAAAGTTACAGCGATTTATATGAAGTTGTACGAAAACGCTTTATTTCGCCAAGACAATGCGTTTCTCACTGTTACATGCATTTGAATGGGAAACTCGCCTGAAACAAAGTATAGGTTTTCATTATGTGAATAATTTTAAAATCTTAGCTCAAACGGCTGCAAAACCTGTTTGCCCAGCACGGGGATATTGAGTTCTATAAGATAAAGCCATAAACATGTGTTTCTGAGTCTTCTATCAAAAGTTACAGCGATTTATATGAAGTTGTTCAAAAGCGCTTTATTTCGCCAAGACAGTGTGTTTCTCACTGTTACATGCATTTGAATGGGAAACTCGCCTGAAACAAAGTATAGGTTTTCATTATGTGAATAATTTTAAAATCTTAGCTCAAACGGCTGCAAAACCTGTTTGCCCAGCACGGGGATATTGAGTTCTATAAGATAAAGCCATAAACATGTGTTTCTGAGTCTTCTATCAAAAGTTACAGCGATTTATATGAAGTTGTTCAAAAGCGCTTTATTTCGCCAAGACAGTGTGTTTCTCACTGTTACATGCATTTGAATGGGAAACTCGCCTGAAACAAAGTATAGGTTTTCATTATGTGAATAATTTTAAAATCTTAGCTCAAACGGCTGCAAAACCTGTTTGCCCAGCACGGGGATATTGAGTTCTATAAGATAAAGCCATAAACATGTTTGTCTGAGTCTTCTATCAAAAGTTACAGCGATTTATATGAAGTTGTACGAAAACGCTTTATTTCGCCAAGACAATGCGTTTCTCACTGTTACATGCATTTGAATGGGAAACTCGCCTGAAACAAAGTATAGGTTTTCATTATGTGAATAATTTTAAAATCTTAGCTCAAACGGCTGCAAAACCTGTTTGCCCAGCACGGGGATATTGAGTTCTATAAGATAAAGCCATAAACATGTGTTTCTGAGTCTTCTATCAAAAGTTACAGCGATTTATATGAAGTTGTACGAAAAGGCTTTATTTCGCCAAGACAATGCGTTTCTCACTGTTACATGCATTTGAATGGGAAACTCGCCTGAAACAAAGTATAGGTTTTCATTATGTGAATAATTTTAAAATCTTAGCTCAAACGGCTGCAAAACCTGTTTGCCCAGCACGGGGATATTGAGTTCTATAAGATAAAGCCATAAACATGTTTGTCTGAGTCTTCTATCAAAAGTTACAGCGATTTATATGAAGTTGTACGAAAACGCTTTATTTCGCCAAGACAATGCGTTTCTCACTGTTACATGCATTTGAATGGGAAACTCGCCTGAAACAAAGTATAGGTTTTCATTATGTGAATAATTTTAAAATCTTAGCTCAAACGGCTGCAAAACCTGTTTGCCCAGCACGGGGATATTGAGTTCTATAAGATAAAGCCATAAACATGTGTTTCTGAGTCTTCTATCAAAAGTTACAGCGATTTATATGAAGTTGTTCAAAAGCGCTTTATTTCGCCAAGACAGTGTGTTTCTCACTGTTACATGCATTTGAATGGGAAACTCGCCTGAAACAAAGTATAGGTTTTCATTATGTGAATAATTTTAAAATCTTAGCTCAAACGGCTGCAAAACCTGTTTGCCCAGCACGGGGATATTGAGTTCTATAAGATAAAGCCATAAACATGTGTTTCTGAGTCTTCTATCAAAAGTTACAGCGATTTATATGAAGTTGTTCAAAAGCGCTTTATTTCGCCAAGACAGTGTGTTTCTCACTGTTACATGCATTTGAATGGGAAACTCGCCTGAAACAAAGTATAGGTTTTCATTATGTGAATAATTTTAAAATCTTAGCTCAAACGGCTGCAAAACCTGTTTGCCCAGCACGGGGATATTGAGTTCTATAAGATAAAGCCATAAACATGTGTTTCTGAGTCTTCTATCAAAAGTTACAGCGATTTATATGAAGTTGTACGAAAACGCTTTATTTCGCCAAGACAATGCGTTTCTCACTGTTACATGCATTTGAATGGGAAACTCGCCTGAAACAAAGTATAGGTTTTCATTATGTGAATAATTTTAAAATCTTAGCTCAAACGGCTGCAAAACCTGTTTGCCCAGCACGGGGATATTGAGTTCTATAAGATAAAGCCATAAACATGTGTTTCTGAGTCTTCTATCAAAAGTTACAGCGATTTATATGAAGTTGTTCAAAAGCGCTTTATTTCGCCAAGACAGTGTGTTTCTCACTGTTACATGCATTTGAATGGGAAACTCGCCTGAAACAAAGTATAGGTTTTCATTATGTGAATAATTTTAAAATCTTAGCTCAAACGGCTGCAAAACCTGTTTGCCCAGCACGGGGATATTGAGTTCTATAAGATAAAGCCATAAACATGTTTGTCTGAGTCTTCTATCAAAAGTTACAGCGATTTATATGAAGTTGTACAAAAATGCTTTCTTTCGCCAAGACAGTGTGTTTCTCACTGTTACATGCATTTGAATGGGAAACTCGCCCGAGACAAAGTATAGGTTTTCATTATGTGAATAATTTTAAAATCTTAGCTCAAACGGCTGCAAAACCTGTTTGCCCAGCACGGGGATATTGAGTTCTATAAGATAAAGCCATAAACATGTTTGTCTGAGTCTTCTATCAAAAGTTACAGCGATTTATATGAAGTTGTACGAAAACGCTTTATTTCGCCAAGACAATGGGTTTCTCACTGTTACATGCATTTGAATGGGAAACTCGCCTGAAACAAAGTATAGGTTTTCATTATGTGAATAATTTTAAAATCTTAGCTCAAACGGCTGCAAAACCTGTTTGCCCAGCACGGGGATATTGAGTTCTATAAGATAAAGCCATAAACATGTTTCTCTGAGTCTTCTATCAAAAGTTACAGCGATTTATATGAAGTTGTACAAAAATGCTTTCTTTCGCCAAGACAGTGTGTTTCTCACTGTTACATGCATTTGAATGGGAAACTCGCCTGAAACAAAGTATAGGTTTTCATTATGTGAATAATTTTAAAATCTTAGCTCAAACGGCTGCAAAACCTGTTTGCCCAGCACGGGGATATTGAGTTCTATAAGATAAAGCCATAAACATGTTTGTCTGAGTCTTCTATCAAAAGTTACAGCGATTTATATGAAGTTGTACAAAAACGCTTTATTTCGCCAAGACAATGCGTTTCTCACTGTTACATGCATTTGAATGGGAAACTCGCCTGAAACAAAGTATAGGTTTTCATTATGTGAATAATTTTAAAATCTTAGCTCAAACGGCTGCAAAACCTGTTTGCCCAGCACGGGGATATTGAGTTCTATAAGATAAAGCCATAAACATGTGTTTCTGAGTCTTCTATCAAAAGTTACAGCGATTTATATGAAGTTGTTCAAAAGCGCTTTATTTCGCCAAGACAGTGTGTTTCTCACTGTTACATGCATTTGAATGGGAAACTCGCCTGAAACAAAGTATAGGTTTTCATTATGTGAATAATTTTAAAATCTTAGCTCAAACGGCTGCAAAACCTGTTTGCCCAGCACGGGGATATTGAGTTCTATAAGATAAAGCCATAAACATGTTTGTCTGAGTCTTCTATCAAAAGTTACAGCGATTTATATGAAGTTGTACAAAAATGCTTTCTTTCGCCAAGACAGTGTGTTTCTCACTGTTACATGCATTTGAATGGGAAACTCGCCCGAGACAAAGTATAGGTTTTCATTATGTGAATAATTTTAAAATCTTAGCTCAAACGGCTGCAAAACCTGTTTGCCCAGCACGGGGATATTGAGTTCTATAAGATAAAGCCATAAACATGTTTGTCTGAGTCTTCTATCAAAAGTTACAGCGATTTATATGAAGTTGTACGAAAACGCTTTATTTCGCCAAGACAATGGGTTTCTCACTGTTACATGCATTTGAATGGGAAACTCGCCTGAAACAAAGTATAGGTTTTCATTATGTGAATAATTTTAAAATCTTAGCTCAAACGGCTGCAAAACCTGTTTGCCCAGCACGGGGATATTGAGTTCTATAAGATAAAGCCATAAACATGTTTCTCTGAGTCTTCTATCAAAAGTTACAGCGATTTATATGAAGTTGTACAAAAATGCTTTCTTTCGCCAAGACAGTGTGTTTCTCACTGTTACATGCATTTGAATGGGAAACTCGCCTGAAACAAAGTATAGGTTTTCATTATGTGAATAATTTTAAAATCTTAGCTCAAACGGCTGCAAAACCTGTTTGCCCAGCACGGGGATATTGAGTTCTATAAGATAAAGCCATAAACATGTTTGTCTGAGTCTTCTATCAAAAGTTACAGCGATTTATATGAAGTTGTACAAAAACGCTTTATTTCGCCAAGACAATGCGTTTCTCACTGTTACATGCATTTGAATGGGAAACTCGCCTGAAACAAAGTATAGGTTTTCATTATGTGAATAATTTTAAAATCTTAGCTCAAACGGCTGCAAAACCTGTTTGCCCAGCACGGGGATATTGAGTTCTATAAGATAAAGCCATAAACATGTGTTTCTGAGTCTTCTATCAAAAGTTACAGCGATTTATATGAAGTTGTTCAAAAGCGCTTTATTTCGCCAAGACAATGCGTTTCTCACTGTTACATGCATTTGAATGGGAAACTCGCCCGAGACAAAGTATAGGTTTTCATTATGTGAATAATTTTAAAATCTTAGCTCAAACGGCTGCAAAACCTGTTTGCCCAGCACGGGGATATTGAGTTCTATAAGATAAAGCCATAAACATGTGTTTCTGAGTCTTCTATCAAAAGTTACAGCGATTTATATGAAGTTGTTCAAAAGCGCTTTATTTCGCCAAGACAATGCGTTTCTCACTGTTACATGCATTTGAATGGGAAACTCGCCTGAAACAAAGTATAGGTTTTCATTATGTGAATAATTTTAAAATCTTAGCTCAAACGGCTGCAAAACCTGTTTGCCCAGCACGGGGATATTGAGTTCTATAAGATAAAGCCATAAACATGTTTGTCTGAGTCTTCTATCAAAAGTTACAGCGATTTATATGAAGTTGTACAAAAATGCTTTATTTCGCCAAGACAGTGTGTTTCTCACTGTTACATGCATTTGAATGGGAAACTCGCCTGAGACAAAGTATAGGTTTTCATTATGTGAATAATTTTAAAATCTTAGCTCAAACGGCTGCAAAACCTGTTTGCCCAGCACGGGGATATTGAGTTCTATAAGATAAAGCCATAAACATGTTTGTCTGAGTCTTCTATCAAAAGTTACAGCGATTTATATGAAGTTGTTCAAAAGCGCTTTATTTCGCCAAGACAATGCGTTTCTCACTGTTACATGCATTTGAATGGGAAACTCGCCTGAAACAAAGTATAGGTTTTCATTATGTGAATAATTTTAAAATCTTAGCTCAAACGGCTGCAAAACCTGTTTACCCAGCACGGGGATATTGAGTTCTATAAGATAAAGCCATAAACATGTGTTTCTGAGTCTTCTATCAAAAGTTACAGCGATTTATATGAAGTTGTTCAAAAGCGCTTTATTTCGCCAAGACGATGCGTTTCTCACTGTTACATGCATTTGAATGGGAAACTCGCCTGAAACAAAGTATAGGTTTTCATTATGTGAATAATTTTAAAATCTTAGCTCAAACGGCTGCAAAACCTGTTTGCCCAGCACGGGGATATTGAGTTCTATAAGATAAAGCCATAAACATGTTTGTCTGAGTCTTCTATCAAAAGTTACAGCGATTTATATGAAGTTGTACAAAAATGCTTTCTTTCGCCAAGACAGTGTGTTTCTCACTGTTACATGCATTTGAATGGGAAACTCGCCCGAGACAAAGTATAGGTTTTCATTATGTGAATAATTTTAAAATCTTAGCTCAAACGGCTACAAAACCTGTTTGCCCAGCACGGGGATATTGAGTTCTATAAGATAAAGCCATAAACATGTGTTTCTGAGTCTTCTATCAAAAGTTACAGCGATTTATATGAAGTTGTTCAAAAGCGCTTTATATCGCCAAGACAATGCGTTTCTCACTGTTACATGCATTTGAATAGGAAACTCGCCCGAGACAAAGTATAGGTTTTCATTATGTGAATAATTTTAAAATCTTAGCTCAAACGGCTGCAAAACCTGTTTGCCCAGCACGGGGATATTGAGTTCTATAAGATAAAGCCATAAACATGTGTTTCTGAGTCTTCTATCAAAAGTTACAGCGATTTATATGAAGTTGTTCAAAAGCGCTTTATTTCGCCAAGACAGTGTGTTTCTCACTGTTACATGCATTTGAATGGGAAACTCGCCTGAAACAAAGTATAGGTTTTCATTATGTGAATAATTTTAAAATCTTAGCTCAAACGGCTGCAAAACCTGTTTGCCCAGCACGGGGATATTGAGTTCTATAAGATAAAGCCATAAACATGTTTGTCTGAGTCTTCTATCAAAAGTTACAGCGATTTATATGAAGTTGTACAAAAATGCTTTCTTTCGCCAAGACAGTGTGTTTCTCACTGTTACATGCATTTGAATGGGAAACTCGCCCGAGACAAAGTATAGGTTTTCATTATGTGAATAATTTTAAAATCTTAGCTCAAACGGCTACAAAACCTGTTTGCCCAGCACGGGGATATTGAGTTCTATAAGATAAAGCCATAAACATGTGTTTCTGAGTCTTCTATCAAAAGTTACAGCGATTTATATGAAGTTGTTCAAAAGCGCTTTATATCGCCAAGACAATGCGTTTCTCACTGTTACATGCATTTGAATAGGAAACTCGCCCGAGACAAAGTATAGGTTTTCATTATGTGAATAATTTTAAAATCTTAGCTCAAACGGCTGCAAAACCTGTTTGCCCAGCACGGGGATATTGAGTTCTATAAGATAAAGCCATAAACATGTGTTTCTGAGTCTTCTATCAAAAGTTACAGCGATTTATATGAAGTTGTTCAAAAGCGCTTTATTTCGCCAAGACAGTGTGTTTCTCACTGTTACATGCATTTGAATGGGAAACTCGCCTGAAACAAAGTATAGGTTTTCATTATGTGAATAATTTTAAAATCTTAGCTCAAACGGCTGCAAAACCTGTTTGCCCAGCACGGGGATATTGAGTTCTATAAGATAAAGCCATAAACATGTTTGTCTGAGTCTTCTATCAAAAGTTACAGCGATTTATATGAAGTTGTACAAAAATGCTTTCTTTCGCCAAGACAGTGTGTTTCTCACTGTTACATGCATTTGAATGGGAAACTCGCCTGAAACAAAGTATAGGTTTTCATTATGTGAATAATTTTAAAATCTTAGCTCAAACGGCTGCAAAACCTGTTTGCCCAGCACGGGGATATTGAGTTCTATAAGATAAAGCCATAAACATGTTTGTCTGAGTCTTCTATCAAAAGTTACAGCGATTTATATGAAGTTGTACGAAAACGCTTTATTTCGCCAAGACAATGCGTTTCTCACTGTTACATGCATTTGAATGGGAAACTCGCCTGAAACAAAGTATAGGTTTTCATTATGTGAATAATTTTAAAATCTTAGCTCAAACGGCTGCAAAACCTGTTTGCCCAGCACGGGGATATTGAGTTCTATAAGATAAAGCCATAAACATGTGTTTCTGAGTCTTCTATCAAAAGTTACAGCGATTTATATGAAGTTGTTCAAAAGCGCTTTATTTCGCCAAGACAGTGTGTTTCTCACTGTTACATGCATTTGAATGGGAAACTCGCCTGAAACAAAGTATAGGTTTTCATTATGTGAATAATTTTAAAATCTTAGCTCAAACGGCTGCAAAACCTGTTTGCCCAGCACGGGGATATTGAGTTCTATAAGATAAAGCCATAAACATGTGTTTCTGAGTCTTCTATCAAAAGTTACAGCGATTTATATGAAGTTGTTCAAAAGCGCTTTATTTCGCCAAGACAGTGTGTTTCTCACTGTTACATGCATTTGAATGGGAAACTCGCCTGAAACAAAGTATAGGTTTTCATTATGTGAATAATTTTAAAATCTTAGCTCAAACGGCTGCAAAACCTGTTTGCCCAGCACGGGGATATTGAGTTCTATAAGATAAAGCCATAAACATGTTTGTCTGAGTCTTCTATCAAAAGTTACAGCGATTTATATGAAGTTGTACAAAAACGCTTTATTTCGCCAAGACAATGCGTTTCTCACTGTTACATGCATTTGAATGGGAAACTCGCCTGAAACAAAGTATAGGTTTTCATTATGTGAATAATTTTAAAATCTTAGCTCAAACGGCTGCAAAACCTGTTTGCCCAGCACGGGGATATTGAGTTCTATAAGATAAAGCCATAAACATGTGTTTCTGAGTCTTCTATCAAAAGTTACAGCGATTTATATGAAGTTGTTCAAAAGCGCTTTATTTCGCCAAGACAGTGTGTTTCTCACTGTTACATGCATTTGAATGGGAAACTCGCCTGAAACAAAGTATAGGTTTTCATTATGTGAATAATTTTAAAATCTTAGCTCAAACGGCTGCAAAACCTGTTTGCCCAGCACGGGGATATTGAGTTCTATAAGATAAAGCCATAAACATGTTTGTCTGAGTCTTCTATCAAAAGTTACAGCGATTTATATGAAGTTGTACGAAAACGCTTTATTTCGCCAAGACAATGCGTTTCTCACTGTTACATGCATTTGAATGGGAAACTCGCCTGAAACAAAGTATAGGTTTTCATTATGTGAATAATTTTAAAATCTTAGCTCAAACGGCTGCAAAACCTGTTTGCCCAGCACGGGGATATTGAGTTCTATAAGATAAAGCCATAAACATGTGTTTCTGAGTCTTCTATCAAAAGTTACAGCGATTTATATGAAGTTGTACGAAAAGGCTTTATTTCGCCAAGACAATGCGTTTCTCACTGTTACATGCATTTGAATGGGAAACTCGCCTGAAACAAAGTATAGGTTTTCATTATGTGAATAATTTTAAAATCTTAGCTCAAACGGCTGCAAAACCTGTTTGCCCAGCACGGGGATATTGAGTTCTATAAGATAAAGCCATAAACATGTTTGTCTGAGTCTTCTATCAAAAGTTACAGCGATTTATATGAAGTTGTACGAAAACGCTTTATTTCGCCAAGACAATGCGTTTCTCACTGTTACATGCATTTGAATGGGAAACTCGCCTGAAACAAAGTATAGGTTTTCATTATGTGAATAATTTTAAAATCTTAGCTCAAACGGCTGCAAAACCTGTTTGCCCAGCACGGGGATATTGAGTTCTATAAGATAAAGCCATAAACATGTTTGTCTGAGTCTTCTATCAAAAGTTACAGCGATTTATATGAAGTTGTACAAAAATGCTTTCTTTCGCCAAGACAGTGTGTTTCTCACTGTTACATGCATTTGAATGGGAAACTCGCCTGAGACAAAGTATAGGTTTTCATTATGTGAATAATTTTAAAATCTTAGCTCAAACGGCTGCAAAACCTGTTTGCCCAGCACGGGGATATTGAGTTCTATAAGATAAAGCCATAAACATGTGTTTCTGAGTCTTCTATCAAAAGTTACAGCGATTTATATGAAGTTGTTCAAAAGCGCTTTATTTCGCCAAGACAGTGTGTTTCTCACTGTTACATGCATTTGAATGGGAAACTCGCCTGAAACAAAGTATAGGTTTTCATTATGTGAATAATTTTAAAATCTTAGCTCAAACGGCTGCAAAACCTGTTTGCCCAGCACGGGGATATTGAGTTCTATAAGATAAAGCCATAAACATGTTTGTCTGAGTCTTCTATCAAAAGTTACAGCGATTTATATGAAGTTGTACGAAAACGCTTTATTTCGCCAAGACAATGCGTTTCTCACTGTTACATGCATTTGAATGGGAAACTCGCCTGAAACAAAGTATAGGTTTTCATTATGTGAATAATTTTAAAATCTTAGCTCAAACGGCTGCAAAACCTGTTTGCCCAGCACGGGGATATTGAGTTCTATAAGATGAAGCCATAAACATGTGTTTCTGAGTCTTCTATCAAAAGTTACAGCGATTTATATGAAGTTGTACGAAAACGCTTTATTTCGCCAAGACAATGCGTTTCTCACTGTTACATGCATTTGAATGGGAAACTCGCCTGAAACAAAGTATAGGTTTTCATTATGTGAATAATTTTAAAATCTTAGCTCAAACGGCTGCAAAACCTGTTTGCCCAGCACGGGGATATTGAGTTCTATAAGATAAAGCCATAAACATGTGTTTCTGAGTCTTCTATCAAAAGTTACAGCGATTTATATGAAGTTGTTCAAAAGCGCTTTATTTCGCCAAGACAGTGTGTTTCTCACTGTTACATGCATTTGAATGGGAAACTCGCCTGAAACAAAGTATAGGTTTTCATTATGTGAATAATTTTAAAATCTTAGCTCAAACGGCTGCAAAACCTGTTTGCCCAGCACGGGGATATTGAGTTCTATAAGATAAAGCCATAAACATGTTTGTCTGAGTCTTCTATCAAAAGTTACAGCGATTTATTTGAAGTTGTACAAAAATGCTTTCTTTCGCCAAGACAGTGTGTTTCTCACTGTTACATGCATTTGAATGGGAAACTCGCCCGAGACAAAGTATAGGTTTTCATTATGTGAATAATTTTAAAATCTTAGCTCAAACGGCTGCAAAACCTGTTTGCCCAGCACGGGGATATTGAGTTCTATAAGATAAAGCCATAAACATGTGTTTCTGAGTCTTCTATCAAAAGTTACAGCGATTTATATGAAGTTGTTCAAAAGCGCTTTATTTCGCCAAGACAGTGTGTTTCTCACTGTTACATGCATTTGAATGGGAAACTCGCCTGAAACAAAGTATAGGTTTTCATTATGTGAATAATTTTAAAATCTTAGCTCAAACGGCTGCAAAACCTGTTTGCCCAGCACGGGGATATTGAGTTCTATAAGATAAAGCCATAAACATGTTTGTCTGAGTCTTCTATCAAAAGTTACAGCGATTTATATGAAGTTGTACGAAAACGCTTTATTTCGCCAAGACAATGGGTTTCTCACTGTTACATGCATTTGAATGGGAAACTCGCCTGAAACAAAGTATAGGTTTTCATTATGTGAATAATTTTAAAATCTTAGCTCAAACGGCTGCAAAACCTGTTTGCCCAGCACGGGGATATTGAGTTCTATAAGATAAAGCCATAAACATGTTTCTCTGAGTCTTCTATCAAAAGTTACAGCGATTTATATGAAGTTGTACAAAAATGCTTTCTTTCGCCAAGACAGTGTGTTTCTCACTGTTACATGCATTTGAATGGGAAACTCGCCTGAAACAAAGTATAGGTTTTCATTATGTGAATAATTTTAAAATCTTAGCTCAAACGGCTGCAAAACCTGTTTGCCCAGCACGGGGATATTGAGTTCTATAAGATAAAGCCATAAACATGTTTGTCTGAGTCTTCTATCAAAAGTTACAGCGATTTATATGAAGTTGTACAAAAACGCTTTATTTCGCCAAGACAATGCGTTTCTCACTGTTACATGCATTTGAATGGGAAACTCGCCTGAAACAAAGTATAGGTTTTCATTATGTGAATAATTTTAAAATCTTAGCTCAAACGGCTGCAAAACCTGTTTGCCCAGCACGGGGATATTGAGTTCTATAAGATAAAGCCATAAACATGTGTTTCTGAGTCTTCTATCAAAAGTTACAGCGATTTATATGAAGTTGTTCAAAAGCGCTTTATTTCGCCAAGACAGTGTGTTTCTCACTGTTACATGCATTTGAATGGGAAACTCGCCTGAAACAAAGTATAGGTTTTCATTATGTGAATAATTTTAAAATCTTAGCTCAAACGGCTGCAAAACCTGTTTGCCCAGCACGGGGATATTGAGTTCTATAAGATAAAGCCATAAACATGTTTGTCTGAGTCTTCTATCAAAAGTTACAGCGATTTATATGAAGTTGTACAAAAATGCTTTCTTTCGCCAAGACAATGCGTTTCTCACTGTTACATGCATTTGAATGGGAAACTCGCCTGAAACAAAGTATAGGTTTTCATTATGTGAATAATTTTAAAATCTTAGCTCAAACGGCTGCAAAACCTGTTTGCCCAGCACGGGGATATTGAGTTCTATAAGATAAAGCCATAAACATGTTTGTCTGAGTCTTCTATCAAAAGTTACAGCGATTTATATGAAGTTGTACAAAAATGCTTTCTTTCGCCAAGACAGTGTGTTTCTCACTGTTACATGCATTTGAATGGGAAACTCGCCTGAGACAAAGTATAGGTTTTCATTATGTGAATAATTTTAAAATCTTAGCTCAAACGGCTGCAAAACCTGTTTGCCCAGCACGGGGATATTGAGTTCTATAAGATAAAGCCATAAACATGTTTGTCTGAGTCTTCTATCAAAAGTTACAGCGATTTATATGAAGTTCTACGAAAACGCTTTATTTCGCCAAGACAATGCGTTTCTCACTGTTACATGCATTTGAATGGGAAACTCGCCTGAAACAAAGTATAGGTTTTCATTATGTGAATAATTTTAAAATCTTAGCTCAAACGGCTGCAAAACCTGTTTGCCCAGCACGGGGATATTGAGTTCTATAAGATAAAGCCATAAACATGTGTTTCTGAGTCTTCTATCAAAAGTTACAGCGATTTATATGAAGTTGTACGAAAACGCTTTATTTCGCCAAGACAATGCGTTTCTCACTGTTACATGCATTTGAATGGGAAACTCGCCTGAAACAAAGTATAGGTTTTCATTATGTGAATAATTTTAAAATCTTAGCTCAAACGGCTGCAAAACCTGTTTGCCCAGCACGGGGATATTGAGTTCTATAAGATAAAGCCATAAACATGTGTTTCTGAGTCTTCTATCAAAAGTTACAGCGATTTATATGAAGTTGTTCAAAAGCGCTTTATTTCGCCAAGACAGTGTGTTTCTCACTGTTACATGCATTTGAATGGGAAACTCGCCTGAAACAAAGTATAGGTTTTCATTATGTGAATAATTTTAAAATCTTAGCTCAAACGGCTGCAAAACCTGTTTGCCCAGCACGGGGATATTGAGTTCTATAAGATAAAGCCATAAACATGTGTTTCTGAGTCTTCTATCAAAAGTTACAGCGATTTATATGAAGTTGTTCAAAAGCGCTTTATTTCGCCAAGACAGTGTGTTTCTCACTGTTACATGCATTTGAATGGGAAACTCGCCTGAAACAAAGTATAGGTTTTCATTATGTGAATAATTTTAAAATCTTAGCTCAAACGGCTGCAAAACCTGTTTGCCCAGCACGGGGATATTGAGTTCTATAAGATAAAGCCATAAACATGTTTGTCTGAGTCTTCTATCAAAAGTTACAGCGATTTATATGAAGTTGTACGAAAACGCTTTATTTCGCCAAGACAATGCGTTTCTCACTGTTACATGCATTTGAATGGGAAACTCGCCTGAAACAAAGTATAGGTTTTCATTATGTGAATAATTTTAAAATCTTAGCTCAAACGGCTGCAAAACCTGTTTGCCCAGCACGGGGATATTGAGTTCTATAAGATAAAGCCATAAACATGTGTTTCTGAGTCTTCTATCAAAAGTTACAGCGATTTATATGAAGTTGTACGAAAAGGCTTTATTTCGCCAAGACAATGCGTTTCTCACTGTTACATGCATTTGAATGGGAAACTCGCCTGAAACAAAGTATAGGTTTTCATTATGTGAATAATTTTAAAATCTTAGCTCAAACGGCTGCAAAACCTGTTTGCCCAGCACGGGGATATTGAGTTCTATAAGATAAAGCCATAAACATGTTTGTCTGAGTCTTCTATCAAAAGTTACAGCGATTTATATGAAGTTGTACGAAAAGGCTTTATTTCGCCAAGACAATGCGTTTCTCACTGTTACATGCATTTGAATGGGAAACTCGCCTGAAACAAAGTATAGGTTTTCATTATGTGAATAATTTTAAAATCTTAGCTCAAACGGCTGCAAAACCTGTTTGCCCAGCACGGGGATATTGAGTTCTATAAGATAAAGCCATAAACATGTGTTTCTGAGTCTTCTATCAAAAGTTACAGCGATTTATATGAAGTTGTTCAAAAGCGCTTTATTTCGCCAAGACAGTGTGTTTCTCACTGTTACATGCATTTGAATGGGAAACTCGCCTGAAACAAAGTATAGGTTTTCATTATGTGAATAATTTTAAAATCTTAGCTCAAACGGCTGCAAAACCTGTTTGCCCAGCACGGGGATATTGAGTTCTATAAGATAAAGCCATAAACATGTGTTTCTGAGTCTTCTATCAAAAGTTACAGCGATTTATATGAAGTTGTTCAAAAGCGCTTTATTTCGCCAAGACAGTGTGTTTCTCACTGTTACATGCATTTGAATGGGAAACTCGCCTGAAACAAAGTATAGGTTTTCATTATGTGAATAATTTTAAAATCTTAGCTCAAACGGCTGCAAAACCTGTTTGCCCAGCACGGGGATATTGAGTTCTATAAGATAAAGCCATAAACATGTGTTTCTGAGTCTTCTATCAAAAGTTACAGCGATTTATATGAAGTTGTACGAAAACGCTTTATTTCGCCAAGACAATGCGTTTCTCACTGTTACATGCATTTGAATGGGAAACTCGCCTGAAACAAAGTATAGGTTTTCATTATGTGAATAATTTTAAAATCTTAGCTCAAACGGCTGCAAAACCTGTTTGCCCAGCACGGGGATATTGAGTTCTATAAGATAAAGCCATAAACATGTGTTTCTGAGTCTTCTATCAAAAGTTACAGCGATTTATATGAAGTTGTTCAAAAGCGCTTTATTTCGCCAAGACAGTGTGTTTCTCACTGTTACATGCATTTGAATGGGAAACTCGCCTGAAACAAAGTATAGGTTTTCATTATGTGAATAATTTTAAAATCTTAGCTCAAACGGCTGCAAAACCTGTTTGCCCAGCACGGGGATATTGAGTTCTATAAGATAAAGCCATAAACATGTTTGTCTGAGTCTTCTATCAAAAGTTACAGCGATTTATATGAAGTTGTACAAAAATGCTTTCTTTCGCCAAGACAGTGTGTTTCTCACTGTTACATGCATTTGAATGGGAAACTCGCCCGAGACAAAGTATAGGTTTTCATTATGTGAATAATTTTAAAATCTTAGCTCAAACGGCTGCAAAACCTGTTTGCCCAGCACGGGGATATTGAGTTCTATAAGATAAAGCCATAAACATGTTTGTCTGAGTCTTCTATCAAAAGTTACAGCGATTTATATGAAGTTGTACGAAAACGCTTTATTTCGCCAAGACAATGGGTTTCTCACTGTTACATGCATTTGAATGGGAAACTCGCCTGAAACAAAGTATAGGTTTTCATTATGTGAATAATTTTAAAATCTTAGCTCAAACGGCTGCAAAACCTGTTTGCCCAGCACGGGGATATTGAGTTCTATAAGATAAAGCCATAAACATGTTTCTCTGAGTCTTCTATCAAAAGTTACAGCGATTTATATGAAGTTGTACAAAAATGCTTTCTTTCGCCAAGACAGTGTGTTTCTCACTGTTACATGCATTTGAATGGGAAACTCGCCTGAAACAAAGTATAGGTTTTCATTATGTGAATAATTTTAAAATCTTAGCTCAAACGGCTGCAAAACCTGTTTGCCCAGCACGGGGATATTGAGTTCTATAAGATAAAGCCATAAACATGTTTGTCTGAGTCTTCTATCAAAAGTTACAGCGATTTATATGAAGTTGTACAAAAACGCTTTATTTCGCCAAGACAATGCGTTTCTCACTGTTACATGCATTTGAATGGGAAACTCGCCTGAAACAAAGTATAGGTTTTCATTATGTGAATAATTTTAAAATCTTAGCTCAAACGGCTGCAAAACCTGTTTGCCCAGCACGGGGATATTGAGTTCTATAAGATAAAGCCATAAACATGTGTTTCTGAGTCTTCTATCAAAAGTTACAGCGATTTATATGAAGTTGTTCAAAAGCGCTTTATTTCGCCAAGACAGTGTGTTTCTCACTGTTACATGCATTTGAATGGGAAACTCGCCTGAAACAAAGTATAGGTTTTCATTATGTGAATAATTTTAAAATCTTAGCTCAAACGGCTGCAAAACCTGTTTGCCCAGCACGGGGATATTGAGTTCTATAAGATAAAGCCATAAACATGTTTGTCTGAGTCTTCTATCAAAAGTTACAGCGATTTATATGAAGTTGTACAAAAATGCTTTCTTTCGCCAAGACAGTGTGTTTCTCACTGTTACATGCATTTGAATGGGAAACTCGCCCGAGACAAAGTATAGGTTTTCATTATGTGAATAATTTTAAAATCTTAGCTCAAACGGCTGCAAAACCTGTTTGCCCAGCACGGGGATATTGAGTTCTATAAGATAAAGCCATAAACATGTTTGTCTGAGTCTTCTATCAAAAGTTACAGCGATTTATATGAAGTTGTACGAAAACGCTTTATTTCGCCAAGACAATGGGTTTCTCACTGTTACATGCATTTGAATGGGAAACTCGCCTGAAACAAAGTATAGGTTTTCATTATGTGAATAATTTTAAAATCTTAGCTCAAACGGCTGCAAAACCTGTTTGCCCAGCACGGGGATATTGAGTTCTATAAGATAAAGCCATAAACATGTTTCTCTGAGTCTTCTATCAAAAGTTACAGCGATTTATATGAAGTTGTACAAAAATGCTTTCTTTCGCCAAGACAGTGTGTTTCTCACTGTTACATGCATTTGAATGGGAAACTCGCCTGAAACAAAGTATAGGTTTTCATTATGTGAATAATTTTAAAATCTTAGCTCAAACGGCTGCAAAACCTGTTTGCCCAGCACGGGGATATTGAGTTCTATAAGATAAAGCCATAAACATGTTTGTCTGAGTCTTCTATCAAAAGTTACAGCGATTTATATGAAGTTGTACAAAAACGCTTTATTTCGCCAAGACAATGCGTTTCTCACTGTTACATGCATTTGAATGGGAAACTCGCCTGAAACAAAGTATAGGTTTTCATTATGTGAATAATTTTAAAATCTTAGCTCAAACGGCTGCAAAACCTGTTTGCCCAGCACGGGGATATTGAGTTCTATAAGATAAAGCCATAAACATGTGTTTCTGAGTCTTCTATCAAAAGTTACAGCGATTTATATGAAGTTGTTCAAAAGCGCTTTATTTCGCCAAGACAATGCGTTTCTCACTGTTACATGCATTTGAATGGGAAACTCGCCCGAGACAAAGTATAGGTTTTCATTATGTGAATAATTTTAAAATCTTAGCTCAAACGGCTGCAAAACCTGTTTGCCCAGCACGGGGATATTGAGTTCTATAAGATAAAGCCATAAACATGTGTTTCTGAGTCTTCTATCAAAAGTTACAGCGATTTATATGAAGTTGTTCAAAAGCGCTTTATTTCGCCAAGACAATGCGTTTCTCACTGTTACATGCATTTGAATGGGAAACTCGCCTGAAACAAAGTATAGGTTTTCATTATGTGAATAATTTTAAAATCTTAGCTCAAACGGCTGCAAAACCTGTTTGCCCAGCACGGGGATATTGAGTTCTATAAGATAAAGCCATAAACATGTTTGTCTGAGTCTTCTATCAAAAGTTACAGCGATTTATATGAAGTTGTACAAAAATGCTTTCTTTCGCCAAGACAGTGTGTTTCTCACTGTTACATGCATTTGAATGGGAAACTCGCCTGAGACAAAGTATAGGTTTTCATTATGTGAATAATTTTAAAATCTTAGCTCAAACGGCTGCAAAACCTGTTTGCCCAGCACGGGGATATTGAGTTCTATAAGATAAAGCCATAAACATGTTTGTCTGAGTCTTCTATCAAAAGTTACAGCGATTTATATGAAGTTGTTCAAAAGCGCTTTATTTCGCCAAGACAATGCGTTTCTCACTGTTACATGCATTTGAATGGGAAACTCGCCTGAAACAAAGTATAGGTTTTCATTATGTGAATAATTTTAAAATCTTAGCTCAAACGGCTGCAAAACCTGTTTACCCAGCACGGGGATATTGAGTTCTATAAGATAAAGCCATAAACATGTGTTTCTGAGTCTTCTATCAAAAGTTACAGCGATTTATATGAAGTTGTTCAAAAGCGCTTTATTTCGCCAAGACGATGCGTTTCTCACTGTTACATGCATTTGAATGGGAAACTCGCCTGAAACAAAGTATAGGTTTTCATTATGTGAATAATTTTAAAATCTTAGCTCAAACGGCTGCAAAACCTGTTTGCCCAGCACGGGGATATTGAGTTCTATAAGATAAAGCCATAAACATGTTTGTCTGAGTCTTCTATCAAAAGTTACAGCGATTTATATGAAGTTGTACAAAAATGCTTTCTTTCGCCAAGACAGTGTGTTTCTCACTGTTACATGCATTTGAATGGGAAACTCGCCCGAGACAAAGTATAGGTTTTCATTATGTGAATAATTTTAAAATCTTAGCTCAAACGGCTACAAAACCTGTTTGCCCAGCACGGGGATATTGAGTTCTATAAGATAAAGCCATAAACATGTGTTTCTGAGTCTTCTATCAAAAGTTACAGCGATTTATATGAAGTTGTTCAAAAGCGCTTTATATCGCCAAGACAATGCGTTTCTCACTGTTACATGCATTTGAATAGGAAACTCGCCCGAGACAAAGTATAGGTTTTCATTATGTGAATAATTTTAAAATCTTAGCTCAAACGGCTGCAAAACCTGTTTGCCCAGCACGGGGATATTGAGTTCTATAAGATAAAGCCATAAACATGTGTTTCTGAGTCTTCTATCAAAAGTTACAGCGATTTATATGAAGTTGTTCAAAAGCGCTTTATTTCGCCAAGACAGTGTGTTTCTCACTGTTACATGCATTTGAATGGGAAACTCGCCTGAAACAAAGTATAGGTTTTCATTATGTGAATAATTTTAAAATCTTAGCTCAAACGGCTGCAAAACCTGTTTGCCCAGCACGGGGATATTGAGTTCTATAAGATAAAGCCATAAACATGTTTGTCTGAGTCTTCTATCAAAAGTTACAGCGATTTATATGAAGTTGTACAAAAATGCTTTCTTTCGCCAAGACAGTGTGTTTCTCACTGTTACATGCATTTGAATGGGAAACTCGCCTGAAACAAAGTATAGGTTTTCATTATGTGAATAATTTTAAAATCTTAGCTCAAACGGCTGCAAAACCTGTTTGCCCAGCACGGGGATATTGAGTTCTATAAGATAAAGCCATAAACATGTTTGTCTGAGTCTTCTATCAAAAGTTACAGCGATTTATATGAAGTTGTACGAAAACGCTTTATTTCGCCAAGACAATGCGTTTCTCACTGTTACATGCATTTGAATGGGAAACTCGCCTGAAACAAAGTATAGGTTTTCATTATGTGAATAATTTTAAAATCTTAGCTCAAACGGCTGCAAAACCTGTTTGCCCAGCACGGGGATATTGAGTTCTATAAGATAAAGCCATAAACATGTGTTTCTGAGTCTTCTATCAAAAGTTACAGCGATTTATATGAAGTTGTTCAAAAGCGCTTTATTTCGCCAAGACAATGCGTTTCTCACTGTTACATGCATTTGAATGGGAAACTCGCCTGAAACAAAGTATAGGTTTTCATTATGTGAATAATTTTAAAATCTTAGCTCAAACGGCTGCAAAACCTGTTTACCCAGCACGGGGATATTGAGTTCTATAAGATAAAGCCATAAACATGTGTTTCTGAGTCTTCTATCAAAAGTTACAGCGATTTATATGAAGTTGTTCAAAAGCGCTTTATTTCGCCAAGACGATGCGTTTCTCACTGTTACATGCATTTGAATGGGAAACTCGCCTGAAACAAAGTATAGGTTTTCATTATGTGAATAATTTTAAAATCTTAGCTCAAACGGCTGCAAAACCTGTTTGCCCAGCACGGGGATATTGAGTTCTATAAGATAAAGCCATAAACATGTTTGTCTGAGTCTTCTATCAAAAGTTACAGCGATTTATATGAAGTTGTACAAAAATGCTTTCTTTCGCCAAGACAGTGTGTTTCTCACTGTTACATGCATTTGAATGGGAAACTCGCCCGAGACAAAGTATAGGTTTTCATTATGTGAATAATTTTAAAATCTTAGCTCAAACGGCTACAAAACCTGTTTGCCCAGCACGGGGATATTGAGTTCTATAAGATAAAGCCATAAACATGTGTTTCTGAGTCTTCTATCAAAAGTTACAGCGATTTATATGAAGTTGTTCAAAAGCGCTTTATATCGCCAAGACAATGCGTTTCTCACTGTTACATGCATTTGAATAGGAAACTCGCCCGAGACAAAGTATAGGTTTTCATTATGTGAATAATTTTAAAATCTTAGCTCAAACGGCTGCAAAACCTGTTTGCCCAGCACGGGGATATTGAGTTCTATAAGATAAAGCCATAAACATGTGTTTCTGAGTCTTCTATCAAAAGTTACAGCGATTTATATGAAGTTGTTCAAAAGCGCTTTATTTCGCCAAGACAGTGTGTTTCTCACTGTTACATGCATTTGAATGGGAAACTCGCCTGAAACAAAGTATAGGTTTTCATTATGTGAATAATTTTAAAATCTTAGCTCAAACGGCTGCAAAACCTGTTTGCCCAGCACGGGGATATTGAGTTCTATAAGATAAAGCCATAAACATGTTTGTCTGAGTCTTCTATCAAAAGTTACAGCGATTTATATGAAGTTGTACAAAAATGCTTTCTTTCGCCAAGACAGTGTGTTTCTCACTGTTACATGCATTTGAATGGGAAACTCGCCTGAAACAAAGTATAGGTTTTCATTATGTGAATAATTTTAAAATCTTAGCTCAAACGGCTGCAAAACCTGTTTGCCCAGCACGGGGATATTGAGTTCTATAAGATAAAGCCATAAACATGTTTGTCTGAGTCTTCTATCAAAAGTTACAGCGATTTATATGAAGTTGTACGAAAACGCTTTATTTCGCCAAGACAATGCGTTTCTCACTGTTACATGCATTTGAATGGGAAACTCGCCTGAAACAAAGTATAGGTTTTCATTATGTGAATAATTTTAAAATCTTAGCTCAAACGGCTGCAAAACCTGTTTGCCCAGCACGGGGATATTGAGTTCTATAAGATAAAGCCATAAACATGTGTTTCTGAGTCTTCTATCAAAAGTTACAGCGATTTATATGAAGTTGTTCAAAAGCGCTTTATTTCGCCAAGACAGTGTGTTTCTCACTGTTACATGCATTTGAATGGGAAACTCGCCTGAAACAAAGTATAGGTTTTCATTATGTGAATAATTTTAAAATCTTAGCTCAAACGGCTGCAAAACCTGTTTGCCCAGCACGGGGATATTGAGTTCTATAAGATAAAGCCATAAACATGTTTGTCTGAGTCTTCTATCAAAAGTTACAGCGATTTATATGAAGTTGTACAAAAATGCTTTCTTTCGCCAAGACAATGCGTTTCTCACTGTTACATGCATTTGAATGGGAAACTCGCCTGAAACAAAGTATAGGTTTTCATTATGTGAATAATTTTAAAATCTTAGCTCAAACGGCTGCAAAACCTGTTTGCCCAGCACGGGGATATTGAGTTCTATAAGATAAAGCCATAAACATGTGTTTCTGAGTCTTCTATCAAAAGTTACAGCGATTTATATGAAGTTGTTCAAAAGCGCTTTATTTCGCCAAGACAGTGTGTTTCTCACTGTTACATGCATTTGAATGGGAAACTCGCCTGAAACAAAGTATAGGTTTTCATTATGTGAATAATTTTAAAATCTTAGCTCAAACGGCTGCAAAACCTGTTTGCCCAGCACGGGGATATTGAGTTCTATAAGATAAAGCCATAAACATGTGTTTCTGAGTCTTCTATCAAAAGTTACAGCGATTTATATGAAGTTGTTCAAAAGCGCTTTATTTCGCCAAGACAGTGTGTTTCTCACTGTTACATGCATTTGAATGGGAAACTCGCCTGAAACAAAGTATAGGTTTTCATTATGTGAATAATTTTAAAATCTTAGCTCAAACGGCTGCAAAACCTGTTTGCCCAGCACGGGGATATTGAGTTCTATAAGATAAAGCCATAAACATGTTTGTCTGAGTCTTCTATCAAAAGTTACAGCGATTTATATGAAGTTGTACGAAAACGCTTTATTTCGCCAAGACAATGCGTTTCTCACTGTTACATGCATTTGAATGGGAAACTCGCCTGAAACAAAGTATAGGTTTTCATTATGTGAATAATTTTAAAATCTTAGCTCAAACGGCTGCAAAACCTGTTTGCCCAGCACGGGGATATTGAGTTCTATAAGATAAAGCCATAAACATGTGTTTCTGAGTCTTCTATCAAAAGTTACAGCGATTTATATGAAGTTGTACGAAAAGGCTTTATTTCGCCAAGACAATGCGTTTCTCACTGTTACATGCATTTGAATGGGAAACTCGCCTGAAACAAAGTATAGGTTTTCATTATGTGAATAATTTTAAAATCTTAGCTCAAACGGCTGCAAAACCTGTTTGCCCAGCACGGGGATATTGAGTTCTATAAGATAAAGCCATAAACATGTTTGTCTGAGTCTTCTATCAAAAGTTACAGCGATTTATATGAAGTTGTACGAAAACGCTTTATTTCGCCAAGACAATGCGTTTCTCACTGTTACATGCATTTGAATGGGAAACTCGCCTGAAACAAAGTATAGGTTTTCATTATGTGAATAATTTTAAAATCTTAGCTCAAACGGCTGCAAAACCTGTTTGCCCAGCACGGGGATATTGAGTTCTATAAGATAAAGCCATAAACATGTTTGTCTGAGTCTTCTATCAAAAGTTACAGCGATTTATATGAAGTTGTACAAAAATGCTTTCTTTCGCCAAGACAGTGTGTTTCTCACTGTTACATGCATTTGAATGGGAAACTCGCCTGAGACAAAGTATAGGTTTTCATTATGTGAATAATTTTAAAATCTTAGCTCAAACGGCTGCAAAACCTGTTTGCCCAGCACGGGGATATTGAGTTCTATAAGATAAAGCCATAAACATGTGTTTCTGAGTCTTCTATCAAAAGTTACAGCGATTTATATGAAGTTGTTCAAAAGCGCTTTATTTCGCCAAGACAGTGTGTTTCTCACTGTTACATGCATTTGAATGGGAAACTCGCCTGAAACAAAGTATAGGTTTTCATTATGTGAATAATTTTAAAATCTTAGCTCAAACGGCTGCAAAACCTGTTTGCCCAGCACGGGGATATTGAGTTCTATAAGATAAAGCCATAAACATGTTTGTCTGAGTCTTCTATCAAAAGTTACAGCGATTTATATGAAGTTGTACGAAAACGCTTTATTTCGCCAAGACAATGCGTTTCTCACTGTTACATGCATTTGAATGGGAAACTCGCCTGAAACAAAGTATAGGTTTTCATTATGTGAATAATTTTAAAATCTTAGCTCAAACGGCTGCAAAACCTGTTTGCCCAGCACGGGGATATTGAGTTCTATAAGATGAAGCCATAAACATGTGTTTCTGAGTCTTCTATCAAAAGTTACAGCGATTTATATGAAGTTGTACGAAAACGCTTTATTTCGCCAAGACAATGCGTTTCTCACTGTTACATGCATTTGAATGGGAAACTCGCCTGAAACAAAGTATAGGTTTTCATTATGTGAATAATTTTAAAATCTTAGCTCAAACGGCTGCAAAACCTGTTTGCCCAGCACGGGGATATTGAGTTCTATAAGATAAAGCCATAAACATGTGTTTCTGAGTCTTCTATCAAAAGTTACAGCGATTTATATGAAGTTGTTCAAAAGCGCTTTATTTCGCCAAGACAGTGTGTTTCTCACTGTTACATGCATTTGAATGGGAAACTCGCCTGAAACAAAGTATAGGTTTTCATTATGTGAATAATTTTAAAATCTTAGCTCAAACGGCTGCAAAACCTGTTTGCCCAGCACGGGGATATTGAGTTCTATAAGATAAAGCCATAAACATGTTTGTCTGAGTCTTCTATCAAAAGTTACAGCGATTTATTTGAAGTTGTACAAAAATGCTTTCTTTCGCCAAGACAGTGTGTTTCTCACTGTTACATGCATTTGAATGGGAAACTCGCCCGAGACAAAGTATAGGTTTTCATTATGTGAATAATTTTAAAATCTTAGCTCAAACGGCTGCAAAACCTGTTTGCCCAGCACGGGGATATTGAGTTCTATAAGATAAAGCCATAAACATGTGTTTCTGAGTCTTCTATCAAAAGTTACAGCGATTTATATGAAGTTGTTCAAAAGCGCTTTATTTCGCCAAGACAGTGTGTTTCTCACTGTTACATGCATTTGAATGGGAAACTCGCCTGAAACAAAGTATAGGTTTTCATTATGTGAATAATTTTAAAATCTTAGCTCAAACGGCTGCAAAACCTGTTTGCCCAGCACGGGGATATTGAGTTCTATAAGATAAAGCCATAAACATGTTTGTCTGAGTCTTCTATCAAAAGTTACAGCGATTTATATGAAGTTGTACGAAAACGCTTTATTTCGCCAAGACAATGGGTTTCTCACTGTTACATGCATTTGAATGGGAAACTCGCCTGAAACAAAGTATAGGTTTTCATTATGTGAATAATTTTAAAATCTTAGCTCAAACGGCTGCAAAACCTGTTTGCCCAGCACGGGGATATTGAGTTCTATAAGATAAAGCCATAAACATGTTTCTCTGAGTCTTCTATCAAAAGTTACAGCGATTTATATGAAGTTGTACAAAAATGCTTTCTTTCGCCAAGACAGTGTGTTTCTCACTGTTACATGCATTTGAATGGGAAACTCGCCTGAAACAAAGTATAGGTTTTCATTATGTGAATAATTTTAAAATCTTAGCTCAAACGGCTGCAAAACCTGTTTGCCCAGCACGGGGATATTGAGTTCTATAAGATAAAGCCATAAACATGTTTGTCTGAGTCTTCTATCAAAAGTTACAGCGATTTATATGAAGTTGTACAAAAACGCTTTATTTCGCCAAGACAATGCGTTTCTCACTGTTACATGCATTTGAATGGGAAACTCGCCTGAAACAAAGTATAGGTTTTCATTATGTGAATAATTTTAAAATCTTAGCTCAAACGGCTGCAAAACCTGTTTGCCCAGCACGGGGATATTGAGTTCTATAAGATAAAGCCATAAACATGTGTTTCTGAGTCTTCTATCAAAAGTTACAGCGATTTATATGAAGTTGTTCAAAAGCGCTTTATTTCGCCAAGACAGTGTGTTTCTCACTGTTACATGCATTTGAATGGGAAACTCGCCTGAAACAAAGTATAGGTTTTCATTATGTGAATAATTTTAAAATCTTAGCTCAAACGGCTGCAAAACCTGTTTGCCCAGCACGGGGATATTGAGTTCTATAAGATAAAGCCATAAACATGTTTGTCTGAGTCTTCTATCAAAAGTTACAGCGATTTATATGAAGTTGTACAAAAATGCTTTCTTTCGCCAAGACAATGCGTTTCTCACTGTTACATGCATTTGAATGGGAAACTCGCCTGAAACAAAGTATAGGTTTTCATTATGTGAATAATTTTAAAATCTTAGCTCAAACGGCTGCAAAACCTGTTTGCCCAGCACGGGGATATTGAGTTCTATAAGATAAAGCCATAAACATGTTTGTCTGAGTCTTCTATCAAAAGTTACAGCGATTTATATGAAGTTGTACAAAAATGCTTTCTTTCGCCAAGACAGTGTGTTTCTCACTGTTACATGCATTTGAATGGGAAACTCGCCTGAGACAAAGTATAGGTTTTCATTATGTGAATAATTTTAAAATCTTAGCTCAAACGGCTGCAAAACCTGTTTGCCCAGCACGGGGATATTGAGTTCTATAAGATAAAGCCATAAACATGTTTGTCTGAGTCTTCTATCAAAAGTTACAGCGATTTATATGAAGTTCTACGAAAACGCTTTATTTCGCCAAGACAATGCGTTTCTCACTGTTACATGCATTTGAATGGGAAACTCGCCTGAAACAAAGTATAGGTTTTCATTATGTGAATAATTTTAAAATCTTAGCTCAAACGGCTGCAAAACCTGTTTGCCCAGCACGGGGATATTGAGTTCTATAAGATAAAGCCATAAACATGTGTTTCTGAGTCTTCTATCAAAAGTTACAGCGATTTATATGAAGTTGTACGAAAACGCTTTATTTCGCCAAGACAATGCGTTTCTCACTGTTACATGCATTTGAATGGGAAACTCGCCTGAAACAAAGTATAGGTTTTCATTATGTGAATAATTTTAAAATCTTAGCTCAAACGGCTGCAAAACCTGTTTGCCCAGCACGGGGATATTGAGTTCTATAAGATAAAGCCATAAACATGTGTTTCTGAGTCTTCTATCAAAAGTTACAGCGATTTATATGAAGTTGTTCAAAAGCGCTTTATTTCGCCAAGACAGTGTGTTTCTCACTGTTACATGCATTTGAATGGGAAACTCGCCTGAAACAAAGTATAGGTTTTCATTATGTGAATAATTTTAAAATCTTAGCTCAAACGGCTGCAAAACCTGTTTGCCCAGCACGGGGATATTGAGTTCTATAAGATAAAGCCATAAACATGTGTTTCTGAGTCTTCTATCAAAAGTTACAGCGATTTATATGAAGTTGTTCAAAAGCGCTTTATTTCGCCAAGACAGTGTGTTTCTCACTGTTACATGCATTTGAATGGGAAACTCGCCTGAAACAAAGTATAGGTTTTCATTATGTGAATAATTTTAAAATCTTAGCTCAAACGGCTGCAAAACCTGTTTGCCCAGCACGGGGATATTGAGTTCTATAAGATAAAGCCATAAACATGTTTGTCTGAGTCTTCTATCAAAAGTTACAGCGATTTATATGAAGTTGTACGAAAACGCTTTATTTCGCCAAGACAATGCGTTTCTCACTGTTACATGCATTTGAATGGGAAACTCGCCTGAAACAAAGTATAGGTTTTCATTATGTGAATAATTTTAAAATCTTAGCTCAAACGGCTGCAAAACCTGTTTGCCCAGCACGGGGATATTGAGTTCTATAAGATAAAGCCATAAACATGTGTTTCTGAGTCTTCTATCAAAAGTTACAGCGATTTATATGAAGTTGTACGAAAAGGCTTTATTTCGCCAAGACAATGCGTTTCTCACTGTTACATGCATTTGAATGGGAAACTCGCCTGAAACAAAGTATAGGTTTTCATTATGTGAATAATTTTAAAATCTTAGCTCAAACGGCTGCAAAACCTGTTTGCCCAGCACGGGGATATTGAGTTCTATAAGATAAAGCCATAAACATGTTTGTCTGAGTCTTCTATCAAAAGTTACAGCGATTTATATGAAGTTGTACGAAAACGCTTTATTTCGCCAAGACAATGCGTTTCTCACTGTTACATGCATTTGAATGGGAAACTCGCCTGAAACAAAGTATAGGTTTTCATTATGTGAATAATTTTAAAATCTTAGCTCAAACGGCTGCAAAACCTGTTTGCCCAGCACGGGGATATTGAGTTCTATAAGATAAAGCCATAAACATGTGTTTCTGAGTCTTCTATCAAAAGTTACAGCGATTTATATGAAGTTGTTCAAAAGCGCTTTATTTCGCCAAGACAGTGTGTTTCTCACTGTTACATGCATTTGAATGGGAAACTCGCCTGAAACAAAGTATAGGTTTTCATTATGTGAATAATTTTAAAATCTTAGCTCAAACGGCTGCAAAACCTGTTTGCCCAGCACGGGGATATTGAGTTCTATAAGATAAAGCCATAAACATGTGTTTCTGAGTCTTCTATCAAAAGTTACAGCGATTTATATGAAGTTGTTCAAAAGCGCTTTATTTCGCCAAGACAGTGTGTTTCTCACTGTTACATGCATTTGAATGGGAAACTCGCCTGAAACAAAGTATAGGTTTTCATTATGTGAATAATTTTAAAATCTTAGCTCAAACGGCTGCAAAACCTGTTTGCCCAGCACGGGGATATTGAGTTCTATAAGATAAAGCCATAAACATGTGTTTCTGAGTCTTCTATCAAAAGTTACAGCGATTTATATGAAGTTGTACGAAAACGCTTTATTTCGCCAAGACAATGCGTTTCTCACTGTTACATGCATTTGAATGGGAAACTCGCCTGAAACAAAGTATAGGTTTTCATTATGTGAATAATTTTAAAATCTTAGCTCAAACGGCTGCAAAACCTGTTTGCCCAGCACGGGGATATTGAGTTCTATAAGATAAAGCCATAAACATGTGTTTCTGAGTCTTCTATCAAAAGTTACAGCGATTTATATGAAGTTGTTCAAAAGCGCTTTATTTCGCCAAGACAGTGTGTTTCTCACTGTTACATGCATTTGAATGGGAAACTCGCCTGAAACAAAGTATAGGTTTTCATTATGTGAATAATTTTAAAATCTTAGCTCAAACGGCTGCAAAACCTGTTTGCCCAGCACGGGGATATTGAGTTCTATAAGATAAAGCCATAAACATGTTTGTCTGAGTCTTCTATCAAAAGTTACAGCGATTTATATGAAGTTGTACAAAAATGCTTTCTTTCGCCAAGACAGTGTGTTTCTCACTGTTACATGCATTTGAATGGGAAACTCGCCCGAGACAAAGTATAGGTTTTCATTATGTGAATAATTTTAAAATCTTAGCTCAAACGGCTGCAAAACCTGTTTGCCCAGCACGGGGATATTGAGTTCTATAAGATAAAGCCATAAACATGTTTGTCTGAGTCTTCTATCAAAAGTTACAGCGATTTATATGAAGTTGTACGAAAACGCTTTATTTCGCCAAGACAATGGGTTTCTCACTGTTACATGCATTTGAATGGGAAACTCGCCTGAAACAAAGTATAGGTTTTCATTATGTGAATAATTTTAAAATCTTAGCTCAAACGGCTGCAAAACCTGTTTGCCCAGCACGGGGATATTGAGTTCTATAAGATAAAGCCATAAACATGTTTCTCTGAGTCTTCTATCAAAAGTTACAGCGATTTATATGAAGTTGTACAAAAATGCTTTCTTTCGCCAAGACAGTGTGTTTCTCACTGTTACATGCATTTGAATGGGAAACTCGCCTGAAACAAAGTATAGGTTTTCATTATGTGAATAATTTTAAAATCTTAGCTCAAACGGCTGCAAAACCTGTTTGCCCAGCACGGGGATATTGAGTTCTATAAGATAAAGCCATAAACATGTTTGTCTGAGTCTTCTATCAAAAGTTACAGCGATTTATATGAAGTTGTACAAAAACGCTTTATTTCGCCAAGACAATGCGTTTCTCACTGTTACATGCATTTGAATGGGAAACTCGCCTGAAACAAAGTATAGGTTTTCATTATGTGAATAATTTTAAAATCTTAGCTCAAACGGCTGCAAAACCTGTTTGCCCAGCACGGGGATATTGAGTTCTATAAGATAAAGCCATAAACATGTGTTTCTGAGTCTTCTATCAAAAGTTACAGCGATTTATATGAAGTTGTTCAAAAGCGCTTTATTTCGCCAAGACAGTGTGTTTCTCACTGTTACATGCATTTGAATGGGAAACTCGCCTGAAACAAAGTATAGGTTTTCATTATGTGAATAATTTTAAAATCTTAGCTCAAACGGCTGCAAAACCTGTTTGCCCAGCACGGGGATATTGAGTTCTATAAGATAAAGCCATAAACATGTTTGTCTGAGTCTTCTATCAAAAGTTACAGCGATTTATATGAAGTTGTACAAAAATGCTTTCTTTCGCCAAGACAGTGTGTTTCTCACTGTTACATGCATTTGAATGGGAAACTCGCCCGAGACAAAGTATAGGTTTTCATTATGTGAATAATTTTAAAATCTTAGCTCAAACGGCTGCAAAACCTGTTTGCCCAGCACGGGGATATTGAGTTCTATAAGATAAAGCCATAAACATGTTTGTCTGAGTCTTCTATCAAAAGTTACAGCGATTTATATGAAGTTGTACGAAAACGCTTTATTTCGCCAAGACAATGGGTTTCTCACTGTTACATGCATTTGAATGGGAAACTCGCCTGAAACAAAGTATAGGTTTTCATTATGTGAATAATTTTAAAATCTTAGCTCAAACGGCTGCAAAACCTGTTTGCCCAGCACGGGGATATTGAGTTCTATAAGATAAAGCCATAAACATGTTTCTCTGAGTCTTCTATCAAAAGTTACAGCGATTTATATGAAGTTGTACAAAAATGCTTTCTTTCGCCAAGACAGTGTGTTTCTCACTGTTACATGCATTTGAATGGGAAACTCGCCTGAAACAAAGTATAGGTTTTCATTATGTGAATAATTTTAAAATCTTAGCTCAAACGGCTGCAAAACCTGTTTGCCCAGCACGGGGATATTGAGTTCTATAAGATAAAGCCATAAACATGTTTGTCTGAGTCTTCTATCAAAAGTTACAGCGATTTATATGAAGTTGTACAAAAACGCTTTATTTCGCCAAGACAATGCGTTTCTCACTGTTACATGCATTTGAATGGGAAACTCGCCTGAAACAAAGTATAGGTTTTCATTATGTGAATAATTTTAAAATCTTAGCTCAAACGGCTGCAAAACCTGTTTGCCCAGCACGGGGATATTGAGTTCTATAAGATAAAGCCATAAACATGTGTTTCTGAGTCTTCTATCAAAAGTTACAGCGATTTATATGAAGTTGTTCAAAAGCGCTTTATTTCGCCAAGACAATGCGTTTCTCACTGTTACATGCATTTGAATGGGAAACTCGCCCGAGACAAAGTATAGGTTTTCATTATGTGAATAATTTTAAAATCTTAGCTCAAACGGCTGCAAAACCTGTTTGCCCAGCACGGGGATATTGAGTTCTATAAGATAAAGCCATAAACATGTGTTTCTGAGTCTTCTATCAAAAGTTACAGCGATTTATATGAAGTTGTTCAAAAGCGCTTTATTTCGCCAAGACAATGCGTTTCTCACTGTTACATGCATTTGAATGGGAAACTCGCCTGAAACAAAGTATAGGTTTTCATTATGTGAATAATTTTAAAATCTTAGCTCAAACGGCTGCAAAACCTGTTTGCCCAGCACGGGGATATTGAGTTCTATAAGATAAAGCCATAAACATGTTTGTCTGAGTCTTCTATCAAAAGTTACAGCGATTTATATGAAGTTGTACAAAAATGCTTTCTTTCGCCAAGACAGTGTGTTTCTCACTGTTACATGCATTTGAATGGGAAACTCGCCTGAGACAAAGTATAGGTTTTCATTATGTGAATAATTTTAAAATCTTAGCTCAAACGGCTGCAAAACCTGTTTGCCCAGCACGGGGATATTGAGTTCTATAAGATAAAGCCATAAACATGTTTGTCTGAGTCTTCTATCAAAAGTTACAGCGATTTATATGAAGTTGTTCAAAAGCGCTTTATTTCGCCAAGACAATGCGTTTCTCACTGTTACATGCATTTGAATGGGAAACTCGCCTGAAACAAAGTATAGGTTTTCATTATGTGAATAATTTTAAAATCTTAGCTCAAACGGCTGCAAAACCTGTTTACCCAGCACGGGGATATTGAGTTCTATAAGATAAAGCCATAAACATGTGTTTCTGAGTCTTCTATCAAAAGTTACAGCGATTTATATGAAGTTGTTCAAAAGCGCTTTATTTCGCCAAGACGATGCGTTTCTCACTGTTACATGCATTTGAATGGGAAACTCGCCTGAAACAAAGTATAGGTTTTCATTATGTGAATAATTTTAAAATCTTAGCTCAAACGGCTGCAAAACCTGTTTGCCCAGCACGGGGATATTGAGTTCTATAAGATAAAGCCATAAACATGTTTGTCTGAGTCTTCTATCAAAAGTTACAGCGATTTATATGAAGTTGTACAAAAATGCTTTCTTTCGCCAAGACAGTGTGTTTCTCACTGTTACATGCATTTGAATGGGAAACTCGCCCGAGACAAAGTATAGGTTTTCATTATGTGAATAATTTTAAAATCTTAGCTCAAACGGCTACAAAACCTGTTTGCCCAGCACGGGGATATTGAGTTCTATAAGATAAAGCCATAAACATGTGTTTCTGAGTCTTCTATCAAAAGTTACAGCGATTTATATGAAGTTGTTCAAAAGCGCTTTATATCGCCAAGACAATGCGTTTCTCACTGTTACATGCATTTGAATAGGAAACTCGCCCGAGACAAAGTATAGGTTTTCATTATGTGAATAATTTTAAAATCTTAGCTCAAACGGCTGCAAAACCTGTTTGCCCAGCACGGGGATATTGAGTTCTATAAGATAAAGCCATAAACATGTGTTTCTGAGTCTTCTATCAAAAGTTACAGCGATTTATATGAAGTTGTTCAAAAGCGCTTTATTTCGCCAAGACAGTGTGTTTCTCACTGTTACATGCATTTGAATGGGAAACTCGCCTGAAACAAAGTATAGGTTTTCATTATGTGAATAATTTTAAAATCTTAGCTCAAACGGCTGCAAAACCTGTTTGCCCAGCACGGGGATATTGAGTTCTATAAGATAAAGCCATAAACATGTTTGTCTGAGTCTTCTATCAAAAGTTACAGCGATTTATATGAAGTTGTACAAAAATGCTTTCTTTCGCCAAGACAGTGTGTTTCTCACTGTTACATGCATTTGAATGGGAAACTCGCCTGAAACAAAGTATAGGTTTTCATTATGTGAATAATTTTAAAATCTTAGCTCAAACGGCTGCAAAACCTGTTTGCCCAGCACGGGGATATTGAGTTCTATAAGATAAAGCCATAAACATGTTTGTCTGAGTCTTCTATCAAAAGTTACAGCGATTTATATGAAGTTGTACGAAAACGCTTTATTTCGCCAAGACAATGCGTTTCTCACTGTTACATGCATTTGAATGGGAAACTCGCCTGAAACAAAGTATAGGTTTTCATTATGTGAATAATTTTAAAATCTTAGCTCAAACGGCTGCAAAACCTGTTTGCCCAGCACGGGGATATTGAGTTCTATAAGATAAAGCCATAAACATGTGTTTCTGAGTCTTCTATCAAAAGTTACAGCGATTTATATGAAGTTGTTCAAAAGCGCTTTATTTCGCCAAGACAGTGTGTTTCTCACTGTTACATGCATTTGAATGGGAAACTCGCCTGAAACAAAGTATAGGTTTTCATTATGTGAATAATTTTAAAATCTTAGCTCAAACGGCTGCAAAACCTGTTTGCCCAGCACGGGGATATTGAGTTCTATAAGATAAAGCCATAAACATGTTTGTCTGAGTCTTCTATCAAAAGTTACAGCGATTTATATGAAGTTGTACAAAAATGCTTTCTTTCGCCAAGACAATGCGTTTCTCACTGTTACATGCATTTGAATGGGAAACTCGCCTGAAACAAAGTATAGGTTTTCATTATGTGAATAATTTTAAAATCTTAGCTCAAACGGCTGCAAAACCTGTTTGCCCAGCACGGGGATATTGAGTTCTATAAGATAAAGCCATAAACATGTGTTTCTGAGTCTTCTATCAAAAGTTACAGCGATTTATATGAAGTTGTTCAAAAGCGCTTTATTTCGCCAAGACAGTGTGTTTCTCACTGTTACATGCATTTGAATGGGAAACTCGCCTGAAACAAAGTATAGGTTTTCATTATGTGAATAATTTTAAAATCTTAGCTCAAACGGCTGCAAAACCTGTTTGCCCAGCACGGGGATATTGAGTTCTATAAGATAAAGCCATAAACATGTTTGTCTGAGTCTTCTATCAAAAGTTACAGCGATTTATATGAAGTTGTACAAAAATGCTTTCTTTCGCCAAGACAATGCGTTTCTCACTGTTACATGCATTTGAATGGGAAACTCGCCTGAAACAAAGTATAGGTTTTCATTATGTGAATAATTTTAAAATCTTAGCTCAAACGGCTGCAAAACCTGTTTGCCCAGCACGGGGATATAGAGTTCTATAAGATAAAGCCATAAACATGTGTTTCTGAGTCTTCTATCAAAAGTTACAGCGATTTATATCAAGTTGTTCAAAAGCGCTTTATTTCGCCAAGACAGTGTGTTTCTCACTGTTACATGCATTTGAATGGGAAACTCGCCTGAAACAAAGTATAGGTTTTCATTATGTGAATAATTTTAAAATCTTAGCTCAAACGGCTGCAAAACCTGTTTGCCCAGCACGGGGATATTGAGTTCTATAAGATAAAGCCATAAACATGTTTGTCTGAGTCTTCTATCAAAAGTTACAGCGATTTATATGAAGTTGTACAAAAATGCTTTCTTTCGCCAAGACAATGCGTTTCTCACTGTTACATGCATTTGAATGGGAAACTCGCCTGAAACAAAGTATAGGTTTTCATTATGTGAATAATTTTAAAATCTTAGCTCAAACGGCTGCAAAACCTGTTTGCCCAGCACGGGGATATTGAGTTCTATAAGATAAAGCCATAAACATGTTTGTCTGAGTCTTCTATCAAAAGTTACAGCGATTTATATGAAGTTGTACAAAAATGCTTTCTTTCGCCAAGACAGTGTGTTTCTCACTGTTACATGCATTTGAATGGGAAACTCGCCTGAAACAAAGTATAGGTTTTCATTATGTGAATAATTTTAAAATCTTAGCTCAAACGGCTGCAAAACCTGTTTGCCCAGCACGGGGATATTGAGTTCTATAAGATAAAGCCATAAACATGTTTGTCTGAGTCTTCTATCAAAAGTTACAGCGATTTATATGAAGTTGTACGAAAACGCTTTATTTCGCCAAGACAATGCGTTTCTCACTGTTACATGCATTTGAATGGGAAACTCGCCTGAAACAAAGTATAGGTTTTCATTATGTGAATAATTTTAAAATCTTAGCTCAAACGGCTGCAAAACCTGTTTGCCCAGCACGGGGATATTGAGTTCTATAAGATAAAGCCATAAACATGTGTTTCTGAGTCTTCTATCAAAAGTTACAGCGATTTATATGAAGTTGTTCAAAAGCGCTTTATTTCGCCAAGACAGTGTGTTTCTCACTGTTACATGCATTTGAATGGGAAACTCGCCTGAAACAAAGTATAGGTTTTCATTATGTGAATAATTTTAAAATCTTAGCTCAAACGGCTGCAAAACCTGTTTGCCCAGCACGGGGATATTGAGTTCTATAAGATAAAGCCATAAACATGTTTGTCTGAGTCTTCTATCAAAAGTTACAGCGATTTATATGAAGTTGTACAAAAATGCTTTCTTTCGCCAAGACAATGCGTTTCTCACTGTTACATGCATTTGAATGGGAAACTCGCCTGAAACAAAGTATAGGTTTTCATTATGTGAATAATTTTAAAATCTTAGCTCAAACGGCTGCAAAACCTGTTTGCCCAGCACGGGGATATTGAGTTCTATAAGATAAAGCCATAAACATGTGTTTCTGAGTCTTCTATCAAAAGTTACAGCGATTTATATGAAGTTGTTCAAAAGCGCTTTATTTCGCCAAGACAGTGTGTTTCTCACTGTTACATGCATTTGAATGGGAAACTCGCCTGAAACAAAGTATAGGTTTTCATTATGTGAATAATTTTAAAATCTTAGCTCAAACGGCTGCAAAACCTGTTTGCCCAGCACGGGGATATTGAGTTCTATAAGATAAAGCCATAAACATGTTTGTCTGAGTCTTCTATCAAAAGTTACAGCGATTTATATGAAGTTGTACGAAAACGCTTTATTTCGCCAAGACAATGCGTTTCTCACTGTTACATGCATTTGAATGGGAAACTCGCCTGAAACAAAGTATAGGTTTTCATTATGTGAATAATTTTAAAATCTTAGCTCAAACGGCTGCAAAACCTGTTTGCCCAGCACGGGGATATTGAGTTCTATAAGATAAAGCCATAAACATGTGTTTCTGAGTCTTCTATCAAAAGTTACAGCGATTTATATGAAGTTGTTCAAAAGCGCTTTATTTCGCCAAGACAGTGTGTTTCTCACTGTTACATGCATTTGAATGGGAAACTCGCCTGAAACAAAGTATAGGTTTTCATTATGTGAATAATTTTAAAATCTTAGCTCAAACGGCTGCAAAACCTGTTTGCCCAGCACGGGGATATTGAGTTCTATAAGATAAAGCCATAAACATGTTTGTCTGAGTCTTCTATCAAAAGTTACAGCGATTTATATGAAGTTGTACAAAAATGCTTTCTTTCGCCAAGACAATGCGTTTCTCACTGTTACATGCATTTGAATGGGAAACTCGCCTGAAACAAAGTATAGGTTTTCATTATGTGAATAATTTTAAAATCTTAGCTCAAACGGCTGCAAAACCTGTTTGCCCAGCACGGGGATATTGAGTTCTATAAGATAAAGCCATAAACATGTTTGTCTGAGTCTTCTATCAAAAGTTACAGCGATTTATATGAAGTTGTACAAAAATGCTTTCTTTCGCCAAGACAGTGTGTTTCTCACTGTTACATGCATTTGAATGGGAAACTCGCCTGAAACAAAGTATAGGTTTTCATTATGTGAATAATTTTAAAATCTTAGCTCAAACGGCTGCAAAACCTGTTTGCCCAGCACGGGGATATTGAGTTCTATAAGATAAAGCCATAAACATGTGTTTCTGAGTCTTCTATCAAAAGTTACAGCGATTTATATGAAGTTGTACGAAAACGCTTTATTTCGCCAAGACAATGCGTTTCTCACTGTTACATGCATTTGAATGGGAAACTCGCCTGAAACAAAGTATAGGTTTTCATTATGTGAATAATTTTAAAATCTTAGCTCAAACGGCTGCAAAACCTGTTTGCCCAGCACGGGGATATTGAGTTCTATAAGATAAAGCCATAAACATGTGTTTCTGAGTCTTCTATCAAAAGTTACAGCGATTTATATGAAGTTGTTCAAAAGCGCTTTATTTCGCCAAGACAGTGTGTTTCTCACTGTTACATGCATTTGAATGGGAAACTCGCCTGAAACAAAGTATAGGTTTTCATTATGTGAATAATTTTAAAATCTTAGCTCAAACGGCTGCAAAACCTGTTTGCCCAGCACGGGGATATTGAGTTCTATAAGATAAAGCCATAAACATGTTTGTCTGAGTCTTCTATCAAAAGTTACAGCGATTTATATGAAGTTGTACGAAAACGCTTTATTTCGCCAAGACAATGCGTTTCTCACTGTTACATGCATTTGAATGGGAAACTCGCCTGAAACAAAGTATAGGTTTTCATTATGTGAATAATTTTAAAATCTTAGCTCAAACGGCTGCAAAACCTGTTTGCCCAGCACGGGGATATTGAGTTCTATAAGATAAAGCCATAAACATGTGTTTCTGAGTCTTCTATCAAAAGTTACAGCGATTTATATGAAGTTGTTCAAAAGCGCTTTATTTCGCCAAGACAGTGTGTTTCTCACTGTTACATGCATTTGAATGGGAAACTCGCCTGAAACAAAGTATAGGTTTTCATTATGTGAATAATTTTAAAATCTTAGCTCAAACGGCTGCAAAACCTGTTTGCCCAGCACGGGGATATTGAGTTCTATAAGATAAAGCCATAAACATGTTTGTCTGAGTCTTCTATCAAAAGTTACAGCGATTTATATGAAGTTGTACAAAAATGCTTTCTTTCGCCAAGACAATGCGTTTCTCACTGTTACATGCATTTGAATGGGAAACTCGCCTGAAACAAAGTATAGGTTTTCATTATGTGAATAATTTTAAAATCTTAGCTCAAACGGCTGCAAAACCTGTTTGCCCAGCACGGGGATATAGAGTTCTATAAGATAAAGCCATAAACATGTGTTTCTGAGTCTTCTATCAAAAGTTACAGCGATTTATATCAAGTTGTTCAAAAGCGCTTTATTTCGCCAAGACAGTGTGTTTCTCACTGTTACATGCATTTGAATGGGAAACTCGCCTGAAACAAAGTATAGGTTTTCATTATGTGAATAATTTTAAAATCTTAGCTCAAACGGCTGCAAAACCTGTTTGCCCAGCACGGGGATATTGAGTTCTATAAGATAAAGCCATAAACATGTTTGTCTGAGTCTTCTATCAAAAGTTACAGCGATTTATATGAAGTTGTACAAAAATGCTTTCTTTCGCCAAGACAATGCGTTTCTCACTGTTACATGCATTTGAATGGGAAACTCGCCTGAAACAAAGTATAGGTTTTCATTATGTGAATAATTTTAAAATCTTAGCTCAAACGGCTGCAAAACCTGTTTGCCCAGCACGGGGATATTGAGTTCTATAAGATAAAGCCATAAACATGTTTGTCTGAGTCTTCTATCAAAAGTTACAGCGATTTATATGAAGTTGTACAAAAATGCTTTCTTTCGCCAAGACAGTGTGTTTCTCACTGTTACATGCATTTGAATGGGAAATTCGCCCGAGACAAAGTATAGGTTTTCATTATGTGAATAATTTTAAAATCTTAGCTCAAACGGCTGCAAAACCTGTTTGCCCAGCACGGGGATATTGAGTTCTATAAGATAAAGCCATAAACATGTGTTTCTGAGTCTTCTATCAAAAGTTACAGCGATTTATATGAAGTTGTTCAAAAGCGCTTTATTTCGCCAAGACAATGCGTTTCTCACTGTTACATGCATTTGAATGGGAAACTCGCCTGAAACAAAGTATAGGTTTTCATTATGTGAATAATTTTAAAATCTTAGCTCAAACGGCTGCAAAACCTGTTTGCCCAGCACGGGGATATTGAGTTCTATAAGATAAAGCCATAAACATGTGTTTCTGAGTCTTCTATCAAAAGTTACAGCGATTTATATGAAGTTGTTCAAAAGCGCTTTATTTCGCCAAGACAATGCGTTTCTCACTGTTACATGCATTTGAATGGGAAACTCGCCTGAAACAAAGTATAGGTTTTCATTATGTGAATAATTTTAAAATCTTAGCTCAAACGGCTGCAAAACCTGTTTGCCCAGCACGGGGATATTGAGTTCTATAAGATAAAGCCATAAACATGTTTGTCTGAGTCTTCTATCAAAAGTTACAGCGATTTATATGAAGTTGTACAAAAATGCTTTCTTTCGCCAAGACAGTGTGTTTCTCACTGTTACATGCATTTGAATGGGAAACTCGCCTGAGACAAAGTATAGGTTTTCATTATGTGAATAATTTTAAAATCTTAGCTCAAACGGCTGCAAAACCTGTTTGCCCAGCACGGGGATATTGAGTTCTATAAGATAAAGCCATAAACATGTTTGTCTGAGTCTTCTATCAAAAGTTACAGCGATTTATATGAAGTTGTACAAAAATGCTTTCTTTCGCCAAGACAGTGTGTTTCTCACTGTTACATGCATTTGAATGGGAAACTCGCCTGAAACAAAGTATAGGTTTTCATTATGTGAATAATTTTAAAATCTTAGCTCAAACGGCTGCAAAACCTGTTTGCCCAGCACGGGGATATTGAGTTCTATAAGATAAAGCCATAAACATGTTTGTCTGAGTCTTCTATCAAAAGTTACAGCGATTTATATGAAGTTGTACAAAAATGCTTTCTTTCGCCAAGACAGTGTGTTTCTCACTGTTACATGCATTTGAATGGGAAACTCGCCTGAAACAAAGTATAGGTTTTCATTATGTGAATAATTTTAAAATCTTAGCTCAAACGGCTGCAAAACCTGTTTGCCCAGCACGGGGATATTAAGTTCTATAAGATAAAGCCATAAACATGTTTGTCTGAGTCTTCTATCAAAAGTTACAGCGATTTATATGAAGTTGTACGAAAACGCTTTATTTCGCCAAGACAATGCGTTTCTCACTGTTACATGCATTTGAATGGGAAACTCGCCTGAAACAAAGTATAGGTTTTCATTATGTGAATAATTTTAAAATCTTAGCTCAAACGGCTGCAAAACCTGTTTGCCCAGCACGGGGATATTGAGTTCTATAAGATAAAGCCATAAACATGTGTTTCTGAGTCTTCTATCAAAAGTTACAGCGATTTATATGAAGTTGTTCAAAAGCGCTTTATTTCGCCAAGACAGTGTGTTTCTCACTGTTACATGCATTTGAATGGGAAACTCGCCTGAAACAAAGTATAGGTTTTCATTATGTGAATAATTTTAAAATCTTAGCTCAAACGGCTGCAAAACCTGTTTGCCCAGCACGGGGATATTGAGTTCTATAAGATAAAGCCATAAACATGTTTGTCTGAGTCTTCTATCAAAAGTTACAGCGATTTATATGAAGTTGTACAAAAATGCTTTCTTTCGCCAAGACAATGCGTTTCTCACTGTTACATGCATTTGAATGGGAAACTCGCCTGAAACAAAGTATAGGTTTTCATTATGTGAATAATTTTAAAATCTTAGCTCAAACGGCTGCAAAACCTGTTTGCCCAGCACGGGGATATTGAGTTCTATAAGATAAAGCCATAAACATGTGTTTCTGAGTCTTCTATCAAAAGTTACAGCGATTTATATGAAGTTGTTCAAAAGCGCTTTATTTCGCCAAGACAGTGTGTTTCTCACTGTTACATGCATTTGAATGGGAAACTCGCCTGAAACAAAGTATAGGTTTTCATTATGTGAATAATTTTAAAATCTTAGCTCAAACGGCTGCAAAACCTGTTTGCCCAGCACGGGGATATTGAGTTCTATAAGATAAAGCCATAAACATGTTTGTCTGAGTCTTCTATCAAAAGTTACAGCGATTTATATGAAGTTGTACAAAAATGCTTTCTTTCGCCAAGACAATGCGTTTCTCACTGTTACATGCATTTGAATGGGAAACTCGCCTGAAACAAAGTATAGGTTTTCATTATGTGAATAATTTTAAAATCTTAGCTCAAACGGCTGCAAAACCTGTTTGCCCAGCACGGGGATATTGAGTTCTATAAGATAAAGCCATAAACATGTTTGTCTGAGTCTTCTATCAAAAGTTACAGCGATTTATATGAAGTTGTACAAAAATGCTTTCTTTCGCCAAGACAGTGTGTTTCTCACTGTTACATGCATTTGAATGGGAAACTCGCCTGAAACAAAGTATAGGTTTTCATTATGTGAATAATTTTAAAATCTTAGCTCAAACGGCTGCAAAACCTGTTTGCCCAGCACGGGGATATTGAGTTCTATAAGATAAAGCCATAAACATGTTTGTCTGAGTCTTCTATCAAAAGTTACAGCGATTTATATGAAGTTGTACGAAAACGCTTTATTTCGCCAAGACAATGCGTTTCTCACTGTTACATGCATTTGAATGGGAAACTCGCCTGAAACAAAGTATAGGTTTTCATTATGTGAATAATTTTAAAATCTTAGCTCAAACGGCTGCAAAACCTGTTTGCCCAGCACGGGGATATTGAGTTCTATAAGATAAAGCCATAAACATGTGTTTCTGAGTCTTCTATCAAAAGTTACAGCGATTTATATGAAGTTGTTCAAAAGCGCTTTATTTCGCCAAGACAGTGTGTTTCTCACTGTTACATGCATTTGAATGGGAAACTCGCCTGAAACAAAGTATAGGTTTTCATTATGTGAATAATTTTAAAATCTTAGCTCAAACGGCTGCAAAACCTGTTTGCCCAGCACGGGGATATTGAGTTCTATAAGATAAAGCCATAAACATGTTTGTCTGAGTCTTCTATCAAAAGTTACAGCGATTTATATGAAGTTGTACAAAAATGCTTTCTTTCGCCAAGACAATGCGTTTCTCACTGTTACATGCATTTGAATGGGAAACTCGCCTGAAACAAAGTATAGGTTTTCATTATGTGAATAATTTTAAAATCTTAGCTCAAACGGCTGCAAAACCTGTTTGCCCAGCACGGGGATATTGAGTTCTATAAGATAAAGCCATAAACATGTGTTTCTGAGTCTTCTATCAAAAGTTACAGCGATTTATATGAAGTTGTACGAAAACGCTTTATTTCGCCAAGACAATGCGTTTCTCACTGTTACATGCATTTGAATGGGAAACTCGCCTGAAACAAAGTATAGGTTTTCATTATGTGAATAATTTTAAAATCTTAGCTCAAACGGCTGCAAAACCTGTTTGCCCAGCACGGGGATATTGAGTTCTATAAGATAAAGCCATAAACATGTGTTTCTGAGTCTTCTATCAAAAGTTACAGCGATTTATATGAAGTTGTACGAAAACGCTTTATTTCGCCAAGACAATGCGTTTCTCACTGTTACATGCATTTGAATGGGAAACTCGCCTGAAACAAAGTATAGGTTTTCATTATGTGAATAATTTTAAAATCTTAGCTCAAACGGCTGCAAAACCTGTTTGCCCAGCACGGGGATATTGAGTTCTATAAGATAAAGCCATAAACATGTTTGTCTGAGTCTTCTATCAAAAGTTACAGCGATTTATATGAAGTTGTACAAAAATGCTTTCTTTCGCCAAGACAATGCGTTTCTCACTGTTACATGCATTTGAATGGGAAACTCGCCTGAAACAAAGTATAGGTTTTCATTATGTGAATAATTTTAAAATCTTAGCTCAAACGGCTGCAAAACCTGTTTGCCCAGCACGGGGATATTGAGTTCTATAAGATAAAGCCATAAACATGTGTTTCTGAGTCTTCTATCAAAAGTTACAGCGATTTATATGAAGTTGTACGAAAACGCTTTATTTCGCCAAGACAATGCGTTTCTCACTGTTACATGCATTTGAATGGGAAACTCGCCTGAAACAAAGTATAGGTTTTCATTATGTGAATAATTTTAAAATCTTAGCTCAAACGGCTGCAAAACCTGTTTGCCCAGCACGGGGATATTGAGTTCTATAAGATAAAGCCATAAACATGTGTTTCTGAGTCTTCTATCAAAAGTTACAGCGATTTATATGAAGTTGTACGAAAACGCTTTATTTCGCCAAGACAATGCGTTTCTCACTGTTACATGCATTTGAATGGGAAACTCGCCTGAAACAAAGTATAGGTTTTCATTATGTGAATAATTTTAAAATCTTAGCTCAAACGGCTGCAAAACCTGTTTGCCCAGCACGGGGATATTGAGTTCTATAAGATAAAGCCATAAACATGTGTTTCTGAGTCTTCTATCAAAAGTTACAGCGATTTATATGAAGTTGTTCAAAAGCGCTTTATTTCGCCAAGACAGTGTGTTTCTCACTGTTACATGCATTTGAATGGGAAACTCGCCTGAAACAAAGTATAGGTTTTCATTATGTGAATAATTTTAAAATCTTAGCTCAAACGGCTGCAAAACCTGTTTGCCCAGCACGGGGATATTGAGTTCTATAAGATAAAGCCATAAACATGTTTGTCTGAGTCTTCTATCAAAAGTTACAGCGATTTATATGAAGTTGTACAAAAATGCTTTCTTTCGCCAAGACAATGCGTTTCTCACTGTTACATGCATTTGAATGGGAAACTCGCCTGAAACAAAGTATAGGTTTTCATTATGTGAATAATTTTAAAATCTTAGCTCAAACGGCTGCAAAACCTGTTTGCCCAGCACGGGGATATTGAGTTCTATAAGATAAAGCCATAAACATGTTTGTCTGAGTCTTCTATCAAAAGTTACAGCGATTTATATGAAGTTGTACAAAAATGCTTTCTTTCGCCAAGACAGTGTGTTTCTCACTGTTACATGCATTTGAATGGGAAACTCGCCTGAAACAAAGTATAGGTTTTCATTATGTGAATAATTTTAAAATCTTAGCTCAAACGGCTGCAAAACCTGTTTGCCCAGCACGGGGATATTGAGTTCTATAAGATAAAGCCATAAACATGTTTGTCTGAGTCTTCTATCAAAAGTTACAGCGATTTATATGAAGTTGTACGAAAACGCTTTATTTCGCCAAGACAATGCGTTTCTCACTGTTACATGCATTTGAATGGGAAACTCGCCTGAAACAAAGTATAGGTTTTCATTATGTGAATAATTTTAAAATCTTAGCTCAAACGGCTGCAAAACCTGTTTGCCCAGCACGGGGATATTGAGTTCTATAAGATAAAGCCATAAACATGTGTTTCTGAGTCTTCTATCAAAAGTTACAGCGATTTATATGAAGTTGTTCAAAAGCGCTTTATTTCGCCAAGACAGTGTGTTTCTCACTGTTACATGCATTTGAATGGGAAACTCGCCTGAAACAAAGTATAGGTTTTCATTATGTGAATAATTTTAAAATCTTAGCTCAAACGGCTGCAAAACCTGTTTGCCCAGCACGGGGATATTGAGTTCTATAAGATAAAGCCATAAACATGTTTGTCTGAGTCTTCTATCAAAAGTTACAGCGATTTATATGAAGTTGTACAAAAATGCTTTCTTTCGCCAAGACAATGCGTTTCTCACTGTTACATGCATTTGAATGGGAAACTCGCCTGAAACAAAGTATAGGTTTTCATTATGTGAATAATTTTAAAATCTTAGCTCAAACGGCTGCAAAACCTGTTTGCCCAGCACGGGGATATTGAGTTCTATAAGATAAAGCCATAAACATGTGTTTCTGAGTCTTCTATCAAAAGTTACAGCGATTTATATGAAGTTGTACGAAAACGCTTTATTTCGCCAAGACAATGCGTTTCTCACTGTTACATGCATTTGAATGGGAAACTCGCCTGAAACAAAGTATAGGTTTTCATTATGTGAATAATTTTAAAATCTTAGCTCAAACGGCTGCAAAACCTGTTTGCCCAGCACGGGGATATTGAGTTCTATAAGATAAAGCCATAAACATGTGTTTCTGAGTCTTCTATCAAAAGTTACAGCGATTTATATGAAGTTGTACGAAAACGCTTTATTTCGCCAAGACAATGCGTTTCTCACTGTTACATGCATTTGAATGGGAAACTCGCCTGAAACAAAGTATAGGTTTTCATTATGTGAATAATTTTAAAATCTTAGCTCAAACGGCTGCAAAACCTGTTTGCCCAGCACGGGGATATTGAGTTCTATAAGATAAAGCCATAAACATGTTTGTCTGAGTCTTCTATCAAAAGTTACAGCGATTTATATGAAGTTGTACAAAAATGCTTTCTTTCGCCAAGACAATGCGTTTCTCACTGTTACATGCATTTGAATGGGAAACTCGCCTGAAACAAAGTATAGGTTTTCATTATGTGAATAATTTTAAAATCTTAGCTCAAACGGCTGCAAAACCTGTTTGCCCAGCACGGGGATATTGAGTTCTATAAGATAAAGCCATAAACATGTGTTTCTGAGTCTTCTATCAAAAGTTACAGCGATTTATATGAAGTTGTACGAAAACGCTTTATTTCGCCAAGACAATGCGTTTCTCACTGTTACATGCATTTGAATGGGAAACTCGCCTGAAACAAAGTATAGGTTTTCATTATGTGAATAATTTTAAAATCTTAGCTCAAACGGCTGCAAAACCTGTTTGCCCAGCACGGGGATATTGAGTTCTATAAGATAAAGCCATAAACATGTGTTTCTGAGTCTTCTATCAAAAGTTACAGCGATTTATATGAAGTTGTACGAAAACGCTTTATTTCGCCAAGACAATGCGTTTCTCACTGTTACATGCATTTGAATGGGAAACTCGCCTGAAACAAAGTATAGGTTTTCATTATGTGAATAATTTTAAAATCTTAGCTCAAACGGCTGCAAAACCTGTTTGCCCAGCACGGGGATATTGAGTTCTATAAGATAAAGCCATAAACATGTGTTTCTGAGTCTTCTATCAAAAGTTACAGCGATTTATATGAAGTTGTACGAAAACGCTTTATTTCGCCAAGACAATGCGTTTCTCACTGTTACATGCATTTGAATGGGAAACTCGCCTGAAACAAAGTATAGGTTTTCATTATGTGAATAATTTTAAAATCTTAGCTCAAACGGCTGCAAAACCTGTTTGCCCAGCACGGGGATATTGAGTTCTATAAGATAAAGCCATAAACATGTTTGTCTGAGTCTTCTATCAAAAGTTACAGCGATTTATATGAAGTTGTACAAAAATGCTTTCTTTCGCCAAGACAATGCGTTTCTCACTGTTACATGCATTTGAATGGGAAACTCGCCTGAAACAAAGTATAGGTTTTCATTATGTGAATAATTTTAAAATCTTAGCTCAAACGGCTGCAAAACCTGTTTGCCCAGCACGGGGATATTGAGTTCTATAAGATAAAGCCATAAACATGTGTTTCTGAGTCTTCTATCAAAAGTTACAGCTATTTATATGAAGTTGTTCAAAAGCGCTTTATTTCGCCAAGACAGTGTGTTTCTCACTGTTACATGCATTTGAATGGGAAACTCGCCTGAAACAAAGTATAGGTTTTCATTATGTGAATAATTTTAAAATCTTAGCTCAAACGGCTGCAAAACCTGTTTGCCCAGCACGGGGATATTGAGTTCTATAAGATAAAGCCATAAACATGTTTGTCTGAGTCTTCTATCAAAAGTTACAGCGATTTATATGAAGTTGTACAAAAATGCTTTCTTTCGCCAAGACAATGCGTTTCTCACTGTTACATGCATTTGAATGGGAAACTCGCCTGAAACAAAGTATAGGTTTTCATTATGTGAATAATTTTAAAATCTTAGCTCAAACGGCTGCAAAACCTGTTTGCCCAGCACGGGGATATTGAGTTCTATAAGATAAAGCCATAAACATGTGTTTCTGAGTCTTCTATCAAAAGTTACAGCGATTTATATGAAGTTGTTCAAAAGCGCTTTATTTCGCCAAGACAGTGTGTTTCTCACTGTTACATGCATTTGAATGGGAAACTCGCCTGAAACAAAGTATAGGTTTTCATTATGTGAATAATTTTAAAATCTTAGCTCAAACGGCTGCAAAACCTGTTTGCCCAGCACGGGGATATTGAGTTCTATAAGATAAAGCCATAAACATGTGTTTCTGAGTCTTCTATCAAAAGTTACAGCGATTTATATGAAGTTGTACAAAAATGCTTTCTTTCGCCAAGACAATGCGTTTCTCACTGTTACATGCATTTGAATGGGAAACTCGCCTGAAACAAAGTATAGGTTTTCATTATGTGAATAATTTTAAAATCTTAGCTCAAACGGCTGCAAAACCTGTTTGCCCAGCACGGGGATATTGAGTTCTATAAGATAAAGCCATAAACATGTTTGTCTGAGTCTTCTATCAAAAGTTACAGCGATTTATATGAAGTTGTACAAAAATGCTTTCTTTCGCCAAGACAATGCGTTTCTCACTGTTACATGCATTTGAATGGGAAACTCGCCTGAAACAAAGTATAGGTTTTCATTATGTGAATAATTTTAAAATCTTAGCTCAAACGGCTGCAAAACCTGTTTGCCCAGCACGGGGATATTGAGTTCTATAAGATAAAGCCATAAACATGTGTTTCTGAGTCTTCTATCAAAAGTTACAGCGATTTATATGAAGTTGTACGAAAACGCTTTATTTCGCCAAGACAATGCGTTTCTCACTGTTACATGCATTTGAATGGGAAACTCGCCTGAAACAAAGTATAGGTTTTCATTATGTGAATAATTTTAAAATCTTAGCTCAAACGGCTGCAAAACCTGTTTGCCCAGCACGGGGATATTGAGTTCTATAAGATAAAGCCATAAACATGTGTTTCTGAGTCTTCTATCAAAAGTTACAGCGATTTATATGAAGTTGTTCAAAAGCGCTTTATTTCGCCAAGACAGTGTGTTTCTCACTGTTACATGCATTTGAATGGGAAACTCGCCTGAAACAAAGTATAGGTTTTCATTATGTGAATAATTTTAAAATCTTAGCTCAAACGGCTGCAAAACCTGTTTGCCCAGCACGGGGATATTGAGTTCTATAAGATAAAGCCATAAACATGTTTGTCTGAGTCTTCTATCAAAAGTTACAGCGATTTATATGAAGTTGTACAAAAATGCTTTCTTTCGCCAAGACAATGCGTTTCTCACTGTTACATGCATTTGAATGGGAAACTCGCCTGAAACAAAGTATAGGTTTTCATTATGTGAATAATTTTAAAATCTTAGCTCAAACGGCTGCAAAACCTGTTTGCCCAGCACGGGGATATTGAGTTCTATAAGATAAAGCCATAAACATGTGTTTCTGAGTCTTCTATCAAAAGTTACAGCGATTTATATGAAGTTGTACGAAAACGCTTTATTTCGCCAAGACAATGCGTTTCTCACTGTTACATGCATTTGAATGGGAAACTCGCCTGAAACAAAGTATAGGTTTTCATTATGTGAATAATTTTAAAATCTTAGCTCAAACGGCTGCAAAACCTGTTTGCCCAGCACGGGGATATTGAGTTCTATAAGATAAAGCCATAAACATGTTTGTCTGAGTCTTCTATCAAAAGTTACAGCGATTTATATGAAGTTGTACAAAAATGCTTTCTTTCGCCAAGACAATGCGTTTCTCACTGTTACATGCATTTGAATGGGAAACTCGCCTGAAACAAAGTATAGGTTTTCATTATGTGAATAATTTTAAAATCTTAGCTCAAACGGCTGCAAAACCTGTTTGCCCAGCACGGGGATATTGAGTTCTATAAGATAAAGCCATAAACATGTGTTTCTGAGTCTTCTATCAAAAGTTACAGCGATTTATATGAAGTTGTACGAAAACGCTTTATTTCGCCAAGACAATGCGTTTCTCACTGTTACATGCATTTGAATGGGAAACTCGCCTGAAACAAAGTATAGGTTTTCATTATGTGAATAATTTTAAAATCTTAGCTCAAACGGCTGCAAAACCTGTTTGCCCAGCACGGGGATATTGAGTTCTATAAGATAAAGCCATAAACATGTGTTTCTGAGTCTTCTATCAAAAGTTACAGCGATTTATATGAAGTTGTACGAAAACGCTTTATTTCGCCAAGACAATGCGTTTCTCACTGTTACATGCATTTGAATGGGAAACTCGCCTGAAACAAAGTATAGGTTTTCATTATGTGAATAATTTTAAAATCTTAGCTCAAACGGCTGCAAAACCTGTTTGCCCAGCACGGGGATATTGAGTTCTATAAGATAAAGCCATAAACATGTTTGTCTGAGTCTTCTATCAAAAGTTACAGCGATTTATATGAAGTTGTACAAAAATGCTTTCTTTCGCCAAGACAATGCGTTTCTCACTGTTACATGCATTTGAATGGGAAACTCGCCTGAAACAAAGTATAGGTTTTCATTATGTGAATAATTTTAAAATCTTAGCTCAAACGGCTGCAAAACCTGTTTGCCCAGCACGGGGATATTGAGTTCTATAAGATAAAGCCATAAACATGTGTTTCTGAGTCTTCTATCAAAAGTTACAGCTATTTATATGAAGTTGTTCAAAAGCGCTTTATTTCGCCAAGACAGTGTGTTTCTCACTGTTACATGCATTTGAATGGGAAACTCGCCTGAAACAAAGTATAGGTTTTCATTATGTGAATAATTTTAAAATCTTAGCTCAAACGGCTGCAAAACCTGTTTGCCCAGCACGGGGATATTGAGTTCTATAAGATAAAGCCATAAACATGTTTGTCTGAGTCTTCTATCAAAAGTTACAGCGATTTATATGAAGTTGTACAAAAATGCTTTCTTTCGCCAAGACAATGCGTTTCTCACTGTTACATGCATTTGAATGGGAAACTCGCCTGAAACAAAGTATAGGTTTTCATTATGTGAATAATTTTAAAATCTTAGCTCAAACGGCTGCAAAACCTGTTTGCCCAGCACGGGGATATTGAGTTCTATAAGATAAAGCCATAAACATGTGTTTCTGAGTCTTCTATCAAAAGTTACAGCGATTTATATGAAGTTGTTCAAAAGCGCTTTATTTCGCCAAGACAGTGTGTTTCTCACTGTTACATGCATTTGAATGGGAAACTCGCCTGAAACAAAGTATAGGTTTTCATTATGTGAATAATTTTAAAATCTTAGCTCAAACGGCTGCAAAACCTGTTTGCCCAGCACGGGGATATTGAGTTCTATAAGATAAAGCCATAAACATGTGTTTCTGAGTCTTCTATCAAAAGTTACAGCGATTTATATGAAGTTGTACAAAAATGCTTTCTTTCGCCAAGACAATGCGTTTCTCACTGTTACATGCATTTGAATGGGAAACTCGCCTGAAACAAAGTATAGGTTTTCATTATGTGAATAATTTTAAAATCTTAGCTCAAACGGCTGCAAAACCTGTTTGCCCAGCACGGGGATATTGAGTTCTATAAGATAAAGCCATAAACATGTGTTTCTGAGTCTTCTATCAAAAGTTACAGCGATTTATATGAAGTTGTACGAAAACGCTTTATTTCGCCAAGACAATGCGTTTCTCACTGTTACATGCATTTGAATGGGAAACTCGCCTGAAACAAAGTATAGGTTTTCATTATGTGAATAATTTTAAAATCTTAGCTCAAACGGCTGCAAAACCTGTTTGCCCAGCACGGGGATATTGAGTTCTATAAGATAAAGCCATAAACATGTGTTTCTGAGTCTTCTATCAAAAGTTACAGCGATTTATATGAAGTTGTTCAAAAGCGCTTTATTTCGCCAAGACAGTGTGTTTCTCACTGTTACATGCATTTGAATGGGAAACTCGCCTGAAACAAAGTATAGGTTTTCATTATGTGAATAATTTTAAAATCTTAGCTCAAACGGCTGCAAAACCTGTTTGCCCAGCACGGGGATATTGAGTTCTATAAGATAAAGCCATAAACATGTTTGTCTGAGTCTTCTATCAAAAGTTACAGCGATTTATATGAAGTTGTACAAAAATGCTTTCTTTCGCCAAGACAATGCGTTTCTCACTGTTACATGCATTTGAATGGGAAACTCGCCTGAAACAAAGTATAGGTTTTCATTATGTGAATAATTTTAAAATCTTAGCTCAAACGGCTGCAAAACCTGTTTGCCCAGCACGGGGATATTGAGTTCTATAAGATAAAGCCATAAACATGTGTTTCTGAGTCTTCTATCAAAAGTTACAGCGATTTATATGAAGTTGTACGAAAACGCTTTATTTCGCCAAGACAATGCGTTTCTCACTGTTACATGCATTTGAATGGGAAACTCGCCTGAAACAAAGTATAGGTTTTCATTATGTGAATAATTTTAAAATCTTAGCTCAAACGGCTGCAAAACCTGTTTGCCCAGCACGGGGATATTGAGTTCTATAAGATAAAGCCATAAACATGTGTTTCTGAGTCTTCTATCAAAAGTTACAGCGATTTATATGAAGTTGTACGAAAACGCTTTATTTCGCCAAGACAATGCGTTTCTCACTGTTACATGCATTTGAATGGGAAACTCGCCTGAAACAAAGTATAGGTTTTCATTATGTGAATAATTTTAAAATCTTAGCTCAAACGGCTGCAAAACCTGTTTGCCCAGCACGGGGATATTGAGTTCTATAAGATAAAGCCATAAACATGTTTGTCTGAGTCTTCTATCAAAAGTTACAGCGATTTATATGAAGTTGTACAAAAATGCTTTCTTTCGCCAAGACAATGCGTTTCTCACTGTTACATGCATTTGAATGGGAAACTCGCCTGAAACAAAGTATAGGTTTTCATTATGTGAATAATTTTAAAATCTTAGCTCAAACGGCTGCAAAACCTGTTTGCCCAGCACGGGGATATTGAGTTCTATAAGATAAAGCCATAAACATGTGTTTCTGAGTCTTCTATCAAAAGTTACAGCGATTTATATGAAGTTGTACGAAAACGCTTTATTTCGCCAAGACAATGCGTTTCTCACTGTTACATGCATTTGAATGGGAAACTCGCCTGAAACAAAGTATAGGTTTTCATTATGTGAATAATTTTAAAATCTTAGCTCAAACGGCTGCAAAACCTGTTTGCCCAGCACGGGGATATTGAGTTCTATAAGATAAAGCCATAAACATGTGTTTCTGAGTCTTCTATCAAAAGTTACAGCGATTTATATGAAGTTGTTCAAAAGCGCTTTATTTCGCCAAGACAGTGTGTTTCTCACTGTTACATGCATTTGAATGGGAAACTCGCCTGAAACAAAGTATAGGTTTTCATTATGTGAATAATTTTAAAATCTTAGCTCAAACGGCTGCAAAACCTGTTTGCCCAGCACGGGGATATTGAGTTCTATAAGATAAAGCCATAAACATGTTTGTCTGAGTCTTCTATCAAAAGTTACAGCGATTTATATGAAGTTGTACAAAAATGCTTTCTTTCGCCAAGACAATGCGTTTCTCACTGTTACATGCATTTGAATGGGAAACTCGCCTGAAACAAAGTATAGGTTTTCATTATGTGAATAATTTTAAAATCTTAGCTCAAACGGCTGCAAAACCTGTTTGCCCAGCACGGGGATATTGAGTTCTATAAGATAAAGCCATAAACATGTGTTTCTGAGTCTTCTATCAAAAGTTACAGCGATTTATATGAAGTTGTACGAAAACGCTTTATTTCGCCAAGACAATGCGTTTCTCACTGTTACATGCATTTGAATGGGAAACTCGCCTGAAACAAAGTATAGGTTTTCATTATGTGAATAATTTTAAAATCTTAGCTCAAACGGCTGCAAAACCTGTTTGCCCAGCACGGGGATATTGAGTTCTATAAGATAAAGCCATAAACATGTGTTTCTGAGTCTTCTATCAAAAGTTACAGCGATTTATATGAAGTTGTACGAAAACGCTTTATTTCGCCAAGACAATGCGTTTCTCACTGTTACATGCATTTGAATGGGAAACTCGCCTGAAACAAAGTATAGGTTTTCATTATGTGAATAATTTTAAAATCTTAGCTCAAACGGCTGCAAAACCTGTTTGCCCAGCACGGGGATATTGAGTTCTATAAGATAAAGCCATAAACATGTTTGTCTGAGTCTTCTATCAAAAGTTACAGCGATTTATATGAAGTTGTACAAAAATGCTTTCTTTCGCCAAGACAATGCGTTTCTCACTGTTACATGCATTTGAATGGGAAACTCGCCTGAAACAAAGTATAGGTTTTCATTATGTGAATAATTTTAAAATCTTAGCTCAAACGGCTGCAAAACCTGTTTGCCCAGCACGGGGATATTGAGTTCTATAAGATAAAGCCATAAACATGTGTTTCTGAGTCTTCTATCAAAAGTTACAGCGATTTATATGAAGTTGTACGAAAACGCTTTATTTCGCCAAGACAATGCGTTTCTCACTGTTACATGCATTTGAATGGGAAACTCGCCTGAAACAAAGTATAGGTTTTCATTATGTGAATAATTTTAAAATCTTAGCTCAAACGGCTGCAAAACCTGTTTGCCCAGCACGGGGATATTGAGTTCTATAAGATAAAGCCATAAACATGTGTTTCTGAGTCTTCTATCAAAAGTTACAGCGATTTATATGAAGTTGTACGAAAACGCTTTATTTCGCCAAGACAATGCGTTTCTCACTGTTACATGCATTTGAATGGGAAACTCGCCTGAAACAAAGTATAGGTTTTCATTATGTGAATAATTTTAAAATCTTAGCTCAAACGGCTGCAAAACCTGTTTGCCCAGCACGGGGATATTGAGTTCTATAAGATAAAGCCATAAACATGTGTTTCTGAGTCTTCTATCAAAAGTTACAGCGATTTATATGAAGTTGTACGAAAACGCTTTATTTCGCCAAGACAATGCGTTTCTCACTGTTACATGCATTTGAATGGGAAACTCGCCTGAAACAAAGTATAGGTTTTCATTATGTGAATAATTTTAAAATCTTAGCTCAAACGGCTGCAAAACCTGTTTGCCCAGCACGGGGATATTGAGTTCTATAAGATAAAGCCATAAACATGTTTGTCTGAGTCTTCTATCAAAAGTTACAGCGATTTATATGAAGTTGTACAAAAATGCTTTCTTTCGCCAAGACAATGCGTTTCTCACTGTTACATGCATTTGAATGGGAAACTCGCCTGAAACAAAGTATAGGTTTTCATTATGTGAATAATTTTAAAATCTTAGCTCAAACGGCTGCAAAACCTGTTTGCCCAGCACGGGGATATTGAGTTCTATAAGATAAAGCCATAAACATGTGTTTCTGAGTCTTCTATCAAAAGTTACAGCGATTTATATGAAGTTGTACGAAAATGCTTTCTTTCGCCAAGACAGTGTGTTTCTCACTGTTACATGCATTTGAATGGGAAACTCGCCTGAAACAAAGTATAGGTTTTCATTATGTGAATAATTTTAAAATCTTAGCTCAAACGGCTGCAAAACCTGTTTGCCCAGCACGGGGATATTGAGTTCTATAAGATAAAGCCATAAACATGTGTTTCTGAGTCTTCTATCAAAAGTTACAGCGATTTATATGAAGTTGTACGAAAACGCTTTATTTCGCCAAGACAATGCGTTTCTCACTGTTACATGCATTTGAATGGGAAACTCGCCTGAAACAAAGTATAGGTTTTCATTATGTGAATAATTTTAAAATCTTAGCTCAAACGGCTGCAAAACCTGTTTGCCCAGCACGGGGATATTGAGTTCTATAAGATAAAGCCATAAACATGTTTGTCTGAGTCTTCTATCAAAAGTTACAGCGATTTATATGAAGTTGTACGAAAACGCTTTATTTCGCCAAGACAATGCGTTTCTCACTGTTACATGCATTTGAATGGGAAACTCGCCTGAAACAAAGTATAGGTTTTCATTATGTGAATAATTTTAAAATCTTAGCTCAAACGGCTGCAAAACCTGTTTGCCCAGCACGGGGATATTGAGTTCTATAAGATAAAGCCATAAACATGTGTTTCTGAGTCTTCTATCAAAAGTTACAGCGATTTATATGAAGTTGTTCAAAAGCGCTTTATTTCGCCAAGACAGTGTGTTTCTCACTGTTACATGCATTTGAATGGGAAACTCGCCTGAAACAAAGTATAGGTTTTCATTATGTGAATAATTTTAAAATCTTAGCTCAAACGGCTGCAAAACCTGTTTGCCCAGCACGGGGATATTGAGTTCTATAAGATAAAGCCATAAACATGTGTTTCTGAGTCTTCTATCAAAAGTTACAGCGATTTATATGAAGTTGTTCAAAAGCGCTTTATTTCGCCAAGACAGTGTGTTTCTCACTGTTACATGCATTTGAATGGGAAACTCGCCTGAAACAAAGTATAGGTTTTCATTATGTGAATAATTTTAAAATCTTAGCTCAAACGGCTGCAAAACCTGTTTGCCCAGCACGGGGATATTGAGTTCTATAAGATAAAGCCATAAACATGTTTGTCTGAGTCTTCTATCAAAAGTTACAGCGATTTATATGAAGTTGTACAAAAATGCTTTCTTTCGCCAAGACAATGCGTTTCTCACTGTTACATGCATTTGAATGGGAAACTCGCCTGAAACAAAGTATAGGTTTTCATTATGTGAATAATTTTAAAATCTTAGCTCAAACGGCTGCAAAACCTGTTTGCCCAGCACGGGGATATTGAGTTCTATCAGATAAAGCCATAAACATGTGTTTCTGAGTCTTCTATCAAAAGTTACAGCGATTTATATGAAGTTGTACGAAAACGCTTTATTTCGCCAAGACAATGCGTTTCTCACTGTTACATGCATTTGAATGGGAAACTCGCCTGAAACAAAGTATAGGTTTTCATTATGTGAATAATTTTAAAATCTTAGCTCAAACGGCTGCAAAACCTGTTTGCCCAGCACGGGGATATTGAGTTCTATAAGATAAAGCCATAAACATGTGTTTCTGAGTCTTCTATCAAAAGTTACAGCGATTTATATGAAGTTGTACGAAAACGCTTTATTTCGCCAAGACAATGCGTTTCTCACTGTTACATGCATTTGAATGGGAAACTCGCCTGAAACAAAGTATAGGTTTTCATTATGTGAATAATTTTAAAATCTTAGCTCAAACGGCTGCAAAACCTGTTTGCCCAGCACGGGGATATTGAGTTCTATAAGATAAAGCCATAAACATGTTTGTCTGAGTCTTCTATCAAAAGTTACAGCGATTTATATGAAGTTGTACAAAAATGCTTTCTTTCGCCAAGACAATGCGTTTCTCACTGTTACATGCATTTGAATGGGAAACTCGCCTGAAACAAAGTATAGGTTTTCATTATGTGAATAATTTTAAAATCTTAGCTCAAACGGCTGCAAAACCTGTTTGCCCAGCACGGGGATATTGAGTTCTATAAGATAAAGCCATAAACATGTGTTTCTGAGTCTTCTATCAAAAGTTACAGCGATTTATATGAAGTTGTACAAAAACGCTTTATTTCGCCAAGACAATGCGTTTCTCACTGTTACATGCATTTGAATGGGAAACTCGCCTGAAACAAAGTATAGGTTTTCATTATGTGAATAATTTTAAAATCTTAGCTCAAACGGCTGCAAAACCTGTTTGCCCAGCACGGGGATATTGAGTTCTATAAGATAAAGCCATAAACATGTGTTTCTGAGTCTTCTATCAAAAGTTACAGCGATTTATATGAAGTTGTTCAAAAGCGCTTTATTTCGCCAAGACAGTGTGTTTCTCACTGTTACATGCATTTGAATGGGAAACTCGCCTGAAACAAAGTATAGGTTTTCATTATGTGAATAATTTTAAAATCTTAGCTCAAACGGCTGCAAAACCTGTTTGCCCAGCACGGGGATATTGAGTTCTATAAGATAAAGCCATAAACATGTTTGTCTGAGTCTTCTATCAAAAGTTACAGCGATTTATATGAAGTTGTACAAAAATGCTTTATTTCGCCAAGACAATGCGTTTCTCACTGTTACATGCATTTGAATGGGAAACTCGCCTGAAACAAAGTATAGGTTTTCATTATGTGAATAATTTTAAAATCTTAGCTCAAACGGCTGCAAAACCTGTTTGCCCAGCACGGGGATATTGAGTTCTATAAGATAAAGCCATAAACATGTGTTTCTGAGTCTTCTATCAAAAGTTACAGCGATTTATATGAAGTTGTACGAAAACGCTTTATTTCGCCAAGACAATGCGTTTCTCACTGTTACATGCATTTGAATGGGAAACTCGCCTGAAACAAAGTATAGGTTTTCATTATGTGAATAATTTTAAAATCTTAGCTCAAACGGCTGCAAAACCTGTTTGCCCAGCACGGGGATATTGAGTTCTATAAGATAAAGCCATAAACATGTGTTTCTGAGTCTTCTATCAAAAGTTACAGCGATTTATATGAAGTTGTACGAAAACGCTTTATTTCGCCAAGACAATGCGTTTCTCACTGTTACATGCATTTGAATGGGAAACTCGCCTGAAACAAAGTATAGGTTTTCATTATGTGAATAATTTTAAAATCTTAGCTCAAACGGCTGCAAAACCTGTTTGCCCAGCACGGGGATATTGAGTTCTATAAGATAAAGCCATAAACATGTGTTTCTGAGTCTTCTATCAAAAGTTACAGCGATTTATATGAAGTTGTACGAAAACGCTTTATTTCGCCAAGACAATGCGTTTCTCACTGTTACATGCATTTGAATGGGAAACTCGCCTGAAACAAAGTATAGGTTTTCATTATGTGAATAATTTTAAAATCTTAGCTCAAACGGCTGCAAAACCTGTTTGCCCAGCACGGGGATATTGAGTTCTATAAGATAAAGCCATAAACATGTTTGTCTGAGTCTTCTATCAAAAGTTACAGCGATTTATATGAAGTTGTACAAAAATGCTTTCTTTCGCCAAGACAATGCGTTTCTCACTGTTACATGCATTTGAATGGGAAACTCGCCTGAAACAAAGTATAGGTTTTCATTATGTGAATAATTTTAAAATCTTAGCTCAAACGGCTGCAAAACCTGTTTGCCCAGCACGGGGATATTGAGTTCTATAAGATAAAGCCATAAACATGTGTTTCTGAGTCTTCTATCAAAAGTTACAGCGATTTATATGAAGTTGTACGAAAATGCTTTCTTTCGCCAAGACAGTGTGTTTCTCACTGTTACATGCATTTGAATGGGAAACTCGCCTGAAACAAAGTATAGGTTTTCATTATGTGAATAATTTTAAAATCTTAGCTCAAACGGCTGCAAAACCTGTTTGCCCAGCACGGGGATATTGAGTTCTATAAGATAAAGCCATAAACATGTGTTTCTGAGTCTTCTATCAAAAGTTACAGCGATTTATATGAAGTTGTACGAAAACGCTTTATTTCGCCAAGACAATGCGTTTCTCACTGTTACATGCATTTGAATGGGAAACTCGCCTGAAACAAAGTATAGGTTTTCATTATGTGAATAATTTTAAAATCTTAGCTCAAACGGCTGCAAAACCTGTTTGCCCAGCACGGGGATATTGAGTTCTATAAGATAAAGCCATAAACATGTTTGTCTGAGTCTTCTATCAAAAGTTACAGCGATTTATATGAAGTTGTACGAAAACGCTTTATTTCGCCAAGACAATGCGTTTCTCACTGTTACATGCATTTGAATGGGAAACTCGCCTGAAACAAAGTATAGGTTTTCATTATGTGAATAATTTTAAAATCTTAGCTCAAACGGCTGCAAAACCTGTTTGCCCAGCACGGGGATATTGAGTTCTATAAGATAAAGCCATAAACATGTGTTTCTGAGTCTTCTATCAAAAGTTACAGCGATTTATATGAAGTTGTTCAAAAGCGCTTTATTTCGCCAAGACAGTGTGTTTCTCACTGTTACATGCATTTGAATGGGAAACTCGCCTGAAACAAAGTATAGGTTTTCATTATGTGAATAATTTTAAAATCTTAGCTCAAACGGCTGCAAAACCTGTTTGCCCAGCACGGGGATATTGAGTTCTATAAGATAAAGCCATAAACATGTGTTTCTGAGTCTTCTATCAAAAGTTACAGCGATTTATATGAAGTTGTTCAAAAGCGCTTTATTTCGCCAAGACAGTGTGTTTCTCACTGTTACATGCATTTGAATGGGAAACTCGCCTGAAACAAAGTATAGGTTTTCATTATGTGAATAATTTTAAAATCTTAGCTCAAACGGCTGCAAAACCTGTTTGCCCAGCACGGGGATATTGAGTTCTATAAGATAAAGCCATAAACATGTTTGTCTGAGTCTTCTATCAAAAGTTACAGCGATTTATATGAAGTTGTACAAAAATGCTTTCTTTCGCCAAGACAATGCGTTTCTCACTGTTACATGCATTTGAATGGGAAACTCGCCTGAAACAAAGTATAGGTTTTCATTATGTGAATAATTTTAAAATCTTAGCTCAAACGGCTGCAAAACCTGTTTGCCCAGCACGGGGATATTGAGTTCTATAAGATAAAGCCATAAACATGTGTTTCTGAGTCTTCTATCAAAAGTTACAGCGATTTATATGAAGTTGTACGAAAACGCTTTATTTCGCCAAGACAATGCGTTTCTCACTGTTACATGCATTTGAATGGGAAACTCGCCTGAAACAAAGTATAGGTTTTCATTATGTGAATAATTTTAAAATCTTAGCTCAAACGGCTGCAAAACCTGTTTGCCCAGCACGGGGATATTGAGTTCTATAAGATAAAGCCATAAACATGTGTTTCTGAGTCTTCTATCAAAAGTTACAGCGATTTATATGAAGTTGTACGAAAACGCTTTATTTCGCCAAGACAATGCGTTTCTCACTGTTACATGCATTTGAATGGGAAACTCGCCTGAAACAAAGTATAGGTTTTCATTATGTGAATAATTTTAAAATCTTAGCTCAAACGGCTGCAAAACCTGTTTGCCCAGCACGGGGATATTGAGTTCTATAAGATAAAGCCATAAACATGTTTGTCTGAGTCTTCTATCAAAAGTTACAGCGATTTATATGAAGTTGTACAAAAATGCTTTCTTTCGCCAAGACAATGCGTTTCTCACTGTTACATGCATTTGAATGGGAAACTCGCCTGAAACAAAGTATAGGTTTTCATTATGTGAATAATTTTAAAATCTTAGCTCAAACGGCTGCAAAACCTGTTTGCCCAGCACGGGGATATTGAGTTCTATAAGATAAAGCCATAAACATGTGTTTCTGAGTCTTCTATCAAAAGTTACAGCGATTTATATGAAGTTGTACGAAAACGCTTTATTTCGCCAAGACAATGCGTTTCTCACTGTTACATGCATTTGAATGGGAAACTCGCCTGAAACAAAGTATAGGTTTTCATTATGTGAATAATTTTAAAATCTTAGCTCAAACGGCTGCAAAACCTGTTTGCCCAGCACGGGGATATTGAGTTCTATAAGATAAAGCCATAAACATGTGTTTCTGAGTCTTCTATCAAAAGTTACAGCGATTTATATGAAGTTGTACGAAAACGCTTTATTTCGCCAAGACAATGCGTTTCTCACTGTTACATGCATTTGAATGGGAAACTCGCCTGAAACAAAGTATAGGTTTTCATTATGTGAATAATTTTAAAATCTTAGCTCAAACGGCTGCAAAACCTGTTTGCCCAGCACGGGGATATTGAGTTCTATAAGATAAAGCCATAAACATGTGTTTCTGAGTCTTCTATCAAAAGTTACAGCGATTTATATGAAGTTGTACGAAAACGCTTTATTTCGCCAAGACAATGCGTTTCTCACTGTTACATGCATTTGAATGGGAAACTCGCCTGAAACAAAGTATAGGTTTTCATTATGTGAATAATTTTAAAATCTTAGCTCAAACGGCTGCAAAACCTGTTTGCCCAGCACGGGGATATTGAGTTCTATAAGATAAAGCCATAAACATGTTTGTCTGAGTCTTCTATCAAAAGTTACAGCGATTTATATGAAGTTGTACAAAAATGCTTTCTTTCGCCAAGACAATGCGTTTCTCACTGTTACATGCATTTGAATGGGAAACTCGCCTGAAACAAAGTATAGGTTTTCATTATGTGAATAATTTTAAAATCTTAGCTCAAACGGCTGCAAAACCTGTTTGCCCAGCACGGGGATATTGAGTTCTATAAGATAAAGCCATAAACATGTGTTTCTGAGTCTTCTATCAAAAGTTACAGCGATTTATATGAAGTTGTACGAAAATGCTTTCTTTCGCCAAGACAGTGTGTTTCTCACTGTTACATGCATTTGAATGGGAAACTCGCCTGAAACAAAGTATAGGTTTTCATTATGTGAATAATTTTAAAATCTTAGCTCAAACGGCTGCAAAACCTGTTTGCCCAGCACGGGGATATTGAGTTCTATAAGATAAAGCCATAAACATGTGTTTCTGAGTCTTCTATCAAAAGTTACAGCGATTTATATGAAGTTGTACGAAAACGCTTTATTTCGCCAAGACAATGCGTTTCTCACTGTTACATGCATTTGAATGGGAAACTCGCCTGAAACAAAGTATAGGTTTTCATTATGTGAATAATTTTAAAATCTTAGCTCAAACGGCTGCAAAACCTGTTTGCCCAGCACGGGGATATTGAGTTCTATAAGATAAAGCCATAAACATGTTTGTCTGAGTCTTCTATCAAAAGTTACAGCGATTTATATGAAGTTGTACGAAAACGCTTTATTTCGCCAAGACAATGCGTTTCTCACTGTTACATGCATTTGAATGGGAAACTCGCCTGAAACAAAGTATAGGTTTTCATTATGTGAATAATTTTAAAATCTTAGCTCAAACGGCTGCAAAACCTGTTTGCCCAGCACGGGGATATTGAGTTCTATAAGATAAAGCCATAAACATGTGTTTCTGAGTCTTCTATCAAAAGTTACAGCGATTTATATGAAGTTGTTCAAAAGCGCTTTATTTCGCCAAGACAGTGTGTTTCTCACTGTTACATGCATTTGAATGGGAAACTCGCCTGAAACAAAGTATAGGTTTTCATTATGTGAATAATTTTAAAATCTTAGCTCAAACGGCTGCAAAACCTGTTTGCCCAGCACGGGGATATTGAGTTCTATAAGATAAAGCCATAAACATGTGTTTCTGAGTCTTCTATCAAAAGTTACAGCGATTTATATGAAGTTGTTCAAAAGCGCTTTATTTCGCCAAGACAGTGTGTTTCTCACTGTTACATGCATTTGAATGGGAAACTCGCCTGAAACAAAGTATAGGTTTTCATTATGTGAATAATTTTAAAATCTTAGCTCAAACGGCTGCAAAACCTGTTTGCCCAGCACGGGGATATTGAGTTCTATAAGATAAAGCCATAAACATGTTTGTCTGAGTCTTCTATCAAAAGTTACAGCGATTTATATGAAGTTGTACAAAAATGCTTTCTTTCGCCAAGACAATGCGTTTCTCACTGTTACATGCATTTGAATGGGAAACTCGCCTGAAACAAAGTATAGGTTTTCATTATGTGAATAATTTTAAAATCTTAGCTCAAACGGCTGCAAAACCTGTTTGCCCAGCACGGGGATATTGAGTTCTATAAGATAAAGCCATAAACATGTGTTTCTGAGTCTTCTATCAAAAGTTACAGCGATTTATATGAAGTTGTACGAAAACGCTTTATTTCGCCAAGACAATGCGTTTCTCACTGTTACATGCATTTGAATGGGAAACTCGCCTGAAACAAAGTATAGGTTTTCATTATGTGAATAATTTTAAAATCTTAGCTCAAACGGCTGCAAAACCTGTTTGCCCAGCACGGGGATATTGAGTTCTATAAGATAAAGCCATAAACATGTGTTTCTGAGTCTTCTATCAAAAGTTACAGCGATTTATATGAAGTTGTACGAAAACGCTTTATTTCGCCAAGACAATGCGTTTCTCACTGTTACATGCATTTGAATGGGAAACTCGCCTGAAACAAAGTATAGGTTTTCATTATGTGAATAATTTTAAAATCTTAGCTCAAACGGCTGCAAAACCTGTTTGCCCAGCACGGGGATATTGAGTTCTATAAGATAAAGCCATAAACATGTTTGTCTGAGTCTTCTATCAAAAGTTACAGCGATTTATATGAAGTTGTACAAAAATGCTTTCTTTCGCCAAGACAATGCGTTTCTCACTGTTACATGCATTTGAATGGGAAACTCGCCTGAAACAAAGTATAGGTTTTCATTATGTGAATAATTTTAAAATCTTAGCTCAAACGGCTGCAAAACCTGTTTGCCCAGCACGGGGATATTGAGTTCTATAAGATAAAGCCATAAACATGTGTTTCTGAGTCTTCTATCAAAAGTTACAGCGATTTATATGAAGTTGTACGAAAACGCTTTATTTCGCCAAGACAATGCGTTTCTCACTGTTACATGCATTTGAATGGGAAACTCGCCTGAAACAAAGTATAGGTTTTCATTATGTGAATAATTTTAAAATCTTAGCTCAAACGGCTGCAAAACCTGTTTGCCCAGCACGGGGATATTGAGTTCTATAAGATAAAGCCATAAACATGTGTTTCTGAGTCTTCTATCAAAAGTTACAGCGATTTATATGAAGTTGTACGAAAACGCTTTATTTCGCCAAGACAATGCGTTTCTCACTGTTACATGCATTTGAATGGGAAACTCGCCTGAAACAAAGTATAGGTTTTCATTATGTGAATAATTTTAAAATCTTAGCTCAAACGGCTGCAAAACCTGTTTGCCCAGCACGGGGATATTGAGTTCTATAAGATAAAGCCATAAACATGTGTTTCTGAGTCTTCTATCAAAAGTTACAGCGATTTATATGAAGTTGTACGAAAACGCTTTATTTCGCCAAGACAATGCGTTTCTCACTGTTACATGCATTTGAATGGGAAACTCGCCTGAAACAAAGTATAGGTTTTCATTATGTGAATAATTTTAAAATCTTAGCTCAAACGGCTGCAAAACCTGTTTGCCCAGCACGGGGATATTGAGTTCTATAAGATAAAGCCATAAACATGTTTGTCTGAGTCTTCTATCAAAAGTTACAGCGATTTATATGAAGTTGTACAAAAATGCTTTCTTTCGCCAAGACAATGCGTTTCTCACTGTTACATGCATTTGAATGGGAAACTCGCCTGAAACAAAGTATAGGTTTTCATTATGTGAATAATTTTAAAATCTTAGCTCAAACGGCTGCAAAACCTGTTTGCCCAGCACGGGGATATTGAGTTCTATAAGATAAAGCCATAAACATGTGTTTCTGAGTCTTCTATCAAAAGTTACAGCGATTTATATGAAGTTGTACGAAAATGCTTTCTTTCGCCAAGACAGTGTGTTTCTCACTGTTACATGCATTTGAATGGGAAACTCGCCTGAAACAAAGTATAGGTTTTCATTATGTGAATAATTTTAAAATCTTAGCTCAAACGGCTGCAAAACCTGTTTGCCCAGCACGGGGATATTGAGTTCTATAAGATAAAGCCATAAACATGTGTTTCTGAGTCTTCTATCAAAAGTTACAGCGATTTATATGAAGTTGTACGAAAACGCTTTATTTCGCCAAGACAATGCGTTTCTCACTGTTACATGCATTTGAATGGGAAACTCGCCTGAAACAAAGTATAGGTTTTCATTATGTGAATAATTTTAAAATCTTAGCTCAAACGGCTGCAAAACCTGTTTGCCCAGCACGGGGATATTGAGTTCTATAAGATAAAGCCATAAACATGTTTGTCTGAGTCTTCTATCAAAAGTTACAGCGATTTATATGAAGTTGTACGAAAACGCTTTATTTCGCCAAGACAATGCGTTTCTCACTGTTACATGCATTTGAATGGGAAACTCGCCTGAAACAAAGTATAGGTTTTCATTATGTGAATAATTTTAAAATCTTAGCTCAAACGGCTGCAAAACCTGTTTGCCCAGCACGGGGATATTGAGTTCTATAAGATAAAGCCATAAACATGTGTTTCTGAGTCTTCTATCAAAAGTTACAGCGATTTATATGAAGTTGTTCAAAAGCGCTTTATTTCGCCAAGACAGTGTGTTTCTCACTGTTACATGCATTTGAATGGGAAACTCGCCTGAAACAAAGTATAGGTTTTCATTATGTGAATAATTTTAAAATCTTAGCTCAAACGGCTGCAAAACCTGTTTGCCCAGCACGGGGATATTGAGTTCTATAAGATAAAGCCATAAACATGTGTTTCTGAGTCTTCTATCAAAAGTTACAGCGATTTATATGAAGTTGTTCAAAAGCGCTTTATTTCGCCAAGACAGTGTGTTTCTCACTGTTACATGCATTTGAATGGGAAACTCGCCTGAAACAAAGTATAGGTTTTCATTATGTGAATAATTTTAAAATCTTAGCTCAAACGGCTGCAAAACCTGTTTGCCCAGCACGGGGATATTGAGTTCTATAAGATAAAGCCATAAACATGTTTGTCTGAGTCTTCTATCAAAAGTTACAGCGATTTATATGAAGTTGTACAAAAATGCTTTCTTTCGCCAAGACAATGCGTTTCTCACTGTTACATGCATTTGAATGGGAAACTCGCCTGAAACAAAGTATAGGTTTTCATTATGTGAATAATTTTAAAATCTTAGCTCAAACGGCTGCAAAACCTGTTTGCCCAGCACGGGGATATTGAGTTCTATCAGATAAAGCCATAAACATGTGTTTCTGAGTCTTCTATCAAAAGTTACAGCGATTTATATGAAGTTGTACGAAAACGCTTTATTTCGCCAAGACAATGCGTTTCTCACTGTTACATGCATTTGAATGGGAAACTCGCCTGAAACAAAGTATAGGTTTTCATTATGTGAATAATTTTAAAATCTTAGCTCAAACGGCTGCAAAACCTGTTTGCCCAGCACGGGGATATTGAGTTCTATAAGATAAAGCCATAAACATGTGTTTCTGAGTCTTCTATCAAAAGTTACAGCGATTTATATGAAGTTGTACGAAAACGCTTTATTTCGCCAAGACAATGCGTTTCTCACTGTTACATGCATTTGAATGGGAAACTCGCCTGAAACAAAGTATAGGTTTTCATTATGTGAATAATTTTAAAATCTTAGCTCAAACGGCTGCAAAACCTGTTTGCCCAGCACGGGGATATTGAGTTCTATAAGATAAAGCCATAAACATGTTTGTCTGAGTCTTCTATCAAAAGTTACAGCGATTTATATGAAGTTGTACAAAAATGCTTTCTTTCGCCAAGACAATGCGTTTCTCACTGTTACATGCATTTGAATGGGAAACTCGCCTGAAACAAAGTATAGGTTTTCATTATGTGAATAATTTTAAAATCTTAGCTCAAACGGCTGCAAAACCTGTTTGCCCAGCACGGGGATATTGAGTTCTATAAGATAAAGCCATAAACATGTGTTTCTGAGTCTTCTATCAAAAGTTACAGCGATTTATATGAAGTTGTACGAAAACGCTTTATTTCGCCAAGACAATGCGTTTCTCACTGTTACATGCATTTGAATGGGAAACTCGCCTGAAACAAAGTATAGGTTTTCATTATGTGAATAATTTTAAAATCTTAGCTCAAACGGCTGCAAAACCTGTTTGCCCAGCACGGGGATATTGAGTTCTATAAGATAAAGCCATAAACATGTGTTTCTGAGTCTTCTATCAAAAGTTACAGCGATTTATATGAAGTTGTTCAAAAGCGCTTTATTTCGCCAAGACAGTGTGTTTCTCACTGTTACATGCATTTGAATGGGAAACTCGCCTGAAACAAAGTATAGGTTTTCATTATGTGAATAATTTTAAAATCTTAGCTCAAACGGCTGCAAAACCTGTTTGCCCAGCACGGGGATATTGAGTTCTATAAGATAAAGCCATAAACATGTTTGTCTGAGTCTTCTATCAAAAGTTACAGCGATTTATATGAAGTTGTACAAAAATGCTTTATTTCGCCAAGACAATGCGTTTCTCACTGTTACATGCATTTGAATGGGAAACTCGCCTGAAACAAAGTATAGGTTTTCATTATGTGAATAATTTTAAAATCTTAGCTCAAACGGCTGCAAAACCTGTTTGCCCAGCACGGGGATATTGAGTTCTATAAGATAAAGCCATAAACATGTGTTTCTGAGTCTTCTATCAAAAGTTACAGCGATTTATATGAAGTTGTACGAAAACGCTTTATTTCGCCAAGACAATGCGTTTCTCACTGTTACATGCATTTGAATGGGAAACTCGCCTGAAACAAAGTATAGGTTTTCATTATGTGAATAATTTTAAAATCTTAGCTCAAACGGCTGCAAAACCTGTTTGCCCAGCACGGGGATATTGAGTTCTATAAGATAAAGCCATAAACATGTGTTTCTGAGTCTTCTATCAAAAGTTACAGCGATTTATATGAAGTTGTACGAAAACGCTTTATTTCGCCAAGACAATGCGTTTCTCACTGTTACATGCATTTGAATGGGAAACTCGCCTGAAACAAAGTATAGGTTTTCATTATGTGAATAATTTTAAAATCTTAGCTCAAACGGCTGCAAAACCTGTTTGCCCAGCACGGGGATATTGAGTTCTATAAGATAAAGCCATAAACATGTGTTTCTGAGTCTTCTATCAAAAGTTACAGCGATTTATATGAAGTTGTACGAAAACGCTTTATTTCGCCAAGACAATGCGTTTCTCACTGTTACATGCATTTGAATGGGAAACTCGCCTGAAACAAAGTATAGGTTTTCATTATGTGAATAATTTTAAAATCTTAGCTCAAACGGCTGCAAAACCTGTTTGCCCAGCACGGGGATATTGAGTTCTATAAGATAAAGCCATAAACATGTTTGTCTGAGTCTTCTATCAAAAGTTACAGCGATTTATATGAAGTTGTACAAAAATGCTTTCTTTCGCCAAGACAATGCGTTTCTCACTGTTACATGCATTTGAATGGGAAACTCGCCTGAAACAAAGTATAGGTTTTCATTATGTGAATAATTTTAAAATCTTAGCTCAAACGGCTGCAAAACCTGTTTGCCCAGCACGGGGATATTGAGTTCTATAAGATAAAGCCATAAACATGTGTTTCTGAGTCTTCTATCAAAAGTTACAGCGATTTATATGAAGTTGTACGAAAATGCTTTCTTTCGCCAAGACAGTGTGTTTCTCACTGTTACATGCATTTGAATGGGAAACTCGCCTGAAACAAAGTATAGGTTTTCATTATGTGAATAATTTTAAAATCTTAGCTCAAACGGCTGCAAAACCTGTTTGCCCAGCACGGGGATATTGAGTTCTATAAGATAAAGCCATAAACATGTGTTTCTGAGTCTTCTATCAAAAGTTACAGCGATTTATATGAAGTTGTACGAAAACGCTTTATTTCGCCAAGACAATGCGTTTCTCACTGTTACATGCATTTGAATGGGAAACTCGCCTGAAACAAAGTATAGGTTTTCATTATGTGAATAATTTTAAAATCTTAGCTCAAACGGCTGCAAAACCTGTTTGCCCAGCACGGGGATATTGAGTTCTATAAGATAAAGCCATAAACATGTTTGTCTGAGTCTTCTATCAAAAGTTACAGCGATTTATATGAAGTTGTACGAAAACGCTTTATTTCGCCAAGACAATGCGTTTCTCACTGTTACATGCATTTGAATGGGAAACTCGCCTGAAACAAAGTATAGGTTTTCATTATGTGAATAATTTTAAAATCTTAGCTCAAACGGCTGCAAAACCTGTTTGCCCAGCACGGGGATATTGAGTTCTATAAGATAAAGCCATAAACATGTGTTTCTGAGTCTTCTATCAAAAGTTACAGCGATTTATATGAAGTTGTTCAAAAGCGCTTTATTTCGCCAAGACAGTGTGTTTCTCACTGTTACATGCATTTGAATGGGAAACTCGCCTGAAACAAAGTATAGGTTTTCATTATGTGAATAATTTTAAAATCTTAGCTCAAACGGCTGCAAAACCTGTTTGCCCAGCACGGGGATATTGAGTTCTATAAGATAAAGCCATAAACATGTGTTTCTGAGTCTTCTATCAAAAGTTACAGCGATTTATATGAAGTTGTTCAAAAGCGCTTTATTTCGCCAAGACAGTGTGTTTCTCACTGTTACATGCATTTGAATGGGAAACTCGCCTGAAACAAAGTATAGGTTTTCATTATGTGAATAATTTTAAAATCTTAGCTCAAACGGCTGCAAAACCTGTTTGCCCAGCACGGGGATATTGAGTTCTATAAGATAAAGCCATAAACATGTTTGTCTGAGTCTTCTATCAAAAGTTACAGCGATTTATATGAAGTTGTACAAAAATGCTTTCTTTCGCCAAGACAATGCGTTTCTCACTGTTACATGCATTTGAATGGGAAACTCGCCTGAAACAAAGTATAGGTTTTCATTATGTGAATAATTTTAAAATCTTAGCTCAAACGGCTGCAAAACCTGTTTGCCCAGCACGGGGATATTGAGTTCTATCAGATAAAGCCATAAACATGTGTTTCTGAGTCTTCTATCAAAAGTTACAGCGATTTATATGAAGTTGTACGAAAACGCTTTATTTCGCCAAGACAATGCGTTTCTCACTGTTACATGCATTTGAATGGGAAACTCGCCTGAAACAAAGTATAGGTTTTCATTATGTGAATAATTTTAAAATCTTAGCTCAAACGGCTGCAAAACCTGTTTGCCCAGCACGGGGATATTGAGTTCTATAAGATAAAGCCATAAACATGTGTTTCTGAGTCTTCTATCAAAAGTTACAGCGATTTATATGAAGTTGTACGAAAACGCTTTATTTCGCCAAGACAATGCGTTTCTCACTGTTACATGCATTTGAATGGGAAACTCGCCTGAAACAAAGTATAGGTTTTCATTATGTGAATAATTTTAAAATCTTAGCTCAAACGGCTGCAAAACCTGTTTGCCCAGCACGGGGATATTGAGTTCTATAAGATAAAGCCATAAACATGTTTGTCTGAGTCTTCTATCAAAAGTTACAGCGATTTATATGAAGTTGTACAAAAATGCTTTCTTTCGCCAAGACAATGCGTTTCTCACTGTTACATGCATTTGAATGGGAAACTCGCCTGAAACAAAGTATAGGTTTTCATTATGTGAATAATTTTAAAATCTTAGCTCAAACGGCTGCAAAACCTGTTTGCCCAGCACGGGGATATTGAGTTCTATAAGATAAAGCCATAAACATGTGTTTCTGAGTCTTCTATCAAAAGTTACAGCGATTTATATGAAGTTGTACGAAAACGCTTTATTTCGCCAAGACAATGCGTTTCTCACTGTTACATGCATTTGAATGGGAAACTCGCCTGAAACAAAGTATAGGTTTTCATTATGTGAATAATTTTAAAATCTTAGCTCAAACGGCTGCAAAACCTGTTTGCCCAGCACGGGGATATTGAGTTCTATAAGATAAAGCCATAAACATGTGTTTCTGAGTCTTCTATCAAAAGTTACAGCGATTTATATGAAGTTGTACGAAAACGCTTTATTTCGCCAAGACAATGCGTTTCTCACTGTTACATGCATTTGAATGGGAAACTCGCCTGAAACAAAGTATAGGTTTTCATTATGTGAATAATTTTAAAATCTTAGCTCAAACGGCTGCAAAACCTGTTTGCCCAGCACGGGGATCTTGAGTTCTATAAGATAAAGCCATAAACATGTTTGTCTGAGTCTTCTATCAAAAGTTACAGCGATTTATATGAAGTTGTACGAAAACGCTTTATTTCGCCAAGACAATGCGTTTCTCACTGTTACATGCATTTGAATGGGAAACTCGCCTGAAACAAAGTATAGGTTTTCATTATGTGAATAATTTTAAAATCTTAGCTCAAACGGCTGCAAAACCTGTTTGCCCAGCACGGGGATATTGAGTTCTATAAGATAAAGCCATAAACATGTGTTTCTGAGTCTTCTATCAAAAGTTACAGCGATTTATATGAAGTTGTTCAAAAGCGCTTTATTTCGCCAAGACAGTGTGTTTCTCACTGTTACATGCATTTGAATGGGAAACTCGCCTGAAACAAAGTATAGGTTTTCATTATGTGAATAATTTTAAAATCTTAGCTCAAACGGCTGCAAAACCTGTTTGCCCAGCACGGGGATATTGAGTTCTATAAGATAAAGCCATAAACATGTGTTTCTGAGTCTTCTATCAAAAGTTACAGCGATTTATATGAAGTTGTACGAAAATGCTTTCTTTCGCCAAGACAGTGTGTTTCTCACTGTTACATGCATTTGAATGGGAAACTCGCCTGAAACAAAGTATAGGTTTTCATTATGTGAATAATTTTAAAATCTTAGCTCAAACGGCTGCAAAACCTGTTTGCCCAGCACGGGGATATTGAGTTCTATAAGATAAAGCCATAAACATGTGTTTCTGAGTCTTCTATCAAAAGTTACAGCGATTTATATGAAGTTGTACGAAAACGCTTTATTTCGCCAAGACAATGCGTTTCTCACTGTTACATGCATTTGAATGGGAAACTCGCCTGAAACAAAGTATAGGTTTTCATTATGTGAATAATTTTAAAATCTTAGCTCAAACGGCTGCAAAACCTGTTTGCCCAGCACGGGGATATTGAGTTCTATAAGATAAAGCCATAAACATGTTTGTCTGAGTCTTCTATCAAAAGTTACAGCGATTTATATGAAGTTGTACGAAAACGCTTTATTTCGCCAAGACAATGCGTTTCTCACTGTTACATGCATTTGAATGGGAAACTCGCCTGAAACAAAGTATAGGTTTTCATTATGTGAATAATTTTAAAATCTTAGCTCAAACGGCTGCAAAACCTGTTTGCCCAGCACGGGGATATTGAGTTCTATAAGATAAAGCCATAAACATGTGTTTCTGAGTCTTCTATCAAAAGTTACAGCGATTTATATGAAGTTGTTCAAAAGCGCTTTATTTCGCCAAGACAGTGTGTTTCTCACTGTTACATGCATTTGAATGGGAAACTCGCCTGAAACAAAGTATAGGTTTTCATTATGTGAATAATTTTAAAATCTTAGCTCAAACGGCTGCAAAACCTGTTTGCCCAGCACGGGGATATTGAGTTCTATAAGATAAAGCCATAAACATGTGTTTCTGAGTCTTCTATCAAAAGTTACAGCGATTTATATGAAGTTGTTCAAAAGCGCTTTATTTCGCCAAGACAGTGTGTTTCTCACTGTTACATGCATTTGAATGGGAAACTCGCCTGAAACAAAGTATAGGTTTTCATTATGTGAATAATTTTAAAATCTTAGCTCAAACGGCTGCAAAACCTGTTTGCCCAGCACGGGGATATTGAGTTCTATAAGATAAAGCCATAAACATGTTTGTCTGAGTCTTCTATCAAAAGTTACAGCGATTTATATGAAGTTGTACAAAAATGCTTTCTTTCGCCAAGACAATGCGTTTCTCACTGTTACATGCATTTGAATGGGAAACTCGCCTGAAACAAAGTATAGGTTTTCATTATGTGAATAATTTTAAAATCTTAGCTCAAACGGCTGCAAAACCTGTTTGCCCAGCACGGGGATATTGAGTTCTATCAGATAAAGCCATAAACATGTGTTTCTGAGTCTTCTATCAAAAGTTACAGCGATTTATATGAAGTTGTACGAAAACGCTTTATTTCGCCAAGACAATGCATTTCTCACTGTTACATGCATTTGAATGGGAAACTCGCCTGAAACAAAGTATAGGTTTTCATTATGTGAATAATTTTAAAATCTTAGCTCAAACGGCTGCAAAACCTGTTTGCCCAGCACGGGGATATTGAGTTCTATAAGATAAAGCCATAAACATGTGTTTCTGAGTCTTCTATCAAAAGTTACAGCGATTTATATGAAGTTGTACGAAAACGCTTTATTTCGCCAAGACAATGCGTTTCTCACTGTTACATGCATTTGAATGGGAAACTCGCCTGAAACAAAGTATAGGTTTTCATTATGTGAATAATTTTAAAATCTTAGCTCAAACGGCTGCAAAACCTGTTTGCCCAGCACGGGGATATTGAGTTCTATAAGATAAAGCCATAAACATGTTTGTCTGAGTCTTCTATCAAAAGTTACAGCGATTTATATGAAGTTGTACAAAAATGCTTTCTTTCGCCAAGACAATGCGTTTCTCACTGTTACATGCATTTGAATGGGAAACTCGCCTGAAACAAAGTATAGGTTTTCATTATGTGAATAATTTTAAAATCTTAGCTCAAACGGCTGCAAAACCTGTTTGCCCAGCACGGGGATATTGAGTTCTATAAGATAAAGCCATAAACATGTGTTTCTGAGTCTTCTATCAAAAGTTACAGCGATTTATATGAAGTTGTACGAAAACGCTTTATTTCGCCAAGACAATGCGTTTCTCACTGTTACATGCATTTGAATGGGAAACTCGCCTGAAACAAAGTATAGGTTTTCATTATGTGAATAATTTTAAAATCTTAGCTCAAACGGCTGCAAAACCTGTTTGCCCAGCACGGGGATATTGAGTTCTATAAGATAAAGCCATAAACATGTGTTTCTGAGTCTTCTATCAAAAGTTACAGCGATTTATATGAAGTTGTACGAAAACGCTTTATTTCGCCAAGACAATGCGTTTCTCACTGTTACATGCATTTGAATGGGAAACTCGCCTGAAACAAAGTATAGGTTTTCATTATGTGAATAATTTTAAAATCTTAGCTCAAACGGCTGCAAAACCTGTTTGCCCAGCACGGGGATCTTGAGTTCTATAAGATAAAGCCATAAACATGTTTGTCTGAGTCTTCTATCAAAAGTTACAGCGATTTATATGAAGTTGTACGAAAACGCTTTATTTCGCCAAGACAATGCGTTTCTCACTGTTACATGCATTTGAATGGGAAACTCGCCTGAAACAAAGTATAGGTTTTCATTATGTGAATAATTTTAAAATCTTAGCTCAAACGGCTGCAAAACCTGTTTGCCCAGCACGGGGATATTGAGTTCTATAAGATAAAGCCATAAACATGTGTTTCTGAGTCTTCTATCAAAAGTTACAGCGATTTATATGAAGTTGTTCAAAAGCGCTTTATTTCGCCAAGACAATGCGTTTCTCACTGTTACATGCATTTGAATGGGAAACTCGCCTGAAACAAAGTATAGGTTTTCATTATGTGAATAATTTTAAAATCTTAGCTCAAACGGCTGCAAAACCTGTTTGCCCAGCACGGGGATATTGAGTTCTATAAGATAAAGCCATAAACATGTTTGTCTGAGTCTTCTATCAAAAGTTACAGCGATTTATATGAAGTTGTACGAAAACGCTTTATTTCGCCAAGACAATGCGTTTCTCACTGTTACATGCATTTGAATGGGAAACTCGCCTGAAACAAAGTATAGGTTTTCATTATGTGAATAATTTTAAAATCTTAGCTCAAACGGCTGCAAAACCTGTTTGCCCAGCACGGGGATCTTGAGTTCTATAAGATAAAGCCATAAACATGTTTGTCTGAGTCTTCTATCAAAAGTTACAGCGATTTATATGAAGTTGTACGAAAACGCTTTATTTCGCCAAGACAATGCGTTTCTCACTGTTACATGCATTTGAATGGGAAACTCGCCTGAAACAAAGTATAGGTTTTCATTATGTGAATAATTTTAAAATCTTAGCTCAAACGGCTGCAAAACCTGTTTGCCCAGCACGGGGATATTGAGTTCTATAAGATAAAGCCATAAACATGTGTTTCTGAGTCTTCTATCAAAAGTTACAGCGATTTATATGAAGTTGTACGAAAACGCTTTATTTCGCCAAGACAATGCGTTTCTCACTGTTACATGCATTTGAATGGGAAACTCGCCTGAAACAAAGTATAGGTTTTCATTATGTGAATAATTTTAAAATCTTAGCTCAAACGGCTGCAAAACCTGTTTGCCCAGCACGGGGATCTTGAGTTCTATAAGATAAAGCCATAAACATGTTTGTCTGAGTCTTCTATCAAAAGTTACAGCGATTTATATGAAGTTGTACGAAAACGCTTTATTTCGCCAAGACAATGCGTTTCTCACTGTTACATGCATTTGAATGGGAAACTCGCCTGAAACAAAGTATAGGTTTTCATTATGTGAATAATTTTAAAATCTTAGCTCAAACGGCTGCAAAACCTGTTTGCCCAGCACGGGGATATTGAGTTCTATAAGATAAAGCCATAAACATGTGTTTCTGAGTCTTCTATCAAAAGTTACAGCGATTTATATGAAGTTGTTCAAAAGCGCTTTATTTCGCCAAGACAATGCGTTTCTCACTGTTACATGCATTTGAATGGGAAACTCGCCTGAAACAAAGTATAGGTTTTCATTATGTGAATAATTTTAAAATCTTAGCTCAAACGGCTGCAAAACCTGTTTGCCCAGCACGGGGAACTTGAGTTCTATAAGATAAAGCCATAAACATGTTTGTCTGAGTCTTCTATCAAAAGTTACAGCGATTTATATGAAGTTGTACGAAAACGCTTTATTTCGCCAAGACAATGCGTTTCTCACTGTTACATGCATTTGAATGGGAAACTCGCCTGAAACAAAGTATAGGTTTTCATTATGTGAATAATTTTAAAATCTTAGCTCAAACGGCTGCAAAACCTGTTTGCCCAGCACGGGGATATTGAGTTCTATAAGATAAAGCCATAAACATGTGTTTCTGAGTCTTCTATCAAAAGTTACAGCGATTTATATGAAGTTGTTCAAAAGCGCTTTATTTCGCCAAGACAATGCGTTTCTCACTGTTACATGCATTTGAATGGGAAACTCGCCTGAAACAAAGTATAGGTTTTCATTATGTGAATAATTTTAAAATCTTAGCTCAAACGGCTGCAAAACCTGTTTGCCCAGCACGGGGATATTGAGTTCTATAAGATAAAGCCATAAACATGTTTGTCTGAGTCTTCTATCAAAAGTTACAGCGATTTATATGAAGTTGTACGAAAACGCTTTATTTCGCCAAGACAATGCGTTTCTCACTGTTACATGCATTTGAATGGGAAACTCGCCTGAAACAAAGTATAGGTTTTCATTATGTGAATAATTTTAAAATCTTAGCTCAAACGGCTGCAAAACCTGTTTGCCCAGCACGGGGATATTGAGTTCTATAAGATAAAGCCATAAACATGTGTTTCTGAGTCTTCTATCAAAAGTTACAGCGATTTATATGAAGTTGTACGAAAAGGCTTTATTTCGCCAAGACAATGCGTTTCTCACTGTTACATGCATTTGAATGGGAAACTCGCCTGAAACAAAGTATAGGTTTTCATTATGTGAATAATTTTAAAATCTTAGCTCAAACGGCTGCAAAACCTGTTTGCCCAGCACGGGGATATTGAGTTCTATAAGATAAAGCCATAAACATGTTTGTCTGAGTCTTCTATCAAAAGTTACAGCGATTTATATGAAGTTGTACGAAAACGCTTTATTTCGCCAAGACAATGCGTTTCTCACTGTTACATGCATTTGAATGGGAAACTCGCCTGAAACAAAGTATAGGTTTTCATTATGTGAATAATTTTAAAATCTTAGCTCAAACGGCTGCAAAACCTGTTTGCCCAGCACGGGGATATTGAGTTCTATAAGATAAAGCCATAAACATGTGTTTCTGAGTCTTCTATCAAAAGTTATAGCGATTTATATGAAGTTGTTCAAAAGCGCTTTATTTCGCCAAGACAGTGTGTTTCTCACTGTTACATGCATTTGAATGGGAAACTCGCCTGAAACAAAGTATAGGTTTTCATTATGTGAATAATTTTAAAATCTTAGCTCAAACGGCTGCAAAACCTGTTTGCCCAGCACGGGGATATTGAGTTCTATAAGATAAAGCCATAAACATGTGTTTCTGAGTCTTCTATCAAAAGTTACAGCGATTTATATGAAGTTGTTCAAAAGCGCTTTATTTCGCCAAGACAGTGTGTTTCTCACTGTTACATGCATTTGAATGGGAAACTCGCCTGAAACAAAGTATAGGTTTTCATTATGTGAATAATTTTAAAATCTTAGCTCAAACGGCTGCAAAACCTGTTTGCCCAGCACGGGGATATTGAGTTCTATAAGATAAAGCCATAAACATGTTTGTCTGAGTCTTCTATCAAAAGTTACAGCGATTTATATGAAGTTGTACAAAAATGCTTTCTTTCGCCAAGACAATGCGTTTCTCACTGTTACATGCATTTGAATGGGAAACTCGCCTGAAACAAAGTATAGGTTTTCATTATGTGAATAATTTTAAAATCTTAGCTCAAACGGCTGCAAAACCTGTTTGCCCAGCACGGGGATATTGAGTTCTATAAGATAAAGCCATAAACATGTTTGTCTGAGTCTTCTATCAAAAGTTACAGCGATTTATATGAAGTTGTACAAAAATGCTTTCTTTCGCCAAGACAATGCGTTTCTCACTGTTACATGCATTTGAATGGGAAACTCGCCTGAAACAAAGTATAGGTTTTCATTATGTGAATAATTTTAAAATCTTAGCTCAAACGGCTGCAAAACCTGTTTGCCCAGCACGGGGATATTGAGTTCTATAAGATAAAGCCATAAACATGTGTTTCTGAGTCTTCTATCAAAAGTTACAGCGATTTATATGAAGTTGTACGAAAACGCTTTATTTCGCCAAGACAATGCGTTTCTCACTGTTACATGCATTTGAATGGGAAACTCGCCTGAAACAAAGTATAGGTTTTCATTATGTGAATAATTTTAAAATCTTAGCTCAAACGGCTGCAAAACCTGTTTGCCCAGCACGGGGATATTGAGTTCTATAAGATAAAGCCATAAACATGTGTTTCTGAGTCTTCTATCAAAAGTTACAGCGATTTATATGAAGTTGTACGAAAACGCTTTATTTCGCCAAGACAATGCGTTTCTCACTGTTACATGCATTTGAATGGGAAACTCGCCTGAAACAAAGTATAGGTTTTCATTATGTGAATAATTTTAAAATCTTAGCTCAAACGGCTGCAAAACCTGTTTGCCCAGCACGGGGATCTTGAGTTCTATAAGATAAAGCCATAAACATGTTTGTCTGAGTCTTCTATCAAAAGTTACAGCGATTTATATGAAGTTGTACGAAAACGCTTTATTTCGCCAAGACAATGCGTTTCTCACTGTTACATGCATTTGAATGGGAAACTCGCCTGAAACAAAGTATAGGTTTTCATTATGTGAATAATTTTAAAATCTTAGCTCAAACGGCTGCAAAACCTGTTTGCCCAGCACGGGGATATTGAGTTCTATAAGATAAAGCCATAAACATGTGTTTCTGAGTCTTCTATCAAAAGTTACAGCGATTTATATGAAGTTGTTCAAAAGCGCTTTATTTCGCCAAGACAATGCGTTTCTCACTGTTACATGCATTTGAATGGGAAACTCGCCTGAAACAAAGTATAGGTTTTCATTATGTGAATAATTTTAAAATCTTAGCTCAAACGGCTGCAAAACCTGTTTGCCCAGCACGGGGATATTGAGTTCTATAAGATAAAGCCATAAACATGTTTGTCTGAGTCTTCTATCAAAAGTTACAGCGATTTATATGAAGTTGTACGAAAACGCTTTATTTCGCCAAGACAATGCGTTTCTCACTGTTACATGCATTTGAATGGGAAACTCGCCTGAAACAAAGTATAGGTTTTCATTATGTGAATAATTTTAAAATCTTAGCTCAAACGGCTGCAAAACCTGTTTGCCCAGCACGGGGATCTTGAGTTCTATAAGATAAAGCCATAAACATGTTTGTCTGAGTCTTCTATCAAAAGTTACAGCGATTTATATGAAGTTGTACGAAAACGCTTTATTTCGCCAAGACAATGCGTTTCTCACTGTTACATGCATTTGAATGGGAAACTCGCCTGAAACAAAGTATAGGTTTTCATTATGTGAATAATTTTAAAATCTTAGCTCAAACGGCTGCAAAACCTGTTTGCCCAGCACGGGGATATTGAGTTCTATAAGATAAAGCCATAAACATGTGTTTCTGAGTCTTCTATCAAAAGTTACAGCGATTTATATGAAGTTGTACGAAAACGCTTTATTTCGCCAAGACAATGCGTTTCTCACTGTTACATGCATTTGAATGGGAAACTCGCCTGAAACAAAGTATAGGTTTTCATTATGTGAATAATTTTAAAATCTTAGCTCAAACGGCTGCAAAACCTGTTTGCCCAGCACGGGGATCTTGAGTTCTATAAGATAAAGCCATAAACATGTTTGTCTGAGTCTTCTATCAAAAGTTACAGCGATTTATATGAAGTTGTACGAAAACGCTTTATTTCGCCAAGACAATGCGTTTCTCACTGTTACATGCATTTGAATGGGAAACTCGCCTGAAACAAAGTATAGGTTTTCATTATGTGAATAATTTTAAAATCTTAGCTCAAACGGCTGCAAAACCTGTTTGCCCAGCACGGGGATATTGAGTTCTATAAGATAAAGCCATAAACATGTGTTTCTGAGTCTTCTATCAAAAGTTACAGCGATTTATATGAAGTTGTACGAAAACGCTTTATTTCGCCAAGACAATGCGTTTCTCACTGTTACATGCATTTGAATGGGAAACTCGCCTGAAACAAAGTATAGGTTTTCATTATGTGAATAATTTTAAAATCTTAGCTCAAACGGCTGCAAAACCTGTTTGCCCAGCACGGGGATATTGAGTTCTATAAGATAAAGCCATAAACATGTGTTTCTGAGTCTTCTATCAAAAGTTACAGCGATTTATATGAAGTTGTACGAAAACGCTTTATTTCGCCAAGACAATGCGTTTCTCACTGTTACATGCATTTGAATGGGAAACTCGCCTGAAACAAAGTATAGGTTTTCATTATGTGAATAATTTTAAAATCTTAGCTCAAACGGCTGCAAAACCTGTTTGCCCAGCACGGGGATATTGAGTTCTATAAGATAAAGCCATAAACATGTGTTTCTGAGTCTTCTATCAAAAGTTACAGCGATTTATATGAAGTTGTACGAAAACGCTTTATTTCGCCAAGACAATGCGTTTCTCACTGTTACATGCATTTGAATGGGAAACTCGCCTGAAACAAAGTATAGGTTTTCATTATGTGAATAATTTTAAAATCTTAGCTCAAACGGCTGCAAAACCTGTTTGCCCAGCACGGGGATATTGAGTTCTATAAGATAAAGCCATAAACATGTTTGTCTGAGTCTTCTATCAAAAGTTACAGCGATTTATATGAAGTTGTACAAAAATGCTTTCTTTCGCCAAGACAATGCGTTTCTCACTGTTACATGCATTTGAATGGGAAACTCGCCTGAAACAAAGTATAGGTTTTCATTATGTGAATAATTTTAAAATCTTAGCTCAAACGGCTGCAAAACCTGTTTGCCCAGCACGGGGATATTGAGTTCTATAAGATAAAGCCATAAACATGTGTTTCTGAGTCTTCTATCAAAAGTTACAGCGATTTATATGAAGTTGTACGAAAATGCTTTCTTTCGCCAAGACAGTGTGTTTCTCACTGTTACATGCATTTGAATGGGAAACTCGCCTGAAACAAAGTATAGGTTTTCATTATGTGAATAATTTTAAAATCTTAGCTCAAACGGCTGCAAAACCTGTTTGCCCAGCACGGGGATATTGAGTTCTATCAGATAAAGCCATAAACATGTGTTTCTGAGTCTTCTATCAAAAGTTACAGCGATTTATATGAAGTTGTACGAAAACGCTTTATTTCGCCAAGACAATGCGTTTCTCACTGTTACATGCGTTTGAATGGGAAACTCGCCTGAAACAAAGTATAGGTTTTCATTATGTGAATAATTTTAAAATCTTAGCTCAAACGGCTGCAAAACCTGTTTGCCCAGCACGGGGATATTGAGTTCTATAAGATAAAGCCATAAACATGTTTGTCTGAGTCTTCTATCAAAAGTTACAGCGATTTATATGAAGTTGTACGAAAACGCTTTATTTCGCCAAGACAATGCGTTTCTCACTGTTACATGCATTTGAATGGGAAACTCGCCTGAAACAAAGTATAGGTTTTCATTATGTGAATAATTTTAAAATCTTAGCTCAAACGGCTGCAAAACCTGTTTGCCCAGCACGGGGATATTGAGTTCTATAAGATAAAGCCATAAACATGTGTTTCTGAGTCTTCTATCAAAAGTTACAGCGATTTATATGAAGTTGTACAAAAATGCTTTCTTTCGCCAAGACAGTGTGTTTCTCACTGTTACATGCATTTGAATGGGAAACTCGCCTGAAACAAAGTATAGGTTTTCATTATGTGAATAATTTTAAAATCTTAGCTCAAACGGCTGCAAAACCTGTTTGCCCAGCACGGGGATATTGAGTTCTATAAGATAAAGCCATAAACATGTGTTTCTGAGTCTTCTATCAAAAGTTACAGCGATTTATATGAAGTTGTACGAAAACGCTTTATTTCGCCAAGACAATGCGTTTCTCACTGTTACATGCATTTGAATGGGAAACTCGCCTGAAACAAAGTATAGGTTTTCATTATGTGAATAATTTTAAAATCTTAGCTCAAACGGCTGCAAAACCTGTTTGCCCAGCACGGGGATATTGAGTTCTATAAGATAAAGCCATAAACATGTGTTTCTGAGTCTTCTATCAAAAGTTACAGCGATTTATATGAAGTTGTTCAAAAGCGCTTTATTTCGCCAAGACAGTGTGTTTCTCACTGTTACATGCATTTGAATGGGAAACTCGCCTGAAACAAAGTATAGGTTTTCATTATGTGAATAATTTTAAAATCTTAGCTCAAACGGCTGCAAAACCTGTTTGCCCAGCACGGGGATATTGAGTTCTATAAGATAAAGCCATAAACATGTTTGTCTGAGTCTTCTATCAAAAGTTACAGCGATTTATATGAAGTTGTACAAAAATGCTTTCTTTCGCCAAGACAATGCGTTTCTCACTGTTACATGCATTTGAATGGGAAACTCGCCTGAAACAAAGTATAGGTTTTCATTATGTGAATAATTTTAAAATCTTAGCTCAAACGGCTGCAAAACCTGTTTGCCCAGCACGGGGATATTGAGTTCTATCAGATAAAGCCATAAACATGTGTTTCTGAGTCTTCTATCAAAAGTTACAGCGATTTATATGAAGTTGTACGAAAACGCTTTATTTCGCCAAGACAATGCATTTCTCACTGTTACATGCATTTGAATGGGAAACTCGCCTGAAACAAAGTATAGGTTTTCATTATGTGAATAATTTTAAAATCTTAGCTCAAACGGCTGCAAAACCTGTTTGCCCAGCACGGGGATATTGAGTTCTATAAGATAAAGCCATAAACATGTGTTTCTGAGTCTTCTATCAAAAGTTACAGCGATTTATATGAAGTTGTACGAAAACGCTTTATTTCGCCAAGACAATGCGTTTCTCACTGTTACATGCATTTGAATGGGAAACTCGCCTGAAACAAAGTATAGGTTTTCATTATGTGAATAATTTTAAAATCTTAGCTCAAACGGCTGCAAAACCTGTTTGCCCAGCACGGGGATATTGAGTTCTATAAGATAAAGCCATAAACATGTTTGTCTGAGTCTTCTATCAAAAGTTACAGCGATTTATATGAAGTTGTACAAAAATGCTTTCTTTCGCCAAGACAATGCGTTTCTCACTGTTACATGCATTTGAATGGGAAACTCGCCTGAAACAAAGTATAGGTTTTCATTATGTGAATAATTTTAAAATCTTAGCTCAAACGGCTGCAAAACCTGTTTGCCCAGCACGGGGATATTGAGTTCTATAAGATAAAGCCATAAACATGTGTTTCTGAGTCTTCTATCAAAAGTTACAGCGATTTATATGAAGTTGTACGAAAACGCTTTATTTCGCCAAGACAATGCGTTTCTCACTGTTACATGCATTTGAATGGGAAACTCGCCTGAAACAAAGTATAGGTTTTCATTATGTGAATAATTTTAAAATCTTAGCTCAAACGGCTGCAAAACCTGTTTGCCCAGCACGGGGATATTGAGTTCTATAAGATAAAGCCATAAACATGTGTTTCTGAGTCTTCTATCAAAAGTTACAGCGATTTATATGAAGTTGTACGAAAACGCTTTATTTCGCCAAGACAATGCGTTTCTCACTGTTACATGCATTTGAATGGGAAACTCGCCTGAAACAAAGTATAGGTTTTCATTATGTGAATAATTTTAAAATCTTAGCTCAAACGGCTGCAAAACCTGTTTGCCCAGCACGGGGATCTTGAGTTCTATAAGATAAAGCCATAAACATGTTTGTCTGAGTCTTCTATCAAAAGTTACAGCGATTTATATGAAGTTGTACGAAAACGCTTTATTTCGCCAAGACAATGCGTTTCTCACTGTTACATGCATTTGAATGGGAAACTCGCCTGAAACAAAGTATAGGTTTTCATTATGTGAATAATTTTAAAATCTTAGCTCAAACGGCTGCAAAACCTGTTTGCCCAGCACGGGGATATTGAGTTCTATAAGATAAAGCCATAAACATGTGTTTCTGAGTCTTCTATCAAAAGTTACAGCGATTTATATGAAGTTGTACAAAAATGCTTTCTTTCGCCAAGACAGTGTGTTTCTCACTGTTACATGCATTTGAATGGGAAACTCGCCTGAAACAAAGTATAGGTTTTCATTATGTGAATAATTTTAAAATCTTAGCTCAAACGGCTGCAAAACCTGTTTGCCCAGCACGGGGATATTGAGTTCTATAAGATAAAGCCATAAACATGTGTTTCTGAGTCTTCTATCAAAAGTTACAGCGATTTATATGAAGTTGTACGAAAACGCTTTATTTCGCCAAGACAATGCGTTTCTCACTGTTACATGCATTTGAATGGGAAACTCGCCTGAAACAAAGTATAGGTTTTCATTATGTGAATAATTTTAAAATCTTAGCTCAAACGGCTGCAAAACCTGTTTGCCCAGCACGGGGATATTGAGTTCTATAAGATAAAGCCATAAACATGTGTTTCTGAGTCTTCTATCAAAAGTTACAGCGATTTATATGAAGTTGTTCAAAAGCGCTTTATTTCGCCAAGACAGTGTGTTTCTCACTGTTACATGCATTTGAATGGGAAACTCGCCTGAAACAAAGTATAGGTTTTCATTATGTGAATAATTTTAAAATCTTAGCTCAAACGGCTGCAAAACCTGTTTGCCCAGCACGGGGATATTGAGTTCTATAAGATAAAGCCATAAACATGTTTGTCTGAGTCTTCTATCAAAAGTTACAGCGATTTATATGAAGTTGTACAAAAATGCTTTCTTTCGCCAAGACAATGCGTTTCTCACTGTTACATGCATTTGAATGGGAAACTCGCCTGAAACAAAGTATAGGTTTTCATTATGTGAATAATTTTAAAATCTTAGCTCAAACGGCTGCAAAACCTGTTTGCCCAGCACGGGGATATTGAGTTCTATCAGATAAAGCCATAAACATGTGTTTCTGAGTCTTCTATCAAAAGTTACAGCGATTTATATGAAGTTGTACGAAAACGCTTTATTTCGCCAAGACAATGCATTTCTCACTGTTACATGCATTTGAATGGGAAACTCGCCTGAAACAAAGTATAGGTTTTCATTATGTGAATAATTTTAAAATCTTAGCTCAAACGGCTGCAAAACCTGTTTGCCCAGCACGGGGATATTGAGTTCTATAAGATAAAGCCATAAACATGTGTTTCTGAGTCTTCTATCAAAAGTTACAGCGATTTATATGAAGTTGTACGAAAACGCTTTATTTCGCCAAGACAATGCGTTTCTCACTGTTACATGCATTTGAATGGGAAACTCGCCTGAAACAAAGTATAGGTTTTCATTATGTGAATAATTTTAAAATCTTAGCTCAAACGGCTGCAAAACCTGTTTGCCCAGCACGGGGATATTGAGTTCTATAAGATAAAGCCATAAACATGTTTGTCTGAGTCTTCTATCAAAAGTTACAGCGATTTATATGAAGTTGTACAAAAATGCTTTCTTTCGCCAAGACAATGCGTTTCTCACTGTTACATGCATTTGAATGGGAAACTCGCCTGAAACAAAGTATAGGTTTTCATTATGTGAATAATTTTAAAATCTTAGCTCAAACGGCTGCAAAACCTGTTTGCCCAGCACGGGGATATTGAGTTCTATAAGATAAAGCCATAAACATGTGTTTCTGAGTCTTCTATCAAAAGTTACAGCGATTTATATGAAGTTGTACGAAAACGCTTTATTTCGCCAAGACAATGCGTTTCTCACTGTTACATGCATTTGAATGGGAAACTCGCCTGAAACAAAGTATAGGTTTTCATTATGTGAATAATTTTAAAATCTTAGCTCAAACGGCTGCAAAACCTGTTTGCCCAGCACGGGGATATTGAGTTCTATAAGATAAAGCCATAAACATGTGTTTCTGAGTCTTCTATCAAAAGTTACAGCGATTTATATGAAGTTGTACGAAAACGCTTTATTTCGCCAAGACAATGCGTTTCTCACTGTTACATGCATTTGAATGGGAAACTCGCCTGAAACAAAGTATAGGTTTTCATTATGTGAATAATTTTAAAATCTTAGCTCAAACGGCTGCAAAACCTGTTTGCCCAGCACGGGGATCTTGAGTTCTATAAGATAAAGCCATAAACATGTTTGTCTGAGTCTTCTATCAAAAGTTACAGCGATTTATATGAAGTTGTACGAAAACGCTTTATTTCGCCAAGACAATGCGTTTCTCACTGTTACATGCATTTGAATGGGAAACTCGCCTGAAACAAAGTATAGGTTTTCATTATGTGAATAATTTTAAAATCTTAGCTCAAACGGCTGCAAAACCTGTTTGCCCAGCACGGGGATATTGAGTTCTATAAGATAAAGCCATAAACATGTGTTTCTGAGTCTTCTATCAAAAGTTACAGCGATTTATATGAAGTTGTTCAAAAGCGCTTTATTTCGCCAAGACAATGCGTTTCTCACTGTTACATGCATTTGAATGGGAAACTCGCCTGAAACAAAGTATAGGTTTTCATTATGTGAATAATTTTAAAATCTTAGCTCAAACGGCTGCAAAACCTGTTTGCCCAGCACGGGGATATTGAGTTCTATAAGATAAAGCCATAAACATGTTTGTCTGAGTCTTCTATCAAAAGTTACAGCGATTTATATGAAGTTGTACGAAAACGCTTTATTTCGCCAAGACAATGCGTTTCTCACTGTTACATGCATTTGAATGGGAAACTCGCCTGAAACAAAGTATAGGTTTTCATTATGTGAATAATTTTAAAATCTTAGCTCAAACGGCTGCAAAACCTGTTTGCCCAGCACGGGGATCTTGAGTTCTATAAGATAAAGCCATAAACATGTTTGTCTGAGTCTTCTATCAAAAGTTACAGCGATTTATATGAAGTTGTACGAAAACGCTTTATTTCGCCAAGACAATGCGTTTCTCACTGTTACATGCATTTGAATGGGAAACTCGCCTGAAACAAAGTATAGGTTTTCATTATGTGAATAATTTTAAAATCTTAGCTCAAACGGCTGCAAAACCTGTTTGCCCAGCACGGGGATATTGAGTTCTATAAGATAAAGCCATAAACATGTGTTTCTGAGTCTTCTATCAAAAGTTACAGCGATTTATATGAAGTTGTACGAAAACGCTTTATTTCGCCAAGACAATGCGTTTCTCACTGTTACATGCATTTGAATGGGAAACTCGCCTGAAACAAAGTATAGGTTTTCATTATGTGAATAATTTTAAAATCTTAGCTCAAACGGCTGCAAAACCTGTTTGCCCAGCACGGGGATCTTGAGTTCTATAAGATAAAGCCATAAACATGTTTGTCTGAGTCTTCTATCAAAAGTTACAGCGATTTATATGAAGTTGTACGAAAACGCTTTATTTCGCCAAGACAATGCGTTTCTCACTGTTACATGCATTTGAATGGGAAACTCGCCTGAAACAAAGTATAGGTTTTCATTATGTGAATAATTTTAAAATCTTAGCTCAAACGGCTGCAAAACCTGTTTGCCCAGCACGGGGATATTGAGTTCTATAAGATAAAGCCATAAACATGTGTTTCTGAGTCTTCTATCAAAAGTTACAGCGATTTATATGAAGTTGTTCAAAAGCGCTTTATTTCGCCAAGACAATGCGTTTCTCACTGTTACATGCATTTGAATGGGAAACTCGCCTGAAACAAAGTATAGGTTTTCATTATGTGAATAATTTTAAAATCTTAGCTCAAACGGCTGCAAAACCTGTTTGCCCAGCACGGGGATATTGAGTTCTATAAGATAAAGCCATAAACATGTTTGTCTGAGTCTTCTATCAAAAGTTACAGCGATTTATATGAAGTTGTACGAAAACGCTTTATTTCGCCAAGACAATGCGTTTCTCACTGTTACATGCATTTGAATGGGAAACTCGCCTGAAACAAAGTATAGGTTTTCATTATGTGAATAATTTTAAAATCTTAGCTCAAACGGCTGCAAAACCTGTTTGCCCAGCACGGGGATCTTGAGTTCTATAAGATAAAGCCATAAACATGTTTGTCTGAGTCTTCTATCAAAAGTTACAGCGATTTATATGAAGTTGTACGAAAACGCTTTATTTCGCCAAGACAATGCGTTTCTCACTGTTACATGCATTTGAATGGGAAACTCGCCTGAAACAAAGTATAGGTTTTCATTATGTGAATAATTTTAAAATCTTAGCTCAAACGGCTGCAAAACCTGTTTGCCCAGCACGGGGATATTGAGTTCTATAAGATAAAGCCATAAACATGTGTTTCTGAGTCTTCTATCAAAAGTTACAGCGATTTATATGAAGTTGTTCAAAAGCGCTTTATTTCGCCAAGACAGTGTGTTTCTCACTGTTACATGCATTTGAATGGGAAACTCGCCTGAAACAAAGTATAGGTTTTCATTATGTGAATAATTTTAAAATCTTAGCTCAAACGGCTGCAAAACCTGTTTGCCCAGCACGGGGATATTGAGTTCTATAAGATAAAGCCATAAACATGTTTGTCTGAGTCTTCTATCAAAAGTTACAGCGATTTATATGAAGTTGTACGAAAACGCTTTATTTCGCCAAGACAATGCGTTTCTCACTGTTACATGCATTTGAATGGGAAACTCGCCTGAAACAAAGTATAGGTTTTCATTATGTGAATAATTTTAAAATCTTAGCTCAAACGGCTGCAAAACCTGTTTGCCCAGCACGGGGATATTGAGTTCTATAAGATAAAGCCATAAACATGTGTTTCTGAGTCTTCTATCAAAAGTTACAGCGATTTATATGAAGTTGTTCAAAAGCGCTTTATTTCGCCAAGACAGTGTGTTTCTCACTGTTACATGCATTTGAATGGGAAACTCGCCTGAAACAAAGTATAGGTTTTCATTATGTGAATAATTTTAAAATCTTAGCTCAAACGGCTGCAAAACCTGTTTGCCCAGCACGGGGATATTGAGTTCTATAAGATAAAGCCATAAACATGTTTGTCTGAGTCTTCTATCAAAAGTTACAGCGATTTATATGAAGTTGTACGAAAACGCTTTATTTCGCCAAGACAATGCGTTTCTCACTGTTACATGCATTTGAATGGGAAACTCGCCTGAAACAAAGTATAGGTTTTCATTATGTGAATAATTTTAAAATCTTAGCTCAAACGGCTGCAAAACCTGTTTGCCCAGCACGGGGATATTGAGTTCTATAAGATAAAGCCATAAACATGTGTTTCTGAGTCTTCTATCAAAAGTTACAGCGATTTATATGAAGTTGTACGAAAAGGCTTTATTTCGCCAAGACAATGCGTTTCTCACTGTTACATGCATTTGAATGGGAAACTCGCCTGAAACAAAGTATAGGTTTTCATTATGTGAATAATTTTAAAATCTTAGCTCAAACGGCTGCAAAACCTGTTTGCCCAGCACGGGGATATTGAGTTCTATAAGATAAAGCCATAAACATGTTTGTCTGAGTCTTCTATCAAAAGTTACAGCGATTTATATGAAGTTGTACGAAAACGCTTTATTTCGCCAAGACAATGCGTTTCTCACTGTTACATGCATTTGAATGGGAAACTCGCCTGAAACAAAGTATAGGTTTTCATTATGTGAATAATTTTAAAATCTTAGCTCAAACGGCTGCAAAACCTGTTTGCCCAGCACGGGGATATTGAGTTCTATAAGATAAAGCCATAAACATGTGTTTCTGAGTCTTCTATCAAAAGTTATAGCGATTTATATGAAGTTGTTCAAAAGCGCTTTATTTCGCCAAGACAGTGTGTTTCTCACTGTTACATGCATTTGAATGGGAAACTCGCCTGAAACAAAGTATAGGTTTTCATTATGTGAATAATTTTAAAATCTTAGCTCAAACGGCTGCAAAACCTGTTTGCCCAGCACGGGGATATTGAGTTCTATAAGATAAAGCCATAAACATGTGTTTCTGAGTCTTCTATCAAAAGTTACAGCGATTTATATGAAGTTGTTCAAAAGCGCTTTATTTCGCCAAGACAGTGTGTTTCTCACTGTTACATGCATTTGAATGGGAAACTCGCCTGAAACAAAGTATAGGTTTTCATTATGTGAATAATTTTAAAATCTTAGCTCAAACGGCTGCAAAACCTGTTTGCCCAGCACGGGGATATTGAGTTCTATAAGATAAAGCCATAAACATGTTTGTCTGAGTCTTCTATCAAAAGTTACAGCGATTTATATGAAGTTGTACAAAAATGCTTTCTTTCGCCAAGACAATGCGTTTCTCACTGTTACATGCATTTGAATGGGAAACTCGCCTGAAACAAAGTATAGGTTTTCATTATGTGAATAATTTTAAAATCTTAGCTCAAACGGCTGCAAAACCTGTTTGCCCAGCACGGGGATATTGAGTTCTATAAGATAAAGCCATAAACATGTGTTTCTGAGTCTTCTATCAAAAGTTACAGCGATTTATATGAAGTTGTACGAAAACGCTTTATTTCGCCAAGACAATGCGTTTCTCACTGTTACATGCATTTGAATGGGAAACTCGCCTGAAACAAAGTATAGGTTTTCATTATGTGAATAATTTTAAAATCTTAGCTCAAACGGCTGCAAAACCTGTTTGCCCAGCACGGGGATATTGAGTTCTATAAGATAAAGCCATAAACATGTGTTTCTGAGTCTTCTATCAAAAGTTACAGCGATTTATATGAAGTTGTACGAAAACGCTTTATTTCGCCAAGACAATGCGTTTCTCACTGTTACATGCATTTGAATGGGAAACTCGCCTGAAACAAAGTATAGGTTTTCATTATGTGAATAATTTTAAAATCTTAGCTCAAACGGCTGCAAAACCTGTTTGCCCAGCACGGGGATATTGAGTTCTATAAGATAAAGCCATAAACATGTGTTTCTGAGTCTTCTATCAAAAGTTACAGCGATTTATATGAAGTTGTACGAAAATGCTTTATTTCGCCAAGACAATGCGTTTCTCACTGTTACATGCATTTGAATGGGAAACTCGCCTGAAACAAAGTATAGGTTTTCATTATGTGAATAATTTTAAAATCTTAGCTCAAACGGCTGCAAAACCTGTTTGCCCAGCACGGGGATATTGAGTTCTATAAGATAAAGCCATAAACATGTTTGTCTGAGTCTTCTATCAAAAGTTACAGCGATTTATATGAAGTTGTACAAAAATGCTTTCTTTCGCCAAGACAATGCGTTTCTCACTGTTACATGCATTTGAATGGGAAACTCGCCTGAAACAAAGTATAGGTTTTCATTATGTGAATAATTTTAAAATCTTAGCTCAAATGGCTGCAAAACCTGTTTGCCCAGCACGGGGATATTGAGTTCTATAAGATAAAGCCATAAACATGTGTTTCTGAGTCTTCTATCAAAAGTTACAGCGATTTATATGAAGTTGTACGAAAATGCTTTCTTTCGCCAAGACAGTGTGTTTCTCACTGTTACATGCATTTGAATGGGAAACTCGCCTGAAACAAAGTATAGGTTTTCATTATGTGAATAATTTTAAAATCTTAGCTCAAACGGCTGCAAAACCTGTTTGCCCAGCACGGGGATATTGAGTTCTATCAGATAAAGCCATAAACATGTGTTTCTGAGTCTTCTATCAAAAGTTACAGCGATTTATATGAAGTTGTACGAAAACGCTTTATTTCGCCAAGACAATGCGTTTCTCACTGTTACATGCATTTGAATGGGAAACTCGCCTGAAACAAAGTATAGGTTTTCATTATGTGAATAATTTTAAAATCTTAGCTCAAACGGCTGCAAAACCTGTTTGCCCAGCACGGGGATATTGAGTTCTATAAGATAAAGCCATAAACATGTTTGTCTGAGTCTTCTATCAAAAGTTACAGCGATTTATATGAAGTTGTACGAAAACGCTTTATTTCGCCAAGACAATGCGTTTCTCACTGTTACATGCATTTGAATGGGAAACTCGCCTGAAACAAAGTATAGGTTTTCATTATGTGAATAATTTTAAAATCTTAGCTCAAACGGCTGCAAAACCTGTTTGCCCAGCACGGGGATATTGAGTTCTATAAGATAAAGCCATAAACATGTGTTTCTGAGTCTTCTATCAAAAGTTACAGCGATTTATATGAAGTTGTACAAAAATGCTTTCTTTCGCCAAGACAGTGTGTTTCTCACTGTTACATGCATTTGAATGGGAAACTCGCCTGAAACAAAGTATAGGTTTTCATTATGTGAATAATTTTAAAATCTTAGCTCAAACGGCTGCAAAACCTGTTTGCCCAGCACGGGGATATTGAGTTCTATAAGATAAAGCCATAAACATGTGTTTCTGAGTCTTCTATCAAAAGTTACAGCGATTTATATGAAGTTGTACGAAAACGCTTTATTTCGCCAAGACAATGCGTTTCTCACTGTTACATGCATTTGAATGGGAAACTCGCCTGAAACAAAGTATAGGTTTTCATTATGTGAATAATTTTAAAATCTTAGCTCAAACGGCTGCAAAACCTGTTTGCCCAGCACGGGGATATTGAGTTCTATAAGATAAAGCCATAAACATGTGTTTCTGAGTCTTCTATCAAAAGTTACAGCGATTTATATGAAGTTGTACGAAAACGCTTTATTTCGCCAAGACAATGCGTTTCTCACTGTTACATGCATTTGAATGGGAAACTCGCCTGAAACAAAGTATAGGTTTTCATTATGTGAATAATTTTAAAATCTTAGCTCAAACGGCTGCAAAACCTGTTTGCCCAGCACGGGGATATTGAGTTCTATCAGATAAAGCCATAAACATGTGTTTCTGAGTCTTCTATCAAAAGTTACAGCGATTTATATGAAGTTGTACGAAAACGCTTTATTTCGCCAAGACAATGCGTTTCTCACTGTTACATGCATTTGAATGGGAAACTCGCCTGAAACAAAGTATAGGTTTTCATTATGTGAATAATTTTAAAATCTTAGCTCAAACGGCTGCAAAACCTGTTTGCCCAGCACGGGGATATTGAGTTCTATAAGATAAAGCCATAAACATGTGTTTCTGAGTCTTCTATCAAAAGTTACAGCGATTTATATGAAGTTGTACGAAAACGCTTTATTTCGCCAAGACAATGCGTTTCTCACTGTTACATGCATTTGAATGGGAAACTCGCCTGAAACAAAGTATAGGTTTTCATTATGTGAATAATTTTAAAATCTTAGCTCAAACGGCTGCAAAACCTGTTTGCCCAGCACGGGGATATTGAGTTCTATAAGATAAAGCCATAAACATGTGTTTCTGAGTCTTCTATCAAAAGTTACAGCGATTTATATGAAGTTGTACGAAAACGCTTTATTTCGCCAAGACAATGCGTTTCTCACTGTTACATGCATTTGAATGGGAAACTCGCCTGAAACAAAGTATAGGTTTTCATTATGTGAATAATTTTAAAATCTTAGCTCAAACGGCTGCAAAACCTGTTTGCCCAGCACGGGGATCTTGAGTTCTATAAGATAAAGCCATAAACATGTTTGTCTGAGTCTTCTATCAAAAGTTACAGCGATTTATATGAAGTTGTACGAAAACGCTTTATTTCGCCAAGACAATGCGTTTCTCACTGTTACATGCATTTGAATGGGAAACTCGCCTGAAACAAAGTATAGGTTTTCATTATGTGAATAATTTTAAAATCTTAGCTCAAACGGCTGCAAAACCTGTTTGCCCAGCACGGGGATATTGAGTTCTATAAGATAAAGCCATAAACATGTGTTTCTGAGTCTTCTATCAAAAGTTACAGCGATTTATATGAAGTTGTTCAAAAGCGCTTTATTTCGCCAAGACAATGCGTTTCTCACTGTTACATGCATTTGAATGGGAAACTCGCCTGAAACAAAGTATAGGTTTTCATTATGTGAATAATTTTAAAATCTTAGCTCAAACGGCTGCAAAACCTGTTTGCCCAGCACGGGGATATTGAGTTCTATAAGATAAAGCCATAAACATGTTTGTCTGAGTCTTCTATCAAAAGTTACAGCGATTTATATGAAGTTGTACGAAAACGCTTTATTTCGCCAAGACAATGCGTTTCTCACTGTTACATGCATTTGAATGGGAAACTCGCCTGAAACAAAGTATAGGTTTTCATTATGTGAATAATTTTAAAATCTTAGCTCAAACGGCTGCAAAACCTGTTTGCCCAGCACGGGGATCTTGAGTTCTATAAGATAAAGCCATAAACATGTTTGTCTGAGTCTTCTATCAAAAGTTACAGCGATTTATATGAAGTTGTACGAAAACGCTTTATTTCGCCAAGACAATGCGTTTCTCACTGTTACATGCATTTGAATGGGAAACTCGCCTGAAACAAAGTATAGGTTTTCATTATGTGAATAATTTTAAAATCTTAGCTCAAACGGCTGCAAAACCTGTTTGCCCAGCACGGGGATATTGAGTTCTATAAGATAAAGCCATAAACATGTGTTTCTGAGTCTTCTATCAAAAGTTACAGCGATTTATATGAAGTTGTTCAAAAGCGCTTTATTTCGCCAAGACAGTGTGTTTCTCACTGTTACATGCATTTGAATGGGAAACTCGCCTGAAACAAAGTATAGGTTTTCATTATGTGAATAATTTTAAAATCTTAGCTCAAACGGCTGCAAAACCTGTTTGCCCAGCACGGGGATATTGAGTTCTATAAGATAAAGCCATAAACATGTTTGTCTGAGTCTTCTATCAAAAGTTACAGCGATTTATATGAAGTTGTACGAAAACGCTTTATTTCGCCAAGACAATGCGTTTCTCACTGTTACATGCATTTGAATGGGAAACTCGCCTGAAACAAAGTATAGGTTTTCATTATGTGAATAATTTTAAAATCTTAGCTCAAACGGCTGCAAAACCTGTTTGCCCAGCACGGGGATATTGAGTTCTATAAGATAAAGCCATAAACATGTGTTTCTGAGTCTTCTATCAAAAGTTACAGCGATTTATATGAAGTTGTTCAAAAGCGCTTTATTTCGCCAAGACAGTGTGTTTCTCACTGTTACATGCATTTGAATGGGAAACTCGCCTGAAACAAAGTATAGGTTTTCATTATGTGAATAATTTTAAAATCTTAGCTCAAACGGCTGCAAAACCTGTTTGCCCAGCACGGGGATATTGAGTTCTATAAGATAAAGCCATAAACATGTTTGTCTGAGTCTTCTATCAAAAGTTACAGCGATTTATATGAAGTTGTACGAAAACGCTTTATTTCGCCAAGACAATGCGTTTCTCACTGTTACATGCATTTGAATGGGAAACTCGCCTGAAACAAAGTATAGGTTTTCATTATGTGAATAATTTTAAAATCTTAGCTCAAACGGCTGCAAAACCTGTTTGCCCAGCACGGGGATATTGAGTTCTATAAGATAAAGCCATAAACATGTGTTTCTGAGTCTTCTATCAAAAGTTACAGCGATTTATATGAAGTTGTACGAAAACGCTTTATTTCGCCAAGACAATGCGTTTCTCACTGTTACATGCATTTGAATGGGAAACTCGCCTGAAACAAAGTATAGGTTTTCATTATGTGAATAATTTTAAAATCTTAGCTCAAACGGCTGCAAAACCTGTTTGCCCAGCACGGGGATATTGAGTTCTATAAGATAAAGCCATAAACATGTGTTTCTGAGTCTTCTATCAAAAGTTATAGCGATTTATATGAAGTTGTTCAAAAGCGCTTTATTTCGCCAAGACAGTGTGTTTCTCACTGTTACATGCATTTGAATGGGAAACTCGCCTGAAACAAAGTATAGGTTTTCATTATGTGAATAATTTTAAAATCTTAGCTCAAACGGCTGCAAAACCTGTTTGCCCAGCACGGGGATATTGAGTTCTATAAGATAAAGCCATAAACATGTGTTTCTGAGTCTTCTATCAAAAGTTACAGCGATTTATATGAAGTTGTTCAAAAGCGCTTTATTTCGCCAAGACAGTGTGTTTCTCACTGTTACATGCATTTGAATGGGAAACTCGCCTGAAACAAAGTATAGGTTTTCATTATGTGAATAATTTTAAAATCTTAGCTCAAACGGCTGCAAAACCTGTTTGCCCAGCACGGGGATATTGAGTTCTATAAGATAAAGCCATAAACATGTTTGTCTGAGTCTTCTATCAAAAGTTACAGCGATTTATATGAAGTTGTACAAAAATGCTTTCTTTCGCCAAGACAATGCGTTTCTCACTGTTACATGCATTTGAATGGGAAACTCGCCTGAAACAAAGTATAGGTTTTCATTATGTGAATAATTTTAAAATCTTAGCTCAAACGGCTGCAAAACCTGTTTGCCCAGCACGGGGATATTGAGTTCTATAAGATAAAGCCATAAACATGTGTTTCTGAGTCTTCTATCAAAAGTTACAGCGATTTATATGAAGTTGTACGAAAACGCTTTATTTCGCCAAGACAATGCGTTTCTCACTGTTACATGCATTTGAATGGGAAACTCGCCTGAAACAAAGTATAGGTTTTCATTATGTGAATAATTTTAAAATCTTAGCTCAAACGGCTGCAAAACCTGTTTGCCCAGCACGGGGATATTGAGTTCTATAAGATAAAGCCATAAACATGTGTTTCTGAGTCTTCTATCAAAAGTTACAGCGATTTATATGAAGTTGTACGAAAACGCTTTATTTCGCCAAGACAATGCGTTTCTCACTGTTACATGCATTTGAATGGGAAACTCGCCTGAAACAAAGTATAGGTTTTCATTATGTGAATAATTTTAAAATCTTAGCTCAAACGGCTGCAAAACCTGTTTGCCCAGCACGGGGATATTGAGTTCTATAAGATAAAGCCATAAACATGTGTTTCTGAGTCTTCTATCAAAAGTTACAGCGATTTATATGAAGTTGTACGAAAATGCTTTATTTCGCCAAGACAATGCGTTTCTCACTGTTACATGCATTTGAATGGGAAACTCGCCTGAAACAAAGTATAGGTTTTCATTATGTGAATAATTTTAAAATCTTAGCTCAAACGGCTGCAAAACCTGTTTGCCCAGCACGGGGATATTGAGTTCTATAAGATAAAGCCATAAACATGTTTGTCTGAGTCTTCTATCAAAAGTTACAGCGATTTATATGAAGTTGTACAAAAATGCTTTCTTTCGCCAAGACAATGCGTTTCTCACTGTTACATGCATTTGAATGGGAAACTCGCCTGAAACAAAGTATAGGTTTTCATTATGTGAATAATTTTAAAATCTTAGCTCAAATGGCTGCAAAACCTGTTTGCCCAGCACGGGGATATTGAGTTCTATAAGATAAAGCCATAAACATGTGTTTCTGAGTCTTCTATCAAAAGTTACAGCGATTTATATGAAGTTGTACGAAAATGCTTTCTTTCGCCAAGACAGTGTGTTTCTCACTGTTACATGCATTTGAATGGGAAACTCGCCTGAAACAAAGTATAGGTTTTCATTATGTGAATAATTTTAAAATCTTAGCTCAAACGGCTGCAAAACCTGTTTGCCCAGCACGGGGATATTGAGTTCTATCAGATAAAGCCATAAACATGTGTTTCTGAGTCTTCTATCAAAAGTTACAGCGATTTATATGAAGTTGTACGAAAACGCTTTATTTCGCCAAGACAATGCGTTTCTCACTGTTACATGCATTTGAATGGGAAACTCGCCTGAAACAAAGTATAGGTTTTCATTATGTGAATAATTTTAAAATCTTAGCTCAAACGGCTGCAAAACCTGTTTGCCCAGCACGGGGATATTGAGTTCTATAAGATAAAGCCATAAACATGTTTGTCTGAGTCTTCTATCAAAAGTTACAGCGATTTATATGAAGTTGTACGAAAACGCTTTATTTCGCCAAGACAATGCGTTTCTCACTGTTACATGCATTTGAATGGGAAACTCGCCTGAAACAAAGTATAGGTTTTCATTATGTGAATAATTTTAAAATCTTAGCTCAAACGGCTGCAAAACCTGTTTGCCCAGCACGGGGATATTGAGTTCTATAAGATAAAGCCATAAACATGTGTTTCTGAGTCTTCTATCAAAAGTTACAGCGATTTATATGAAGTTGTACAAAAATGCTTTCTTTCGCCAAGACAGTGTGTTTCTCACTGTTACATGCATTTGAATGGGAAACTCGCCTGAAACAAAGTATAGGTTTTCATTATGTGAATAATTTTAAAATCTTAGCTCAAACGGCTGCAAAACCTGTTTGCCCAGCACGGGGATATTGAGTTCTATAAGATAAAGCCATAAACATGTGTTTCTGAGTCTTCTATCAAAAGTTACAGCGATTTATATGAAGTTGTTCAAAAGCGTTTTATTTCGCCAAGACAGTGTGTTTCTCACTGTTACATGCATTTGAATGGGAAACTCGCCTGAAACAAAGTATAGGTTTTCATTATGTGAATAATTTTAAAATCTTAGCTCAAACGGCTGCAAAACCTGTTTGCCCAGCACGGGGATATTGAGTTCTATAAGATAAAGCCATAAACATGTGTTTCTGAGTCTTCTATCAAAAGTTACAGCGATTTATATGAAGTTGTACGAAAACGCTTTATTTCGCCAAGACAATGCGTTTCTCACTGTTACATGCATTTGAATGGGAAACTCGCCTGAAACAAAGTATAGGTTTTCATTATGTGAATAATTTTAAAATCTTAGCTCAAACGGCTGCAAAACCTGTTTGCCCAGCACGGGGATATTGAGTTCTATAAGATAAAGCCATAAACATGTGTTTCTGAGTCTTCTATCAAAAGTTACAGCGATTTATATGAAGTTGTACGAAAACGCTTTATTTCGCCAAGACAATGCGTTTCTCACTGTTACATGCATTTGAATGGGAAACTCGCCTGAAACAAAGTATAGGTTTTCATTATGTGAATAATTTTAAAATCTTAGCTCAAACGGCTGCAAAACCTGTTTGCCCAGCACGGGGATATTGAGTTCTATCAGATAAAGCCATAAACATGTGTTTCTGAGTCTTCTATCAAAAGTTACAGCGATTTATATGAAGTTGTACGAAAACGCTTTATTTCGCCAAGACAATGCGTTTCTCACTGTTACATGCATTTGAATGGGAAACTCGCCTGAAACAAAGTATAGGTTTTCATTATGTGAATAATTTTAAAATCTTAGCTCAAACGGCTGCAAAACCTGTTTGCCCAGCACGGGGATATTGAGTTCTATAAGATAAAGCCATAAACATGTGTTTCTGAGTCTTCTATCAAAAGTTACAGCGATTTATATGAAGTTGTACGAAAACGCTTTATTTCGCCAAGACAATGCGTTTCTCACTGTTACATGCATTTGAATGGGAAACTCGCCTGAAACAAAGTATAGGTTTTCATTATGTGAATAATTTTAAAATCTTAGCTCAAACGGCTGCAAAACCTGTTTGCCCAGCACGGGGATATTGAGTTCTATAAGATAAAGCCATAAACATGTGTTTCTGAGTCTTCTATCAAAAGTTACAGCGATTTATATGAAGTTGTACGAAAACGCTTTATTTCGCCAAGACAATGCGTTTCTCACTGTTACATGCATTTGAATGGGAAACTCGCCTGAAACAAAGTATAGGTTTTCATTATGTGAATAATTTTAAAATCTTAGCTCAAACGGCTGCAAAACCTGTTTGCCCAGCACGGGGATATTGAGTTCTATAAGATAAAGCCATAAACATGTTTGTCTGAGTCTTCTATCAAAAGTTACAGCGATTTATATGAAGTTGTACAAAAATGCTTTCTTTCGCCAAGACAATGCGTTTCTCACTGTTACATGCATTTGAATGGGAAACTCGCCTGAAACAAAGTATAGGTTTTCATTATGTGAATAATTTTAAAATCTTAGCTCAAACGGCTGCAAAACCTGTTTGCCCAGCACGGGGATATTGAGTTCTATAAGATAAAGCCATAAACATGTGTTTCTGAGTCTTCTATCAAAAGTTACAGCGATTTATATGAAGTTGTACGAAAATGCTTTCTTTCGCCAAGACAGTGTGTTTCTCACTGTTACATGCATTTGAATGGGAAACTCGCCTGAAACAAAGTATAGGTTTTCATTATGTGAATAATTTTAAAATCTTAGCTCAAACGGCTGCAAAACCTGTTTGCCCAGCACGGGGATATTGAGTTCTATCAGATAAAGCCATAAACATGTGTTTCTGAGTCTTCTATCAAAAGTTACAGCGATTTATATGAAGTTGTACGAAAACGCTTTATTTCGCCAAGACAATGCGTTTCTCACTGTTACATGCGTTTGAATGGGAAACTCGCCTGAAACAAAGTATAGGTTTTCATTATGTGAATAATTTTAAAATCTTAGCTCAAACGGCTGCAAAACCTGTTTGCCCAGCACGGGGATATTGAGTTCTATAAGATAAAGCCATAAACATGTTTGTCTGAGTCTTCTATCAAAAGTTACAGCGATTTATATGAAGTTGTACGAAAACGCTTTATTTCGCCAAGACAATGCGTTTCTCACTGTTACATGCATTTGAATGGGAAACTCGCCTGAAACAAAGTATAGGTTTTCATTATGTGAATAATTTTAAAATCTTAGCTCAAACGGCTGCAAAACCTGTTTGCCCAGCACGGGGATATTGAGTTCTATAAGATAAAGCCATAAACATGTGTTTCTGAGTCTTCTATCAAAAGTTACAGCGATTTATATGAAGTTGTACAAAAATGCTTTCTTTCGCCAAGACAGTGTGTTTCTCACTGTTACATGCATTTGAATGGGAAACTCGCCTGAAACAAAGTATAGGTTTTCATTATGTGAATAATTTTAAAATCTTAGCTCAAACGGCTGCAAAACCTGTTTGCCCAGCACGGGGATATTGAGTTCTATAAGATAAAGCCATAAACATGTGTTTCTGAGTCTTCTATCAAAAGTTACAGCGATTTATATGAAGTTGTACGAAAACGCTTTATTTCGCCAAGACAATGCGTTTCTCACTGTTACATGCATTTGAATGGGAAACTCGCCTGAAACAAAGTATAGGTTTTCATTATGTGAATAATTTTAAAATCTTAGCTCAAACGGCTGCAAAACCTGTTTGCCCAGCACGGGGATATTGAGTTCTATAAGATAAAGCCATAAACATGTGTTTCTGAGTCTTCTATCAAAAGTTACAGCGATTTATATGAAGTTGTTCAAAAGCGCTTTATTTCGCCAAGACAGTGTGTTTCTCACTGTTACATGCATTTGAATGGGAAACTCGCCTGAAACAAAGTATAGGTTTTCATTATGTGAATAATTTTAAAATCTTAGCTCAAACGGCTGCAAAACCTGTTTGCCCAGCACGGGGATATTGAGTTCTATAAGATAAAGCCATAAACATGTGTTTCTGAGTCTTCTATCAAAAGTTACAGCGATTTATATGAAGTTGTACGAAAACGCTTTATTTCGCCAAGACAATGCGTTTCTCACTGTTACATGCATTTGAATGGGAAACTCGCCTGAAACAAAGTATAGGTTTTCATTATGTGAATAATTTTAAAATCTTAGCTCAAACGGCTGCAAAACCTGTTTGCCCAGCACGGGGATATTGAGTTCTATAAGATAAAGCCATAAACATGTTTGTCTGAGTCTTCTATCAAAAGTTACAGCGATTTATATGAAGTTGTACAAAAATGCTTTCTTTCGCCAAGACAATGCGTTTCTCACTGTTACATGCATTTGAATGGGAAACTCGCCTGAAACAAAGTATAGGTTTTCATTATGTGAATAATTTTAAAATCTTAGCTCAAACGGCTGCAAAACCTGTTTGCCCAGCACGGGGATATTGAGTTCTATAAGATAAAGCCATAAACATGTGTTTCTGAGTCTTCTATCAAAAGTTACAGCGATTTATATGAAGTTGTACGAAAACGCTTTATTTCGCCAAGACAATGCGTTTCTCACTGTTACATGCATTTGAATGGGAAACTCGCCTGAAACAAAGTATAGGTTTTCATTATGTGAATAATTTTAAAATCTTAGCTCAAACGGCTGCAAAACCTGTTTGCCCAGCACGGGGATATTGAGTTCTATAAGATAAAGCCATAAACATGTGTTTCTGAGTCTTCTATCAAAAGTTACAGCGATTTATATGAAGTTGTACGAAAACGCTTTATTTCGCCAAGACAATGCGTTTCTCACTGTTACATGCATTTGAATGGGAAACTCGCCTGAAACAAAGTATAGGTTTTCATTATGTGAATAATTTTAAAATCTTAGCTCAAACGGCTGCAAAACCTGTTTGCCCAGCACGGGGATCTTGAGTTCTATAAGATAAAGCCATAAACATGTTTGTCTGAGTCTTCTATCAAAAGTTACAGCGATTTATATGAAGTTGTACGAAAACGCTTTATTTCGCCAAGACAATGCGTTTCTCACTGTTACATGCATTTGAATGGGAAACTCGCCTGAAACAAAGTATAGGTTTTCATTATGTGAATAATTTTAAAATCTTAGCTCAAACGGCTGCAAAACCTGTTTGCCCAGCACGGGGATATTGAGTTCTATAAGATAAAGCCATAAACATGTGTTTCTGAGTCTTCTATCAAAAGTTACAGCGATTTATATGAAGTTGTTCAAAAGCGCTTTATTTCGCCAAGACAATGCGTTTCTCACTGTTACATGCATTTGAATGGGAAACTCGCCTGAAACAAAGTATAGGTTTTCATTATGTGAATAATTTTAAAATCTTAGCTCAAACGGCTGCAAAACCTGTTTGCCCAGCACGGGGATATTGAGTTCTATAAGATAAAGCCATAAACATGTTTGTCTGAGTCTTCTATCAAAAGTTACAGCGATTTATATGAAGTTGTACGAAAACGCTTTATTTCGCCAAGACAATGCGTTTCTCACTGTTACATGCATTTGAATGGGAAACTCGCCTGAAACAAAGTATAGGTTTTCATTATGTGAATAATTTTAAAATCTTAGCTCAAACGGCTGCAAAACCTGTTTGCCCAGCACGGGGATCTTGAGTTCTATAAGATAAAGCCATAAACATGTTTGTCTGAGTCTTCTATCAAAAGTTACAGCGATTTATATGAAGTTGTACGAAAACGCTTTATTTCGCCAAGACAATGCGTTTCTCACTGTTACATGCATTTGAATGGGAAACTCGCCTGAAACAAAGTATAGGTTTTCATTATGTGAATAATTTTAAAATCTTAGCTCAAACGGCTGCAAAACCTGTTTGCCCAGCACGGGGATATTGAGTTCTATAAGATAAAGCCATAAACATGTGTTTCTGAGTCTTCTATCAAAAGTTACAGCGATTTATATGAAGTTGTACGAAAACGCTTTATTTCGCCAAGACAATGCGTTTCTCACTGTTACATGCATTTGAATGGGAAACTCGCCTGAAACAAAGTATAGGTTTTCATTATGTGAATAATTTTAAAATCTTAGCTCAAACGGCTGCAAAACCTGTTTGCCCAGCACGGGGATCTTGAGTTCTATAAGATAAAGCCATAAACATGTTTGTCTGAGTCTTCTATCAAAAGTTACAGCGATTTATATGAAGTTGTACGAAAACGCTTTATTTCGCCAAGACAATGCGTTTCTCACTGTTACATGCATTTGAATGGGAAACTCGCCTGAAACAAAGTATAGGTTTTCATTATGTGAATAATTTTAAAATCTTAGCTCAAACGGCTGCAAAACCTGTTTGCCCAGCACGGGGATATTGAGTTCTATAAGATAAAGCCATAAACATGTGTTTCTGAGTCTTCTATCAAAAGTTACAGCGATTTATATGAAGTTGTTCAAAAGCGCTTTATTTCGCCAAGACAATGCGTTTCTCACTGTTACATGCATTTGAATGGGAAACTCGCCTGAAACAAAGTATAGGTTTTCATTATGTGAATAATTTTAAAATCTTAGCTCAAACGGCTGCAAAACCTGTTTGCCCAGCACGGGGATATTGAGTTCTATAAGATAAAGCCATAAACATGTTTGTCTGAGTCTTCTATCAAAAGTTACAGCGATTTATATGAAGTTGTACGAAAACGCTTTATTTCGCCAAGACAATGCGTTTCTCACTGTTACATGCATTTGAATGGGAAACTCGCCTGAAACAAAGTATAGGTTTTCATTATGTGAATAATTTTAAAATCTTAGCTCAAACGGCTGCAAAACCTGTTTGCCCAGCACGGGGATCTTGAGTTCTATAAGATAAAGCCATAAACATGTTTGTCTGAGTCTTCTATCAAAAGTTACAGCGATTTATATGAAGTTGTACGAAAACGCTTTATTTCGCCAAGACAATGCGTTTCTCACTGTTACATGCATTTGAATGGGAAACTCGCCTGAAACAAAGTATAGGTTTTCATTATGTGAATAATTTTAAAATCTTAGCTCAAACGGCTGCAAAACCTGTTTGCCCAGCACGGGGATATTGAGTTCTATAAGATAAAGCCATAAACATGTGTTTCTGAGTCTTCTATCAAAAGTTACAGCGATTTATATGAAGTTGTTCAAAAGCGCTTTATTTCGCCAAGACAGTGTGTTTCTCACTGTTACATGCATTTGAATGGGAAACTCGCCTGAAACAAAGTATAGGTTTTCATTATGTGAATAATTTTAAAATCTTAGCTCAAACGGCTGCAAAACCTGTTTGCCCAGCACGGGGATATTGAGTTCTATAAGATAAAGCCATAAACATGTTTGTCTGAGTCTTCTATCAAAAGTTACAGCGATTTATATGAAGTTGTACGAAAACGCTTTATTTCGCCAAGACAATGCGTTTCTCACTGTTACATGCATTTGAATGGGAAACTCGCCTGAAACAAAGTATAGGTTTTCATTATGTGAATAATTTTAAAATCTTAGCTCAAACGGCTGCAAAACCTGTTTGCCCAGCACGGGGATATTGAGTTCTATAAGATAAAGCCATAAACATGTGTTTCTGAGTCTTCTATCAAAAGTTACAGCGATTTATATGAAGTTGTACGAAAAGGCTTTATTTCGCCAAGACAATGCGTTTCTCACTGTTACATGCATTTGAATGGGAAACTCGCCTGAAACAAAGTATAGGTTTTCATTATGTGAATAATTTTAAAATCTTAGCTCAAACGGCTGCAAAACCTGTTTGCCCAGCACGGGGATATTGAGTTCTATAAGATAAAGCCATAAACATGTTTGTCTGAGTCTTCTATCAAAAGTTACAGCGATTTATATGAAGTTGTACGAAAACGCTTTATTTCGCCAAGACAATGCGTTTCTCACTGTTACATGCATTTGAATGGGAAACTCGCCTGAAACAAAGTATAGGTTTTCATTATGTGAATAATTTTAAAATCTTAGCTCAAACGGCTGCAAAACCTGTTTGCCCAGCACGGGGATATTGAGTTCTATAAGATAAAGCCATAAACATGTGTTTCTGAGTCTTCTATCAAAAGTTACAGCGATTTATATGAAGTTGTTCAAAAGCGTTTTATTTCGCCAAGACAGTGTGTTTCTCACTGTTACATGCATTTGAATGGGAAACTCGCCTGAAACAAAGTATAGGTTTTCATTATGTGAATAATTTTAAAATCTTAGCTCAAACGGCTGCAAAACCTGTTTGCCCAGCACGGGGATATTGAGTTCTATAAGATAAAGCCATAAACATGTGTTTCTGAGTCTTCTATCAAAAGTTACAGCGATTTATATGAAGTTGTACGAAAACGCTTTATTTCGCCAAGACAATGCGTTTCTCACTGTTACATGCATTTGAATGGGAAACTCGCCTGAAACAAAGTATAGGTTTTCATTATGTGAATAATTTTAAAATCTTAGCTCAAACGGCTGCAAAACCTGTTTGCCCAGCACGGGGATATTGAGTTCTATAAGATAAAGCCATAAACATGTGTTTCTGAGTCTTCTATCAAAAGTTACAGCGATTTATATGAAGTTGTACGAAAACGCTTTATTTCGCCAAGACAATGCGTTTCTCACTGTTACATGCATTTGAATGGGAAACTCGCCTGAAACAAAGTATAGGTTTTCATTATGTGAATAATTTTAAAATCTTAGCTCAAACGGCTGCAAAACCTGTTTGCCCAGCACGGGGATATTGAGTTCTATCAGATAAAGCCATAAACATGTGTTTCTGAGTCTTCTATCAAAAGTTACAGCGATTTATATGAAGTTGTACGAAAACGCTTTATTTCGCCAAGACAATGCGTTTCTCACTGTTACATGCATTTGAATGGGAAACTCGCCTGAAACAAAGTATAGGTTTTCATTATGTGAATAATTTTAAAATCTTAGCTCAAACGGCTGCAAAACCTGTTTGCCCAGCACGGGGATATTGAGTTCTATAAGATAAAGCCATAAACATGTGTTTCTGAGTCTTCTATCAAAAGTTACAGCGATTTATATGAAGTTGTACGAAAACGCTTTATTTCACCAAGACAATGCGTTTCTCACTGTTACATGCATTTGAATGGGAAACTCGCCTGAAACAAAGTATAGGTTTTCATTATGTGAATAATTTTAAAATCTTAGCTCAAACGGCTGCAAAACCTGTTTGCCCAGCACGGGGATATTGAGTTCTATAAGATAAAGCCATAAACATGTGTTTCTGAGTCTTCTATCAAAAGTTACAGCGATTTATATGAAGTTGTACGAAAACGCTTTATTTCGCCAAGACAATGCGTTTCTCACTGTTACATGCATTTGAATGGGAAACTCGCCTGAAACAAAGTATAGGTTTTCATTATGTGAATAATTTTAAAATCTTAGCTCAAACGGCTGCAAAACCTGTTTGCCCAGCACGGGGATATTGAGTTCTATAAGATAAAGCCATAAACATGTTTGTCTGAGTCTTCTATCAAAAGTTACAGCGATTTATATGAAGTTGTACAAAAATGCTTTCTTTCGCCAAGACAATGCGTTTCTCACTGTTACATGCATTTGAATGGGAAACTCGCCTGAAACAAAGTATAGGTTTTCATTATGTGAATAATTTTAAAATCTTAGCTCAAACGGCTGCAAAACCTGTTTGCCCAGCACGGGGATATTGAGTTCTATAAGATAAAGCCATAAACATGTGTTTCTGAGTCTTCTATCAAAAGTTACAGCGATTTATATGAAGTTGTACGAAAATGCTTTCTTTCGCCAAGACAGTGTGTTTCTCACTGTTACATGCATTTGAATGGGAAACTCGCCTGAAACAAAGTATAGGTTTTCATTATGTGAATAATTTTAAAATCTTAGCTCAAACGGCTGCAAAACCTGTTTGCCCAGCACGGGGATATTGAGTTCTATCAGATAAAGCCATAAACATGTGTTTCTGAGTCTTCTATCAAAAGTTACAGCGATTTATATGAAGTTGTACGAAAACGCTTTATTTCGCCAAGACAATGCGTTTCTCACTGTTACATGCGTTTGAATGGGAAACTCGCCTGAAACAAAGTATAGGTTTTCATTATGTGAATAATTTTAAAATCTTAGCTCAAACGGCTGCAAAACCTGTTTGCCCAGCACGGGGATATTGAGTTCTATAAGATAAAGCCATAAACATGTTTGTCTGAGTCTTCTATCAAAAGTTACAGCGATTTATATGAAGTTGTACGAAAACGCTTTATTTCGCCAAGACAATGCGTTTCTCACTGTTACATGCATTTGAATGGGAAACTCGCCTGAAACAAAGTATAGGTTTTCATTATGTGAATAATTTTAAAATCTTAGCTCAAACGGCTGCAAAACCTGTTTGCCCAGCACGGGGATATTGAGTTCTATAAGATAAAGCCATAAACATGTGTTTCTGAGTCTTCTATCAAAAGTTACAGCGATTTATATGAAGTTGTACAAAAATGCTTTCTTTCGCCAAGACAGTGTGTTTCTCACTGTTACATGCATTTGAATGGGAAACTCGCCTGAAACAAAGTATAGGTTTTCATTATGTGAATAATTTTAAAATCTTAGCTCAAACGGCTGCAAAACCTGTTTGCCCAGCACGGGGATATTGAGTTCTATAAGATAAAGCCATAAACATGTGTTTCTGAGTCTTCTATCAAAAGTTACAGCGATTTATATGAAGTTGTACGAAAACGCTTTATTTCGCCAAGACAATGCGTTTCTCACTGTTACATGCATTTGAATGGGAAACTCGCCTGAAACAAAGTATAGGTTTTCATTATGTGAATAATTTTAAAATCTTAGCTCAAACGGCTGCAAAACCTGTTTGCCCAGCACGGGGATATTGAGTTCTATAAGATAAAGCCATAAACATGTGTTTCTGAGTCTTCTATCAAAAGTTACAGCGATTTATATGAAGTTGTTCAAAAGCGCTTTATTTCGCCAAGACAGTGTGTTTCTCACTGTTACATGCATTTGAATGGGAAACTCGCCTGAAACAAAGTATAGGTTTTCATTATGTGAATAATTTTAAAATCTTAGCTCAAACGGCTGCAAAACCTGTTTGCCCAGCACGGGGATATTGAGTTCTATAAGATAAAGCCATAAACATGTGTTTCTGAGTCTTCTATCAAAAGTTACAGCGATTTATATGAAGTTGTACGAAAACGCTTTATTTCGCCAAGACAATGCGTTTCTCACTGTTACATGCATTTGAATGGGAAACTCGCCTGAAACAAAGTATAGGTTTTCATTATGTGAATAATTTTAAAATCTTAGCTCAAACGGCTGCAAAACCTGTTTGCCCAGCACGGGGATATTGAGTTCTATAAGATAAAGCCATAAACATGTTTGTCTGAGTCTTCTATCAAAAGTTACAGCGATTTATATGAAGTTGTACAAAAATGCTTTCTTTCGCCAAGACAATGCGTTTCTCACTGTTACATGCATTTGAATGGGAAACTCGCCTGAAACAAAGTATAGGTTTTCATTATGTGAATAATTTTAAAATCTTAGCTCAAACGGCTGCAAAACCTGTTTGCCCAGCACGGGGATATTGAGTTCTATAAGATAAAGCCATAAACATGTGTTTCTGAGTCTTCTATCAAAAGTTACAGCGATTTATATGAAGTTGTACGAAAACGCTTTATTTCGCCAAGACAATGCGTTTCTCACTGTTACATGCATTTGAATGGGAAACTCGCCTGAAACAAAGTATAGGTTTTCATTATGTGAATAATTTTAAAATCTTAGCTCAAACGGCTGCAAAACCTGTTTGCCCAGCACGGGGATATTGAGTTCTATAAGATAAAGCCATAAACATGTGTTTCTGAGTCTTCTATCAAAAGTTACAGCGATTTATATGAAGTTGTACGAAAACGCTTTATTTCGCCAAGACAATGCGTTTCTCACTGTTACATGCATTTGAATGGGAAACTCGCCTGAAACAAAGTATAGGTTTTCATTATGTGAATAATTTTAAAATCTTAGCTCAAACGGCTGCAAAACCTGTTTGCCCAGCACGGGGATCTTGAGTTCTATAAGATAAAGCCATAAACATGTTTGTCTGAGTCTTCTATCAAAAGTTACAGCGATTTATATGAAGTTGTACGAAAACGCTTTATTTCGCCAAGACAATGCGTTTCTCACTGTTACATGCATTTGAATGGGAAACTCGCCTGAAACAAAGTATAGGTTTTCATTATGTGAATAATTTTAAAATCTTAGCTCAAACGGCTGCAAAACCTGTTTGCCCAGCACGGGGATATTGAGTTCTATAAGATAAAGCCATAAACATGTGTTTCTGAGTCTTCTATCAAAAGTTACAGCGATTTATATGAAGTTGTTCAAAAGCGCTTTATTTCGCCAAGACAATGCGTTTCTCACTGTTACATGCATTTGAATGGGAAACTCGCCTGAAACAAAGTATAGGTTTTCATTATGTGAATAATTTTAAAATCTTAGCTCAAACGGCTGCAAAACCTGTTTGCCCAGCACGGGGATATTGAGTTCTATAAGATAAAGCCATAAACATGTTTGTCTGAGTCTTCTATCAAAAGTTACAGCGATTTATATGAAGTTGTACGAAAACGCTTTATTTCGCCAAGACAATGCGTTTCTCACTGTTACATGCATTTGAATGGGAAACTCGCCTGAAACAAAGTATAGGTTTTCATTATGTGAATAATTTTAAAATCTTAGCTCAAACGGCTGCAAAACCTGTTTGCCCAGCACGGGGATCTTGAGTTCTATAAGATAAAGCCATAAACATGTTTGTCTGAGTCTTCTATCAAAAGTTACAGCGATTTATATGAAGTTGTACGAAAACGCTTTATTTCGCCAAGACAATGCGTTTCTCACTGTTACATGCATTTGAATGGGAAACTCGCCTGAAACAAAGTATAGGTTTTCATTATGTGAATAATTTTAAAATCTTAGCTCAAACGGCTGCAAAACCTGTTTGCCCAGCACGGGGATATTGAGTTCTATAAGATAAAGCCATAAACATGTGTTTCTGAGTCTTCTATCAAAAGTTACAGCGATTTATATGAAGTTGTACGAAAACGCTTTATTTCGCCAAGACAATGCGTTTCTCACTGTTACATGCATTTGAATGGGAAACTCGCCTGAAACAAAGTATAGGTTTTCATTATGTGAATAATTTTAAAATCTTAGCTCAAACGGCTGCAAAACCTGTTTGCCCAGCACGGGGATCTTGAGTTCTATAAGATAAAGCCATAAACATGTTTGTCTGAGTCTTCTATCAAAAGTTACAGCGATTTATATGAAGTTGTACGAAAACGCTTTATTTCGCCAAGACAATGCGTTTCTCACTGTTACATGCATTTGAATGGGAAACTCGCCTGAAACAAAGTATAGGTTTTCATTATGTGAATAATTTTAAAATCTTAGCTCAAACGGCTGCAAAACCTGTTTGCCCAGCACGGGGATATTGAGTTCTATAAGATAAAGCCATAAACATGTGTTTCTGAGTCTTCTATCAAAAGTTACAGCGATTTATATGAAGTTGTTCAAAAGCGCTTTATTTCGCCAAGACAATGCGTTTCTCACTGTTACATGCATTTGAATGGGAAACTCGCCTGAAACAAAGTATAGGTTTTCATTATGTGAATAATTTTAAAATCTTAGCTCAAACGGCTGCAAAACCTGTTTGCCCAGCACGGGGATATTGAGTTCTATAAGATAAAGCCATAAACATGTTTGTCTGAGTCTTCTATCAAAAGTTACAGCGATTTATATGAAGTTGTACGAAAACGCTTTATTTCGCCAAGACAATGCGTTTCTCACTGTTACATGCATTTGAATGGGAAACTCGCCTGAAACAAAGTATAGGTTTTCATTATGTGAATAATTTTAAAATCTTAGCTCAAACGGCTGCAAAACCTGTTTGCCCAGCACGGGGATCTTGAGTTCTATAAGATAAAGCCATAAACATGTTTGTCTGAGTCTTCTATCAAAAGTTACAGCGATTTATATGAAGTTGTACGAAAACGCTTTATTTCGCCAAGACAATGCGTTTCTCACTGTTACATGCATTTGAATGGGAAACTCGCCTGAAACAAAGTATAGGTTTTCATTATGTGAATAATTTTAAAATCTTAGCTCAAACGGCTGCAAAACCTGTTTGCCCAGCACGGGGATATTGAGTTCTATAAGATAAAGCCATAAACATGTGTTTCTGAGTCTTCTATCAAAAGTTACAGCGATTTATATGAAGTTGTTCAAAAGCGCTTTATTTCGCCAAGACAGTGTGTTTCTCACTGTTACATGCATTTGAATGGGAAACTCGCCTGAAACAAAGTATAGGTTTTCATTATGTGAATAATTTTAAAATCTTAGCTCAAACGGCTGCAAAACCTGTTTGCCCAGCACGGGGATATTGAGTTCTATAAGATAAAGCCATAAACATGTTTGTCTGAGTCTTCTATCAAAAGTTACAGCGATTTATATGAAGTTGTACGAAAACGCTTTATTTCGCCAAGACAATGCGTTTCTCACTGTTACATGCATTTGAATGGGAAACTCGCCTGAAACAAAGTATAGGTTTTCATTATGTGAATAATTTTAAAATCTTAGCTCAAACGGCTGCAAAACCTGTTTGCCCAGCACGGGGATATTGAGTTCTATAAGATAAAGCCATAAACATGTGTTTCTGAGTCTTCTATCAAAAGTTACAGCGATTTATATGAAGTTGTTCAAAAGCGCTTTATTTCGCCAAGACAGTGTGTTTCTCACTGTTACATGCATTTGAATGGGAAACTCGCCTGAAACAAAGTATAGGTTTTCATTATGTGAATAATTTTAAAATCTTAGCTCAAACGGCTGCAAAACCTGTTTGCCCAGCACGGGGATATTGAGTTCTATAAGATAAAGCCATAAACATGTTTGTCTGAGTCTTCTATCAAAAGTTACAGCGATTTATATGAAGTTGTACGAAAACGCTTTATTTCGCCAAGACAATGCGTTTCTCACTGTTACATGCATTTGAATGGGAAACTCGCCTGAAACAAAGTATAGGTTTTCATTATGTGAATAATTTTAAAATCTTAGCTCAAACGGCTGCAAAACCTGTTTGCCCAGCACGGGGATATTGAGTTCTATAAGATAAAGCCATAAACATGTGTTTCTGAGTCTTCTATCAAAAGTTACAGCGATTTATATGAAGTTGTACGAAAAGGCTTTATTTCGCCAAGACAATGCGTTTCTCACTGTTACATGCATTTGAATGGGAAACTCGCCTGAAACAAAGTATAGGTTTTCATTATGTGAATAATTTTAAAATCTTAGCTCAAACGGCTGCAAAACCTGTTTGCCCAGCACGGGGATATTGAGTTCTATAAGATAAAGCCATAAACATGTTTGTCTGAGTCTTCTATCAAAAGTTACAGCGATTTATATGAAGTTGTACGAAAACGCTTTATTTCGCCAAGACAATGCGTTTCTCACTGTTACATGCATTTGAATGGGAAACTCGCCTGAAACAAAGTATAGGTTTTCATTATGTGAATAATTTTAAAATCTTAGCTCAAACGGCTGCAAAACCTGTTTGCCCAGCACGGGGATATTGAGTTCTATAAGATAAAGCCATAAACATGTGTTTCTGAGTCTTCTATCAAAAGTTATAGCGATTTATATGAAGTTGTTCAAAAGCGCTTTATTTCGCCAAGACAGTGTGTTTCTCACTGTTACATGCATTTGAATGGGAAACTCGCCTGAAACAAAGTATAGGTTTTCATTATGTGAATAATTTTAAAATCTTAGCTCAAACGGCTGCAAAACCTGTTTGCCCAGCACGGGGATATTGAGTTCTATAAGATAAAGCCATAAACATGTGTTTCTGAGTCTTCTATCAAAAGTTACAGCGATTTATATGAAGTTGTTCAAAAGCGCTTTATTTCGCCAAGACAGTGTGTTTCTCACTGTTACATGCATTTGAATGGGAAACTCGCCTGAAACAAAGTATAGGTTTTCATTATGTGAATAATTTTAAAATCTTAGCTCAAACGGCTGCAAAACCTGTTTGCCCAGCACGGGGATATTGAGTTCTATAAGATAAAGCCATAAACATGTTTGTCTGAGTCTTCTATCAAAAGTTACAGCGATTTATATGAAGTTGTACAAAAATGCTTTCTTTCGCCAAGACAATGCGTTTCTCACTGTTACATGCATTTGAATGGGAAACTCGCCTGAAACAAAGTATAGGTTTTCATTATGTGAATAATTTTAAAATCTTAGCTCAAACGGCTGCAAAACCTGTTTGCCCAGCACGGGGATATTGAGTTCTATAAGATAAAGCCATAAACATGTGTTTCTGAGTCTTCTATCAAAAGTTACAGCGATTTATATGAAGTTGTACGAAAACGCTTTATTTCGCCAAGACAATGCGTTTCTCACTGTTACATGCATTTGAATGGGAAACTCGCCTGAAACAAAGTATAGGTTTTCATTATGTGAATAATTTTAAAATCTTAGCTCAAACGGCTGCAAAACCTGTTTGCCCAGCACGGGGATATTGAGTTCTATAAGATAAAGCCATAAACATGTGTTTCTGAGTCTTCTATCAAAAGTTACAGCGATTTATATGAAGTTGTACGAAAACGCTTTATTTCGCCAAGACAATGCGTTTCTCACTGTTACATGCATTTGAATGGGAAACTCGCCTGAAACAAAGTATAGGTTTTCATTATGTGAATAATTTTAAAATCTTAGCTCAAACGGCTGCAAAACCTGTTTGCCCAGCACGGGGATATTGAGTTCTATAAGATAAAGCCATAAACATGTGTTTCTGAGTCTTCTATCAAAAGTTACAGCGATTTATATGAAGTTGTACGAAAATGCTTTATTTCGCCAAGACAATGCGTTTCTCACTGTTACATGCATTTGAATGGGAAACTCGCCTGAAACAAAGTATAGGTTTTCATTATGTGAATAATTTTAAAATCTTAGCTCAAACGGCTGCAAAACCTGTTTGCCCAGCACGGGGATATTGAGTTCTATAAGATAAAGCCATAAACATGTGTTTCTGAGTCTTCTATCAAAAGTTACAGCGATTTATATGAAGTTGTACGAAAACGCTTTATTTCGCCAAGACAATGCGTTTCTCACTGTTACATGCATTTGAATGGGAAACTCGCCTGAAACAAAGTATAGGTTTTCATTATGTGAATAATTTTAAAATCTTAGCTCAAACGGCTGCAAAACCTGTTTGCCCAGCACGGGGATATTGAGTTCTATAAGATAAAGCCATAAACATGTTTGTCTGAGTCTTCTATCAAAAGTTACAGCGATTTATATGAAGTTGTACAAAAATGCTTTCTTTCGCCAAGACAATGCGTTTCTCACTGTTACATGCATTTGAATGGGAAACTCGCCTGAAACAAAGTATAGGTTTTCATTATGTGAATAATTTTAAAATCTTAGCTCAAACGGCTGCAAAACCTGTTTGCCCAGCACGGGGATATTGAGTTCTATAAGATAAAGCCATAAACATGTGTTTCTGAGTCTTCTATCAAAAGTTACAGCGATTTATATGAAGTTGTACGAAAATGCTTTCTTTCGCCAAGACAGTGTGTTTCTCACTGTTACATGCATTTGAATGGGAAACTCGCCTGAAACAAAGTATAGGTTTTCATTATGTGAATAATTTTAAAATCTTAGCTCAAACGGCTGCAAAACCTGTATGTCCAGCACGGGGATATTGAGTTCTATCAGATAAAGCCATAAACATGTGTTTCTGAGTCTTCTATCAAAAGTTACAGCGATTTATATGAAGTTGTACGAAAACGCTTTATTTCGCCAAGACAATGCGTTTCTCACTGTTACATGCATTTGAATGGGAAACTCGCCTGAAACAAAGTATAGGTTTTCATTATGTGAATAATTTTAAAATCTTAGCTCAAACGGCTGCAAAACCTGTTTGCCCAGCACGGGGATATTGAGTTCTATAAGATAAAGCCATAAACATGTTTGTCTGAGTCTTCTATCAAAAGTTACAGCGATTTATATGAAGTTGTACGAAAACGCTTTATTTCGCCAAGACAATGCGTTTCTCACTGTTACATGCATTTGAATGGGAAACTCGCCTGAAACAAAGTATAGGTTTTCATTATGTGAATAATTTTAAAATCTTAGCTCAAACGGCTGCAAAACCTGTTTGCCCAGCACGGGGATATTGAGTTCTATAAGATAAAGCCATAAACATGTGTTTCTGAGTCTTCTATCAAAAGTTACAGCGATTTATATGAAGTTGTACAAAAATGCTTTCTTTCGCCAAGACAGTGTGTTTCTCACTGTTACATGCATTTGAATGGGAAACTCGCCTGAAACAAAGTATAGGTTTTCATTATGTGAATAATTTTAAAATCTTAGCTCAAACGGCTGCAAAACCTGTTTGCCCAGCACGGGGATATTGAGTTCTATAAGATAAAGCCATAAACATGTGTTTCTGAGTCTTCTATCAAAAGTTACAGCGATTTATATGAAGTTGTTCAAAAGCGTTTTATTTCGCCAAGACAGTGTGTTTCTCACTGTTACATGCATTTGAATGGGAAACTCGCCTGAAACAAAGTATAGGTTTTCATTATGTGAATAATTTTAAAATCTTAGCTCAAACGGCTGCAAAACCTGTTTGCCCAGCACGGGGATATTGAGTTCTATAAGATAAAGCCATAAACATGTGTTTCTGAGTCTTCTATCAAAAGTTACAGCGATTTATATGAAGTTGTACGAAAACGCTTTATTTCGCCAAGACAATGCGTTTCTCACTGTTACATGCATTTGAATGGGAAACTCGCCTGAAACAAAGTATAGGTTTTCATTATGTGAATAATTTTAAAATCTTAGCTCAAACGGCTGCAAAACCTGTTTGCCCAGCACGGGGATATTGAGTTCTATAAGATAAAGCCATAAACATGTGTTTCTGAGTCTTCTATCAAAAGTTACAGCGATTTATATGAAGTTGTACGAAAACGCTTTATTTCGCCAAGACAATGCGTTTCTCACTGTTACATGCATTTGAATGGGAAACTCGCCTGAAACAAAGTATAGGTTTTCATTATGTGAATAATTTTAAAATCTTAGCTCAAACGGCTGCAAAACCTGTTTGCCCAGCACGGGGATATTGAGTTCTATCAGATAAAGCCATAAACATGTGTTTCTGAGTCTTCTATCAAAAGTTACAGCGATTTATATGAAGTTGTACGAAAACGCTTTATTTCGCCAAGACAATGCGTTTCTCACTGTTACATGCATTTGAATGGGAAACTCGCCTGAAACAAAGTATAGGTTTTCATTATGTGAATAATTTTAAAATCTTAGCTCAAACGGCTGCAAAACCTGTTTGCCCAGCACGGGGATATTGAGTTCTATAAGATAAAGCCATAAACATGTGTTTCTGAGTCTTCTATCAAAAGTTACAGCGATTTATATGAAGTTGTACGAAAACGCTTTATTTCGCCAAGACAATGCGTTTCTCACTGTTACATGCATTTGAATGGGAAACTCGCCTGAAACAAAGTATAGGTTTTCATTATGTGAATAATTTTAAAATCTTAGCTCAAACGGCTGCAAAACCTGTTTGCCCAGCACGGGGATATTGAGTTCTATAAGATAAAGCCATAAACATGTGTTTCTGAGTCTTCTATCAAAAGTTACAGCGATTTATATGAAGTTGTACGAAAACGCTTTATTTCGCCAAGACAATGCGTTTCTCACTGTTACATGCATTTGAATGGGAAACTCGCCTGAAACAAAGTATAGGTTTTCATTATGTGAATAATTTTAAAATCTTAGCTCAAACGGCTGCAAAACCTGTTTGCCCAGCACGGGGATATTGAGTTCTATAAGATAAAGCCATAAACATGTTTGTCTGAGTCTTCTATCAAAAGTTACAGCGATTTATATGAAGTTGTACAAAAATGCTTTCTTTCGCCAAGACAATGCGTTTCTCACTGTTACATGCATTTGAATGGGAAACTCGCCTGAAACAAAGTATAGGTTTTCATTATGTGAATAATTTTAAAATCTTAGCTCAAACGGCTGCAAAACCTGTTTGCCCAGCACGGGGATATTGAGTTCTATAAGATAAAGCCATAAACATGTGTTTCTGAGTCTTCTATCAAAAGTTACAGCGATTTATATGAAGTTGTACGAAAATGCTTTCTTTCGCCAAGACAGTGTGTTTCTCACTGTTACATGCATTTGAATGGGAAACTCGCCTGAAACAAAGTATAGGTTTTCATTATGTGAATAATTTTAAAATCTTAGCTCAAACGGCTGCAAAACCTGTTTGCCCAGCACGGGGATATTGAGTTCTATCAGATAAAGCCATAAACATGTGTTTCTGAGTCTTCTATCAAAAGTTACAGCGATTTATATGAAGTTGTACGAAAACGCTTTATTTCGCCAAGACAATGCGTTTCTCACTGTTACATGCGTTTGAATGGGAAACTCGCCTGAAACAAAGTATAGGTTTTCATTATGTGAATAATTTTAAAATCTTAGCTCAAACGGCTGCAAAACCTGTTTGCCCAGCACGGGGATATTGAGTTCTATAAGATAAAGCCATAAACATGTTTGTCTGAGTCTTCTATCAAAAGTTACAGCGATTTATATGAAGTTGTACGAAAACGCTTTATTTCGCCAAGACAATGCGTTTCTCACTGTTACATGCATTTGAATGGGAAACTCGCCTGAAACAAAGTATAGGTTTTCATTATGTGAATAATTTTAAAATCTTAGCTCAAACGGCTGCAAAACCTGTTTGCCCAGCACGGGGATATTGAGTTCTATAAGATAAAGCCATAAACATGTGTTTCTGAGTCTTCTATCAAAAGTTACAGCGATTTATATGAAGTTGTACAAAAATGCTTTCTTTCGCCAAGACAGTGTGTTTCTCACTGTTACATGCATTTGAATGGGAAACTCGCCTGAAACAAAGTATAGGTTTTCATTATGTGAATAATTTTAAAATCTTAGCTCAAACGGCTGCAAAACCTGTTTGCCCAGCACGGGGATATTGAGTTCTATAAGATAAAGCCATAAACATGTGTTTCTGAGTCTTCTATCAAAAGTTACAGCGATTTATATGAAGTTGTTCAAAAGCGCTTTATTTCGCCAAGACAATGCGTTTCTCACTGTTACATGCATTTGAATGGGAAACTCGCCTGAAACAAAGTATAGGTTTTCATTATGTGAATAATTTTAAAATCTTAGCTCAAACGGCTGCAAAACCTGTTTGCCCAGCACGGGGATATTGAGTTCTATAAGATAAAGCCATAAACATGTGTTTCTGAGTCTTCTATCAAAAGTTACAGCGATTTATATGAAGTTGTACGAAAATGCTTTCTTTCGCCAAGACAGTGTGTTTCTCACTGTTACATGCATTTGAATGGGAAACTCGCCTGAAACAAAGTATAGGTTTTCATTATGTGAATAATTTTAAAATCTTAGCTCAAACGGCTGCAAAACCTGTTTGCCCAGCACGGGGATATTGAGTTCTATCAGATAAAGCCATAAACATGTGTTTCTGAGTCTTCTATCAAAAGTTACAGCGATTTATATGAAGTTGTACGAAAACGCTTTATTTCGCCAAGACAATGCGTTTCTCACTGTTACATGCATTTGAATGGGAAACTCGCCTGAAACAAAGTATAGGTTTTCATTATGTGAATAATTTTAAAATCTTAGCTCAAACGGCTGCAAAACCTGTTTGCCCAGCACGGGGATATTGAGTTCTATAAGATAAAGCCATAAACATGTTTGTCTGAGTCTTCTATCAAAAGTTACAGCGATTTATATGAAGTTGTACGAAAACGCTTTATTTCGCCAAGACAATGCGTTTCTCACTGTTACATGCATTTGAATGGGAAACTCGCCTGAAACAAAGTATAGGTTTTCATTATGTGAATAATTTTAAAATCTTAGCTCAAACGGCTGCAAAACCTGTTTGCCCAGCACGGGGATATTGAGTTCTATAAGATAAAGCCATAAACATGTGTTTCTGAGTCTTCTATCAAAAGTTACAGCGATTTATATGAAGTTGTACAAAAATGCTTTCTTTCGCCAAGACAGTGTGTTTCTCACTGTTACATGCATTTGAATGGGAAACTCGCCTGAAACAAAGTATAGGTTTTCATTATGTGAATAATTTTAAAATCTTAGCTCAAACGGCTGCAAAACCTGTTTGCCCAGCACGGGGATATTGAGTTCTATAAGATAAAGCCATAAACATGTGTTTCTGAGTCTTCTATCAAAAGTTACAGCGATTTATATGAAGTTGTTCAAAAGCGTTTTATTTCGCCAAGACAGTGTGTTTCTCACTGTTACATGCATTTGAATGGGAAACTCGCCTGAAACAAAGTATAGGTTTTCATTATGTGAATAATTTTAAAATCTTAGCTCAAACGGCTGCAAAACCTGTTTGCCCAGCACGGGGATATTGAGTTCTATAAGATAAAGCCATAAACATGTGTTTCTGAGTCTTCTATCAAAAGTTACAGCGATTTATATGAAGTTGTACGAAAACGCTTTATTTCGCCAAGACAATGCGTTTCTCACTGTTACATGCATTTGAATGGGAAACTCGCCTGAAACAAAGTATAGGTTTTCATTATGTGAATAATTTTAAAATCTTAGCTCAAACGGCTGCAAAACCTGTTTGCCCAGCACGGGGATATTGAGTTCTATAAGATAAAGCCATAAACATGTGTTTCTGAGTCTTCTATCAAAAGTTACAGCGATTTATATGAAGTTGTACGAAAACGCTTTATTTCGCCAAGACAATGCGTTTCTCACTGTTACATGCATTTGAATGGGAAACTCGCCTGAAACAAAGTATAGGTTTTCATTATGTGAATAATTTTAAAATCTTAGCTCAAACGGCTGCAAAACCTGTTTGCCCAGCACGGGGATATTGAGTTCTATCAGATAAAGCCATAAACATGTGTTTCTGAGTCTTCTATCAAAAGTTACAGCGATTTATATGAAGTTGTACGAAAACGCTTTATTTCGCCAAGACAATGCGTTTCTCACTGTTACATGCATTTGAATGGGAAACTCGCCTGAAACAAAGTATAGGTTTTCATTATGTGAATAATTTTAAAATCTTAGCTCAAACGGCTGCAAAACCTGTTTGCCCAGCACGGGGATATTGAGTTCTATAAGATAAAGCCATAAACATGTGTTTCTGAGTCTTCTATCAAAAGTTACAGCGATTTATATGAAGTTGTACGAAAACGCTTTATTTCGCCAAGACAATGCGTTTCTCACTGTTACATGCATTTGAATGGGAAACTCGCCTGAAACAAAGTATAGGTTTTCATTATGTGAATAATTTTAAAATCTTAGCTCAAACGGCTGCAAAACCTGTTTGCCCAGCACGGGGATATTGAGTTCTATAAGATAAAGCCATAAACATGTGTTTCTGAGTCTTCTATCAAAAGTTACAGCGATTTATATGAAGTTGTACGAAAACGCTTTATTTCGCCAAGACAATGCGTTTCTCACTGTTACATGCATTTGAATGGGAAACTCGCCTGAAACAAAGTATAGGTTTTCATTATGTGAATAATTTTAAAATCTTAGCTCAAACGGCTGCAAAACCTGTTTGCCCAGCACGGGGATATTGAGTTCTATAAGATAAAGCCATAAACATGTGTTTCTGAGTCTTCTATCAAAAGTTACAGCGATTTATATGAAGTTGTACGAAAACGCTTTATTTCGCCAAGACAATGCGTTTCTCACTGTTACATGCATTTGAATGGGAAACTCGCCTGAAACAAAGTATAGGTTTTCATTATGTGAATAATTTTAAAATCTTAGCTCAAACGGCTGCAAAACCTGTTTGCCCAGCACGGGGATATTGAGTTCTATAAGATAAAGCCATAAACATGTTTGTCTGAGTCTTCTATCAAAAGTTACAGCGATTTATATGAAGTTGTACAAAAATGCTTTCTTTCGCCAAGACAATGCGTTTCTCACTGTTACATGCATTTGAATGGGAAACTCGCCTGAAACAAAGTATAGGTTTTCATTATGTGAATAATTTTAAAATCTTAGCTCAAACGGCTGCAAAACCTGTTTGCCCAGCACGGGGATATTGAGTTCTATAAGATAAAGCCATAAACATGTTTGTCTGAGTCTTCTATCAAAAGTTACAGCGATTTATATGAAGTTGTACGAAAACGCTTTATTTCGCCAAGACAATGCGTTTCTCACTGTTACATGCATTTGAATGGGAAACTCGCCTGAAACAAAGTATAGGTTTTCATTATGTGAATAATTTTAAAATCTTAGCTCAAACGGCTGCAAAACCTGTTTGCCCAGCACGGGGATATTGAGTTCTATAAGATAAAGCCATAAACATGTTTGTCTGAGTCTTCTATCAAAAGTTACAGCGATTTATATGAAGTTGTACAAAAATGCTTTCTTTCGCCAAGACAATGCGTTTCTCACTGTTACATGCATTTGAATGGGAAACTCGCCTGAAACAAAGTATAGGTTTTCATTATGTGAATAATTTTAAAATCTTAGCTCAAACGGCTGCAAAACCTGTTTGCCCAGCACGGGGATATTGAGTTCTATAAGATAAAGCCATAAACATGTGTTTCTGAGTCTTCTATCAAAAGTTACAGCGATTTATATGAAGTTGTACAAAAATGCTTTCTTTCGCCAAGACAGTGTGTTTCTCACTGTTACATGCATTTGAATGGGAAACTCGCCTGAAACAAAGTATAGGTTTTCATTATGTGAATAATTTTAAAATCTTAGCTCAAACGGCTGCAAAACCTGTTTGCCCAGCACGGGGATATTGAGTTCTATAAGATAAAGCCATAAACATGTGTTTCTGAGTCTTCTATCAAAAGTTACAGCGATTTATATGAAGTTGTACGAAAACGCTTTATTTCGCCAAGACAATGCGTTTCTCACTGTTACATGCATTTGAATGGGAAACTCGCCTGAAACAAAGTATAGGTTTTCATTATGTGAATAATTTTAAAATCTTAGCTCAAACGGCTGCAAAACCTGTTTGCCCAGCACGGGGATATTGAGTTCTATAAGATAAAGCCATAAACATGTTTGTCTGAGTCTTCTATCAAAAGTTACAGCGATTTATATGAAGTTGTACAAAAATGCTTTCTTTCGCCAAGACAATGCGTTTCTCACTGTTACATGCATTTGAATGGGAAACTCGCCTGAAACAAAGTATAGGTTTTCATTATGTGAATAATTTTAAAATCTTAGCTCAAACGGCTGCAAAACCTGTTTGCCCAGCACGGGGATATTGAGTTCTATAAGATAAAGCCATAAACATGTGTTTCTGAGTCTTCTATCAAAAGTTACAGCGATTTATATGAAGTTGTACGAAAATGCTTTCTTTCGCCAAGACAGTGTGTTTCTCACTGTTACATGCATTTGAATGGGAAACTCGCCTGAAACAAAGTATAGGTTTTCATTATGTGAATAATTTTAAAATCTTAGCTCAAACGGCTGCAAAACCTGTTTGCCCAGCACGGGGATATTGAGTTCTATCAGATAAAGCCATAAACATGTGTTTCTGAGTCTTCTATCAAAAGTTACAGCGATTTATATGAAGTTGTACGAAAACGCTTTATTTCGCCAAGACAATGCGTTTCTCACTGTTACATGCATTTGAATGGGAAACTCGCCTGAAACAAAGTATAGGTTTTCATTATGTGAATAATTTTAAAATCTTAGCTCAAACGGCTGCAAAACCTGTTTGCCCAGCACGGGGATATTGAGTTCTATAAGATAAAGCCATAAACATGTTTGTCTGAGTCTTCTATCAAAAGTTACAGCGATTTATATGAAGTTGTACGAAAACGCTTTATTTCGCCAAGACAATGCGTTTCTCACTGTTACATGCATTTGAATGGGAAACTCGCCTGAAACAAAGTATAGGTTTTCATTATGTGAATAATTTTAAAATCTTAGCTCAAACGGCTGCAAAACCTGTTTGCCCAGCACGGGGATATTGAGTTCTATAAGATAAAGCCATAAACATGTGTTTCTGAGTCTTCTATCAAAAGTTACAGCGATTTATATGAAGTTGTACAAAAATGCTTTCTTTCGCCAAGACAGTGTGTTTCTCACTGTTACATGCATTTGAATGGGAAACTCGCCTGAAACAAAGTATAGGTTTTCATTATGTGAATAATTTTAAAATCTTAGCTCAAACGGCTGCAAAACCTGTTTGCCCAGCACGGGGATATTGAGTTCTATAAGATAAAGCCATAAACATGTGTTTCTGAGTCTTCTATCAAAAGTTACAGCGATTTATATGAAGTTGTTCAAAAGCGTTTTATTTCGCCAAGACAGTGTGTTTCTCACTGTTACATGCATTTGAATGGGAAACTCGCCTGAAACAAAGTATAGGTTTTCATTATGTGAATAATTTTAAAATCTTAGCTCAAACGGCTGCAAAACCTGTTTGCCCAGCACGGGGATATTGAGTTCTATAAGATAAAGCCATAAACATGTGTTTCTGAGTCTTCTATCAAAAGTTACAGCGATTTATATGAAGTTGTACGAAAACGCTTTATTTCGCCAAGACAATGCGTTTCTCACTGTTACATGCATTTGAATGGGAAACTCGCCTGAAACAAAGTATAGGTTTTCATTATGTGAATAATTTTAAAATCTTAGCTCAAACGGCTGCAAAACCTGTTTGCCCAGCACGGGGATATTGAGTTCTATAAGATAAAGCCATAAACATGTGTTTCTGAGTCTTCTATCAAAAGTTACAGCGATTTATATGAAGTTGTACGAAAACGCTTTATTTCGCCAAGACAATGCGTTTCTCACTGTTACATGCATTTGAATGGGAAACTCGCCTGAAACAAAGTATAGGTTTTCATTATGTGAATAATTTTAAAATCTTAGCTCAAACGGCTGCAAAACCTGTTTGCCCAGCACGGGGATATTGAGTTCTATCAGATAAAGCCATAAACATGTGTTTCTGAGTCTTCTATCAAAAGTTACAGCGATTTATATGAAGTTGTACGAAAACGCTTTATTTCGCCAAGACAATGCGTTTCTCACTGTTACATGCATTTGAATGGGAAACTCGCCTGAAACAAAGTATAGGTTTTCATTATGTGAATAATTTTAAAATCTTAGCTCAAACGGCTGCAAAACCTGTTTGCCCAGCACGGGGATATTGAGTTCTATAAGATAAAGCCATAAACATGTGTTTCTGAGTCTTCTATCAAAAGTTACAGCGATTTATATGAAGTTGTACGAAAACGCTTTATTTCGCCAAGACAATGCGTTTCTCACTGTTACATGCATTTGAATGGGAAACTCGCCTGAAACAAAGTATAGGTTTTCATTATGTGAATAATTTTAAAATCTTAGCTCAAACGGCTGCAAAACCTGTTTGCCCAGCACGGGGATATTGAGTTCTATAAGATAAAGCCATAAACATGTGTTTCTGAGTCTTCTATCAAAAGTTACAGCGATTTATATGAAGTTGTACGAAAACGCTTTATTTCGCCAAGACAATGCGTTTCTCACTGTTACATGCATTTGAATGGGAAACTCGCCTGAAACAAAGTATAGGTTTTCATTATGTGAATAATTTTAAAATCTTAGCTCAAACGGCTGCAAAACCTGTTTGCCCAGCACGGGGATATTGAGTTCTATAAGATAAAGCCATAAACATGTTTGTCTGAGTCTTCTATCAAAAGTTACAGCGATTTATATGAAGTTGTACAAAAATGCTTTCTTTCGCCAAGACAATGCGTTTCTCACTGTTACATGCATTTGAATGGGAAACTCGCCTGAAACAAAGTATAGGTTTTCATTATGTGAATAATTTTAAAATCTTAGCTCAAACGGCTGCAAAACCTGTTTGCCCAGCACGGGGATATTGAGTTCTATAAGATAAAGCCATAAACATGTGTTTCTGAGTCTTCTATCAAAAGTTACAGCGATTTATATGAAGTTGTACGAAAATGCTTTCTTTCGCCAAGACAGTGTGTTTCTCACTGTTACATGCATTTGAATGGGAAACTCGCCTGAAACAAAGTATAGGTTTTCATTATGTGAATAATTTTAAAATCTTAGCTCAAACGGCTGCAAAACCTGTTTGCCCAGCACGGGGATATTGAGTTCTATCAGATAAAGCCATAAACATGTGTTTCTGAGTCTTCTATCAAAAGTTACAGCGATTTATATGAAGTTGTACGAAAACGCTTTATTTCGCCAAGACAATGCGTTTCTCACTGTTACATGCGTTTGAATGGGAAACTCGCCTGAAACAAAGTATAGGTTTTCATTATGTGAATAATTTTAAAATCTTAGCTCAAACGGCTGCAAAACCTGTTTGCCCAGCACGGGGATATTGAGTTCTATAAGATAAAGCCATAAACATGTTTGTCTGAGTCTTCTATCAAAAGTTACAGCGATTTATATGAAGTTGTACGAAAACGCTTTATTTCGCCAAGACAATGCGTTTCTCACTGTTACATGCATTTGAATGGGAAACTCGCCTGAAACAAAGTATAGGTTTTCATTATGTGAATAATTTTAAAATCTTAGCTCAAACGGCTGCAAAACCTGTTTGCCCAGCACGGGGATATTGAGTTCTATAAGATAAAGCCATAAACATGTGTTTCTGAGTCTTCTATCAAAAGTTACAGCGATTTATATGAAGTTGTACGAAAACGCTTTATTTCGCCAAGACAATGCGTTTCTCACTGTTACATGCATTTGAATGGGAAACTCGCCTGAAACAAAGTATAGGTTTTCATTATGTGAATAATTTTAAAATCTTAGCTCAAACGGCTGCAAAACCTGTTTGCCCAGCACGGGGATATTGAGTTCTATAAGATAAAGCCATAAACATGTGTTTCTGAGTCTTCTATCAAAAGTTACAGCGATTTATATGAAGTTGTTCAAAAACGCTTTATTTCGCCAAGACAATGCGTTTCTCACTGTTACATGCATTTGAATGGGAAACTCGCCTGAAACAAAGTATAGGTTTTCATTATGTGAATAATTTTAAAATCTTAGCTCAAACGGCTGCAAAACCTGTTTGCCCAGCACGGGGATATTGAGTTCTATAAGATAAAGCCATAAACATGTGTTTCTGAGTCTTCTATCAAAAGTTACAGCGATTTATATGAAGTTGTACGAAAACGCTTTATTTCGCCAAGACAATGCGTTTCTCACTGTTACATGCATTTGAATGGGAAACTCGCCTGAAACAAAGTATAGGTTTTCATTATGTGAATAATTTTAAAATCTTAGCTCAAACGGCTGCAAAACCTGTTTGCCCAGCACGGGGATATTGAGTTCTATAAGATAAAGCCATAAACATGTTTGTCTGAGTCTTCTATCAAAAGTTACAGCGATTTATATGAAGTTGTACAAAAATGCTTTCTTTCGCCAAGACAATGCGTTTCTCACTGTTACATGCATTTGAATGGGAAACTCGCCTGAAACAAAGTATAGGTTTTCATTATGTGAATAATTTTAAAATCTTAGCTCAAACGGCTGCAAAACCTGTTTGCCCAGCACGGGGATATTGAGTTCTATAAGATAAAGCCATAAACATGTGTTTCTGAGTCTTCTATCAAAAGTTACAGCGATTTATATGAAGTTGTACGAAAATGCTTTCTTTCGCAAAGACAGTGTGTTTCTCACTGTTACATGCATTTGAATGGGAAACTCGCCTGAAACAAAGTATAGGTTTTCATTATGTGAATAATTTTAAAATCTTAGCTCAAACGGCTGCAAAACCTGTTTGCCCAGCACGGGGATATTGAGTTCTATCAGATAAAGCCATAAACATGTGTTTCTGAGTCTTCTATCAAAAGTTATAGCGATTTATATGAAGTTGTACGAAAACGCTTTATTTCGCCAAGACAATGCGTTTCTCACTGTTACATGCATTTGAATGGGAAACTCGCCTGAAACAAAGTATAGGTTTTCATTATGTGAATAATTTTAAAATCTTAGCTCAAACGGCTGCAAAACCTGTTTGCCCAGCACGGGGATATTGAGTTCTATAAGATAAAGCCATAAACATGTTTGTCTGAGTCTTCTATCAAAAGTTACAGCGATTTATATGAAGTTGTACGAAAAGGCTTTATTTCGCCAAGACAATGCGTTTCTCACTGTTACATGCATTTGAATGGGAAACTCGCCTGAAACAAAGTATAGGTTTTCATTATGTGAATAATTTTAAAATCTTAGCTCAAACGGCTGCAAAACCTGTTTGCCCAGCACGGGGATATTGAGTTCTATAAGATAAAGCCATAAACATGTGTTTCTGAGTCTTCTATCAAAAGTTACAGCGATTTATATGAAGTTGTACGAAAACGCTTTATTTCGCCAAGACAGTGTGTTTCTCACTGTTACATGCATTTGAATGGGAAACTCGCCTGAAACAAAGTATAGGTTTTCATTATGTGAATAATTTTAAAATCTTAGCTCAAACGGCTGCAAAACCTGTTTGCCCAGCACGGGGATATTGAGTTCTATAAGATAAAGCCATAAACATGTGTTTCTGAGTCTTCTATCAAAAGTTACAGCGATTTATATGAAGTTGTACAAAAATGCTTTCTTTCGCCAAGACAATGCGTTTCTCACTGTTACATGCATTTGAATGGGAAACTCGCCTGAAACAAAGTATAGGTTTTCATTATGTGAATAATTTTAAAATCTTAGCTCAAACGGCTGCAAAACCTGTTTGCCCAGCACGGGGATATTGAGTTCTATAAGATAAAGCCATAAACATGTGTTTCTGAGTCTTCTATCAAAAGTTACAGCGATTTATATGAAGTTGTACGAAAATGCTTTCTTTCGCAAAGACAGTGTGTTTCTCACTGTTACATGCATTTGAATGGGAAACTCGCCTGAAACAAAGTATAGGTTTTCATTATGTGAATAATTTTAAAATCTTAGCTCAAACGGCTGCAAAACCTGTTTGCCCAGCACGGGGATATTGAGTTCTATCAGATAAAGCCATAAACATGTGTTTCTGAGTCTTCTATCAAAAGTTATAGCGATTTATATGAAGTTGTACGAAAACGCTTTATTTCGCCAAGACAATGCGTTTCTCACTGTTACATGCATTTGAATGGGAAACTCGCCTGAAACAAAGTATAGGTTTTCATTATGTGAATAATTTTAAAATCTTAGCTCAAACGGCTGCAAAACCTGTTTGCCCAGCACGGGGATATTGAGTTCTATAAGATAAAGCCATAAACATGTTTGTCTGAGTCTTCTATCAAAAGTTACAGCGATTTATATGAAGTTGTACGAAAAGGCTTTATTTCGCCAAGACAATGCGTTTCTCACTGTTACATGCATTTGAATGGGAAACTCGCCTGAAACAAAGTATAGGTTTTCATTATGTGAATAATTTTAAAATCTTAGCTCAAACGGCTGCAAAACCTGTTTGCCCAGCACGGGGATATTGAGTTCTATAAGATAAAGCCATAAACATGTGTTTCTGAGTCTTCTATCAAAAGTTACAGCGATTTATATGAAGTTGTACAAAAATGCTTTCTTTCGCCAAGACAGTGTGTTTCTCACTGTTACATGCATTTGAATGGGAAACTCGCCTGAAACAAAGTATAGGTTTTCATTATGTGAATAATTTTAAAATCTTAGCTCAAACGGCTGCAAAACCTGTTTGCCCAGCACGGGGATATTGAGTTCTATAAGATAAAGCCATAAACATGTGTTTCTGAGTCTTCTATCAAAAGTTACAGCGATTTATATGAAGTTGTACGAAAACGCTTTATTTCGCCAAGACAATGCGTTTCTCACTGTTACATGCATTTGAATGGGAAACTCGCCTGAAACAAAGTATAGGTTTTCATTATGTGAATAATTTTAAAATCTTAGCTCAAACGGCTGCAAAACCTGTTTGCCCAGCACGGGGATATTGAGTTCTATAAGATAAAGCCATAAACATGTTTGTCTGAGTCTTCTATCAAAAGTTACAGCGATTTATATGAAGTTGTACAAAAATGCTTTCTTTCGCCAAGACAATGCGTTTCTCACTGTTACATGCATTTGAATGGGAAACTCGCCTGAAACAAAGTATAGGTTTTCATTATGTGAATAATTTTAAAATCTTAGCTCAAACGGCTGCAAAACCTGTTTGCCCAGCACGGGGATATTGAGTTCTATAAGATAAAGCCATAAACATGTGTTTCTGAGTCTTCTATCAAAAGTTACAGCGATTTATATGAAGTTGTACGAAAACGCTTTATTTCGCCAAGACAATGCGTTTCTCACTGTTACATGCATTTGAATGGGAAACTCGCCTGAAACAAAGTATAGGTTTTCATTATGTGAATAATTTTAAAATCTTAGCTCAAACGGCTGCAAAACCTGTTTGCCCAGCACGGGGATATTGAGTTCTATAAGATAAAGCCATAAACATGTGTTTCTGAGTCTTCTATCAAAAGTTACAGCGATTTATATGAAGTTGTACGAAAATGCTTTCTTTCGCCAAGACAGTGTGTTTCTCACTGTTACATGCATTTGAATGGGAAACTCGCCTGAAACAAAGTATAGGTTTTCATTATGTGAATAATTTTAAAATCTTAGCTCAAACGGCTGCAAAACCTGTTTGCCCAGCACGGGGATATTGAGTTCTATCAGATAAAGCCATAAACATGTGTTTCTGAGTCTTCTATCAAAAGTTATAGCGATTTATATGAAGTTGTACGAAAACGCTTTATTTCGCCAAGACAATGCGTTTCTCACTGTTACATGCATTTGAATGGGAAACTCGCCTGAAACAAAGTATAGGTTTTCATTATGTGAATAATTTTAAAATCTTAGCTCAAACGGCTGCAAAACCTGTTTGCCCAGCACGGGGATATTGAGTTCTATAAGATAAAGCCATAAACATGTTTGTCTGAGTCTTCTATCAAAAGTTACAGCGATTTATATGAAGTTGTACGAAAAGGCTTTATTTCGCCAAGACAATGCGTTTCTCACTGTTACATGCATTTGAATGGGAAACTCGCCTGAAACAAAGTATAGGTTTTCATTATGTGAATAATTTTAAAATCTTAGCTCAAACGGCTGCAAAACCTGTTTGCCCAGCACGGGGATATTGAGTTCTATAAGATAAAGCCATAAACATGTGTTTCTGAGTCTTCTATCAAAAGTTACAGCGATTTATATGAAGTTGTACGAAAACGCTTTATTTCGCCAAGACAATGCGTTTCTCACTGTTACATGCATTTGAATGGGAAACTCGCCTGAAACAAAGTATAGGTTTTCATTATGTGAATAATTTTAAAATCTTAGCTCAAACGGCTGCAAAACCTGTTTGCCCAGCACGGGGATATTGAGTTCTATAAGATAAAGCCATAAACATGTTTGTCTGAGTCTTCTATCAAAAGTTACAGCGATTTATATGAAGTTGTACAAAAATGCTTTCTTTCGCCAAGACAATGCGTTTCTCACTGTTACATGCATTTGAATGGGAAACTCGCCTGAAACAAAGTATAGGTTTTCATTATGTGAATAATTTTAAAATCTTAGCTCAAACGGCTGCAAAACCTGTTTGCCCAGCACGGGGATATTGAGTTCTATAAGATAAAGCCATAAACATGTGTTTCTGAGTCTTCTATCAAAAGTTACAGCGATTTATATGAAGTTGTACGAAAACGCTTTATTTCGCCAAGACAATGCGTTTCTCACTGTTACATGCATTTGAATGGGAAACTCGCCTGAAACAAAGTATAGGTTTTCATTATGTGAATAATTTTAAAATCTTAGCTCAAACGGCTGCAAAACCTGTTTGCCCAGCACGGGGATATTGAGTTCTATAAGATAAAGCCATAAACATGTGTTTCTGAGTCTTCTATCAAAAGTTACAGCGATTTATATGAAGTTGTACAAAAATGCTTTCTTTCGCCAAGACAGTGTGTTTCTCACTGTTACATGCATTTGAATGGGAAACTCGCCTGAAACAAAGTATAGGTTTTCATTATGTGAATAATTTTAAAATCTTAGCTCAAACGGCTGCAAAACCTGTTTGCCCAGCACGGGGATATTGAGTTCTATAAGATAAAGCCATAAACATGTGTTTCTGAGTCTTCTATCAAAAGTTACAGCGATTTATATGAAGTTGTACGAAAACGCTTTATTTCGCCAAGACAATGCGTTTTTCACTGTTACATGCATTTGAATGGGAAACTCGCCTGAAACAAAGTATAGGTTTTCATTATGTGAATAATTTTAAAATCTTAGCTCAAACGGCTGCAAAACCTGTTTGCCCAGCACGGGGATATTGAGTTCTATAAGATAAAGCCATAAACATGTGTTTCTGAGTCTTCTATCAAAAGTTACAGCGATTTATATGAAGTTGTACAAAAATGCTTTCTTTCGCCAAGACAATGCGTTTCTCACTGTTACATGCATTTGAATGGGAAACTCGCCTGAAACAAAGTATAGGTTTTCATTATGTGAATAATTTTAAAATCTTAGCTCAAACGGCTGCAAAACCTGTTTGCCCAGCACGGGGATATTGAGTTCTATAAGATAAAGCCATAAACATGTGTTTCTGAGTCTTCTATCAAAAGTTACAGCGATTTATATGAAGTTGTACGAAAACGCTTTATTTCGCCAAGACAATGCGTTTCTCACTGTTACATGCATTTGAATGGGAAACTCGCCTGAAACAAAGTATAGGTTTTCATTATGTGAATAATTTTAAAATCTTAGCTCAAACGGCTGCAAAACCTGTTTGCCCAGCACGGGGATATTGAGTTCTATAAGATAAAGCCATAAACATGTGTTTCTGAGTCTTCTATCAAAAGTTACAGCGATTTATATGAAGTTGTACAAAAATGCTTTCTTTCGCCAAGACAGTGTGTTTCTCACTGTTACATGCATTTGAATGGGAAACTCGCCTGAAACAAAGTATAGGTTTTCATTATGTGAATAATTTTAAAATCTTAGCTCAAACGGCTGCAAAACCTGTTTGCCCAGCACGGGGATATTGAGTTCTATAAGATAAAGCCATAAACATGTGTTTCTGAGTCTTCTATCAAAAGTTACAGCGATTTATATGAAGTTGTACAAAAATGCTTTCTTTCGCCAAGACAGTGTGTTTCTCACTGTTACATGCATTTGAATGGGAAACTCGCCTGAAACAAAGTATAGGTTTTCATTATGTGAATAATTTTAAAATCTTAGCTCAAACGGCTGCAAAACCTGTTTGCCCAGCACGGGGATATTGAGTTCTATAAGATAAAGCCATAAACATGTGTTTCTGAGTCTTCTATCAAAAGTTACAGCGATTTATATGAAGTTGTACGAAAACGCTTTATTTCGCCAAGACAATGCGTTTCTCACTGTTACATGCATTTGAATGGGAAACTCGCCTGAAACAAAGTATAGGTTTTCATTATGTGAATAATTTTAAAATCTTAGCTCAAACGGCTGCAAAACCTGTTTGCCCAGCACGGGGATATTGAGTTCTATAAGATAAAGCCATAAACATGTTTGTCTGAGTCTTCTATCAAAAGTTACAGCGATTTATATGAAGTTGTACAAAAATGCTTTCTTTCGCCAAGACAATGCGTTTCTCACTGTTACATGCATTTGAATGGGAAACTCGCCTGAAACAAAGTATAGGTTTTCATTATGTGAATAATTTTAAAATCTTAGCTCAAACGGCTGCAAAACCTGTTTGCCCAGCACGGGGATATTGAGTTCTATAAGATAAAGCCATAAACATGTGTTTCTGAGTCTTCTATCAAAAGTTACAGCGATTTATATGAAGTTGTACGAAAACGCTTTATTTCGCCAAGACAATGCGTTTCTCACTGTTACATGCATTTGAATGGGAAACTCGCCTGAAACAAAGTATAGGTTTTCATTATGTGAATAATTTTAAAATCTTAGCTCAAACGGCTGCAAAACCTGTTTGCCCAGCACGGGGATATTGAGTTCTATAAGATAAAGCCATAAACATGTGTTTCTGAGTCTTCTATCAAAAGTTACAGCGATTTATATGAAGTTGTACAAAAATGCTTTCTTTCGCCAAGACAGTGTGTTTCTCACTGTTACATGCATTTGAATGGGAAACTCGCCTGAAACAAAGTATAGGTTTTCATTATGTGAATAATTTTAAAATCTTAGCTCAAACGGCTGCAAAACCTGTTTGCCCAGCACGGGGATATTGAGTTCTATAAGATAAAGCCATAAACATGTGTTTCTGAGTCTTCTATCAAAAGTTACAGCGATTTATATGAAGTTGTACGAAAACGCTTTATTTCGCCAAGACAATGCGTTTCTCACTGTTACATGCATTTGAATGGGAAACTCGCCTGAAACAAAGTATAGGTTTTCATTATGTGAATAATTTTAAAATCTTAGCTCAAACGGCTGCAAAACCTGTTTGCCCAGCACGGGGATATTGAGTTCTATAAGATAAAGCCATAAACATGTTTGTCTGAGTCTTCTATCAAAAGTTACAGCGATTTATATGAAGTTGTACAAAAATGCTTTCTTTCGCCAAGACAATGCGTTTCTCACTGTTACATGCATTTGAATGGGAAACTCGCCTGAAACAAAGTATAGGTTTTCATTATGTGAATAATTTTAAAATCTTAGCTCAAACGGCTGCAAAACCTGTTTGCCCAGCACGGGGATATTGAGTTCTATAAGATAAAGCCATAAACATGTGTTTCTGAGTCTTCTATCAAAAGTTACAGCGATTTATATGAAGTTGTACGAAAATGCTTTCTTTCGCCAAGACAGTGTGTTTCTCACTGTTACATGCATTTGAATGGGAAACTCGCCTGAAACAAAGTATAGGTTTTCATTATGTGAATAATTTTAAAATCTTAGCTCAAACGGCTGCAAAACCTGTTTGCCCAGCACGGGGATATTGAGTTCTATAAGATAAAGCCATAAACATGTGTTTCTGAGTCTTCTATCAAAAGTTACAGCGATTTATATGAAGTTGTACGAAAACGCTTTATTTCGCCAAGACAATGCGTTTCTCACTGTTACATGCATTTGAATGGGAAACTCGCCTGAAACAAAGTATAGGTTTTCATTATGTGAATAATTTTAAAATCTTAGCTCAAACGGCTGCAAAACCTGTTTGCCCAGCACGGGGATATTGAGTTCTATAAGATAAAGCCATAAACATGTTTGTCTGAGTCTTCTATCAAAAGTTACAGCGATTTATATGAAGTTGTACAAAAATGCTTTCTTTCGCCAAGACAATGCGTTTCTCACTGTTACATGCATTTGAATGGGAAACTCGCCTGAAACAAAGTATAGGTTTTCATTATGTGAATAATTTTAAAATCTTAGCTCAAACGGCTGCAAAACCTGTTTGCCCAGCACGGGGATATTGAGTTCTATAAGATAAAGCCATAAACATGTGTTTCTGAGTCTTCTATCAAAAGTTACAGCGATTTATATGAAGTTGTACGAAAATGCTTTCTTTCGCCAAGACAGTGTGTTTCTCACTGTTACATGCATTTGAATGGGAAACTCGCCTGAAACAAAGTATAGGTTTTCATTATGTGAATAATTTTAAAATCTTAGCTCAAACGGCTGCAAAACCTGTTTGCCCAGCACGGGGATATTGAGTTCTATAAGATAAAGCCATAAACATGTTTGTCTGAGTCTTCTATCAAAAGTTACAGCGATTTATATGAAGTTGTACAAAAATGCTTTCTTTCGCCAAGACAATGCGTTTCTCACTGTTACATGCATTTGAATGGGAAACTCGCCTGAAACAAAGTATAGGTTTTCATTATGTGAATAATTTTAAAATCTTAGCTCAAACGGCTGCAAAACCTGTTTGCCCAGCACGGGGATATTGAGTTCTATAAGATAAAGCCATAAACATGTGTTTCTGAGTCTTCTATCAAAAGTTACAGCGATTTATATGAAGTTGTACGAAAACGCTTTATTTCGCCAAGACAATGCGTTTCTCACTGTTACATGCATTTGAATGGGAAACTCGCCTGAAACAAAGTATAGGTTTTCATTATGTGAATAATTTTAAAATCTTAGCTCAAACGGCTGCAAAACCTGTTTGCCCAGCACGGGGATATTGAGTTCTATAAGATAAAGCCATAAACATGTTTGTCTGAGTCTTCTATCAAAAGTTACAGCGATTTATATGAAGTTGTACAAAAATGCTTTCTTTCGCCAAGACAATGCGTTTCTCACTGTTACATGCATTTGAATGGGAAACTCGCCTGAAACAAAGTATAGGTTTTCATTATGTGAATAATTTTAAAATCTTAGCTCAAACGGCTGCAAAACCTGTTTGCCCAGCACGGGGATATTGAGTTCTATAAGATAAAGCCATAAACATGTGTTTCTGAGTCTTCTATCAAAAGTTACAGCGATTTATATGAAGTTGTACGAAAATGCTTTCTTTCGCCAAGACAGTGTGTTTCTCACTGTTACATGCATTTGAATGGGAAACTCGCCTGAAACAAAGTATAGGTTTTCATTATGTGAATAATTTTAAAATCTTAGCTCAAACGGCTGCAAAACCTGTTTGCCCAGCACGGGGATATTGAGTTCTATAAGATAAAGCCATAAACATGTTTGTCTGAGTCTTCTATCAAAAGTTACAGCGATTTATATGAAGTTGTACAAAAATGCTTTCTTTCGCCAAGACAATGCGTTTCTCACTGTTACATGCATTTGAATGGGAAACTCGCCTGAAACAAAGTATAGGTTTTCATTATGTGAATAATTTTAAAATCTTAGTTCAAACGGCTGCAAAACCTGTTTGCCCAGCACGGGGATATTGAGTTCTATAAGATAAAGCCATAAACATGTGTTTCTGAGTCTTCTATCAAAAGTTACAGCGATTTATATGAAGTTGTACGAAAACGCTTTATTTCGCCAAGACAATGCGTTTCTCACTGTTACATGCATTTGAATGGGAAACTCGCCTGAAACAAAGTATAGGTTTTCATTATGTGAATAATTTTAAAATCTTAGCTCAAACGGCTGCAAAACCTGTTTGCCCAGCACGGGGATATTGAGTTCTATAAGATAAAGCCATAAACATGTGTTTCTGAGTCTTCTATCAAAAGTTACAGCGATTTATATGAAGTTGTACAAAAATGCTTTCTTTCGCCAAGACAGTGTGTTTCTCACTGTTACATGCATTTGAATGGGAAACTCGCCTGAAACAAAGTATAGGTTTTCATTATGTGAATAATTTTAAAATCTTAGCTCAAACGGCTGCAAAACCTGTTTGCCCAGCACGGGGATATTGAGTTCTATAAGATAAAGCCATAAACATGTTTGTCTGAGTCTTCTATCAAAAGTTACAGCGATTTATATGAAGTTGTACAAAAACGCTTTATTTCGCCAAGACAATGCGTTTCTCACTGTTACATGCATTTGAATGGGAAACTCGCCTGAAACAAAGTATAGGTTTTCATTATGTGAATAATTTTAAAATCTTAGCTCAAACGGCTGCAAAACCTGTTTGCCCAGCACGGGGATATTGAGTTCTATAAGATAAAGCCATAAACATGTGTTTCTGAGTCTTCTATCAAAAGTTACAGCGATTTATATGAAGTTGTACGAAAACGCTTTATTTCGCCAAGACAATGCGTTTCTCACTGTTACATGCATTTGAATGGGAAACTCGCCTGAAACAAAGTATAGGTTTTCATTATGTGAATAATTTTAAAATCTTAGCTCAAACGGCTGCAAAACCTGTTTGCCCAGCACGGGGATATTGAGTTCTATAAGATAAAGCCATAAACATGTGTTTCTGAGTCTTCTATCAAAAGTTACAGCGATTTATATGAAGTTGTACAAAAATGCTTTCTTTCGCCAAGACAGTGTGTTTCTCACTGTTACATGCATTTGAATGGGAAACTCGCCTGAAACAAAGTATAGGTTTTCATTATGTGAATAATTTTAAAATCTTAGCTCAAACGGCTGCAAAACCTGTTTGCCCAGCACGGGGATATTGAGTTCTATAAGATAAAGCCATAAACATGTGTTTCTGAGTCTTCTATCAAAAGTTACAGCGATTTATATGAAGTTGTACAAAAATGCTTTCTTTCGCCAAGACAGTGTGTTTCTCACTGTTACATGCATTTGAATGGGAAACTCGCCTGAAACAAAGTATAGGTTTTCATTATGTGAATAATTTTAAAATCTTAGCTCAAACGGCTGCAAAACCTGTTTGCCCAGCACGGGGATATTGAGTTCTATAAGATAAAGCCATAAACATGTGTTTCTGAGTCTTCTATCAAAAGTTACAGCGATTTATATGAAGTTGTACGAAAACGCTTTATTTCGCCAAGACAATGCGTTTCTCACTGTTACATGCATTTGAATGGGAAACTCGCCTGAAACAAAGTATAGGTTTTCATTATGTGAATAATTTTAAAATCTTAGCTCAAACGGCTGCAAAACCTGTTTGCCCAGCACGGGGATATTGAGTTCTATAAGATAAAGCCATAAACATGTTTGTCTGAGTCTTCTATCAAAAGTTACAGCGATTTATATGAAGTTGTACAAAAACGCTTTATTTCGCCAAGACAATGCGTTTCTCACTGTTACATGCATTTGAATGGGAAACTCGCCTGAAACAAAGTATAGGTTTTCATTATGTGAATAATTTTAAAATCTTAGCTCAAACGGCTGCAAAACCTGTTTGCCCAGCACGGGGATATTGAGTTCTATAAGATAAAGCCATAAACATGTTTGTCTGAGTCTTCTATCAAAAGTTACAGCGATTTATATGAAGTTGTACAAAAATGCTTTCTTTCGCCAAGACAATGCGTTTCTCACTGTTACATGCATTTGAATGGGAAACTCGCCTGAAACAAAGTATAGGTTTTCATTATGTGAATAATTTTAAAATCTTAGCTCAAACGGCTGCAAAACCTGTTTGCCCAGCACGGGGATATTGAGTTCTATAAGATAAAGCCATAAACATGTGTTTCTGAGTCTTCTATCAAAAGTTACAGCGATTTATATGAAGTTGTACGAAAATGCTTTCTTTCGCCAAGACAGTGTGTTTCTCACTGTTACATGCATTTGAATGGGAAACTCGCCTGAAACAAAGTATAGGTTTTCATTATGTGAATAATTTTAAAATCTTAGCTCAAACGGCTGCAAAACCTGTTTGCCCAGCACGGGGATATTGAGTTCTATAAGATAAAGCCATAAACATGTTTGTCTGAGTCTTCTATCAAAAGTTACAGCGATTTATATGAAGTTGTACAAAAATGCTTTCTTTCGCCAAGACAATGCGTTTCTCACTGTTACATGCATTTGAATGGGAAACTCGCCTGAAACAAAGTATAGGTTTTCATTATGTGAATAATTTTAAAATCTTAGCTCAAACGGCTGCAAAACCTGTTTGCCCAGCACGGGGATATTGAGTTCTATAAGATAAAGCCATAAACATGTGTTTCTGAGTCTTCTATCAAAAGTTACAGCGATTTATATGAAGTTGTACGAAAACGCTTTATTTCGCCAAGACAATGCGTTTCTCACTGTTACATGCATTTGAATGGGAAACTCGCCTGAAACAAAGTATAGGTTTTCATTATGTGAATAATTTTAAAATCTTAGCTCAAACGGCTGCAAAACCTGTTTGCCCAGCACGGGGATATTGAGTTCTATAAGATAAAGCCATAAACATGTGTTTCTGAGTCTTCTATCAAAAGTTACAGCGATTTATATGAAGTTGTACAAAAATGCTTTCTTTCGCCAAGACAGTGTGTTTCTCACTGTTACATGCATTTGAATGGGAAACTCGCCTGAAACAAAGTATAGGTTTTCATTATGTGAATAATTTTAAAATCTTAGCTCAAACGGCTGCAAAACCTGTTTGCCCAGCACGGGGATATTGAGTTCTATAAGATAAAGCCATAAACATGTGTTTCTGAGTCTTCTATCAAAAGTTACAGCGATTTATATGAAGTTGTACGAAAACGCTTTATTTCGCCAAGACAATGCGTTTCTCACTGTTACATGCATTTGAATGGGAAACTCGCCTGAAACAAAGTATAGGTTTTCATTATGTGAATAATTTTAAAATCTTAGCTCAAACGGCTGCAAAACCTGTTTGCCCAGCACGGGGATATTGAGTTCTATAAGATAAAGCCATAAACATGTTTGTCTGAGTCTTCTATCAAAAGTTACAGCGATTTATATGAAGTTGTACAAAAATGCTTTCTTTCGCCAAGACAATGCGTTTCTCACTGTTACATGCATTTGAATGGGAAACTCGCCTGAAACAAAGTATAGGTTTTCATTATGTGAATAATTTTAAAATCTTAGCTCAAACGGCTGCAAAACCTGTTTGCCCAGCACGGGGATATTGAGTTCTATAAGATAAAGCCATAAACATGTGTTTCTGAGTCTTCTATCAAAAGTTACAGCGATTTATATGAAGTTGTACGAAAACGCTTTATTTCGCCAAGACAATGCGTTTCTCACTGTTACATGCATTTGAATGGGAAACTCGCCTGAAACAAAGTATAGGTTTTCATTATGTGAATAATTTTAAAATCTTAGCTCAAACGGCTGCAAAACCTGTTTGCCCAGCACGGGGATATTGAGTTCTATAAGATAAAGCCATAAACATGTGTTTCTGAGTCTTCTATCAAAAGTTACAGCGATTTATATGAAGTTGTACAAAAATGCTTTCTTTCGCCAAGACAGTGTGTTTCTCACTGTTACATGCATTTGAATGGGAAACTCGCCTGAAACAAAGTATAGGTTTTCATTATGTGAATAATTTTAAAATCTTAGCTCAAACGGCTGCAAAACCTGTTTGCCCAGCACGGGGATATTGAGTTCTATAAGATAAAGCCATAAACATGTGTTTCTGAGTCTTCTATCAAAAGTTACAGCGATTTATATGAAGTTGTACAAAAATGCTTTCTTTCGCCAAGACAGTGTGTTTCTCACTGTTACATGCATTTGAATGGGAAACTCGCCTGAAACAAAGTATAGGTTTTCATTATGTGAATAATTTTAATATCTTAGCTCAAACGGCTGCAAAACCTGTTTGCCCAGCACGGGGATATTGAGTTCTATAAGATAAAGCCATAAACATGTGTTTCTGAGTCTTCTATCAAAAGTTACAGCGATTTATATGAAGTTGTACGAAAATGCTTTCTTTCGCCAAGACAGTGTGTTTCTCACTGTTACATGCATTTGAATGGGAAACTCGCCTGAAACAAAGTATAGGTTTTCATTATGTGAATAATTTTAAAATCTTAGCTCAAACGGCTGCAAAACCTGTTTGCCCAGCACGGGGATATTGAGTTCTATAAGATAAAGCCATAAACATGTTTGTCTGAGTCTTCTATCAAAAGTTACAGCGATTTATATGAAGTTGTACGAAAACGCTTTATTTCGCCAAGACAATGCGTTTCTCACTGTTACATGCATTTGAATGGGAAACTCGCCTGAAACAAAGTATAGGTTTTCATTATGTGAATAATTTTAAAATCTTAGCTCAAACGGCTGCAAAACCTGTTTGCCCAGCACGGGGATATTGAGTTCTATAAGATAAAGCCATAAACATGTTTGTCTGAGTCTTCTATCAAAAGTTACAGCGATTTATATGAAGTTGTACAAAAATGCTTTCTTTCGCCAAGACAATGCGTTTCTCACTGTTACATGCATTTGAATGGGAAACTCGCCTGAAACAAAGTATAGGTTTTCATTATGTGAATAATTTTAAAATCTTAGCTCAAACGGCTGCAAAACCTGTTTGCCCAGCACGGGGATATTGAGTTCTATAAGATAAAGCCATAAACATGTGTTTCTGAGTCTTCTATCAAAAGTTACAGCGATTTATATGAAGTTGTACGAAAATGCTTTCTTTCGCCAAGACAGTGTGTTTCTCACTGTTACATGCATTTGAATGGGAAACTCGCCTGAAACAAAGTATAGGTTTTCATTATGTGAATAATTTTAAAATCTTAGCTCAAACGGCTGCAAAACCTGTTTGCCCAGCACGGGGATATTGAGTTCTATAAGATAAAGCCATAAACATGTTTGTCTGAGTCTTCTATCAAAAGTTACAGCGATTTATATGAAGTTGTACAAAAATGCTTTCTTTCGCCAAGACAATGCGTTTCTCACTGTTACATGCATTTGAATGGGAAACTCGCCTGAAACAAAGTATAGGTTTTCATTATGTGAATAATTTTAAAATCTTAGCTCAAACGGCTGCAAAACCTGTTTGCCCAGCACGGGGATATTGAGTTCTATAAGATAAAGCCATAAACATGTGTTTCTGAGTCTTCTATCAAAAGTTACAGCGATTTATATGAAGTTGTACAAAAATGCTTTCTTTCGCCAAGACAGTGTGTTTCTCACTGTTACATGCATTTGAATGGGAAACTCGCCTGAAACAAAGTATAGGTTTTCATTATGTGAATAATTTTAAAATCTTAGCTCAAACGGCTGCAAAACCTGTTTGCCCAGCACGGGGATATTGAGTTCTATAAGATAAAGCCATAAACATGTGTTTCTGAGTCTTCTATCAAAAGTTACAGCGATTTATATGAAGTTGTACGAAAACGCTTTATTTCGCCAAGACAATGCGTTTCTCACTGTTACATGCATTTGAATGGGAAACTCGCCTGAAACAAAGTATAGGTTTTCATTATGTGAATAATTTTAAAATCTTAGCTCAAACGGCTGCAAAACCTGTTTGCCCAGCACGGGGATATTGAGTTCTATAAGATAAAGCCATAAACATGTTTGTCTGAGTCTTCTATCAAAAGTTACAGCGATTTATATGAAGTTGTACAAAAATGCTTTCTTTCGCCAAGACAATGCGTTTCTCACTGTTACATGCATTTGAATGGGAAACTCGCCTGAAACAAAGTATAGGTTTTCATTATGTGAATAATTTTAAAATCTTAGCTCAAACGGCTGCAAAACCTGTTTGCCCAGCACGGGGATATTGAGTTCTATAAGATAAAGCCATAAACATGTGTTTCTGAGTCTTCTATCAAAAGTTACAGCGATGTATATGAAGTTGTACGAAAACGCTTTATTTCGCCAAGACAATGCGTTTCTCACTGTTACATGCATTTGAATGGGAAACTCGCCTGAAACAAAGTATAGGTTTTCATTATGTGAATAATTTTAAAATCTTAGCTCAAACGGCTGCAAAACCTGTTTGCCCAGCACGGGGATATTGAGTTCTATAAGATAAAGCCATAAACATGTTTGTCTGAGTCTTCTATCAAAAGTTACAGCGATTTATATGAAGTTGTACGAAAACGCTTTATTTCGCCAAGACAATGCGTTTCTCACTGTTACATGCATTTGAATGGGAAACTCGCCTGAAACAAAGTATAGGTTTTCATTATGTGAATAATTTTAAAATCTTAGCTCAAACGGCTGCAAAACCTGTTTGCCCAGCACGGGGATATTGAGTTCTATAAGATAAAGCCATAAACATGTGTTTCTGAGTCTTCTATCAAAAGTTACAGCGATTTATATGAAGTTGTACGAAAACGCTTTATTTCGCCAAGACAATGCGTTTCTCACTGTTACATGCATTTGAATGGGAAACTCGCCTGAAACAAAGTATAGGTTTTCATTATGTGAATAATTTTAAAATCTTAGCTCAAACGGCTGCAAAACCTGTTTGCCCAGCACGGGGATATTGAGTTCTATAAGATAAAGCCATAAACATGTTTGTCTGAGTCTTCTATCAAAAGTTACAGCGATTTATATGAAGTTGTACAAAAATGCTTTCTTTCGCCAAGACAATGCGTTTCTCACTGTTACATGCATTTGAATGGGAAACTCGCCTGAAACAAAGTATAGGTTTTCATTATGTGAATAATTTTAAAATCTTAGCTCAAACGGCTGCAAAACCTGTTTGCCCAGCACGGGGATATTGAGTTCTATAAGATAAAGCCATAAACATGTTTGTCTGAGTCTTCTATCAAAAGTTACAGCGATTTATATGAAGTTGTACGAAAACGCTTTATTTCGCCAAGACAATGCGTTTCTCACTGTTACATGCATTTGAATGGGAAACTCGCCTGAAACAAAGTATAGGTTTTCATTATGTGAATAATTTTAAAATCTTAGCTCAAACGGCTGCAAAACCTGTTTGCCCAGCACGGGGATATTGAGTTCTATAAGATAAAGCCATAAACATGTGTTTCTGAGTCTTCTATCAAAAGTTACAGCGATTTATATGAAGTTGTTCAAAAGCGCTTTATTTCGCCAAGACAGTGTGTTTCTCACTGTTACATGCATTTGAATGGGAAACTCGCCTGAAACAAAGTATAGGTTTTCATTATGTGAATAATTTTAAAATCTTAGCTCAAACGGCTGCAAAACCTGTTTGCCCAGCACGGGGATATTGAGTTCTATAAGATAAAGCCATAAACATGTGTTTCTGAGTCTTCTATCAAAAGTTACAGCGATTTATATGAAGTTGTACAAAAATGCTTTCTTTCGCCAAGACAGTGTGTTTCTCACTGTTACATGCATTTGAATGGGAAACTCGCCTGAAACAAAGTATAGGTTTTCATTATGTGAATAATTTTAAAATCTTAGCTCAAACGGCTGCAAAACCTGTTTGCCCAGCACGGGGATATTGAGTTCTATAAGATAAAGCCATAAACATGTTTGTCTGAGTCTTCTATCAAAAGTTACAGCGATTTATATGAAGTTGTACAAAAATGCTTTCTTTCGCCAAGACAATGCGTTTCTCACTGTTACATGCATTTGAATGGGAAACTCGCCTGAAACAAAGTATAGGTTTTCATTATGTGAATAATTTTAAAATCTTAGCTCAAACGGCTGCAAAACCTGTTTGCCCAGCACGGGGATATTGAGTTCTATAAGATAAAGCCATAAACATGTTTGTCTGAGTCTTCTATCAAAAGTTACAGCGATTTATATGAAGTTGTACGAAAACGCTTTATTTCGCCAAGACAATGCGTTTCTCACTGTTACATGCATTTGAATGGGAAACTCGCCTGAAACAAAGTATAGGTTTTCATTATGTGAATAATTTTAAAATCTTAGCTCAAACGGCTGCAAAACCTGTTTGCCCAGCACGGGGATATTGAGTTCTATAAGATAAAGCCATAAACATGTGTTTCTGAGTCTTCTATCAAAAGTTACAGCGATTTATATGAAGTTGTTCAAAAGCGCTTTATTTCGCCAAGACAGTGTGTTTCTCACTGTTACATGCATTTGAATGGGAAACTCGCCTGAAACAAAGTATAGGTTTTCATTATGTGAATAATTTTAAAATCTTAGCTCAAACGGCTGCAAAACCTGTTTGCCCAGCACGGGGATATTGAGTTCTATAAGATAAAGCCATAAACATGTGTTTCTGAGTCTTCTATCAAAAGTTACAGCGATTTATATGAAGTTGTACAAAAATGCTTTCTTTCGCCAAGACAGTGTGTTTCTCACTGTTACATGCATTTGAATGGGAAACTCGCCTGAAACAAAGTATAGGTTTTCATTATGTGAATAATTTTAAAATCTTAGCTCAAACGGCTGCAAAACCTGTTTGCCCAGCACGGGGATATTGAGTTCTATAAGATAAAGCCATAAACATGTTTGTCTGAGTCTTCTATCAAAAGTTACAGCGATTTATATGAAGTTGTACGAAAACGCTTTATTTCGCCAAGACAATGCGTTTCTCACTGTTACATGCATTTGAATGGGAAACTCGCCTGAAACAAAGTATAGGTTTTCATTATGTGAATAATTTTAAAATCTTAGCTCAAACGGCTGCAAAACCTGTTTGCCCAGCACGGGGATATTGAGTTCTATAAGATAAAGCCATAAACATGTGTTTCTGAGTCTTCTATCAAAAGTTACAGCGATTTATATGAAGTTGTACAAAAATGCTTTCTTTCGCCAAGACAGTGTGTTTCTCACTGTTACATGCATTTGAATGGGAAACTCGCCTGAAACAAAGTATAGGTTTTCATTATGTGAATAATTTTAAAATCTTAGCTCAAACGGCTGCAAAACCTGTTTGCCCAGCACGGGGATATTGAGTTCTATAAGATAAAGCCATAAACATGTGTTTCTGAGTCTTCTATCAAAAGTTACAGCGATTTATATGAAGTTGTACGAAAACGCTTTATTTCGCCAAGACAATGCGTTTCTCACTGTTACATGCATTTGAATGGGAAACTCGCCTGAAACAAAGTATAGGTTTTCATTATGTGAATAATTTTAAAATCTTAGCTCAAACGGCTGCAAAACCTGTTTGCCCAGCACGGGGATATTGAGTTCTATAAGATAAAGCCATAAACATGTTTGTCTGAGTCTTCTATCAAAAGTTACAGCGATTTATATGAAGTTGTACAAAAATGCTTTCTTTCGCCAAGACAATGCGTTTCTCACTGTTACATGCATTTGAATGGGAAACTCGCCTGAAACAAAGTATAGGTTTTCATTATGTGAATAATTTTAAAATCTTAGCTCAAACGGCTGCAAAACCTGTTTGCCCAGCACGGGGATATTGAGTTCTATAAGATAAAGCCATAAACATGTGTTTCTGAGTCTTCTATCAAAAGTTACAGCGATTTATATGAAGTTGTACAAAAATGCTTTCTTTCGCCAAGACAATGCGTTTCTCACTGTTACATGCATTTGAATGGGAAACTCGCCTGAAACAAAGTATAGGTTTTCATTATGTGAATAATTTTAAAATCTTAGCTCAAACGGCTGCAAAACCTGTTTGCCCAGCACGGGGATATTGAGTTCTATAAGATAAAGCCATAAACATGTGTTTCTGAGTCTTCTATCAAAAGTTACAGCGATTTATATGAAGTTGTACGAAAATGCTTTCTTTCGCCAAGACAGTGTGTTTCTCACTGTTACATGCATTTGAATGGGAAACTCGCCTGAAACAAAGTATAGGTTTTCATTATGTGAATAATTTTAAAATCTTAGCTCAAACGGCTGCAAAACCTGTTTGCCCAGCACGGGGATATTGAGTTCTATAAGATAAAGCCATAAACATGTGTTTCTGAGTCTTCTATCAAAAGTTACAGCGATTTATATGAAGTTGTACGAAAACGCTTTATTTCGCCAAGACAATGCGTTTCTCACTGTTACATGCATTTGAATGGGAAACTCGCCTGAAACAAAGTATAGGTTTTCATTATGTGAATAATTTTAAAATCTTAGCTCAAACGGCTGCAAAACCTGTTTGCCCAGCACGGGGATATTGAGTTCTATAAGATAAAGCCATAAACATGTGTTTCTGAGTCTTCTATCAAAAGTTACAGCGATTTATATGAAGTTGTACGAAAACGCTTTATTTCGCCAAGACAATGCGTTTCTCACTGTTACATGCATTTGAATGGGAAACTCGCCTGAAACAAAGTATAGGTTTTCATTATGTGAATAATTTTAAAATCTTAGCTCAAACGGCTGCAAAACCTGTTTGCCCAGCACGGGGATATTGAGTTCTATAAGATAAAGCCATAAACATGTGTTTCTGAGTCTTCTATCAAAAGTTACAGCGATTTATATGAAGTTGTACGAAAATGCTTTCTTTCGCCAAGACAGTGTGTTTCTCACTGTTACATGCATTTGAATGGGAAACTCGCCTGAAACAAAGTATAGGTTTTCATTATGTGAATAATTTTAAAATCTTAGCTCAAACGGCTGCAAAACCTGTTTGCCCAGCACGGGGATATTGAGTTCTATAAGATAAAGCCATAAACATGTTTGTCTGAGTCTTCTATCAAAAGTTACAGCGATTTATATGAAGTTGTACAAAAATGCTTTCTTTCGCCAAGACAATGCGTTTCTCACTGTTACATGCATTTGAATGGGAAACTCGCCTGAAACAAAGTATAGGTTTTCATTATGTGAATAATTTTAAAATCTTAGCTCAAACGGCTGCAAAACCTGTTTGCCCAGCACGGGGATATTGAGTTCTATAAGATAAAGCCATAAACATGTTTGTCTGAGTCTTCTATCAAAAGTTACAGCGATTTATATGAAGTTGTACAAAAATGCTTTCTTTCGCCAAGACAATGCGTTTCTCACTGTTACATGCATTTGAATGGGAAACTCGCCTGAAACAAAGTATAGGTTTTCATTATGTGAATAATTTTAAAATCTTAGCTCAAACGGCTGCAAAACCTGTTTGCCCAGCACGGGGATATTGAGTTCTATAAGATAAAGCCATAAACATGTGTTTCTGAGTCTTCTATCAAAAGTTACAGCGATTTATATGAAGTTGTACGAAAACGCTTTATTTCGCCAAGACAATGCGTTTCTCACTGTTACATGCATTTGAATGGGAAACTCGCCTGAAACAAAGTATAGGTTTTCATTATGTGAATAATTTTAAAATCTTAGCTCAAACGGCTGCAAAACCTGTTTGCCCAGCACGGGGATATTGAGTTCTATAAGATAAAGCCATAAACATGTTTGTCTGAGTCTTCTATCAAAAGTTACAGCGATTTATATGAAGTTGTACAAAAATGCTTTCTTTCGCCAAGACAATGCGTTTCTCACTGTTACATGCATTTGAATGGGAAACTCGCCTGAAACAAAGTATAGGTTTTCATTATGTGAATAATTTTAAAATCTTAGCTCAAACGGCTGCAAAACCTGTTTGCCCAGCACGGGGATATTGAGTTCTATAAGATAAAGCCATAAACATGTGTTTCTGAGTCTTCTATCAAAAGTTACAGCGATTTATATGAAGTTGTACGAAAACGCTTTATTTCGCCAAGACAATGCGTTTCTCACTGTTACATGCATTTGAATGGGAAACTCGCCTGAAACAAAGTATAGGTTTTCATTATGTGAATAATTTTAAAATCTTAGCTCAAACGGCTGCAAAACCTGTTTGCCCAGCACGGGGATATTGAGTTCTATAAGATAAAGCCATAAACATGTGTTTCTGAGTCTTCTATCAAAAGTTACAGCGATTTATATGAAGTTGTACAAAAATGCTTTCTTTCGCCAAGACAGTGTGTTTCTCACTGTTACATGCATTTGAATGGGAAACTCGCCTGAAACAAAGTATAGGTTTTCATTATGTGAATAATTTTAAAATCTTAGCTCAAACGGCTGCAAAACCTGTTTGCCCAGCACGGGGATATTGAGTTCTATAAGATAAAGCCATAAACATGTTTGTCTGAGTCTTCTATCAAAAGTTACAGCGATTTATATGAAGTTGTACGAAAACGCTTTATTTCGCCAAGACAATGCGTTTCTCACTGTTACATGCATTTGAATGGGAAACTCGCCTGAAACAAAGTATAGGTTTTCATTATGTGAATAATTTTAAAATCTTAGCTCAAACGGCTGCAAAACCTGTTTGCCCAGCACGGGGATATTGAGTTCTATAAGATAAAGCCATAAACATGTGTTTCTGAGTCTTCTATCAAAAGTTACAGCGATTTATATGAAGTTGTACAAAAATGCTTTCTTTCGCCAAGACAGTGTGTTTCTCACTGTTACATGCATTTGAATGGGAAACTCGCCTGAAACAAAGTATAGGTTTTCATTATGTGAATAATTTTAAAATCTTAGCTCAAACGGCTGCAAAACCTGTTTGCCCAGCACGGGGATATTGAGTTCTATAAGATAAAGCCATAAACATGTGTTTCTGAGTCTTCTATCAAAAGTTACAGCGATTTATATGAAGTTGTACGAAAACGCTTTATTTCGCCAAGACAATGCGTTTCTCACTGTTACATGCATTTGAATGGGAAACTCGCCTGAAACAAAGTATAGGTTTTCATTATGTGAATAATTTTAAAATCTTAGCTCAAACGGCTGCAAAACCTGTTTGCCCAGCACGGGGATATTGAGTTCTATAAGATAAAGCCATAAACATGTTTGTCTGAGTCTTCTATCAAAAGTTACAGCGATTTATATGAAGTTGTACAAAAATGCTTTCTTTCGCCAAGACAATGCGTTTCTCACTGTTACATGCATTTGAATGGGAAACTCGCCTGAAACAAAGTATAGGTTTTCATTATGTGAATAATTTTAAAATCTTAGCTCAAACGGCTGCAAAACCTGTTTGCCCAGCACGGGGATATTGAGTTCTATAAGATAAAGCCATAAACATGTTTGTCTGAGTCTTCTATCAAAAGTTACAGCGATTTATATGAAGTTGTACGAAAACGCTTTATTTCGCCAAGACAATGCGTTTCTCACTGTTACATGCATTTGAATGGGAAACTCGCCTGAAACAAAGTATAGGTTTTCATTATGTGAATAATTTTAAAATCTTAGCTCAAACGGCTGCAAAACCTGTTTGCCCAGCACGGGGATATTGAGTTCTATAAGATAAAGCCATAAACATGTGTTTCTGAGTCTTCTATCAAAAGTTACAGCGATTTATATGAAGTTGTTCAAAAGCGCTTTATTTCGCCAAGACAGTGTGTTTCTCACTGTTACATGCATTTGAATGGGAAACTCGCCTGAAACAAAGTATAGGTTTTCATTATGTGAATAATTTTAAAATCTTAGCTCAAACGGCTGCAAAACCTGTTTGCCCAGCACGGGGATATTGAGTTCTATAAGATAAAGCCATAAACATGTGTTTCTGAGTCTTCTATCAAAAGTTACAGCGATTTATATGAAGTTGTACAAAAATGCTTTCTTTCGCCAAGACAGTGTGTTTCTCACTGTTACATGCATTTGAATGGGAAACTCGCCTGAAACAAAGTATAGGTTTTCATTATGTGAATAATTTTAAAATCTTAGCTCAAACGGCTGCAAAACCTGTTTGCCCAGCACGGGGATATTGAGTTCTATAAGATAAAGCCATAAACATGTTTGTCTGAGTCTTCTATCAAAAGTTACAGCGATTTATATGAAGTTGTACAAAAATGCTTTCTTTCGCCAAGACAATGCGTTTCTCACTGTTACATGCATTTGAATGGGAAACTCGCCTGAAACAAAGTATAGGTTTTCATTATGTGAATAATTTTAAAATCTTAGCTCAAACGGCTGCAAAACCTGTTTGCCCAGCACGGGGATATTGAGTTCTATAAGATAAAGCCATAAACATGTTTGTCTGAGTCTTCTATCAAAAGTTACAGCGATTTATATGAAGTTGTACGAAAACGCTTTATTTCGCCAAGACAATGCGTTTCTCACTGTTACATGCATTTGAATGGGAAACTCGCCTGAAACAAAGTATAGGTTTTCATTATGTGAATAATTTTAAAATCTTAGCTCAAACGGCTGCAAAACCTGTTTGCCCAGCACGGGGATATTGAGTTCTATAAGATAAAGCCATAAACATGTGTTTCTGAGTCTTCTATCAAAAGTTACAGCGATTTATATGAAGTTGTACAAAAATGCTTTCTTTCGCCAAGACAGTGTGTTTCTCACTGTTACATGCATTTGAATGGGAAACTCGCCTGAAACAAAGTATAGGTTTTCATTATGTGAATAATTTTAAAATCTTAGCTCAAACGGCTGCAAAACCTGTTTGCCCAGCACGGGGATATTGAGTTCTATAAGATAAAGCCATAAACATGTGTTTCTGAGTCTTCTATCAAAAGTTACAGCGATTTATATGAAGTTGTACGAAAACGCTTTATTTCGCCAAGACAATGCGTTTCTCACTGTTACATGCATTTGAATGGGAAACTCGCCTGAAACAAAGTATAGGTTTTCATTATGTGAATAATTTTAAAATCTTAGCTCAAACGGCTGCAAAACCTGTTTGCCCAGCACGGGGATATTGAGTTCTATAAGATAAAGCCATAAACATGTTTGTCTGAGTCTTCTATCAAAAGTTACAGCGATTTATATGAAGTTGTACAAAAATGCTTTCTTTCGCCAAGACAATGCGTTTCTCACTGTTACATGCATTTGAATGGGAAACTCGCCTGAAACAAAGTATAGGTTTTCATTATGTGAATAATTTTAAAATCTTAGCTCAAACGGCTGCAAAACCTGTTTGCCCAGCACGGGGATATTGAGTTCTATAAGATAAAGCCATAAACATGTGTTTCTGAGTCTTCTATCAAAAGTTACAGCGATTTATATGAAGTTGTACAAAAATGCTTTCTTTCGCCAAGACAATGCGTTTCTCACTGTTACATGCATTTGAATGGGAAACTCGCCTGAAACAAAGTATAGGTTTTCATTATGTGAATAATTTTAAAATCTTAGCTCAAACGGCTGCAAAACCTGTTTGCCCAGCACGGGGATATTGAGTTCTATAAGATAAAGCCATAAACATGTTTGTCTGAGTCTTCTATCAAAAGTTACAGCGATTTATATGAAGTTGTACAAAAATGCTTTCTTTCGCCAAGACAATGCGTTTCTCACTGTTACATGCATTTGAATGGGAAACTCGCCTGAAACAAAGTATAGGTTTTCATTATGTGAATAATTTTAAAATCTTAGCTCAAACGGCTGCAAAACCTGTTTGCCCAGCACGGGGATATTGAGTTCTATAAGATAAAGCCATAAACATGTGTTTCTGAGTCTTCTATCAAAAGTTACAGCGATTTATATGAAGTTGTACAAAAATGCTTTCTTTCGCCAAGACAATGCGTTTCTCACTGTTACATGCATTTGAATGGGAAACTCGCCTGAAACAAAGTATAGGTTTTCATTATGTGAATAATTTTAAAATCTTAGCTCAAACGGCTGCAAAACCTGTTTGCCCAGCACGGGGATATTGAGTTCTATAAGATAAAGCCATAAACATGTGTTTCTGAGTCTTCTATCAAAAGTTACAGCGATTTATATGAAGTTGTACAAAAATGCTTTCTTTCGCCAAGACAATGCGTTTCTCACTGTTACATGCATTTGAATGGGAAACTCGCCTGAAACAAAGTATAGGTTTTCATTATGTGAATAATTTTAAAATCTTAGCTCAAACGGCTGCAAAACCTGTTTGCCCAGCACGGGGATATTGAGTTCTATAAGATAAAGCCATAAACATGTTTGTCTGAGTCTTCTATCAAAAGTTACAGCGATTTATATGAAGTTGTACAAAAATGCTTTCTTTCGCCAAGACAATGCGTTTCTCACTGTTACATGCATTTGAATGGGAAACTCGCCTGAAACAAAGTATAGGTTTTCATTATGTGAATAATTTTAAAATCTTAGCTCAAACGGCTGCAAAACCTGTTTGCCCAGCACGGGGATATTGAGTTCTATAAGATAAAGCCATAAACATGTGTTTCTGAGTCTTCTATCAAAAGTTACAGCGATTTATATGAAGTTGTACAAAAATGCTTTCTTTCGCCAAGACAGTGTGTTTCTCACTGTTACATGCATTTGAATGGGAAACTCGCCTGAAACAAAGTATAGGTTTTCATTATGTGAATAATTTTAAAATCTTAGCTCAAACGGCTGCAAAACCTGTTTGCCCAGCACGGGGATATTGAGTTCTATAAGATAAAGCCATAAACATGTGTTTCTGAGTCTTCTATCAAAAGTTACAGCGATTTATATGAAGTTGTACGAAAACGCTTTATTTCGCCAAGACAATGCGTTTCTCACTGTTACATGCATTTGAATGGGAAACTCGCCTGAAACAAAGTATAGGTTTTCATTATGTGAATAATTTTAAAATCTTAGCTCAAACGGCTGCAAAACCTGTTTGCCCAGCACGGGGATATTGAGTTCTATAAGATAAAGCCATAAACATGTGTTTCTGAGTCTTCTATCAAAAGTTACAGCGATTTATATGAAGTTGTACAAAAATGCTTTCTTTCGCCAAGACAGTGTGTTTCTCACTGTTACATGCATTTGAATGGGAAACTCGCCTGAAACAAAGTATAGGTTTTCATTATGTGAATAATTTTAAAATCTTAGCTCAAACGGCTGCAAAACCTGTTTGCCCAGCACGGGGATATTGAGTTCTATAAGATAAAGCCATAAACATGTTTGTCTGAGTCTTCTATCAAAAGTTACAGCGATTTATATGAAGTTGTACAAAAATGCTTTCTTTCGCCAAGACAATGCGTTTCTCACTGTTACATGCATTTGAATGGGAAACTCGCCTGAAACAAAGTATAGGTTTTCATTATGTGAATAATTTTAAAATCTTAGCTCAAACGGCTGCAAAACCTGTTTGCCCAGCACGGGGATATTGAGTTCTATAAGATAAAGCCATAAACATGTGTTTCTGAGTCTTCTATCAAAAGTTACAGCGATTTATATGAAGTTGTACGAAAACGCTTTATTTCGCCAAGACAATGCGTTTCTCACTGTTACATGCATTTGAATGGGAAACTCGCCTGAAACAAAGTATAGGTTTTCATTATGTGAATAATTTTAAAATCTTAGCTCAAACGGCTGCAAAACCTGTTTGCCCAGCACGGGGATATTGAGTTCTATAAGATAAAGCCATAAACATGTGTTTCTGAGTCTTCTATCAAAAGTTACAGCGATTTATATGAAGTTGTACAAAAATGCTTTCTTTCGCCAAGACAGTGTGTTTCTCACTGTTACATGCATTTGAATGGGAAACTCGCCTGAAACAAAGTATAGGTTTTCATTATGTGAATAATTTTAAAATCTTAGCTCAAACGGCTGCAAAACCTGTTTGCCCAGCACGGGGATATTGAGTTCTATAAGATAAAGCCATAAACATGTTTGTCTGAGTCTTCTATCAAAAGTTACAGCGATTTATATGAAGTTGTACGAAAACGCTTTATTTCGCCAAGACAATGCGTTTCTCACTGTTACATGCATTTGAATGGGAAACTCGCCTGAAACAAAGTATAGGTTTTCATTATGTGAATAATTTTAAAATCTTAGCTCAAACGGCTGCAAAACCTGTTTGCCCAGCACGGGGATATTGAGTTCTATAAGATAAAGCCATAAACATGTGTTTCTGAGTCTTCTATCAAAAGTTACAGCGATTTATATGAAGTTGTACGAAAACGCTTTATTTCGCCAAGACAATGCGTTTCTCACTGTTACATGCATTTGAATGGGAAACTCGCCTGAAACAAAGTATAGGTTTTCATTATGTGAATAATTTTAAAATCTTAGCTCAAACGGCTGCAAAACCTGTTTGCCCAGCACGGGGATATTGAGTTCTATAAGATAAAGCCATAAACATGTGTTTCTGAGTCTTCTATCAAAAGTTACAGCGATTTATATGAAGTTGTACAAAAATGCTTTCTTTCGCCAAGACAGTGTGTTTCTCACTGTTACATGCATTTGAATGGGAAACTCGCCTGAAACAAAGTATAGGTTTTCATTATGTGAATAATTTTAAAATCTTAGCTCAAACGGCTGCAAAACCTGTTTGCCCAGCACGGGGATATTGAGTTCTATAAGATAAAGCCATAAACATGTGTTTCTGAGTCTTCTATCAAAAGTTACAGCGATTTATATGAAGTTGTACGAAAACGCTTTATTTCGCCAAGACAATGCGTTTCTCACTGTTACATGCATTTGAATGGGAAACTCGCCTGAAACAAAGTATAGGTTTTCATTATGTGAATAATTTTAAAATCTTAGCTCAAACGGCTGCAAAACCTGTTTGCCCAGCACGGGGATATTGAGTTCTATAAGATAAAGCCATAAACATGTGTTTCTGAGTCTTCTATCAAAAGTTACAGCGATTTATATGAAGTTGTACAAAAATGCTTTCTTTCGCCAAGACAGTGTGTTTCTCACTGTTACATGCATTTGAATGGGAAACTCGCCTGAAACAAAGTATAGGTTTTCATTATGTGAATAATTTTAAAATCTTAGCTCAAACGGCTGCAAAACCTGTTTGCCCAGCACGGGGATATTGAGTTCTATAAGATAAAGCCATAAACATGTTTGTCTGAGTCTTCTATCAAAAGTTACAGCGATTTATATGAAGTTGTACGAAAACGCTTTATTTCGCCAAGACAATGCGTTTCTCACTGTTACATGCATTTGAATGGGAAACTCGCCTGAAACAAAGTATAGGTTTTCATTATGTGAATAATTTTAAAATCTTAGCTCAAACGGCTGCAAAACCTGTTTGCCCAGCACGGGGATATTGAGTTCTATAAGATAAAGCCATAAACATGTGTTTCTGAGTCTTCTATCAAAAGTTACAGCGATTTATATGAAGTTGTACAAAAATGCTTTCTTTCGCCAAGACAGTGTGTTTCTCACTGTTACATGCATTTGAATGGGAAACTCGCCTGAAACAAAGTATAGGTTTTCATTATGTGAATAATTTTAAAATCTTAGCTCAAACGGCTGCAAAACCTGTTTGCCCAGCACGGGGATATTGAGTTCTATAAGATAAAGCCATAAACATGTGTTTCTGAGTCTTCTATCAAAAGTTACAGCGATTTATATGAAGTTGTACAAAAATGCTTTCTTTCGCCAAGACAGTGTGTTTCTCACTGTTACATGCATTTGAATGGGAAACTCGCCTGAAACAAAGTATAGGTTTTCATTATGTGAATAATTTTAAAATCTTAGCTCAAACGGCTGCAAAACCTGTTTGCCCAGCACGGGGATATTGAGTTCTATAAGATAAAGCCATAAACATGTGTTTCTGAGTCTTCTATCAAAAGTTACAGCGATTTATATGAAGTTGTACAAAAATGCTTTCTTTCGCCAAGACAGTGTGTTTCTCACTGTTACATGCATTTGAATGGGAAACTCGCCTGAAACAAAGTATAGGTTTTCATTATGTGAATAATTTTAAAATCTTAGCTCAAACGGCTGCAAAACCTGTTTGCCCAGCACGGGGATATTGAGTTCTATAAGATAAAGCCATAAACATGTGTTTCTGAGTCTTCTATCAAAAGTTACAGCGATTTATATGAAGTTGTACGAAAACGCTTTATTTCGCCAAGACAATGCGTTTCTCACTGTTACATGCATTTGAATGGGAAACTCGCCTGAAACAAAGTATAGGTTTTCATTATGTGAATAATTTTAAAATCTTAGCTCAAACGGCTGCAAAACCTGTTTGCCCAGCACGGGGATATTGAGTTCTATAAGATAAAGCCATAAACATGTTTGTCTGAGTCTTCTATCAAAAGTTACAGCGATTTATATGAAGTTGTACAAAAATGCTTTCTTTCGCCAAGACAATGCGTTTCTCACTGTTACATGCATTTGAATGGGAAACTCGCCTGAAACAAAGTATAGGTTTTCATTATGTGAATAATTTTAAAATCTTAGCTCAAACGGCTGCAAAACCTGTTTGCCCAGCACGGGGATATTGAGTTCTATAAGATAAAGCCATAAACATGTGTTTCTGAGTCTTCTATCAAACGTTATAGCGATTTATATGAAGTTGTACGAAAACGCTTTATTTCGCCAAGACAATGCGTTTCTCACTGTTACATGCATTTGAATGGGAAACTCGCCTGAAACAAAGTATAGGTTTTCATTATGTGAATAATTTTAAAATCTTAGCTCAAACGGCTGCAAAACCTGTTTGCCCAGCACGGGGATATTGAGTTCTATAAGATAAAGCCATAAACATGTTTGTCTGAGTCTTCTATCAAAAGTTACAGCGATTTATATGAAGTTGTACGAAAACGCTTTATTTCGCCAAGACAATGCGTTTCTCACTGTTACATGCATTTGAATGGGAAACTCGCCTGAAACAAAGTATAGGTTTTCATTATGTGAATAATTTTAAAATCTTAGCTCAAACGGCTGCAAAACCTGTTTGCCCAGCACGGGGATATTGAGTTCTATAAGATAAAGCCATAAACATGTGTTTCTGAGTCTTCTATCAAAAGTTACAGCGATTTATATGAAGTTGTACAAAAATGCTTTCTTTCGCCAAGACAGTGTGTTTCTCACTGTTACATGCATTTGAATGGGAAACTCGCCTGAAACAAAGTATAGGTTTTCATTATGTGAATAATTTTAAAATCTTAGCTCAAACGGCTGCAAAACCTGTTTGCCCAGCACGGGGATATTGAGTTCTATAAGATAAAGCCATAAACATGTGTTTCTGAGTCTTCTATCAAAAGTTACAGCAATTTATATGAAGTTGTACAAAAATGCTTTCTTTCGCCAAGACAGTGTGTTTCTCACTGTTACATGCATTTGAATGGGAAACTCGCCTGAAACAAAGTATAGGTTTTCATTATGTGAATAATTTTAAAATCTTAGCTCAAACGGCTGCAAAACCTGTTTGCCCAGCACGGGGATATTGAGTTCTATAAGATAAAGCCATAAACATGTGTTTCTGAGTCTTCTATCAAAAGTTACAGCGATTTATATGAAGTTGTACAAAAATGCTTTCTTTCGCCAAGACAGTGTGTTTCTCACTGTTACATGCATTTGAATGGGAAACTCGCCTGAAACAAAGTATAGGTTTTCATTATGTGAATAATTTTAAAATCTTAGCTCAAACGGCTGCAAAACCTGTTTGCCCAGCACGGGGATATTGAGTTCTATAAGATAAAGCCATAAACATGTGTTTCTGAGTCTTCTATCAAAAGTTACAGCGATTTATATGAAGTTGTACGAAAACGCTTTATTTCGCCAAGACAATGCGTTTCTCACTGTTACATGCATTTGAATGGGAAACTCGCCTGAAACAAAGTATAGGTTTTCATTATGTGAATAATTTTAAAATCTTAGCTCAAACGGCTGCAAAACCTGTTTGCCCAGCACGGGGATATTGAGTTCTATAAGATAAAGCCATAAACATGTTTGTCTGAGTCTTCTATCAAAAGTTACAGCGATTTATATGAAGTTGTACAAAAATGCTTTCTTTCGCCAAGACAATGCGTTTCTCACTGTTACATGCATTTGAATGGGAAACTCGCCTGAAACAAAGTATAGGTTTTCATTATGTGAATAATTTTAAAATCTTAGCTCAAACGGCTGCAAAACCTGTTTGCCCAGCACGGGGATATTGAGTTCTATAAGATAAAGCCATAAACATGTGTTTCTGAGTCTTCTATCAAAAGTTACAGCGATTTATATGAAGTTGTACGAAAATGCTTTCTTTCGCCAAGACAGTGTGTTTCTCACTGTTACATGCATTTGAATGGGAAACTCGCCTGAAACAAAGTATAGGTTTTCATTATGTGAATAATTTTAAAATCTTAGCTCAAACGGCTGCAAAACCTGTTTGCCCAGCACGGGGATATTGAGTTCTATCAGATAAAGCCATAAACATGTGTTTCTGAGTCTTCTATCAAAAGTTATAGCGATTTATATGAAGTTGTACGAAAACGCTTTATTTCGCCAAGACAATGCATTTCTCACTGTTACATGCATTTGAATGGGAAACTCGCCTGAAACAAAGTATAGGTTTTCATTATGTGAATAATTTTAAAATCTTAGCTCAAACGGCTGCAAAACCTGTTTGCCCAGCACGGGGATATTGAGTTCTATAAGATAAAGCCATAAACATGTGTTTCTGAGTCTTCTATCAAAAGTTACAGCGATTTATATGAAGTTGTACAAAAATGCTTTCTTTCGCCAAGACAGTGTGTTTCTCACTGTTACATGCATTTGAATGGGAAACTCGCCTGAAACAAAGTATAGGTTTTCATTATGTGAATAATTTTAAAATCTTAGCTCAAACGGCTGCAAAACCTGTTTGCCCAGCACGGGGATATTGAGTTCTATAAGATAAAGCCATAAACATGTGTTTCTGAGTCTTCTATCAAAAGTTACAGCGATTTATATGAAGTTGTACGAAAACGCTTTATTTCGCCAAGACAATGCGTTTCTCACTGTTACATGCATTTGAATGGGAAACTCGCCTGAAACAAAGTATAGGTTTTCATTATGTGAATAATTTTAAAATCTTAGCTCAAACGGCTGCAAAACCTGTTTGCCCAGCACGGGGATATTGAGTTCTATAAGATAAAGCCATAAACATGTTTGTCTGAGTCTTCTATCAAAAGTTACAGCGATTTATATGAAGTTGTACAAAAATGCTTTCTTTCGCCAAGACAATGCGTTTCTCACTGTTACATGCATTTGAATGGGAAACTCGCCTGAAACAAAGTATAGGTTTTCATTATGTGAATAATTTTAAAATCTTAGCTCAAACGGCTGCAAAACCTGTTTGCCCAGCACGGGGATATTGAGTTCTATAAGATAAAGCCATAAACATGTGTTTCTGAGTCTTCTATCAAAAGTTACAGCGATTTATATGAAGTTGTACGAAAACGCTTTATTTCGCCAAGACAATGCGTTTCTCACTGTTACATGCATTTGAATGGGAAACTCGCCTGAAACAAAGTATAGGTTTTCATTATGTGAATAATTTTAAAATCTTAGCTCAAACGGCTGCAAAACCTGTTTGCCCAGCACGGGGATATTGAGTTCTATAAGATAAAGCCATAAACATGTGTTTCTGAGTCTTCTATCAAAAGTTACAGCGATTTATATGAAGTTGTACAAAAATGCTTTCTTTCGCCAAGACAGTGTGTTTCTCACTGTTACATGCATTTGAATGGGAAACTCGCCTGAAACAAAGTATAGGTTTTCATTATGTGAATAATTTTAAAATCTTAGCTCAAACGGCTGCAAAACCTGTTTGCCCAGCACGGGGATATTGAGTTCTATAAGATAAAGCCATAAACATGTGTTTCTGAGTCTTCTATCAAAAGTTACAGCGATTTATATGAAGTTGTACGAAAACGCTTTATTTCGCCAAGACAATGCGTTTCTCACTGTTACATGCATTTGAATGGGAAACTCGCCTGAAACAAAGTATAGGTTTTCATTATGTGAATAATTTTAAAATCTTAGCTCAAACGGCTGCAAAACCTGTTTGCCCAGCACGGGGATATTGAGTTCTATAAGATAAAGCCATAAACATGTGTTTCTGAGTCTTCTATCAAAAGTTACAGCGATTTATATGAAGTTGTACGAAAACGCTTTATTTCGCCAAGACAATGCGTTTCTCACTGTTACATGCATTTGAATGGGAAACTCGCCTGAAACAAAGTATAGGTTTTCATTATGTGAATAATTTTAAAATCTTAGCTCAAACGGCTGCAAAACCTGTTTGCCCAGCACGGGGATATTGAGTTCTATAAGATAAAGCCATAAACATGTTTGTCTGAGTCTTCTATCAAAAGTTACAGCGATTTATATGAAGTTGTACAAAAATGCTTTCTTTCGCCAAGACAGTGTGTTTCTCACTGTTACATGCATTTGAATGGGAAACTCGCCTGAAACAAAGTATAGGTTTTCATTATGTGAATAATTTTAAAATCTTAGCTCAAACGGCTGCAAAACCTGTTTGCCCAGCACGGGGATATTGAGTTCTATAAGATAAAGCCATAAACATGTGTTTCTGAGTCTTCTATCAAAAGTTACAGCGATTTATATGAAGTTGTACGAAAACGCTTTCTTTCGCCAAGACAATGCGTTTCTCACTGTTACATGCATTTGAATGGGAAACTCGCCTGAAACAAAGTATAGGTTTTCATTATGTGAATAATTTTAAAATCTTAGCTCAAACGGCTGCAAAACCTGTTTGCCCAGCACGGGGATATTGAGTTCTATAAGATAAAGCCATAAACATGTTTGTCTGAGTCTTCTATCAAAAGTTACAGCGATTTATATGAAGTTGTACAAAAATGCTTTCTTTCGCCAAGACAATGCGTTTCTCACTGTTACATGCATTTGAATGGGAAACTCGCCTGAAACAAAGTATAGGTTTTCATTATGTGAATAATTTTAAAATCTTAGCTCAAACGGCTGCAAAACCTGTTTGCCCAGCACGGGGATATTGAGTTCTATAAGATAAAGCCATAAACATGTGTTTCTGAGTCTTCTATCAAAAGTTACAGCGATTTATATGAAGTTGTACGAAAATGCTTTCTTTCGCCAAGACAGTGTGTTTCTCACTGTTACATGCATTTGAATGGGAAACTCGCCTGAAACAAAGTATAGGTTTTCATTATGTGAATAATTTTAAAATCTTAGCTCAAACGGCTGCAAAACCTGTTTGCCCAGCACGGGGATATTGAGTTCTATAAGATAAAGCCATAAACATGTGTTTCTGAGTCTTCTATCAAAAGTTACAGCGATTTATATGAAGTTGTACAAAAATGCTTTCTTTCGCCAAGACAGTGTGTTTCTCACTGTTACATGCATTTGAATGGGAAACTCGCCTGAAACAAAGTATAGGTTTTCATTATGTGAATAATTTTAAAATCTTAGCTCAAACGGCTGCAAAACCTGTTTGCCCAGCACGGGGATATTGAGTTCTATAAGATAAAGCCATAAACATGTGTTTCTGAGTCTTCTATCAAAAGTTACAGCGATTTATATGAAGTTGTACGAAAACGCTTTATTTCGCCAAGACAATGCGTTTCTCACTGTTACATGCATTTGAATGGGAAACTCGCCTGAAACAAAGTATAGGTTTTCATTATGTGAATAATTTTAAAATCTTAGCTCAAACGGCTGCAAAACCTGTTTGCCCAGCACGGGGATATTGAGTTCTATAAGATAAAGCCATAAACATGTTTGTCTGAGTCTTCTATCAAAAGTTACAGCGATTTATATGAAGTTGTACAAAAATGCTTTCTTTCGCCAAGACAATGCGTTTCTCACTGTTACATGCATTTGAATGGGAAACTCGCCTGAAACAAAGTATAGGTTTTCATTATGTGAATAATTTTAAAATCTTAGCTCAAACGGCTGCAAAACCTGTTTGCCCAGCACGGGGATATTGAGTTCTATAAGATAAAGCCATAAACATGTGTTTCTGAGTCTTCTATCAAAAGTTACAGCGATTTATATGAAGTTGTACGAAAACGCTTTATTTCGCCAAGACAATGCGTTTCTCACTGTTACATGCATTTGAATGGGAAACTCGCCTGAAACAAAGTATAGGTTTTCATTATGTGAATAATTTTAAAATCTTAGCTCAAACGGCTGCAAAACCTGTTTGCCCAGCACGGGGATATTGAGTTCTATAAGATAAAGCCATAAACATGTTTGTCTGAGTCTTCTATCAAAAGTTACAGCGATTTATATGAAGTTGTACGAAAACGCTTTATTTCGCCAAGACAATGCGTTTCTCACTGTTACATGCATTTGAATGGGAAACTCGCCTGAAACAAAGTATAGGTTTTCATTATGTGAATAATTTTAAAATCTTAGCTCAAACGGCTGCAAAACCTGTTTGCCCAGCACGGGGATATTGAGTTCTATAAGATAAAGCCATAAACATGTGTTTCTGAGTCTTCTATCAAAAGTTACAGCGATTTATATGAAGTTGTACAAAAATGCTTTCTTTCGCCAAGACAGTGTGTTTCTCACTGTTACATGCATTTGAATGGGAAACTCGCCTGAAACAAAGTATAGGTTTTCATTATGTGAATAATTTTAAAATCTTAGCTCAAACGGCTGCAAAACCTGTTTGCCCAGCACGGGGATATTGAGTTCTATAAGATAAAGCCATAAACATGTGTTTCTGAGTCTTCTATCAAAAGTTACAGCGATTTATATGAAGTTGTACGAAAACGCTTTATTTCGCCAAGACAATGCGTTTCTCACTGTTACATGCATTTGAATGGGAAACTCGCCTGAAACAAAGTATAGGTTTTCATTATGTGAATAATTTTAAAATCTTAGCTCAAACGGCTGCAAAACCTGTTTGCCCAGCACGGGGATATTGAGTTCTATAAGATAAAGCCATAAACATGTTTGTCTGAGTCTTCTATCAAAAGTTACAGCGATTTATATGAAGTTGTACGAAAACGCTTTATTTCGCCAAGACAATGCGTTTCTCACTGTTACATGCATTTGAATGGGAAACTCGCCTGAAACAAAGTATAGGTTTTCATTATGTGAATAATTTTAAAATCTTAGCTCAAACGGCTGCAAAACCTGTTTGCCCAGCACGGGGATATTGAGTTCTATAAGATAAAGCCATAAACATGTGTTTCTGAGTCTTCTATCAAAAGTTACAGCAATTTATATGAAGTTGTACGAAAATGCTTTCTTTCGCCAAGACAGTGTGTTTCTCACTGTTACATGCATTTGAATGGGAAACTCGCCTGAAACAAAGTATAGGTTTTCATTATGTGAATAATTTTAAAATCTTAGCTCAAACGGCTGCAAAACCTGTTTGCCCAGCACGGGGATATTGAGTTCTATCAGATAAAGCCATAAACATGTGTTTCTGAGTCTTCTATCAAAAGTTATAGCGATTTATATGAAGTTGTACGAAAACGCTTTATTTCGCCAAGACAATGCGTTTCTCACTGTTACATGCATTTGAATGGGAAACTCGCCTGAAACAAAGTATAGGTTTTCATTATGTGAATAATTTTAAAATCTTAGCTCAAACGGCTGCAAAACCTGTTTGCCCAGCACGGGGATATTGAGTTCTATAAGATAAAGCCATAAACATGTGTTTCTGAGTCTTCTATCAAAAGTTACAGCGATTTATATGAAGTTGTACGAAAAGGCTTTATTTCGCCAAGACAATGCGTTTCTCACTGTTACATGCATTTGAATGGGAAACTCGCCTGAAACAAAGTATAGGTTTTCATTATGTGAATAATTTTAAAATCTTAGCTCAAACGGCTGCAAAACCTGTTTGCCCAGCACGGGGATATTGAGTTCTATAAGATAAAGCCATAAACATGTGTTTCTGAGTCTTCTATCAAAAGTTACAGCAATTTATATGAAGTTGTACGAAAATGCTTTCTTTCGCCAAGACAGTGTGTTTCTCACTGTTACATGCATTTGAATGGGAAACTCGCCTGAAACAAAGTATAGGTTTTCATTATGTGAATAATTTTAAAATCTTAGCTCAAACGGCTGCAAAACCTGTTTGCCCAGCACGGGGATATTGAGTTCTATAAGATAAAGCCATAAACATGTGTTTCTGAGTCTTCTATCAAAAGTTACAGCGATTTATATGAAGTTGTACAAAAATGCTTTCTTTCGCCAAGACAATGCGTTTCTCACTGTTACATGCATTTGAATGGGAAACTCGCCTGAAACAAAGTATAGGTTTTCATTATGTGAATAATTTTAAAATCTTAGCTCAAACGGCTGCAAAACCTGTTTGCCCAGCACGGGGATATTGAGTTCTATAAGATAAAGCCATAAACATGTGTTTCTGAGTCTTCTATCAAAAGTTACAGCAATTTATATGAAGTTGTACGAAAATGCTTTCTTTCGCCAAGACAGTGTGTTTCTCACTGTTACATGCATTTGAATGGGAAACTCGCCTGAAACAAAGTATAGGTTTTCATTATGTGAATAATTTTAAAATCTTAGCTCAAACGGCTGCAAAACCTGTTTGCCCAGCACGGGGATATTGAGTTCTATAAGATAAAGCCATAAACATGTGTTTCTGAGTCTTCTATCAAAAGTTACAGCAATTTATATGAAGTTGTACGAAAATGCTTTCTTTCGCCAAGACAGTGTGTTTCTCACTGTTACATGCATTTGAATGGGAAACTCGCCTGAAACAAAGTATAGGTTTTCATTATGTGAATAATTTTAAAATCTTAGCTCAAACGGCTGCAAAACCTGTTTGCCCAGCACGGGGATATTGAGTTCTATAAGATAAAGCCATAAACATGTGTTTCTGAGTCTTCTATCAAAAGTTATAGCGATTTATATGAAGTTGTACGAAAACGCTTTATTTCGCCAAGACAATGCGTTTCTCACTGTTACATGCATTTGAATGGGAAACTCGCCTGAAACAAAGTATAGGTTTTCATTATGTGAATAATTTTAAAATCTTAGCTCAAACGGCTGCAAAACCTGTTTGCCCAGCACGGGGATATTGAGTTCTATAAGATAAAGCCATAAACATGTGTTTCTGAGTCTTCTATCAAAAGTTACAGCAATTTATATGAAGTTGTACGAAAATGCTTTCTTTCGCCAAGACAGTGTGTTTCTCACTGTTACATGCATTTGAATGGGAAACTCGCCTGAAACAAAGTATAGGTTTTCATTATGTGAATAATTTTAAAATCTTAGCTCAAACGGCTGCAAAACCTGTTTGCCCAGCACGGGGATATTGAGTTCTATCAGATAAAGCCATAAACATGTGTTTCTGAGTCTTCTATCAAAAGTTATAGCGATTTATATGAAGTTGTACGAAAACGCTTTATTTCGCCAAGACAATGCGTTTCTCACTGTTACATGCATTTGAATGGGAAACTCGCCTGAAACAAAGTATAGGTTTTCATTATGTGAATAATTTTAAAATCTTAGCTCAAACGGCTGCAAAACCTGTTTGCCCAGCACGGGGATATTGAGTTCTATAAGATAAAGCCATAAACATGTTTGTCTGAGTCTTCTATCAAAAGTTACAGCGATTTATATGAAGTTGTACGAAAACGCTTTATTTCGCCAAGACAATGCGTTTCTCACTGTTACATGCATTTGAATGGGAAACTCGCCTGAAACAAAGTATAGGTTTTCATTATGTGAATAATTTTAAAATCTTAGCTCAAACGGCTGCAAAACCTGTTTGCCCAGCACGGGGATATTGAGTTCTGTAAGATAAAGCCATAAACATGTGTTTCTGAGTCTTCTATCAAAAGTTACAGCGATTTATATGAAGTTGTACGAAAACGCTTTATTTCGCCAAGACAATGCGTTTCTCACTGTTACATGCATTTGAATGGGAAACTCGCCTGAAACAAAGTATAGGTTTTCATTATGTGAATAATTTTAAAATCTTAGCTCAAACGGCTGCAAAACCTGTTTGCCCAGCACGGGGATATTGAGTTCTATAAGATAAAGCCATAAACATGTGTTTCTGAGTCTTCTATCAAAAGTTACAGCGATTTATATGAAGTTGTACAAAAATGCTTTCTTTCGCCAAGACAGTGTGTTTCTCACTGTTACATGCATTTGAATGGGAAACTCGCCTGAAACAAAGTATAGGTTTTCATTATGTGAATAATTTTAAAATCTTAGCTCAAACGGCTGCAAAACCTGTTTGCCCAGCACGGGGATATTGAGTTCTATAAGATAAAGCCATAAACATGTGTTTCTGAGTCTTCTATCAAAAGTTACAGCGATTTATATGAAGTTGTACGAAAACGCTTTATTTCGCCAAGACAATGCGTTTCTCACTGTTACATGCATTTGAATGGGAAACTCGCCTGAAACAAAGTATAGGTTTTCATTATGTGAATAATTTTAAAATCTTAGCTCAAACGGCTGCAAAACCTGTTTGCCCAGCACGGGGATATTGAGTTCTATAAGATAAAGCCATAAACATGTTTGTCTGAGTCTTCTATCAAAAGTTACAGCGATTTATATGAAGTTGTACAAAAATGCTTTCTTTCGCCAAGACAATGCGTTTCTCACTGTTACATGCATTTGAATGGGAAACTCGCCTGAAACAAAGTATAGGTTTTCATTATGTGAATAATTTTAAAATCTTAGCTCAAACGGCTGCAAAACCTGTTTGCCCAGCACGGGGATATTGAGTTCTATAAGATAAAGCCATAAACATGTGTTTCTGAGTCTTCTATCAAAAGTTACAGCGATTTATATGAAGTTGTACGAAAACGCTTTATTTCGCCAAGACAATGCGTTTCTCACTGTTACATGCATTTGAATGGGAAACTCGCCTGAAACAAAGTATAGGTTTTCATTATGTGAATAATTTTAAAATCTTAGCTCAAACGGCTGCAAAACCTGTTTGCCCAGCACGGGGATATTGAGTTCTATAAGATAAAGCCATAAACATGTGTTTCTGAGTCTTCTATCAAAAGTTACAGCGATTTATATGAAGTTGTACAAAAATGCTTTCTTTCGCCAAGACAGTGTGTTTCTCACTGTTACATGCATTTGAATGGGAAACTCGCCTGAAACAAAGTATAGGTTTTCATTATGTGAATAATTTTAAAATCTTAGCTCAAACGGCTGCAAAACCTGTTTGCCCAGCACGGGGATATTGAGTTCTATAAGATAAAGCCATAAACATGTGTTTCTGAGTCTTCTATCAAAAGTTACAGCGATTTATATGAAGTTGTACGAAAACGCTTTATTTCGCCAAGACAATGCGTTTCTCACTGTTACATGCATTTGAATGGGAAACTCGCCTGAAACAAAGTATAGGTTTTCATTATGTGAATAATTTTAAAATCTTAGCTCAAACGGCTGCAAAACCTGTTTGCCCAGCACGGGGATATTGAGTTCTATAAGATAAAGCCATAAACATGTGTTTCTGAGTCTTCTATCAAAAGTTACAGCGATTTATATGAAGTTGTACAAAAATGCTTTCTTTCACCAAGACAATGCGTTTCTCACTGTTACATGCATTTGAATGGGAAACTCGCCTGAAACAAAGTATAGGTTTTCATTATGTGAATAATTTTAAAATCTTAGCTCAAACGGCTGCAAAACCTGTTTGCCCAGCACGGGGATATTGAGTTCTATAAGATAAAGCCATAAACATGTGTTTCTGAGTCTTCTATCAAAAGTTACAGCGATTTATATGAAGTTGTACGAAAACGCTTTATTTCGCCAAGACAATGCGTTTCTCACTGTTACATGCATTTGAATGGGAAACTCGCCTGAAACAAAGTATAGGTTTTCATTATGTGAATAATTTTAAAATCTTAGCTCAAACGGCTGCAAAACCTGTTTGCCCAGCACGGGGATATTGAGTTCTATAAGATAAAGCCATAAACATGTGTTTCTGAGTCTTCTATCAAAAGTTACAGCGATTTATATGAAGTTGTACAAAAATGCTTTCTTTCGCCAAGACAGTGTGTTTCTCACTGTTACATGCATTTGAATGGGAAACTCGCCTGAAACAAAGTATAGGTTTTCATTATGTGAATAATTTTAAAATCTTAGCTCAAACGGCTGCAAAACCTGTTTGCCCAGCACGGGGATATTGAGTTCTATCAGATAAAGCCATAAACATGTGTTTCTGAGTCTTCTATCAAAAGTTATAGCGATTTATATGAAGTTGTACGAAAACGCTTTATTTCGCCAAGACAATGCGTTTCTCACTGTTACATGCATTTGAATGGGAAACTCGCCTGAAACAAAGTATAGGTTTTCATTATGTGAATAATTTTAAAATCTTAGCTCAAACGGCTGCAAAACCTGTTTGCCCAGCACGGGGATATTGAGTTCTATAAGATAAAGCCATAAACATGTTTGTCTGAGTCTTCTATCAAAAGTTACAGCGATTTATATGAAGTTGTACAAAAATGCTTTCTTTCGCCAAGACAATGCGTTTCTCACTGTTACATGCATTTGAATGGGAAACTCGCCTGAAACAAAGTATAGGTTTTCATTATGTGAATAATTTTAAAATCTTAGCTCAAACGGCTGCAAAACCTGTTTGCCCAGCACGGGGATATTGAGTTCTATAAGATAAAGCCATAAACATGTGTTTCTGAGTCTTCTATCAAAAGTTACAGCGATTTATATGAAGTTGTACGAAAACGCTTTATTTCGCCAAGACAATGCGTTTCTCACTGTTACATGCATTTGAATGGGAAACTCGCCTGAAACAAAGTATAGGTTTTCATTATGTGAATAATTTTAAAATCTTAGCTCAAACGGCTGCAAAACCTGTTTGCCCAGCACGGGGATATTGAGTTCTATAAGATAAAGCCATAAACATGTGTTTCTGAGTCTTCTATCAAAAGTTACAGCGATTTATATGAAGTTGTACAAAAATGCTTTCTTTCGCCAAGACAGTGTGTTTCTCACTGTTACATGCATTTGAATGGGAAACTCGCCTGAAACAAAGTATAGGTTTTCATTATGTGAATAATTTTAAAATCTTAGCTCAAACGGCTGCAAAACCTGTTTGCCCAGCACGGGGATATTGAGTTCTATAAGATAAAGCCATAAACATGTGTTTCTGAGTCTTCTATCAAAAGTTACAGCGATTTATATGAAGTTGTACAAAAATGCTTTCTTTCGCCAAGACAGTGTGTTTCTCACTGTTACATGCATTTGAATGGGAAACTCGCCTGAAACAAAGTATAGGTTTTCATTATGTGAATAATTTTAAAATCTTAGCTCAAACGGCTGCAAAACCTGTTTGCCCAGCACGGGGATATTGAGTTCTATAAGATAAAGCCATAAACATGTGTTTCTGAGTCTTCTATCAAAAGTTACAGCGATTTATATGAAGTTGTACGAAAACGCTTTATTTCGCCAAGACAATGCGTTTCTCACTGTTACATGCATTTGAATGGGAAACTCGCCTGAAACAAAGTATAGGTTTTCATTATGTGAATAATTTTAAAATCTTAGCTCAAACGGCTGCAAAACCTGTTTGCCCAGCACGGGGATATTGAGTTCTATAAGATAAAGCCATAAACATGTTTGTCTGAGTCTTCTATCAAAAGTTACAGCGATTTATATGAAGTTGTACAAAAATGCTTTCTTTCGCCAAGACAATGCGTTTCTCACTGTTACATGCATTTGAATGGGAAACTCGCCTGAAACAAAGTATAGGTTTTCATTATGTGAATAATTTTAAAATCTTAGCTCAAACGGCTGCAAAACCTGTTTGCCCAGCACGGGGATATTGAGTTCTATAAGATAAAGCCATAAACATGTGTTTCTGAGTCTTCTATCAAAAGTTACAGCGATTTATATGAAGTTGTACGAAAACGCTTTATTTCGCCAAGACAATGCGTTTCTCACTGTTACATGCATTTGAATGGGAAACTCGCCTGAAACAAAGTATAGGTTTTCATTATGTGAATAATTTTAAAATCTTAGCTCAAACGGCTGCAAAACCTGTTTGCCCAGCACGGGGATATTGAGTTCTATAAGATAAAGCCATAAACATGTGTTTCTGAGTCTTCTATCAAAAGTTACAGCGATTTATATGAAGTTGTACAAAAATGCTTTCTTTCGCCAAGACAGTGTGTTTCTCACTGTTACATGCATTTGAATGGGAAACTCGCCTGAAACAAAGTATAGGTTTTCATTATGTGAATAATTTTAAAATCTTAGCTCAAACGGCTGCAAAACCTGTTTGCCCAGCACGGGGATATTGAGTTCTATAAGATAAAGCCATAAACATGTGTTTCTGAGTCTTCTATCAAAAGTTACAGCGATTTATATGAAGTTGTACAAAAATGCTTTCTTTCGCCAAGACAGTGTGTTTCTCACTGTTACATGCATTTGAATGGGAAACTCGCCTGAAACAAAGTATAGGTTTTCATTATGTGAATAATTTTAAAATCTTAGCTCAAACGGCTGCAAAACCTGTTTGCCCAGCACGGGGATATTGAGTTCTATAAGATAAAGCCATAAACATGTGTTTCTGAGTCTTCTATCAAAAGTTACAGCGATTTATATGAAGTTGTACGAAAACGCTTTATTTCGCCAAGACAATGCGTTTCTCACTGTTACATGCATTTGAATGGGAAACTCGCCTGAAACAAAGTATAGGTTTTCATTATGTGAATAATTTTAAAATCTTAGCTCAAACGGCTGCAAAACCTGTTTGCCCAGCACGGGGATATTGAGTTCTATAAGATAAAGCCATAAACATGTTTGTCTGAGTCTTCTATCAAAAGTTACAGCGATTTATATGAAGTTGTACAAAAATGCTTTCTTTCGCCAAGACAATGCGTTTCTCACTGTTACATGCATTTGAATGGGAAACTCGCCTGAAACAAAGTATAGGTTTTCATTATGTGAATAATTTTAAAATCTTAGCTCAAACGGCTGCAAAACCTGTTTGCCCAGCACGGGGATATTGAGTTCTATAAGATAAAGCCATAAACATGTGTTTCTGAGTCTTCTATCAAAAGTTACAGCAATTTATATGAAGTTGTACGAAAATGCTTTCTTTCGCCAAGACAGTGTGTTTCTCACTGTTACATGCATTTGAATGGGAAACTCGCCTGAAACAAAGTATAGGTTTTCATTATGTGAATAATTTTAAAATCTTAGCTCAAACGGCTGCAAAACCTGTTTGCCCAGCACGGGGATATTGAGTTCTATCAGATAAAGCCATAAACATGTGTTTCTGAGTCTTCTATCAAAAGTTATAGCGATTTATATGAAGTTGTACGAAAACGCTTTATTTCGCCAAGACAATGCGTTTCTCACTGTTACATGCATTTGAATGGGAAACTCGCCTGAAACAAAGTATAGGTTTTCATTATGTGAATAATTTTAAAATCTTAGCTCAAACGGCTGCAAAACCTGTTTGCCCAGCACGGGGATATTGAGTTCTATAAGATAAAGCCATAAACATGTTTGTCTGAGTCTTCTATCAAAAGTTACAGCGATTTATATGAAGTTGTACAAAAATGCTTTCTTTCGCCAAGACAATGCGTTTCTCACTGTTACATGCATTTGAATGGGAAACTCGCCTGAAACAAAGTATAGGTTTTCATTATGTGAATAATTTTAAAATCTTAGCTCAAACGGCTGCAAAACCTGTTTGCCCAGCACGGGGATATTGAGTTCTATAAGATAAAGCCATAAACATGTGTTTCTGAGTCTTCTATCAAAAGTTACAGCGATTTATATGAAGTTGTACGAAAACGCTTTATTTCGCCAAGACAATGCGTTTCTCACTGTTACATGCATTTGAATGGGAAACTCGCCTGAAACAAAGTATAGGTTTTCATTATGTGAATAATTTTAAAATCTTAGCTCAAACGGCTGCAAAACCTGTTTGCCCAGCACGGGGATATTGAGTTCTATAAGATAAAGCCATAAACATGTGTTTCTGAGTCTTCTATCAAAAGTTACAGCGATTTATATGAAGTTGTACAAAAATGCTTTCTTTCGCCAAGACAGTGTGTTTCTCACTGTTACATGCATTTGAATGGGAAACTCGCCTGAAACAAAGTATAGGTTTTCATTATGTGAATAATTTTAAAATCTTAGCTCAAACGGCTGCAAAACCTGTTTGCCCAGCACGGGGATATTGAGTTCTATAAGATAAAGCCATAAACATGTGTTTCTGAGTCTTCTATCAAAAGTTACAGCGATTTATATGAAGTTGTACAAAAATGCTTTCTTTCGCCAAGACAGTGTGTTTCTCACTGTTACATGCATTTGAATGGGAAACTCGCCTGAAACAAAGTATAGGTTTTCATTATGTGAATAATTTTAAAATCTTAGCTCAAACGGCTGCAAAACCTGTTTGCCCAGCACGGGGATATTGAGTTCTATAAGATAAAGCCATAAACATGTGTTTCTGAGTCTTCTATCAAAAGTTACAGCGATTTATATGAAGTTGTACGAAAACGCTTTATTTCGCCAAGACAATGCGTTTCTCACTGTTACATGCATTTGAATGGGAAACTCGCCTGAAACAAAGTATAGGTTTTCATTATGTGAATAATTTTAAAATCTTAGCTCAAACGGCTGCAAAACCTGTTTGCCCAGCACGGGGATATTGAGTTCTATAAGATAAAGCCATAAACATGTTTGTCTGAGTCTTCTATCAAAAGTTACAGCGATTTATATGAAGTTGTACAAAAATGCTTTCTTTCGCCAAGACAATGCGTTTCTCACTGTTACATGCATTTGAATGGGAAACTCGCCTGAAACAAAGTATAGGTTTTCATTATGTGAATAATTTTAAAATCTTAGCTCAAACGGCTGCAAAACCTGTTTGCCCAGCACGGGGATATTGAGTTCTATAAGATAAAGCCATAAACATGTGTTTCTGAGTCTTCTATCAAAAGTTACAGCAATTTATATGAAGTTGTACGAAAATGCTTTCTTTCGCCAAGACAGTGTGTTTCTCACTGTTACATGCATTTGAATGGGAAACTCGCCTGAAACAAAGTATAGGTTTTCATTATGTGAATAATTTTAAAATCTTAGCTCAAACGGCTGCAAAACCTGTTTGCCCAGCACGGGGATATTGAGTTCTATCAGATAAAGCCATAAACATGTGTTTCTGAGTCTTCTATCAAAAGTTATAGCGATTTATATGAAGTTGTACGAAAACGCTTTATTTCGCCAAGACAATGCGTTTCTCACTGTTACATGCATTTGAATGGGAAACTCGCCTGAAACAAAGTATAGGTTTTCATTATGTGAATAATTTTAAAATCTTAGCTCAAACGGCTGCAAAACCTGTTTGCCCAGCACGGGGATATTGAGTTCTATAAGATAAAGCCATAAACATGTGTTTCTGAGTCTTCTATCAAAAGTTACAGCGATTTATATGAAGTTGTACAAAAATGCTTTCTTTCGCCAAGACAGTGTGTTTCTCACTGTTACATGCATTTGAATGGGAAACTCGCCTGAAACAAAGTATAGGTTTTCATTATGTGAATAATTTTAAAATCTTAGCTCAAACGGCTGCAAAACCTGTTTGCCCAGCACGGGGATATTGAGTTCTATAAGATAAAGCCATAAACATGTGTTTCTGAGTCTTCTATCAAAAGTTACAGCGATTTATATGAAGTTGTACGAAAACGCTTTATTTCGCCAAGACAATGCGTTTCTCACTGTTACATGCATTTGAATGGGAAACTCGCCTGAAACAAAGTATAGGTTTTCATTATGTGAATAATTTTAAAATCTTAGCTCAAACGGCTGCAAAACCTGTTTGCCCAGCACGGGGATATTGAGTTCTATAAGATAAAGCCATAAACATGTTTGTCTGAGTCTTCTATCAAAAGTTACAGCGATTTATATGAAGTTGTACAAAAATGCTTTCTTTCGCCAAGACAATGCGTTTCTCACTGTTACATGCATTTGAATGGGAAACTCGCCTGAAACAAAGTATAGGTTTTCATTATGTGAATAATTTTAAAATCTTAGCTCAAACGGCTGCAAAACCTGTTTGCCCAGCACGGGGATATTGAGTTCTATAAGATAAAGCCATAAACATGTGTTTCTGAGTCTTCTATCAAAAGTTACAGCGATTTATATGAAGTTGTACGAAAACGCTTTATTTCGCCAAGACAATGCGTTTCTCACTGTTACATGCATTTGAATGGGAAACTCGCCTGAAACAAAGTATAGGTTTTCATTATGTGAATAATTTTAAAATCTTAGCTCAAACGGCTGCAAAACCTGTTTGCCCAGCACGGGGATATTGAGTTCTATAAGATAAAGCCATAAACATGTTTGTCTGAGTCTTCTATCAAAAGTTACAGCGATTTATATGAAGTTGTACAAAAATGCTTTCTTTCGCCAAGACAGTGTGTTTCTCACTGTTACATGCATTTGAATGGGAAACTCGCCTGAAACAAAGTATAGGTTTTCATTATGTGAATAATTTTAAAATCTTAGCTCAAACGGCTGCAAAACCTGTTTGCCCAGCACGGGGATATTGAGTTCTATAAGATAAAGCCATAAACATGTGTTTCTGAGTCTTCTATCAAAAGTTACAGCGATTTATATGAAGTTGTACGAAAACGCTTTATTTCGCCAAGACAATGCGTTTCTCACTGTTACATGCATTTGAATGGGAAACTCGCCTGAAACAAAGTATAGGTTTTCATTATGTGAATAATTTTAAAATCTTAGCTCAAACGGCTGCAAAACCTGTTTGCCCAGCACGGGGATATTGAGTTCTATAAGATAAAGCCATAAACATGTTTGTCTGAGTCTTCTATCAAAAGTTACAGCGATTTATATGAAGTTGTACAAAAATGCTTTCTTTCGCCAAGACAGTGTGTTTCTCACTGTTACATGCATTTGAATGGGAAACTCGCCTGAAACAAAGTATAGGTTTTCATTATGTGAATAATTTTAAAATCTTAGCTCAAACGGCTGCAAAACCTGTTTGCCCAGCACGGGGATATTGAGTTCTATCAGATAAAGCCATAAACATGTGTTTCTGAGTCTTCTATCAAAAGTTATAGCGATTTATATGAAGTTGTACGAAAACGCTTTATTTCGCCAAGACAATGCGTTTCTCACTGTTACATGCATTTGAATGGGAAACTCGCCTGAAACAAAGTATAGGTTTTCATTATGTGAATAATTTTAAAATCTTAGCTCAAACGGCTGCAAAACCTGTTTGCCCAGCACGGGGATATTGAGTTCTATAAGATAAAGCCATAAACATGTGTTTCTGAGTCTTCTATCAAAAGTTACAGCGATTTATATGAAGTTGTACAAAAATGCTTTCTTTCGCCAAGACAGTGTGTTTCTCACTGTTACATGCATTTGAATGGGAAACTCGCCTGAAACAAAGTATAGGTTTTCATTATGTGAATAATTTTAAAATCTTAGCTCAAACGGCTGCAAAACCTGTTTGCCCAGCACGGGGATATTGAGTTCTATAAGATAAAGCCATAAACATGTGTTTCTGAGTCTTCTATCAAAAGTTACAGCGATTTATATGAAGTTGTACGAAAACGCTTTATTTCGCCAAGACAATGCGTTTCTCACTGTTACATGCATTTGAATGGGAAACTCGCCTGAAACAAAGTATAGGTTTTCATTATGTGAATAATTTTAAAATCTTAGCTCAAACGGCTGCAAAACCTGTTTGCCCAGCACGGGGATATTGAGTTCTATAAGATAAAGCCATAAACATGTTTGTCTGAGTCTTCTATCAAAAGTTACAGCGATTTATATGAAGTTGTACAAAAATGCTTTCTTTCGCCAAGACAATGCGTTTCTCACTGTTACATGCATTTGAATGGGAAACTCGCCTGAAACAAAGTATAGGTTTTCATTATGTGAATAATTTTAAAATCTTAGCTCAAACGGCTGCAAAACCTGTTTGCCCAGCACGGGGATATTGAGTTCTATAAGATAAAGCCATAAACATGTGTTTCTGAGTCTTCTATCAAAAGTTACAGCGATTTATATGAAGTTGTACAAAAATGCTTTCTTTCGCCAAGACAATGCGTTTCTCACTGTTACATGCATTTGAATGGGAAACTCGCCTGAAACAAAGTATAGGTTTTCATTATGTGAATAATTTTAAAATCTTAGCTCAAACGGCTGCAAAACCTGTTTGCCCAGCACGGGGATATTGAGTTCTATAAGATAAAGCCATAAACATGTGTTTCTGAGTCTTCTATCAAAAGTTACAGCGATTTATATGAAGTTGTACGAAAACGCTTTCTTTCGCCAAGACAATGCGTTTCTCACTGTTACATGCATTTGAATGGGAAACTCGCCTGAAACAAAGTATAGGTTTTCATTATGTGAATAATTTTAAAATCTTAGCTCAAACGGCTGCAAAACCTGTTTGCCCAGCACGGGGATATTGAGTTCTATAAGATAAAGCCATAAACATGTGTTTCTGAGTCTTCTATCAAAAGTTACAGCGATTTATATGAAGTTGTACGAAAACGCTTTCTTTCGCCAAGACAATGCGTTTCTCACTGTTACATGCATTTGAATGGGAAACTCGCCTGAAACAAAGTATAGGTTTTCATTATGTGAATAATTTTAAAATCTTAGCTCAAACGGCTGCAAAACCTGTTTGCCCAGCACGGGGATATTGAGTTCTATAAGATAAAGCCATAAACATGTGTTTCTGAGTCTTCTATCAAAAGTTACAGCGATTTATATGAAGTTGTACGAAAACGCTTTATTTCGCCAAGACAATGCGTTTCTCACTGTTACATGCATTTGAATGGGAAACTCGCCTGAAACAAAGTATAGGTTTTCATTATGTGAATAATTTTAAAATCTTAGCTCAAACGGCTGCAAAACCTGTTTGCCCAGCACGGGGATATTGAGTTCTATAAGATAAAGCCATAAACATGTGTTTCTGAGTCTTCTATCAAAAGTTACAGCGATTTATATGAAGTTGTACAAAAATGCTTTCTTTCGCCAAGACAGTGTGTTTCTCACTGTTACATGCATTTGAATGGGAAACTCGCCTGAAACAAAGTATAGGTTTTCATTATGTGAATAATTTTAAAATCTTAGCTCAAACGGCTGCAAAACCTGTTTGCCCAGCACGGGGATATTGAGTTCTATAAGATAAAGCCATAAACATGTGTTTCTGAGTCTTCTATCAAAAGTTACAGCGATTTATATGAAGTTGTACGAAAACGCTTTATTTCGCCAAGACAATGCGTTTCTCACTGTTACATGCATTTGAATGGGAAACTCGCCTGAAACAAAGTATAGGTTTTCATTATGTGAATAATTTTAAAATCTTAGCTCAAACGGCTGCAAAACCTGTTTGCCCAGCACGGGGATATTGAGTTCTATAAGATAAAGCCATAAACATGTTTGTCTGAGTCTTCTATCAAAAGTTACAGCGATTTATATGAAGTTGTACAAAAATGCTTTCTTTCGCCAAGACAATGCGTTTCTCACTGTTACATGCATTTGAATGGGAAACTCGCCTGAAACAAAGTATAGGTTTTCATTATGTGAATAATTTTAAAATCTTAGCTCAAACGGCTGCAAAACCTGTTTGCCCAGCACGGGGATATTGAGTTCTATAAGATAAAGCCATAAACATGTGTTTCTGAGTCTTCTATCAAAAGTTACAGCGATTTATATGAAGTTGTACGAAAACGCTTTATTTCGCCAAGACAATGCGTTTCTCACTGTTACATGCATTTGAATGGGAAACTCGCCTGAAACAAAGTATAGGTTTTCATTATGTGAATAATTTTAAAATCTTAGCTCAAACGGCTGCAAAACCTGTTTGCCCAGCACGGGGATATTGAGTTCTATAAGATAAAGCCATAAACATGTTTGTCTGAGTCTTCTATCAAAAGTTACAGCGATTTATATGAAGTTGTACAAAAATGCTTTCTTTCGCCAAGACAATGCGTTTCTCACTGTTACATGCATTTGAATGGGAAACTCGCCTGAAACAAAGTATAGGTTTTCATTATGTGAATAATTTTAAAATCTTAGCTCAAACGGCTGCAAAACCTGTTTGCCCAGCACGGGGATATTGAGTTCTATAAGATAAAGCCATAAACATGTGTTTCTGAGTCTTCTATCAAAAGTTACAGCGATTTATATGAAGTTGTACGAAAACGCTTTATTTCGCCAAGACAATGCGTTTCTCACTGTTACATGCATTTGAATGGGAAACTCGCCTGAAACAAAGTATAGGTTTTCATTATGTGAATAATTTTAAAATCTTAGCTCAAACGGCTGCAAAACCTGTTTGCCCAGCACGGGGATATTGAGTTCTATAAGATAAAGCCATAAACATGTGTTTCTGAGTCTTCTATCAAAAGTTACAGCGATTTATATGAAGTTGTACAAAAATGCTTTCTTTCGCCAAGACAGTGTGTTTCTCACTGTTACATGCATTTGAATGGGAAACTCGCCTGAAACAAAGTATAGGTTTTCATTATGTGAATAATTTTAAAATCTTAGCTCAAACGGCTGCAAAACCTGTTTGCCCAGCACGGGGATATTGAGTTCTATAAGATAAAGCCATAAACATGTGTTTCTGAGTCTTCTATCAAAAGTTACAGCGATTTATATGAAGTTGTACAAAAATGCTTTCTTTCGCCAAGACAGTGTGTTTCTCACTGTTACATGCATTTGAATGGGAAACTCGCCTGAAACAAAGTATAGGTTTTCATTATGTGAATAATTTTAAAATCTTAGCTCAAACGGCTGCAAAACCTGTTTGCCCAGCACGGGGATATTGAGTTCTATAAGATAAAGCCATAAACATGTGTTTCTGAGTCTTCTATCAAAAGTTACAGCGATTTATATGAAGTTGTACGAAAACGCTTTATTTCGCCAAGACAATGCGTTTCTCACTGTTACATGCATTTGAATGGGAAACTCGCCTGAAACAAAGTATAGGTTTTCATTATGTGAATAATTTTAAAATCTTAGCTCAAACGGCTGCAAAACCTGTTTGCCCAGCACGGGGATATTGAGTTCTATAAGATAAAGCCATAAACATGTTTGTCTGAGTCTTCTATCAAAAGTTACAGCGATTTATATGAAGTTGTACAAAAATGCTTTCTTTCGCCAAGACAATGCGTTTCTCACTGTTACATGCATTTGAATGGGAAACTCGCCTGAAACAAAGTATAGGTTTTCATTATGTGAATAATTTTAAAATCTTAGCTCAAACGGCTGCAAAACCTGTTTGCCCAGCACGGGGATATTGAGTTCTATAAGATAAAGCCATAAACATGTGTTTCTGAGTCTTCTATCAAAAGTTACAGCAATTTATATGAAGTTGTACGAAAATGCTTTCTTTCGCCAAGACAGTGTGTTTCTCACTGTTACATGCATTTGAATGGGAAACTCGCCTGAAACAAAGTATAGGTTTTCATTATGTGAATAATTTTAAAATCTTAGCTCAAACGGCTGCAAAACCTGTTTGCCCAGCACGGGGATATTGAGTTCTATCAGATAAAGCCATAAACATGTGTTTCTGAGTCTTCTATCAAAAGTTATAGCGATTTATATGAAGTTGTACGAAAACGCTTTATTTCGCCAAGACAATGCGTTTCTCACTGTTACATGCATTTGAATGGGAAACTCGCCTGAAACAAAGTATAGGTTTTCATTATGTGAATAATTTTAAAATCTTAGCTCAAACGGCTGCAAAACCTGTTTGCCCAGCACGGGGATATTGAGTTCTATAAGATAAAGCCATAAACATGTTTGTCTGAGTCTTCTATCAAAAGTTACAGCGATTTATATGAAGTTGTACAAAAATGCTTTCTTTCGCCAAGACAATGCGTTTCTCACTGTTACATGCATTTGAATGGGAAACTCGCCTGAAACAAAGTATAGGTTTTCATTATGTGAATAATTTTAAAATCTTAGCTCAAACGGCTGCAAAACCTGTTTGCCCAGCACGGGGATATTGAGTTCTATAAGATAAAGCCATAAACATGTGTTTCTGAGTCTTCTATCAAAAGTTACAGCGATTTATATGAAGTTGTACGAAAACGCTTTATTTCGCCAAGACAATGCGTTTCTCACTGTTACATGCATTTGAATGGGAAACTCGCCTGAAACAAAGTATAGGTTTTCATTATGTGAATAATTTTAAAATCTTAGCTCAAACGGCTGCAAAACCTGTTTGCCCAGCACGGGGATATTGAGTTCTATAAGATAAAGCCATAAACATGTGTTTCTGAGTCTTCTATCAAAAGTTACAGCGATTTATATGAAGTTGTACAAAAATGCTTTCTTTCGCCAAGACAGTGTGTTTCTCACTGTTACATGCATTTGAATGGGAAACTCGCCTGAAACAAAGTATAGGTTTTCATTATGTGAATAATTTTAAAATCTTAGCTCAAACGGCTGCAAAACCTGTTTGCCCAGCACGGGGATATTGAGTTCTATAAGATAAAGCCATAAACATGTGTTTCTGAGTCTTCTATCAAAAGTTACAGCGATTTATATGAAGTTGTACAAAAATGCTTTCTTTCGCCAAGACAGTGTGTTTCTCACTGTTACATGCATTTGAATGGGAAACTCGCCTGAAACAAAGTATAGGTTTTCATTATGTGAATAATTTTAAAATCTTAGCTCAAACGGCTGCAAAACCTGTTTGCCCAGCACGGGGATATTGAGTTCTATAAGATAAAGCCATAAACATGTGTTTCTGAGTCTTCTATCAAAAGTTACAGCGATTTATATGAAGTTGTACGAAAACGCTTTATTTCGCCAAGACAATGCGTTTCTCACTGTTACATGCATTTGAATGGGAAACTCGCCTGAAACAAAGTATAGGTTTTCATTATGTGAATAATTTTAAAATCTTAGCTCAAACGGCTGCAAAACCTGTTTGCCCAGCACGGGGATATTGAGTTCTATAAGATAAAGCCATAAACATGTTTGTCTGAGTCTTCTATCAAAAGTTACAGCGATTTATATGAAGTTGTACAAAAATGCTTTCTTTCGCCAAGACAATGCGTTTCTCACTGTTACATGCATTTGAATGGGAAACTCGCCTGAAACAAAGTATAGGTTTTCATTATGTGAATAATTTTAAAATCTTAGCTCAAACGGCTGCAAAACCTGTTTGCCCAGCACGGGGATATTGAGTTCTATAAGATAAAGCCATAAACATGTGTTTCTGAGTCTTCTATCAAAAGTTACAGCAATTTATATGAAGTTGTACGAAAATGCTTTCTTTCGCCAAGACAGTGTGTTTCTCACTGTTACATGCATTTGAATGGGAAACTCGCCTGAAACAAAGTATAGGTTTTCATTATGTGAATAATTTTAAAATCTTAGCTCAAACGGCTGCAAAACCTGTTTGCCCAGCACGGGGATATTGAGTTCTATCAGATAAAGCCATAAACATGTGTTTCTGAGTCTTCTATCAAAAGTTATAGCGATTTATATGAAGTTGTACGAAAACGCTTTATTTCGCCAAGACAATGCGTTTCTCACTGTTACATGCATTTGAATGGGAAACTCGCCTGAAACAAAGTATAGGTTTTCATTATGTGAATAATTTTAAAATCTTAGCTCAAACGGCTGCAAAACCTGTTTGCCCAGCACGGGGATATTGAGTTCTATAAGATAAAGCCATAAACATGTGTTTCTGAGTCTTCTATCAAAAGTTACAGCGATTTATATGAAGTTGTACAAAAATGCTTTCTTTCGCCAAGACAGTGTGTTTCTCACTGTTACATGCATTTGAATGGGAAACTCGCCTGAAACAAAGTATAGGTTTTCATTATGTGAATAATTTTAAAATCTTAGCTCAAACGGCTGCAAAACCTGTTTGCCCAGCACGGGGATATTGAGTTCTATAAGATAAAGCCATAAACATGTGTTTCTGAGTCTTCTATCAAAAGTTACAGCGATTTATATGAAGTTGTACGAAAACGCTTTATTTCGCCAAGACAATGCGTTTCTCACTGTTACATGCATTTGAATGGGAAACTCGCCTGAAACAAAGTATAGGTTTTCATTATGTGAATAATTTTAAAATCTTAGCTCAAACGGCTGCAAAACCTGTTTGCCCAGCACGGGGATATTGAGTTCTATAAGATAAAGCCATAAACATGTTTGTCTGAGTCTTCTATCAAAAGTTACAGCGATTTATATGAAGTTGTACAAAAATGCTTTCTTTCGCCAAGACAATGCGTTTCTCACTGTTACATGCATTTGAATGGGAAACTCGCCTGAAACAAAGTATAGGTTTTCATTATGTGAATAATTTTAAAATCTTAGCTCAAACGGCTGCAAAACCTGTTTGCCCAGCACGGGGATATTGAGTTCTATAAGATAAAGCCATAAACATGTGTTTCTGAGTCTTCTATCAAAAGTTACAGCGATTTATATGAAGTTGTACGAAAACGCTTTATTTCGCCAAGACAATGCGTTTCTCACTGTTACATGCATTTGAATGGGAAACTCGCCTGAAACAAAGTATAGGTTTTCATTATGTGAATAATTTTAAAATCTTAGCTCAAACGGCTGCAAAACCTGTTTGCCCAGCACGGGGATATTGAGTTCTATAAGATAAAGCCATAAACATGTTTGTCTGAGTCTTCTATCAAAAGTTACAGCGATTTATATGAAGTTGTACAAAAATGCTTTCTTTCGCCAAGACAGTGTGTTTCTCACTGTTACATGCATTTGAATGGGAAACTCGCCTGAAACAAAGTATAGGTTTTCATTATGTGAATAATTTTAAAATCTTAGCTCAAACGGCTGCAAAACCTGTTTGCCCAGCACGGGGATATTGAGTTCTATAAGATAAAGCCATAAACATGTGTTTCTGAGTCTTCTATCAAAAGTTACAGCGATTTATATGAAGTTGTACGAAAACGCTTTATTTCGCCAAGACAATGCGTTTCTCACTGTTACATGCATTTGAATGGGAAACTCGCCTGAAACAAAGTATAGGTTTTCATTATGTGAATAATTTTAAAATCTTAGCTCAAACGGCTGCAAAACCTGTTTGCCCAGCACGGGGATATTGAGTTCTATAAGATAAAGCCATAAACATGTTTGTCTGAGTCTTCTATCAAAAGTTACAGCGATTTATATGAAGTTGTACAAAAATGCTTTCTTTCGCCAAGACAGTGTGTTTCTCACTGTTACATGCATTTGAATGGGAAACTCGCCTGAAACAAAGTATAGGTTTTCATTATGTGAATAATTTTAAAATCTTAGCTCAAACGGCTGCAAAACCTGTTTGCCCAGCACGGGGATATTGAGTTCTATCAGATAAAGCCATAAACATGTGTTTCTGAGTCTTCTATCAAAAGTTATAGCGATTTATATGAAGTTGTACGAAAACGCTTTATTTCGCCAAGACAATGCGTTTCTCACTGTTACATGCATTTGAATGGGAAACTCGCCTGAAACAAAGTATAGGTTTTCATTATGTGAATAATTTTAAAATCTTAGCTCAAACGGCTGCAAAACCTGTTTGCCCAGCACGGGGATATTGAGTTCTATAAGATAAAGCCATAAACATGTGTTTCTGAGTCTTCTATCAAAAGTTACAGCGATTTATATGAAGTTGTACAAAAATGCTTTCTTTCGCCAAGACAGTGTGTTTCTCACTGTTACATGCATTTGAATGGGAAACTCGCCTGAAACAAAGTATAGGTTTTCATTATGTGAATAATTTTAAAATCTTAGCTCAAACGGCTGCAAAACCTGTTTGCCCAGCACGGGGATATTGAGTTCTATAAGATAAAGCCATAAACATGTGTTTCTGAGTCTTCTATCAAAAGTTACAGCGATTTATATGAAGTTGTACAAAAATGCTTTCTTTCGCCAAGACAGTGTGTTTCTCACTGTTACATGCATTTGAATGGGAAACTCGCCTGAAACAAAGTATAGGTTTTCATTATGTGAATAATTTTAAAATCTTAGCTCAAACGGCTGCAAAACCTGTTTGCCCAGCACGGGGATATTGAGTTCTATAAGATAAAGCCATAAACATGTGTTTCTGAGTCTTCTATCAAAAGTTACAGCGATTTATATGAAGTTGTACGAAAACGCTTTATTTCGCCAAGACAATGCGTTTCTCACTGTTACATGCATTTGAATGGGAAACTCGCCTGAAACAAAGTATAGGTTTTCATTATGTGAATAATTTTAAAATCTTAGCTCAAACGGCTGCAAAACCTGTTTGCCCAGCACGGGGATATTGAGTTCTATAAGATAAAGCCATAAACATGTTTGTCTGAGTCTTCTATCAAAAGTTACAGCGATTTATATGAAGTTGTACAAAAATGCTTTCTTTCGCCAAGACAATGCGTTTCTCACTGTTACATGCATTTGAATGGGAAACTCGCCTGAAACAAAGTATAGGTTTTCATTATGTGAATAATTTTAAAATCTTAGCTCAAACGGCTGCAAAACCTGTTTGCCCAGCACGGGGATATTGAGTTCTATAAGATAAAGCCATAAACATGTGTTTCTGAGTCTTCTATCAAAAGTTACAGCGATTTATATGAAGTTGTACAAAAATGCTTTCTTTCGCCAAGACAATGCGTTTCTCACTGTTACATGCATTTGAATGGGAAACTCGCCTGAAACAAAGTATAGGTTTTCATTATGTGAATAATTTTAAAATCTTAGCTCAAACGGCTGCAAAACCTGTTTGCCCAGCACGGGGATATTGAGTTCTATAAGATAAAGCCATAAACATGTGTTTCTGAGTCTTCTATCAAAAGTTACAGCGATTTATATGAAGTTGTACGAAAACGCTTTCTTTCGCCAAGACAATGCGTTTCTCACTGTTACATGCATTTGAATGGGAAACTCGCCTGAAACAAAGTATAGGTTTTCATTATGTGAATAATTTTAAAATCTTAGCTCAAACGGCTGCAAAACCTGTTTGCCCAGCACGGGGATATTGAGTTCTATAAGATAAAGCCATAAACATGTGTTTCTGAGTCTTCTATCAAAAGTTACAGCGATTTATATGAAGTTGTACGAAAACGCTTTATTTCGCCAAGACAATGCGTTTCTCACTGTTACATGCATTTGAATGGGAAACTCGCCTGAAACAAAGTATAGGTTTTCATTATGTGAATAATTTTAAAATCTTAGCTCAAACGGCTGCAAAACCTGTTTGCCCAGCACGGGGATATTGAGTTCTATAAGATAAAGCCATAAACATGTTTGTCTGAGTCTTCTATCAAAAGTTACAGCGATTTATATGAAGTTGTACAAAAATGCTTTCTTTCGCCAAGACAATGCGTTTCTCACTGTTACATGCATTTGAATGGGAAACTCGCCTGAAACAAAGTATAGGTTTTCATTATGTGAATAATTTTAAAATCTTAGCTCAAACGGCTGCAAAACCTGTTTGCCCAGCACGGGGATATTGAGTTCTATAAGATAAAGCCATAAACATGTGTTTCTGAGTCTTCTATCAAAAGTTACAGCGATTTATATGAAGTTGTACAAAAATGCTTTCTTTCGCCAAGACAGTGTGTTTCTCACTGTTACATGCATTTGAATGGGAAACTCGCCTGAAACAAAGTATAGGTTTTCATTATGTGAATAATTTTAAAATCTTAGCTCAAACGGCTGCAAAACCTGTTTGCCCAGCACGGGGATATTGAGTTCTATAAGATAAAGCCATAAACATGTGTTTCTGAGTCTTCTATCAAAAGTTACAGCGATTTATATGAAGTTGTACGAAAACGCTTTATTTCGCCAAGACAATGCGTTTCTCACTGTTACATGCATTTGAATGGGAAACTCGCCTGAAACAAAGTATAGGTTTTCATTATGTGAATAATTTTAAAATCTTAGCTCAAACGGCTGCAAAACCTGTTTGCCCAGCACGGGGATATTGAGTTCTATAAGATAAAGCCATAAACATGTTTGTCTGAGTCTTCTATCAAAAGTTACAGCGATTTATATGAAGTTGTACAAAAATGCTTTCTTTCGCCAAGACAATGCGTTTCTCACTGTTACATGCATTTGAATGGGAAACTCGCCTGAAACAAAGTATAGGTTTTCATTATGTGAATAATTTTAAAATCTTAGCTCAAACGGCTGCAAAACCTGTTTGCCCAGCACGGGGATATTGAGTTCTATAAGATAAAGCCATAAACATGTGTTTCTGAGTCTTCTATCAAAAGTTACAGCGATTTATATGAAGTTGTACGAAAACGCTTTATTTCGCCAAGACAATGCGTTTCTCACTGTTACATGCATTTGAATGGGAAACTCGCCTGAAACAAAGTATAGGTTTTCATTATGTGAATAATTTTAAAATCTTAGCTCAAACGGCTGCAAAACCTGTTTGCCCAGCACGGGGATATTGAGTTCTATAAGATAAAGCCATAAACATGTTTGTCTGAGTCTTCTATCAAAAGTTACAGCGATTTATATGAAGTTGTACAAAAATGCTTTCTTTTGCCAAGACAGTGTGTTTCTCACTGTTACATGCATTTGAATGGGAAACTCGCCTGAAACAAAGTATAGGTTTTCATTATGTGAATAATTTTAAAATCTTAGCTCAAACGGCTGCAAAACCTGTTTGCCCAGCACGGGGATATTGAGTTCTATCAGATAAAGCCATAAACATGTGTTTCTGAGTCTTCTATCAAAAGTTATAGCGATTTATATGAAGTTGTACGAAAACGCTTTATTTCGCCAAGACAATGCGTTTCTCACTGTTACATGCATTTGAATGGGAAACTCGCCTGAAACAAAGTATAGGTTTTCATTATGTGAATAATTTTAAAATCTTAGCTCAAACGGCTGCAAAACCTGTTTGCCCAGCACGGGGATATTGAGTTCTATAAGATAAAGCCATAAACATGTGTTTCTGAGTCTTCTATCAAAAGTTACAGCGATTTATATGAAGTTGTACAAAAATGCTTTCTTTCGCCAAGACAGTGTGTTTCTCACTGTTACATGCATTTGAATGGGAAACTCGCCTGAAACAAAGTATAGGTTTTCATTATGTGAATAATTTTAAAATCTTAGCTCAAACGGCTGCAAAACCTGTTTGCCCAGCACGGGGATATTGAGTTCTATAAGATAAAGCCATAAACATGTGTTTCTGAGTCTTCTATCAAAAGTTACAGCGATTTATATGAAGTTGTACAAAAATGCTTTCTTTCGCCAAGACAGTGTGTTTCTCACTGTTACATGCATTTGAATGGGAAACTCGCCTGAAACAAAGTATAGGTTTTCATTATGTGAATAATTTTAAAATCTTAGCTCAAACGGCTGCAAAACCTGTTTGCCCAGCACGGGGATATTGAGTTCTATAAGATAAAGCCATAAACATGTGTTTCTGAGTCTTCTATCAAAAGTTACAGCGATTTATATGAAGTTGTACGAAAACGCTTTATTTCGCCAAGACAATGCGTTTCTCACTGTTACATGCATTTGAATGGGAAACTCGCCTGAAACAAAGTATAGGTTTTCATTATGTGAATAATTTTAAAATCTTAGCTCAAACGGCTGCAAAACCTGTTTGCCCAGCACGGGGATATTGAGTTCTATAAGATAAAGCCATAAACATGTTTGTCTGAGTCTTCTATCAAAAGTTACAGCGATTTATATGAAGTTGTACAAAAATGCTTTCTTTCGCCAAGACAATGCGTTTCTCACTGTTACATGCATTTGAATGGGAAACTCGCCTGAAACAAAGTATAGGTTTTCATTATGTGAATAATTTTAAAATCTTAGCTCAAACGGCTGCAAAACCTGTTTGCCCAGCACGGGGATATTGAGTTCTATAAGATAAAGCCATAAACATGTGTTTCTGAGTCTTCTATCAAAAGTTACAGCAATTTATATGAAGTTGTACGAAAATGCTTTCTTTCGCCAAGACAGTGTGTTTCTCACTGTTACATGCATTTGAATGGGAAACTCGCCTGAAACAAAGTATAGGTTTTCATTATGTGAATAATTTTAAAATCTTAGCTCAAACGGCTGCAAAACCTGTTTGCCCAGCACGGGGATATTGAGTTCTATCAGATAAAGCCATAAACATGTGTTTCTGAGTCTTCTATCAAAAGTTATAGCGATTTATATGAAGTTGTACGAAAACGCTTTATTTCGCCAAGACAATGCGTTTCTCACTGTTACATGCATTTGAATGGGAAACTCGCCTGAAACAAAGTATAGGTTTTCATTATGTGAATAATTTTAAAATCTTAGCTCAAACGGCTGCAAAACCTGTTTGCCCAGCACGGGGATATTGAGTTCTATAAGATAAAGCCATAAACATGTGTTTCTGAGTCTTCTATCAAAAGTTACAGCGATTTATATGAAGTTGTACAAAAATGCTTTCTTTCGCCAAGACAGTGTGTTTCTCACTGTTACATGCATTTGAATGGGAAACTCGCCTGAAACAAAGTATAGGTTTTCATTATGTGAATAATTTTAAAATCTTAGCTCAAACGGCTGCAAAACCTGTTTGCCCAGCACGGGGATATTGAGTTCTATAAGATAAAGCCATAAACATGTGTTTCTGAGTCTTCTATCAAAAGTTACAGCGATTTATATGAAGTTGTACAAAAATGCTTTCTTTCGCCAAGACAGTGTGTTTCTCACTGTTACATGCATTTGAATGGGAAACTCGCCTGAAACAAAGTATAGGTTTTCATTATGTGAATAATTTTTAAATCTTAGCTCAAACGGCTGCAAAACCTGTTTGCCCAGCACGGGGATATTGAGTTCTATAAGATAAAGCCATAAACATGTGTTTCTGAGTCTTCTATCAAAAGTTACAGCGATTTATATGAAGTTGTACGAAAACGCTTTATTTCGCCAAGACAATGCGTTTCTCACTGTTACATGCATTTGAATGGGAAACTCGCCTGAAACAAAGTATAGGTTTTCATTATGTGAATAATTTTAAAATCTTAGCTCAAACGGCTGCAAAACCTGTTTGCCCAGCACGGGGATATTGAGTTCTATAAGATAAAGCCATAAACATGTTTGTCTGAGTCTTCTATCAAAAGTTACAGCGATTTATATGAAGTTGTACAAAAATGCTTTCTTTCGCCAAGACAATGCGTTTCTCACTGTTACATGCATTTGAATGGGAAACTCGCCTGAAACAAAGTATAGGTTTTCATTATGTGAATAATTTTAAAATCTTAGCTCAAACGGCTGCAAAACCTGTTTGCCCAGCACGGGGATATTGAGTTCTATAAGATAAAGCCATAAACATGTGTTTCTGAGTCTTCTATCAAAAGTTACAGCAATTTATATGAAGTTGTACGAAAATGCTTTCTTTCGCCAAGACAGTGTGTTTCTCACTGTTACATGCATTTGAATGGGAAACTCGCCTGAAACAAAGTATAGGTTTTCATTATGTGAATAATTTTAAAATCTTAGCTCAAACGGCTGCAAAACCTGTTTGCCCAGCACGGGGATATTGAGTTCTATCAGATAAAGCCATAAACATGTGTTTCTGAGTCTTCTATCAAAAGTTATAGCGATTTATATGAAGTTGTACGAAAACGCTTTATTTCGCCAAGACAATGCGTTTCTCACTGTTACATGCATTTGAATGGGAAACTCGCCTGAAACAAAGTATAGGTTTTCATTATGTGAATAATTTTAAAATCTTAGCTCAAACGGCTGCAAAACCTGTTTGCCCAGCACGGGGATATTGAGTTCTATAAGATAAAGCCATAAACATGTTTGTCTGAGTCTTCTATCAAAAGTTACAACGATTTATATGAAGTTGTACGAAAACGCTTTATTTCGCCAAGACAATGCGTTTCTCACTGTTACATGCATTTGAATGGGAAACTCGCCTGAAACAAAGTATAGGTTTTCATTATGTGAATAATTTTAAAATCTTAGCTCAAACGGCTGCAAAACCTGTTTGCCCAGCACGGGGATATTGAGTTCTATCAGATAAAGCCATAAACATGTGTTTCTGAGTCTTCTATCAAAAGTTATAGCGATTTATATGAAGTTGTACGAAAACGCTTTATTTCGCCAAGACAATGCGTTTCTCACTGTTACATGCATTTGAATGGGAAACTCGCCTGAAACAAAGTATAGGTTTTCATTATGTGAATAATTTTAAAATCTTAGCTCAAACGGCTGCAAAACCTGTTTGCCCAGCACGGGGATATTGAGTTCTATAAGATAAAGCCATAAACATGTGTTTCTGAGTCTTCTATCAAAAGTTACAGCGATTTATATGAAGTTGTACAAAAATGCTTTCTTTCGCCAAGACAGTGTGTTTCTCACTGTTACATGCATTTGAATGGGAAACTCGCCTGAAACAAAGTATAGGTTTTCATTATGTGAATAATTTTAAAATCTTAGCTCAAACGGCTGCAAAACCTGTTTGCCCAGCACGGGGATATTGAGTTCTATAAGATAAAGCCATAAACATGTGTTTCTGAGTCTTCTATCAAAAGTTACAGCGATTTATATGAAGTTGTACAAAAATGCTTTCTTTCGCCAAGACAGTGTGTTTCTCACTGTTACATGCATTTGAATGGGAAACTCGCCTGAAACAAAGTATAGGTTTTCATTATGTGAATAATTTTTAAATCTTAGCTCAAACGGCTGCAAAACCTGTTTGCCCAGCACGGGGATATTGAGTTCTATAAGATAAAGCCATAAACATGTGTTTCTGAGTCTTCTATCAAAAGTTACAGCGATTTATATGAAGTTGTACGAAAACGCTTTATTTCGCCAAGACAATGCGTTTCTCACTGTTACATGCATTTGAATGGGAAACTCGCCTGAAACAAAGTATAGGTTTTCATTATGTGAATAATTTTAAAATCTTAGCTCAAACGGCTGCAAAACCTGTTTGCCCAGCACGGGGATATTGAGTTCTATAAGATAAAGCCATAAACATGTTTGTCTGAGTCTTCTATCAAAAGTTACAGCGATTTATATGAAGTTGTACAAAAATGCTTTCTTTCGCCAAGACAATGCGTTTCTCACTGTTACATGCATTTGAATGGGAAACTCGCCTGAAACAAAGTATAGGTTTTCATTATGTGAATAATTTTAAAATCTTAGCTCAAACGGCTGCAAAACCTGTTTGCCCAGCACGGGGATATTGAGTTCTATAAGATAAAGCCATAAACATGTGTTTCTGAGTCTTCTATCAAAAGTTACAGCAATTTATATGAAGTTGTACGAAAATGCTTTCTTTCGCCAAGACAGTGTGTTTCTCACTGTTACATGCATTTGAATGGGAAACTCGCCTGAAACAAAGTATAGGTTTTCATTATGTGAATAATTTTAAAATCTTAGCTCAAACGGCTGCAAAACCTGTTTGCCCAGCACGGGGATATTGAGTTCTATCAGATAAAGCCATAAACATGTGTTTCTGAGTCTTCTATCAAAAGTTATAGCGATTTATATGAAGTTGTACGAAAACGCTTTATTTCGCCAAGACAATGCGTTTCTCACTGTTACATGCATTTGAATGGGAAACTCGCCTGAAACAAAGTATAGGTTTTCATTATGTGAATAATTTTAAAATCTTAGCTCAAACGGCTGCAAAACCTGTTTGCCCAGCACGGGGATATTGAGTTCTATAAGATAAAGCCATAAACATGTTTGTCTGAGTCTTCTATCAAAAGTTACAACGATTTATATGAAGTTGTACGAAAACGCTTTATTTCGCCAAGACAATGCGTTTCTCACTGTTACATGCATTTGAATGGGAAACTCGCCTGAAACAAAGTATAGGTTTTCATTATGTGAATAATTTTAAAATCTTAGCTCAAACGGCTGCAAAACCTGTTTGCCCAGCACGGGGATATTGAGTTCTATAAGATAAAGCCATAAACATGTGTTTCTGAGTCTTCTATCAAAAGTTACAGCGATTTATATGAAGTTGTACAAAAATGCTTTCTTTCGCCAAGACAGTGTGTTTCTCACTGTTACATGCATTTGAATGGGAAACTCGCCTGAAACAAAGTATAGGTTTTCATTATGTGAATAATTTTAAAATCTTAGCTCAAACGGCTGCAAAACCTGTTTGCCCAGCACGGGGATATTGAGTTCTATAAGATAAAGCCATAAACATGTGTTTCTGAGTCTTCTATCAAAAGTTACAGCGATTTATATGAAGTTGTACAAAAATGCTTTCTTTCGCCAAGACAGTGTGTTTCTCACTGTTACATGCATTTGAATGGGAAACTCGCCTGAAACAAAGTATAGGTTTTCATTATGTGAATAATTTTAAAATCTTAGCTCAAACGGCTGCAAAACCTGTTTGCCCAGCACGGGGATATTGAGTTCTATAAGATAAAGCCATAAACATGTGTTTCTGAGTCTTCTATCAAAAGTTACAGCGATTTATATGAAGTTGTACGAAAACGCTTTATTTCGCCAAGACAATGCGTTTCTCACTGTTACATGCATTTGAATGGGAAACTCGCCTGAAACAAAGTATAGGTTTTCATTATGTGAATAATTTTAAAATCTTAGCTCAAACGGCTGCAAAACCTGTTTGCCCAGCACGGGGATATTGAGTTCTATAAGATAAAGCCATAAACATGTTTGTCTGAGTCTTCTATCAAAAGTTACAGCGATTTATATGAAGTTGTACAAAAATGCTTTCTTTCGCCAAGACAATGCGTTTCTCACTGTTACATGCATTTGAATGGGAAACTCGCCTGAAACAAAGTATAGGTTTTCATTATGTGAATAATTTTAAAATCTTAGCTCAAACGGCTGCAAAACCTGTTTGCCCAGCACGGGGATATTGAGTTCTATCAGATAAAGCCATAAACATGTGTTTCTGAGTCTTCTATCAAAAGTTATAGCGATTTATATGAAGTTGTACGAAAACGCTTTATTTCGCCAAGACAATGCGTTTCTCACTGTTACATGCATTTGAATGGGAAACTCGCCTGAAACAAAGTATAGGTTTTCATTATGTGAATAATTTTAAAATCTTAGCTCAAACGGCTGCAAAACCTGTTTGCCCAGCACGGGGATATTGAGTTCTATAAGATAAAGCCATAAACATGTTTGTCTGAGTCTTCTATCAAAAGTTACAGCGATTTATATGAAGTTGTACGAAAACGCTTTATTTCGCCAAGACAGTGTGTTTCTCACTGTTACATGCATTTGAATGGGAAACTCGCCTGAAACAAAGTATAGGTTTTCATTATGTGAATAATTTTTAAATCTTAGCTCAAACGGCTGCAAAACCTGTTTGCCCAGCACGGGGATATTGAGTTCTATAAGATAAAGCCATAAACATGTGTTTCTGAGTCTTCTATCAAAAGTTACAGCGATTTATATGAAGTTGTACGAAAACGCTTTATTTCGCCAAGACAATGCGTTTCTCACTGTTACATGCATTTGAATGGGAAACTCGCCTGAAACAAAGTATAGGTTTTCATTATGTGAATAATTTTAAAATCTTAGCTCAAACGGCTGCAAAACCTGTTTGCCCAGCACGGGGATATTGAGTTCTATAAGATAAAGCCATAAACATGTTTGTCTGAGTCTTCTATCAAAAGTTACAGCGATTTATATGAAGTTGTACAAAAATGCTTTCTTTCGCCAAGACAATGCGTTTCTCACTGTTACATGCATTTGAATGGGAAACTCGCCTGAAACAAAGTATAGGTTTTCATTATGTGAATAATTTTAAAATCTTAGCTCAAACGGCTGCAAAACCTGTTTGCCCAGCACGGGGATATTGAGTTCTATAAGATAAAGCCATAAACATGTGTTTCTGAGTCTTCTATCAAAAGTTACAGCAATTTATATGAAGTTGTACGAAAATGCTTTCTTTCGCCAAGACAGTGTGTTTCTCACTGTTACATGCATTTGAATGGGAAACTCGCCTGAAACAAAGTATAGGTTTTCATTATGTGAATAATTTTAAAATCTTAGCTCAAACGGCTGCAAAACCTGTTTGCCCAGCACGGGGATATTGAGTTCTATCAGATAAAGCCATAAACATGTGTTTCTGAGTCTTCTATCAAAAGTTATAGCGATTTATATGAAGTTGTACGAAAACGCTTTATTTCGCCAAGACAATGCGTTTCTCACTGTTACATGCATTTGAATGGGAAACTCGCCTGAAACAAAGTATAGGTTTTCATTATGTGAATAATTTTAAAATCTTAGCTCAAACGGCTGCAAAACCTGTTTGCCCAGCACGGGGATATTGAGTTCTATAAGATAAAGCCATAAACATGTTTGTCTGAGTCTTCTATCAAAAGTTACAACGATTTATATGAAGTTGTACGAAAACGCTTTATTTCGCCAAGACAATGCGTTTCTCACTGTTACATGCATTTGAATGGGAAACTCGCCTGAAACAAAGTATAGGTTTTCATTATGTGAATAATTTTAAAATCTTAGCTCAAACGGCTGCAAAACCTGTTTGCCCAGCACGGGGATATTGAGTTCTATAAGATAAAGCCATAAACATGTGTTTCTGAGTCTTCTATCAAAAGTTACAGCGATTTATATGAAGTTGTACAAAAATGCTTTCTTTCGCCAAGACAGTGTGTTTCTCACTGTTACATGCATTTGAATGGGAAACTCGCCTGAAACAAAGTATAGGTTTTCATTATGTGAATAATTTTAAAATCTTAGCTCAAACGGCTGCAAAACCTGTTTGCCCAGCACGGGGATATTGAGTTCTATAAGATAAAGCCATAAACATGTGTTTCTGAGTCTTCTATCAAAAGTTACAGCGATTTATATGAAGTTGTACAAAAATGCTTTCTTTCGCCAAGACAGTGTGTTTCTCACTGTTACATGCATTTGAATGGGAAACTCGCCTGAAACAAAGTATAGGTTTTCATTATGTGAATAATTTTAAAATCTTAGCTCAAACGGCTGCAAAACCTGTTTGCCCAGCACGGGGATATTGAGTTCTATAAGATAAAGCCATAAACATGTGTTTCTGAGTCTTCTATCAAAAGTTACAGCGATTTATATGAAGTTGTACGAAAACGCTTTATTTCGCCAAGACAATGCGTTTCTCACTGTTACATGCATTTGAATGGGAAACTCGCCTGAAACAAAGTATAGGTTTTCATTATGTGAATAATTTTAAAATCTTAGCTCAAACGGCTGCAAAACCTGTTTGCCCAGCACGGGGATATTGAGTTCTATAAGATAAAGCCATAAACATGTTTGTCTGAGTCTTCTATCAAAAGTTACAGCGATTTATATGAAGTTGTACAAAAATGCTTTCTTTCGCCAAGACAATGCGTTTCTCACTGTTACATGCATTTGAATGGGAAACTCGCCTGAAACAAAGTATAGGTTTTCATTATGTGAATAATTTTAAAATCTTAGCTCAAACGGCTGCAAAACCTGTTTGCCCAGCACGGGGATATTGAGTTCTATCAGATAAAGCCATAAACATGTGTTTCTGAGTCTTCTATCAAAAGTTATAGCGATTTATATGAAGTTGTACGAAAACGCTTTATTTCGCCAAGACAATGCGTTTCTCACTGTTACATGCATTTGAATGGGAAACTCGCCTGAAACAAAGTATAGGTTTTCATTATGTGAATAATTTTAAAATCTTAGCTCAAACGGCTGCAAAACCTGTTTGCCCAGCACGGGGATATTGAGTTCTATAAGATAAAGCCATAAACATGTTTGTCTGAGTCTTCTATCAAAAGTTATAGCGATTTATATGAAGTTGTACGAAAACGCTTTATTTCGCCAAGACAATGCGTTTCTCACTGTTACATGCATTTGAATGGGAAACTCGCCTGAAACAAAGTATAGGTTTTCATTATGTGAATAATTTTAAAATCTTAGCTCAAACGGCTGCAAAACCTGTTTGCCCAGCACGGGGATATTGAGTTCTATAAGATAAAGCCATAAACATGTTTGTCTGAGTCTTCTATCAAAAGTTACAACGATTTATATGAAGTTGTACGAAAACGCTTTATTTCGCCAAGACAATGCGTTTCTCACTGTTACATGCATTTGAATGGGAAACTCGCCTGAAACAAAGTATAGGTTTTCATTATGTGAATAATTTTAAAATCTTAGCTCAAACGGCTGCAAAACCTGTTTGCCCAGCACGGGGATATTGAGTTCTATAAGATAAAGCCATAAACATGTGTTTCTGAGTCTTCTATCAAAAGTTACAGCGATTTATATGAAGTTGTACAAAAATGCTTTCTTTCGCCAAGACAGTGTGTTTCTCACTGTTACATGCATTTGAATGGGAAACTCGCCTGAAACAAAGTATAGGTTTTCATTATGTGAATAATTTTAAAATCTTAGCTCAAACGGCTGCAAAACCTGTTTGCCCAGCACGGGGATATTGAGTTCTATAAGATAAAGCCATAAACATGTGTTTCTGAGTCTTCTATCAAAAGTTACAGCGATTTATATGAAGTTGTACAAAAATGCTTTCTTTCGCCAAGACAGTGTGTTTCTCACTGTTACATGCATTTGAATGGGAAACTCGCCTGAAACAAAGTATAGGTTTTCATTATGTGAATAATTTTAAAATCTTAGCTCAAACGGCTGCAAAACCTGTTTGCCCAGCACGGGGATATTGAGTTCTATAAGATAAAGCCATAAACATGTGTTTCTGAGTCTTCTATCAAAAGTTACAGCGATTTATATGAAGTTGTACGAAAACGCTTTATTTCGCCAAGACAATGCGTTTCTCACTGTTACATGCATTTGAATGGGAAACTCGCCTGAAACAAAGTATAGGTTTTCATTATGTGAATAATTTTAAAATCTTAGCTCAAACGGCTGCAAAACCTGTTTGCCCAGCACGGGGATATTGAGTTCTATAAGATAAAGCCATAAACATGTTTGTCTGAGTCTTCTATCAAAAGTTACAGCGATTTATATGAAGTTGTACAAAAATGCTTTCTTTCGCCAAGACAATGCGTTTCTCACTGTTACATGCATTTGAATGGGAAACTCGCCTGAAACAAAGTATAGGTTTTCATTATGTGAATAATTTTAAAATCTTAGCTCAAACGGCTGCAAAACCTGTTTGCCCAGCACGGGGATATTGAGTTCTATCAGATAAAGCCATAAACATGTGTTTCTGAGTCTTCTATCAAAAGTTATAGCGATTTATATGAAGTTGTACGAAAACGCTTTATTTCGCCAAGACAATGCGTTTCTCACTGTTACATGCATTTGAATGGGAAACTCGCCTGAAACAAAGTATAGGTTTTCATTATGTGAATAATTTTAAAATCTTAGCTCAAACGGCTGCAAAACCTGTTTGCCCAGCACGGGGATATTGAGTTCTATAAGATAAAGCCATAAACATGTTTGTCTGAGTCTTCTATCAAAAGTTACAGCGATTTATATGAAGTTGTACGAAAACGCTTTATTTCGCCAAGACAGTGTGTTTCTCACTGTTACATGCATTTGAATGGGAAACTCGCCTGAAACAAAGTATAGGTTTTCATTATGTGAATAATTTTTAAATCTTAGCTCAAACGGCTGCAAAACCTGTTTGCCCAGCACGGGGATATTGAGTTCTATAAGATAAAGCCATAAACATGTGTTTCTGAGTCTTCTATCAAAAGTTACAGCGATTTATATGAAGTTGTACGAAAACGCTTTATTTCGCCAAGACAATGCGTTTCTCACTGTTACATGCATTTGAATGGGAAACTCGCCTGAAACAAAGTATAGGTTTTCATTATGTGAATAATTTTAAAATCTTAGCTCAAACGGCTGCAAAACCTGTTTGCCCAGCACGGGGATATTGAGTTCTATAAGATAAAGCCATAAACATGTTTGTCTGAGTCTTCTATCAAAAGTTACAGCGATTTATATGAAGTTGTACAAAAATGCTTTCTTTCGCCAAGACAATGCGTTTCTCACTGTTACATGCATTTGAATGGGAAACTCGCCTGAAACAAAGTATAGGTTTTCATTATGTGAATAATTTTAAAATCTTAGCTCAAACGGCTGCAAAACCTGTTTGCCCAGCACGGGGATATTGAGTTCTATAAGATAAAGCCATAAACATGTGTTTCTGAGTCTTCTATCAAAAGTTACAGCAATTTATATGAAGTTGTACGAAAATGCTTTCTTTCGCCAAGACAGTGTGTTTCTCACTGTTACATGCATTTGAATGGGAAACTCGCCTGAAACAAAGTATAGGTTTTCATTATGTGAATAATTTTAAAATCTTAGCTCAAACGGCTGCAAAACCTGTTTGCCCAGCACGGGGATATTGAGTTCTATCAGATAAAGCCATAAACATGTGTTTCTGAGTCTTCTATCAAAAGTTATAGCGATTTATATGAAGTTGTACGAAAACGCTTTATTTCGCCAAGACAATGCGTTTCTCACTGTTACATGCATTTGAATGGGAAACTCGCCTGAAACAAAGTATAGGTTTTCATTATGTGAATAATTTTAAAATCTTAGCTCAAACGGCTGCAAAACCTGTTTGCCCAGCACGGGGATATTGAGTTCTATAAGATAAAGCCATAAACATGTTTGTCTGAGTCTTCTATCAAAAGTTACAACGATTTATATGAAGTTGTACGAAAACGCTTTATTTCGCCAAGACAATGCGTTTCTCACTGTTACATGCATTTGAATGGGAAACTCGCCTGAAACAAAGTATAGGTTTTCATTATGTGAATAATTTTAAAATCTTAGCTCAAACGGCTGCAAAACCTGTTTGCCCAGCACGGGGATATTGAGTTCTATAAGATAAAGCCATAAACATGTGTTTCTGAGTCTTCTATCAAAAGTTACAGCGATTTATATGAAGTTGTACAAAAATGCTTTCTTTCGCCAAGACAGTGTGTTTCTCACTGTTACATGCATTTGAATGGGAAACTCGCCTGAAACAAAGTATAGGTTTTCATTATGTGAATAATTTTAAAATCTTAGCTCAAACGGCTGCAAAACCTGTTTGCCCAGCACGGGGATATTGAGTTCTATAAGATAAAGCCATAAACATGTGTTTCTGAGTCTTCTATCAAAAGTTACAGCGATTTATATGAAGTTGTACAAAAATGCTTTCTTTCGCCAAGACAGTGTGTTTCTCACTGTTACATGCATTTGAATGGGAAACTCGCCTGAAACAAAGTATAGGTTTTCATTATGTGAATAATTTTAAAATCTTAGCTCAAACGGCTGCAAAACCTGTTTGCCCAGCACGGGGATATTGAGTTCTATAAGATAAAGCCATAAACATGTGTTTCTGAGTCTTCTATCAAAAGTTACAGCGATTTATATGAAGTTGTACGAAAACGCTTTATTTCGCCAAGACAATGCGTTTCTCACTGTTACATGCATTTGAATGGGAAACTCGCCTGAAACAAAGTATAGGTTTTCATTATGTGAATAATTTTAAAATCTTAGCTCAAACGGCTGCAAAACCTGTTTGCCCAGCACGGGGATATTGAGTTCTATAAGATAAAGCCATAAACATGTTTGTCTGAGTCTTCTATCAAAAGTTACAGCGATTTATATGAAGTTGTACAAAAATGCTTTCTTTCGCCAAGACAATGCGTTTCTCACTGTTACATGCATTTGAATGGGAAACTCGCCTGAAACAAAGTATAGGTTTTCATTATGTGAATAATTTTAAAATCTTAGCTCAAACGGCTGCAAAACCTGTTTGCCCAGCACGGGGATATTGAGTTCTATCAGATAAAGCCATAAACATGTGTTTCTGAGTCTTCTATCAAAAGTTATAGCGATTTATATGAAGTTGTACGAAAACGCTTTATTTCGCCAAGACAATGCGTTTCTCACTGTTACATGCATTTGAATGGGAAACTCGCCTGAAACAAAGTATAGGTTTTCATTATGTGAATAATTTTAAAATCTTAGCTCAAACGGCTGCAAAACCTGTTTGCCCAGCACGGGGATATTGAGTTCTATAAGATAAAGCCATAAACATGTTTGTCTGAGTCTTCTATCAAAAGTTACAGCGATTTATATGAAGTTGTACGAAAACGCTTTATTTCGCCAAGACAATGCGTTTCTCACTGTTACATGCATTTGAATGGGAAACTCGCCTGAAACAAAGTATAGGTTTTCATTATGTGAATAATTTTAAAATCTTAGCTCAAACGGCTGCAAAACCTGTTTGCCCAGCACGGGGATATTGAGTTCTATAAGATAAAGCCATAAACATGTGTTTCTGAGTCTTCTATCAAAAGTTACAGCGATTTATATGAAGTTGTACAAAAATGCTTTCTTTCGCCAAGACAGTGTGTTTCTCACTGTTACATGCATTTGAATGGGAAACTCGCCTGAAACAAAGTATAGGTTTTCATTATGTGAATAATTTTAAAATCTTAGCTCAAACGGCTGCAAAACCTGTTTGCCCAGCACGGGGATATTGAGTTCTATAAGATAAAGCCATAAACATGTGTTTCTGAGTCTTCTATCAAAAGTTACAGCGATTTATATGAAGTTGTACGAAAACGCTTTCTTTCGCCAAGACAATGCGTTTCTCACTGTTACATGCATTTGAATGGGAAACTCGCCTGAAACAAAGTATAGGTTTTCATTATGTGAATAATTTTAAAATCTTAGCTCAAACGGCTGCAAAACCTGTTTGCCCAGCACGGGGATATTGAGTTCTATAAGATAAAGCCATAAACATGTTTGTCTGAGTCTTCTATCAAAAGTTACAGCGATTTATATGAAGTTGTACAAAAATGCTTTCTTTCGCCAAGACAATGCGTTTCTCACTGTTACATGCATTTGAATGGGAAACTCGCCTGAAACAAAGTATAGGTTTTCATTATGTGAATAATTTTAAAATCTTAGCTCAAACGGCTGCAAAACCTGTTTGCCCAGCACGGGGATATTGAGTTCTATAAGATAAAGCCATAAACATGTGTTTCTGAGTCTTCTATCAAAAGTTACAGCGATTTATATGAAGTTGTACGAAAACGCTTTATTTCGCCAAGACAATGCGTTTCTCACTGTTACATGCATTTGAATGGGAAACTCGCCTGAAACAAAGTATAGGTTTTCATTATGTGAATAATTTTAAAATCTTAGCTCAAACGGCTGCAAAACCTGTTTGCCCAGCACGGGGATATTGAGTTCTATAAGATAAAGCCATAAACATGTTTGTCTGAGTCTTCTATCAAAAGTTACAGCGATTTATATGAAGTTGTACAAAAATGCTTTCTTTCGCCAAGACAATGCGTTTCTCACTGTTACATGCATTTGAATGGGAAACTCGCCTGAAACAAAGTATAGGTTTTCATTATGTGAATAATTTTAAAATCTTAGCTCAAACGGCTGCAAAACCTGTTTGCCCAGCACGGGGATATTGAGTTCTATCAGATAAAGCCATAAACATGTGTTTCTGAGTCTTCTATCAAAAGTTATAGCGATTTATATGAAGTTGTACGAAAACGCTTTATTTCGCCAAGACAATGCGTTTCTCACTGTTACATGCATTTGAATGGGAAACTCGCCTGAAACAAAGTATAGGTTTTCATTATGTGAATAATTTTAAAATCTTAGCTCAAACGGCTGCAAAACCTGTTTGCCCAGCACGGGGATATTGAGTTCTATAAGATAAAGCCATAAACATGTTTGTCTGAGTCTTCTATCAAAAGTTACAGCGATTTATATGAAGTTGTACGAAAACGCTTTATTTCGCCAAGACAATGCGTTTCTCACTGTTACATGCATTTGAATGGGAAACTCGCCTGAAACAAAGTATAGGTTTTCATTATGTGAATAATTTTAAAATCTTAGCTCAAACGGCTGCAAAACCTGTTTGCCCAGCACGGGGATATTGAGTTCTATAAGATAAAGCCATAAACATGTGTTTCTGAGTCTTCTATCAAAAGTTACAGCGATTTATATGAAGTTGTACAAAAATGCTTTCTTTCGCCAAGACAGTGTGTTTCTCACTGTTACATGCATTTGAATGGGAAACTCGCCTGAAACAAAGTATAGGTTTTCATTATGTGAATAATTTTAAAATCTTAGCTCAAACGGCTGCAAAACCTGTTTGCCCAGCACGGGGATATTGAGTTCTATAAGATAAAGCCATAAACATGTGTTTCTGAGTCTTCTATCAAAAGTTACAGCGATTTATATGAAGTTGTACGAAAACGCTTTCTTTCGCCAAGACAATGCGTTTCTCACTGTTACATGCATTTGAATGGGAAACTCGCCTGAAACAAAGTATAGGTTTTCATTATGTGAATAATTTTAAAATCTTAGCTCAAACGGCTGCAAAACCTGTTTGCCCAGCACGGGGATATTGAGTTCTATAAGATAAAGCCATAAACATGTTTGTCTGAGTCTTCTATCAAAAGTTACAGCGATTTATATGAAGTTGTACAAAAATGCTTTCTTTCGCCAAGACAATGCGTTTCTCACTGTTACATGCATTTGAATGGGAAACTCGCCTGAAACAAAGTATAGGTTTTCATTATGTGAATAATTTTAAAATCTTAGCTCAAACGGCTGCAAAACCTGTTTGCCCAGCACGGGGATATTGAGTTCTATAAGATAAAGCCATAAACATGTGTTTCTGAGTCTTCTATCAAAAGTTACAGCGATTTATATGAAGTTGTACGAAAACGCTTTATTTCGCCAAGACAATGCGTTTCTCACTGTTACATGCATTTGAATGGGAAACTCGCCTGAAACAAAGTATAGGTTTTCATTATGTGAATAATTTTAAAATCTTAGCTCAAACGGCTGCAAAACCTGTTTGCCCAGCACGGGGATATTGAGTTCTATAAGATAAAGCCATAAACATGTTTGTCTGAGTCTTCTATCAAAAGTTACAGCGATTTATATGAAGTTGTACAAAAATGCTTTCTTTCGCCAAGACAGTGTGTTTCTCACTGTTACATGCATTTGAATGGGAAACTCGCCTGAAACAAAGTATAGGTTTTCATTATGTGAATAATTTTAAAATCTTAGCTCAAACGGCTGCAAAACCTGTTTGCCCAGCACGGGGATATTGAGTTCTATCAGATAAAGCCCATAAACATGTGTTTCTGAGTCTTCTATCAAAAGTTATAGCGATTTATATGAAGTTGTACGAAAACGCTTTATTTCGCCAAGACAATGCGTTTCTCACTGTTACATGCATTTGAATGGGAAACTCGCCTGAAACAAAGTATAGGTTTTCATTATGTGAATAATTTTAAAATCTTAGCTCAAACGGCTGCAAAACCTGTTTGCCCAGCACGGGGATATTGAGTTCTATAAGATAAAGCCATAAACATGTGTTTCTGAGTCTTCTATCAAAAGTTACAGCGATTTATATGAAGTTGTACAAAAATGCTTTCTTTCGCCAAGACAGTGTGTTTCTCACTGTTACATGCATTTGAATGGGAAACTCGCCTGAAACAAAGTATAGGTTTTCATTATGTGAATAATTTTAAAATCTTAGCTCAAACGGCTGCAAAACCTGTTTGCCCAGCACGGGGATATTGAGTTCTATAAGATAAAGCCATAAACATGTGTTTCTGAGTCTTCTATCAAAAGTTACAGCGATTTATATGAAGTTGTACGAAAACGCTTTCTTTCGCCAAGACAATGCGTTTCTCACTGTTACATGCATTTGAATGGGAAACTCGCCTGAAACAAAGTATAGGTTTTCATTATGTGAATAATTTTAAAATCTTAGCTCAAACGGCTGCAAAACCTGTTTGCCCAGCACGGGGATATTGAGTTCTATAAGATAAAGCCATAAACATGTTTGTCTGAGTCTTCTATCAAAAGTTACAGCGATTTATATGAAGTTGTACAAAAATGCTTTCTTTCGCCAAGACAATGCGTTTCTCACTGTTACATGCATTTGAATGGGAAACTCGCCTGAAACAAAGTATAGGTTTTCATTATGTGAATAATTTTAAAATCTTAGCTCAAACGGCTGCAAAACCTGTTTGCCCAGCACGGGGATATTGAGTTCTATAAGATAAAGCCATAAACATGTGTTTCTGAGTCTTCTATCAAAAGTTACAGCGATTTATATGAAGTTGTACGAAAACGCTTTATTTCGCCAAGACAATGCGTTTCTCACTGTTACATGCATTTGAATGGGAAACTCGCCTGAAACAAAGTATAGGTTTTCATTATGTGAATAATTTTAAAATCTTAGCTCAAACGGCTGCAAAACCTGTTTGCCCAGCACGGGGATATTGAGTTCTATAAGATAAAGCCATAAACATGTTTGTCTGAGTCTTCTATCAAAAGTTACAGCGATTTATATGAAGTTGTACAAAAATGCTTTCTTTCGCCAAGACAGTGTGTTTCTCACTGTTACATGCATTTGAATGGGAAACTCGCCTGAAACAAAGTATAGGTTTTCATTATGTGAATAATTTTAAAATCTTAGCTCAAACGGCTGCAAAACCTGTTTGCCCAGCACGGGGATATTGAGTTCTATCAGATAAAGCCATAAACATGTGTTTCTGAGTCTTCTATCAAAAGTTATAGCGATTTATATGAAGTTGTACGAAAACGCTTTATTTCGCCAAGACAATGCGTTTCTCACTGTTACATGCATTTGAATGGGAAACTCGCCTGAAACAAAGTATAGGTTTTCATTATGTGAATAATTTTAAAATCTTAGCTCAAACGGCTGCAAAACCTGTTTGCCCAGCACGGGGATATTGAGTTCTATAAGATAAAGCCATAAACATGTGTTTCTGAGTCTTCTATCAAAAGTTACAGCGATTTATATGAAGTTGTACAAAAATGCTTTCTTTCGCCAAGACAGTGTGTTTCTCACTGTTACATGCATTTGAATGGGAAACTCGCCTGAAACAAAGTATAGGTTTTCATTATGTGAATAATTTTAAAATCTTAGCTCAAACGGCTGCAAAACCTGTTTGCCCAGCACGGGGATATTGAGTTCTATAAGATAAAGCCATAAACATGTGTTTCTGAGTCTTCTATCAAAAGTTACAGCGATTTATATGAAGTTGTACGAAAACGCTTTCTTTCGCCAAGACAATGCGTTTCTCACTGTTACATGCATTTGAATGGGAAACTCGCCTGAAACAAAGTATAGGTTTTCATTATGTGAATAATTTTAAAATCTTAGCTCAAACGGCTGCAAAACCTGTTTGCCCAGCACGGGGATATTGAGTTCTATAAGATAAAGCCATAAACATGTTTGTCTGAGTCTTCTATCAAAAGTTACAGCGATTTATATGAAGTTGTACAAAAATGCTTTCTTTCGCCAAGACAATGCGTTTCTCACTGTTACATGCATTTGAATGGGAAACTCGCCTGAAACAAAGTATAGGTTTTCATTATGTGAATAATTTTAAAATCTTAGCTCAAACGGCTGCAAAACCTGTTTGCCCAGCACGGGGATATTGAGTTCTATAAGATAAAGCCATAAACATGTGTTTCTGAGTCTTCTATCAAAAGTTACAGCGATTTATATGAAGTTGTACGAAAACGCTTTATTTCGCCAAGACAATGCGTTTCTCACTGTTACATGCATTTGAATGGGAAACTCGCCTGAAACAAAGTATAGGTTTTCATTATGTGAATAATTTTAAAATCTTAGCTCAAACGGCTGCAAAACCTGTTTGCCCAGCACGGGGATATTGAGTTCTATAAGATAAAGCCATAAACATGTTTGTCTGAGTCTTCTATCAAAAGTTACAGCGATTTATATGAAGTTGTACAAAAATGCTTTCTTTCGCCAAGACAGTGTGTTTCTCACTGTTACATGCATTTGAATGGGAAACTCGCCTGAAACAAAGTATAGGTTTTCATTATGTGAATAATTTTAAAATCTTAGCTCAAACGGCTGCAAAACCTGTTTGCCCAGCACGGGGATATTGAGTTCTATCAGATAAAGCCATAAACATGTGTTTCTGAGTCTTCTATCAAAAGTTATAGCGATTTATATGAAGTTGTACGAAAACGCTTTATTTCGCCAAGACAATGCGTTTCTCACTGTTACATGCATTTGAATGGGAAACTCGCCTGAAACAAAGTATAGGTTTTCATTATGTGAATAATTTTAAAATCTTAGCTCAAACGGCTGCAAAACCTGTTTGCCCAGCACGGGGATATTGAGTTCTATAAGATAAAGCCATAAACATGTGTTTCTGAGTCTTCTATCAAAAGTTACAGCGATTTATATGAAGTTGTACAAAAATGCTTTCTTTCGCCAAGACAGTGTGTTTCTCACTGTTACATGCATTTGAATGGGAAACTCGCCTGAAACAAAGTATAGGTTTTCATTATGTGAATCATTTTAAAATCTTAGCTCAAACGGCTGCAAAACCTGTTTGCCCAGCACGGGGATATTGAGTTCTATCAGATAAAGCCATAAACATGTGTTTCTGAGTCTTCTATCAAAAGTTATAGCGATTTATATGAAGTTGTACGAAAACGCTTTATTTCGCCAAGACAATGCGTTTCTCACTGTTACATGCATTTGAATGGGAAACTCGCCTGAAACAAAGTATAGGTTTTCATTATGTGAATAATTTTAAAATCTTAGCTCAAACGGCTGCAAAACCTGTTTGCCCAGCACGGGGATATTGAGTTCTATAAGATAAAGCCATAAACATGTTTGTCTGAGTCTTCTATCAAAAGTTACAGCGATTTATATGAAGTTGTACGAAAACGCTTTATTTCGCCAAGACAATGCGTTTCTCACTGTTACATGCATTTGAATGGGAAACTTGCCTGAAACAAAGTATAGGTTTTCATTATGTGAATAATTTTAAAATCTTAGCTCAAACGGCTGCAAAACCTGTTTGCCCAGCACGGGGATATTGAGTTCTATAAGATAAAGCCATAAACATGTGTTTCTGAGTCTTCTATCAAAAGTTACAGCGATTTATATGAAGTTGTACAAAAATGCTTTCTTTCGCCAAGACAGTGTGTTTCTCACTGTTACATGCATTTGAATGGGAAACTCGCCTGAAACAAAGTATAGGTTTTCATTATGTGAATAATTTTAAAATCTTAGCTCAAACGGCTGCAAAACCTGTTTGCCCAGCACGGGGATATTGAGTTCTATAAGATAAAGCCATAAACATGTGTTTCTGAGTCTTCTATCAAAAGTTACAGCGATTTATATGAAGTTGTACGAAAACGCTTTATTTCGCCAAGACAATGCGTTTCTCACTGTTACATGCATTTGAATGGGAAACTCGCCTGAAACAAAGTATAGGTTTTCATTATGTGAATAATTTTAAAATCTTAGCTCAAACGGCTGCAAAACCTGTTTGCCCAGCACGGGGATATTGAGTTCTATAAGATAAAGCCATAAACATGTTTGTCTGAGTCTTCTATCAAAAGTTACAGCGATTTATATGAAGTTGTACAAAAATGCTTTCTTTCGCCAAGACAATGCGTTTCTCACTGTTACATGCATTTGAATGGGAAACTCGCCTGAAACAAAGTATAGGTTTTCATTATGTGAATAATTTTAAAATCTTAGCTCAAACGGCTGCAAAACCTGTTTGCCCAGCACGGGGATATTGAGTTCTATAAGATAAAGCCATAAACATGTGTTTCTGAGTCTTCTATCAAAAGTTACAGCGATTTATATGAAGTTGTACGAAAACGCTTTATTTCGCCAAGACAATGCGTTTCTCACTGTTACATGCATTTGAATGGGAAACTCGCCTGAAACAAAGTATAGGTTTTCATTATGTGAATAATTTTAAAATCTTAGCTCAAACGGCTGCAAAACCTGTTTGCCCAGCACGGGGATATTGAGTTCTATAAGATAAAGCCATAAACATGTTTGTCTGAGTCTTCTATCAAAAGTTACAGCGATTTATATGAAGTTGTACAAAAATGCTTTCTTTCGCCAAGACAGTGTGTTTCTCACTGTTACATGCATTTGAATGGGAAACTCGCCTGAAACAAAGTATAGGTTTTCATTATGTGAATAATTTTAAAATCTTAGCTCAAACGGCTGCAAAACCTGTTTGCCCAGCACGGGGATATTGAGTTCTATCAGATAAAGCCATAAACATGTGTTTCTGAGTCTTCTATCAAAAGTTATAGCGATTTATATGAAGTTGTACGAAAACGCTTTATTTCGCCAAGACAATGCGTTTCTCACTGTTACATGCATTTGAATGGGAAACTCGCCTGAAACAAAGTATAGGTTTTCATTATGTGAATAATTTTAAAATCTTAGCTCAAACGGCTGCAAAACCTGTTTGCCCAGCACGGGGATATTGAGTTCTATAAGATAAAGCCATAAACATGTGTTTCTGAGTCTTCTATCAAAAGTTACAGCGATTTATATGAAGTTGTACAAAAATGCTTTCTTTCGCCAAGACAGTGTGTTTCTCACTGTTACATGCATTTGAATGGGAAACTCGCCTGAAACAAAGTATAGGTTTTCATTATGTGAATAATTTTAAAATCTTAGCTCAAACGGCTGCAAAACCTGTTTGCCCAGCACGGGGATATTGAGTTCTATAAGATAAAGCCATAAACATGTGTTTCTGAGTCTTCTATCAAAAGTTACAGCGATTTATATGAAGTTGTACGAAAACGCTTTCTTTCGCCAAGACAATGCGTTTCTCACTGTTACATGCATTTGAATGGGAAACTCGCCTGAAACAAAGTATAGGTTTTCATTATGTGAATAATTTTAAAATCTTAGCTCAAACGGCTGCAAAACCTGTTTGCCCAGCACGGGGATATTGAGTTCTATAAGATAAAGCCATAAACATGTTTGTCTGAGTCTTCTATCAAAAGTTACAGCGATTTATATGAAGTTGTACAAAAATGCTTTCTTTCGCCAAGACAGTGTGTTTCTCACTGTTACATGCATTTGAATGGGAAACTCGCCTGAAACAAAGTATAGGTTTTCATTATGTGAATAATTTTAAAATCTGAGCTCAAACGGCTGCAAAACCTGTTTGCCCAGCACGGGGATATTGAGTTCTATAAGATAAAGCCATAAACATGTGTTTCTGAGTCTTCTATCAAAAGTTACAGCGATTTATATGAAGTTGTACGAAAACGCTTTCTTTCGCCAAGACAATGCGTTTCTCACTGTTACATGCATTTGAATGGGAAACTCGCCTGAAACAAAGTATAGGTTTTCATTATGTGAATAATTTTAAAATCTTAGCTCAAACGGCTGCAAAACCTGTTTGCCCAGCACGGGGATATTGAGTTCTATAAGATAAAGCCATAAACATGTTTGTCTGAGTCTTCTATCAAAAGTTACAGCGATTTATATGAAGTTGTTCAAAAGCGCTTTATTTCGCCAAGACAATGCGTTTCTCACTGTTACATGCATTTGAATGGGAAACTCGCCTGAAACAAAGTATAGGTTTTCATTATGTGAATAATTTTAAAATCTTAGCTCAAACGGCTGCAAAACCTGTTTGCCCAGCACGGGGATATTGAGTTCTATAAGATAAAGCCATAAACATGTTTGTCTGAGTCTTCTATCAAAAGTTACAGCGATTTATATGAAGTTGTACAAAAATGCTTTCTTTCGCCAAGACAGTGTGTTTCTCACTGTTACATGCATTTGAATGGGAAACTCGCCTGAAACAAAGTATAGGTTTTCATTATGTGAATAATTTTAAAATCTGAGCTCAAACGGCTGCAAAACCTGTTTGCCCAGCACGGGGATATTGAGTTCTATAAGATAAAGCCATAAACATGTGTTTCTGAGTCTTCTATCAAAAGTTACAGCGATTTATATGAAGTTGTACGAAAACGCTTTCTTTCGCCAAGACAATGCGTTTCTCACTGTTACATGCATTTGAATGGGAAACTCGCCTGAAACAAAGTATAGGTTTTCATTATGTGAATAATTTTAAAATCTTAGCTCAAACGGCTGCAAAACCTGTTTGCCCAGCACGGGGATATTGAGTTCTATAAGATAAAGCCATAAACATGTTTGTCTGAGTCTTCTATCAAAAGTTACAGCGATTTATATGAAGTTGTTCAAAAGCGCTTTATTTCGCCAAGACAATGCGTTTCTCACTGTTACATGCATTTGAATGGGAAACTCGCCTGAAACAAAGTATAGGTTTTCATTATGTGAATAATTTTAAAATCTTAGCTCAAACGGCTGCAAAACCTGTTTGCCCAGCACGGGGATATTGAGTTCTATAAGATAAAGCCATAAACATGTTTGTCTGAGTCTTCTATCAAAAGTTACAGCGATTTATATGAAGTTGTACAAAAATGCTTTCTTTCGCCAAGACAGTGTGTTTCTCACTGTTACATGCATTTGAATGGGAAACTCGCCCGAGACAAAGTATAGGTTTTCATTATGTGAATAATTTTAAAATCTTAGCTCAAACGGCTGCAAAACCTGTTTGCCCAGCACGGGGATATTGAGTTCTATAAGATAAAGCCATAAACATGTTTGTCTGAGTCTTCTATCAAAAGTTACAGCGATTTATATGAAGTTGTACGAAAACGCTTTATTTCGCCAAGACAATGCGTTTCTCACTGTTACATGCATTTGAATGGGAAACTCGCCTGAAACAAAGTATAGGTTTTCATTATGTGAATAATTTTAAAATCTTAGCTCAAACGGCTGCAAAACCTGTTTGCCCAGCACGGGGATATTGAGTTCTATAAGATAAAGCCATAAACATGTTTGTCTGAGTCTTCTATCAAAAGTTACAGCGATTTATATGAAGTTGTACAAAAATGCTTTCTTTCGCCAAGACAGTGTGTTTCTCACTGTTACATGCATTTGAATGGGAAACTCGCCCGAGACAAAGTATAGGTTTTCATTATGTGAATAATTTTAAAATCTTAGCTCAAACGGCTGCAAAACCTGTTTGCCCAGCACGGGGATATTGAGTTCTATAAGATAAAGCCATAAACATGTTTGTCTGAGTCTTCTATCAAAAGTTACAGCGATTTATATGAAGTTGTACGAAAACGCTTTATTTCGCCAAGACAATGCATTTCTCACTGTTACATGCATTTGAATGGGAAACTCGCCTGAAACAAAGAATAGGTTTTCATTATGTGAATAATTTTAAAATCTTAGCTCAAACGGCTGCAAAACCTGTTTGCCCAGCACGGGGATATTGAGTTCTATAAGATAAAGCCATAAACATGTTTGTCTGAGTCTTCTATCAAAAGTTACAGCGATTTATATGAAGTTGTACAAAAATGCTTTCTTTCGCCAAGACAGTGTGTTTCTCACTGTTACATGCATTTGAATGGGAAACTCGCCTGAAACAAAGTATAGGTTTTCATTATGTGAATAATTTTAAAATCTTAGCTCAAACGGCTGCAAAACCTGTTTGCCCAGCACGGGGATATTGAGTTCTATCAGATAAAGCCATAAACATGTGTTTCTGAGTCTTCTATCAAAAGTTATAGCGATTTATATGAAGTTGTACGAAAACGCTTTATTTCGCCAAGACAATGCGTTTCTCACTGTTACATGCATTTGAATGGGAAACTCGCCTGAAACAAAGTATAGGTTTTCATTATGTGAATAATTTTAAAATCTTAGCTCAAACGGCTGCAAAACCTGTTTGCCCAGCACGGGGATATTGAGTTCTATAAGATAAAGCCATAAACATGTGTTTCTGAGTCTTCTATCAAAAGTTACAGCGATTTATATGAAGTTGTACAAAAATGCTTTCTTTCGCCAAGACAGTGTGTTTCTCACTGTTACATGCATTTGAATGGGAAACTCGCCTGAAACAAAGTATAGGTTTTCATTATGTGAATAATTTTAAAATCTTAGCTCAAACGGCTGCAAAACCTGTTTGCCCAGCACGGGGATATTGAGTTCTATAAGATAAAGCCATAAACATGTGTTTCTGAGTCTTCTATCAAAAGTTACAGCGATTTATATGAAGTTGTACAAAAATGCTTTCTTTCGCCAAGACAGTGTGTTTCTCACTGTTACATGCATTTGAATGGGAAACTCGCCTGAAACAAAGTATAGGTTTTCATTATGTGAATAATTTTAAAATCTTAGCTCAAACGGCTGCAAAACCTGTTTGCCCAGCACGGGGATATTGAGTTCTATAAGATAAAGCCATAAACATGTGTTTCTGAGTCTTCTATCAAAAGTTACAGCGATTTATATGAAGTTGTACGAAAACGCTTTATTTCGCCAAGACAATGCGTTTCTCACTGTTACATGCATTTGAATGGGAAACTCGCCTGAAACAAAGTATAGGTTTTCATTATGTGAATAATTTTAAAATCTTAGCTCAAACGGCTGCAAAACCTGTTTGCCCAGCACGGGGATATTGAGTTCTATAAGATAAAGCCATAAACATGTTTGTCTGAGTCTTCTATCAAAAGTTACAGCGATTTATATGAAGTTGTACAAAAATGCTTTCTTTCGCCAAGACAATGCGTTTCTCACTGTTACATGCATTTGAATGGGAAACTCGCCTGAAACAAAGTATAGGTTTTCATTATGTGAATAATTTTAAAATCTTAGCTCAAACGGCTGCAAAACCTGTTTGCCCAGCACGGGGATATTGAGTTCTATAAGATAAAGCCATAAACATGTGTTTCTGAGTCTTCTATCAAAAGTTACAGCGATTTATATGAAGTTGTACGAAAACGCTTTATTTCGCCAAGACAATGCGTTTCTCACTGTTACATGCATTTGAATGGGAAACTCGCCTGAAACAAAGTATAGGTTTTCATTATGTGAATAATTTTAAAATCTTAGCTCAAACGGCTGCAAAACCTGTTTGCCCAGCACGGGGATATTGAGTTCTATAAGATAAAGCCATAAACATGTGTTTCTGAGTCTTCTATCAAAAGTTACAGCGATTTATATGAAGTTGTACGAAAACGCTTTCTTTCGCCAAGACAATGCGTTTCTCACTGTTACATGCATTTGAATGGGAAACTCGCCTGAAACAAAGTATAGGTTTTCATTATGTGAATAATTTTAAAATCTTAGCTCAAACGGCTGCAAAACCTGTTTGCCCAGCACGGGGATATTGAGTTCTATAAGATAAAGCCATAAACATGTTTGTCTGAGTCTTCTATCAAAAGTTACAGCGATTTATATGAAGTTGTTCAAAAGCGCTTTATTTCGCCAAGACAATGCGTTTCTCACTGTTACATGCATTTGAATGGGAAACTCGCCTGAAACAAAGTATAGGTTTTCATTATGTGAATAATTTTAAAATCTTAGCTCAAACGGCTGCAAAACCTGTTTGCCCAGCACGGGGATATTGAGTTCTATAAGATAAAGCCATAAACATGTTTGTCTGAGTCTTCTATCAAAAGTTACAGCGATTTATATGAAGTTGTACAAAAATGCTTTCTTTCGCCAAGACAGTGTGTTTCTCACTGTTACATGCATTTGAATGGGAAACTCGCCCGAGACAAAGTATAGGTTTTCATTATGTGAATAATTTTAAAATCTTAGCTCAAACGGCTGCAAAACCTGTTTGCCCAGCACGGGGATATTGAGTTCTATAAGATAAAGCCATAAACATGTTTGTCTGAGTCTTCTATCAAAAGTTACAGCGATTTATATGAAGTTGTACGAAAACGCTTTATTTCGCCAAGACAATGCGTTTCTCACTGTTACATGCATTTGAATGGGAAACTCGCCTGAAACAAAGTATAGGTTTTCATTATGTGAATAATTTTAAAATCTTAGCTCAAACGGCTGCAAAACCTGTTTGCCCAGCACGGGGATATTGAGTTCTATAAGATAAAGCCATAAACATGTTTGTCTGAGTCTTCTATCAAAAGTTACAGCGATTTATATGAAGTTGTACAAAAATGCTTTCTTTCGCCAAGACAGTGTGTTTCTCACTGTTACATGCATTTGAATGGGAAACTCGCCCGAGACAAAGTATAGGTTTTCATTATGTGAATAATTTTAAAATCTTAGCTCAAACGGCTGCAAAACCTGTTTGCCCAGCACGGGGATATTGAGTTCTATAAGATAAAGCCATAAACATGTTTGTCTGAGTCTTCTATCAAAAGTTACAGCGATTTATATGAAGTTGTACGAAAACGCTTTATTTCGCCAAGACAATGCATTTCTCACTGTTACATGCATTTGAATGGGAAACTCGCCTGAAACAAAGAATAGGTTTTCATTATGTGAATAATTTTAAAATCTTAGCTCAAACGGCTGCAAAACCTGTTTGCCCAGCACGGGGATATTGAGTTCTATAAGATAAAGCCATAAACATGTTTGTCTGAGTCTTCTATCAAAAGTTACAGCGATTTATATGAAGTTGTACAAAAATGCTTTCTTTCGCCAAGACAGTGTGTTTCTCACTGTTACATGCATTTGAATGGGAAACTCGCCTGAAACAAAGTATAGGTTTTCATTATGTGAATAATTTTAAAATCTTAGCTCAAACGGCTGCAAAACCTGTTTGCCCAGCACGGGGATATTGAGTTCTATCAGATAAAGCCATAAACATGTGTTTCTGAGTCTTCTATCAAAAGTTATAGCGATTTATATGAAGTTGTACGAAAACGCTTTATTTCGCCAAGACAATGCGTTTCTCACTGTTACATGCATTTGAATGGGAAACTCGCCTGAAACAAAGTATAGGTTTTCATTATGTGAATAATTTTAAAATCTTAGCTCAAACGGCTGCAAAACCTGTTTGCCCAGCACGGGGATATTGAGTTCTATAAGATAAAGCCATAAACATGTGTTTCTGAGTCTTCTATCAAAAGTTACAGCGATTTATATGAAGTTGTACAAAAATGCTTTCTTTCGCCAAGACAGTGTGTTTCTCACTGTTACATGCATTTGAATGGGAAACTCGCCTGAAACAAAGTATAGGTTTTCATTATGTGAATAATTTTAAAATCTTAGCTCAAACGGCTGCAAAACCTGTTTGCCCAGCACGGGGATATTGAGTTCTATAAGATAAAGCCATAAACATGTGTTTCTGAGTCTTCTATCAAAAGTTACAGCGATTTATATGAAGTTGTACGAAAACGCTTTCTTTCGCCAAGACAATGCGTTTCTCACTGTTACATGCATTTGAATGGGAAACTCGCCTGAAACAAAGTATAGGTTTTCATTATGTGAATAATTTTAAAATCTTAGCTCAAACGGCTGCAAAACCTGTTTGCCCAGCACGGGGATATTGAGTTCTATAAGATAAAGCCATAAACATGTTTGTCTGAGTCTTCTATCAAAAGTTACAGCGATTTATATGAAGTTGTACAAAAATGCTTTCTTTCGCCAAGACAGTGTGTTTCTCACTGTTACATGCATTTGAATGGGAAACTCGCCTGAAACAAAGTATAGGTTTTCATTATGTGAATAATTTTAAAATCTGAGCTCAAACGGCTGCAAAACCTGTTTGCCCAGCACGGGGATATTGAGTTCTATAAGATAAAGCCATAAACATGTGTTTCTGAGTCTTCTATCAAAAGTTACAGCGATTTATATGAAGTTGTACGAAAACGCTTTCTTTCGCCAAGACAATGCGTTTCTCACTGTTACATGCATTTGAATGGGAAACTCGCCTGAAACAAAGTATAGGTTTTCATTATGTGAATAATTTTAAAATCTTAGCTCAAACGGCTGCAAAACCTGTTTGCCCAGCACGGGGATATTGAGTTCTATAAGATAAAGCCATAAACATGTTTGTCTGAGTCTTCTATCAAAAGTTACAGCGATTTATATGAAGTTGTTCAAAAGCGCTTTATTTCGCCAAGACAATGCGTTTCTCACTGTTACATGCATTTGAATGGGAAACTCGCCTGAAACAAAGTATAGGTTTTCATTATGTGAATAATTTTAAAATCTTAGCTCAAACGGCTGCAAAACCTGTTTGCCCAGCACGGGGATATTGAGTTCTATAAGATAAAGCCATAAACATGTTTGTCTGAGTCTTCTATCAAAAGTTACAGCGATTTATATGAAGTTGTACAAAAATGCTTTCTTTCGCCAAGACAGTGTGTTTCTCACTGTTACATGCATTTGAATGGGAAACTCGCCTGAAACAAAGTATAGGTTTTCATTATGTGAATAATTTTAAAATCTGAGCTCAAACGGCTGCAAAACCTGTTTGCCCAGCACGGGGATATTGAGTTCTATAAGATAAAGCCATAAACATGTGTTTCTGAGTCTTCTATCAAAAGTTACAGCGATTTATATGAAGTTGTACGAAAACGCTTTCTTTCGCCAAGACAATGCGTTTCTCACTGTTACATGCATTTGAATGGGAAACTCGCCTGAAACAAAGTATAGGTTTTCATTATGTGAATAATTTTAAAATCTTAGCTCAAACGGCTGCAAAACCTGTTTGCCCAGCACGGGGATATTGAGTTCTATAAGATAAAGCCATAAACATGTTTGTCTGAGTCTTCTATCAAAAGTTACAGCGATTTATATGAAGTTGTTCAAAAGCGCTTTATTTCGCCAAGACAATGCGTTTCTCACTGTTACATGCATTTGAATGGGAAACTCGCCTGAAACAAAGTATAGGTTTTCATTATGTGAATAATTTTAAAATCTTAGCTCAAACGGCTGCAAAACCTGTTTGCCCAGCACGGGGATATTGAGTTCTATAAGATAAAGCCATAAACATGTTTGTCTGAGTCTTCTATCAAAAGTTACAGCGATTTATATGAAGTTGTACAAAAATGCTTTCTTTCGCCAAGACAGTGTGTTTCTCACTGTTACATGCATTTGAATGGGAAACTCGCCCGAGACAAAGTATAGGTTTTCATTATGTGAATAATTTTAAAATCTTAGCTCAAACGGCTGCAAAACCTGTTTGCCCAGCACGGGGATATTGAGTTCTATAAGATAAAGCCATAAACATGTTTGTCTGAGTCTTCTATCAAAAGTTACAGCGATTTATATGAAGTTGTACGAAAACGCTTTATTTCGCCAAGACAATGCGTTTCTCACTGTTACATGCATTTGAATGGGAAACTCGCCTGAAACAAAGTATAGGTTTTCATTATGTGAATAATTTTAAAATCTTAGCTCAAACGGCTGCAAAACCTGTTTGCCCAGCACGGGGATATTGAGTTCTATAAGATAAAGCCATAAACATGTTTGTCTGAGTCTTCTATCAAAAGTTACAGCGATTTATATGAAGTTGTACAAAAATGCTTTCTTTCGCCAAGACAGTGTGTTTCTCACTGTTACATGCATTTGAATGGGAAACTCGCCCGAGACAAAGTATAGGTTTTCATTATGTGAATAATTTTAAAATCTTAGCTCAAACGGCTGCAAAACCTGTTTGCCCAGCACGGGGATATTGAGTTCTATAAGATAAAGCCATAAACATGTTTGTCTGAGTCTTCTATCAAAAGTTACAGCGATTTATATGAAGTTGTACGAAAACGCTTTATTTCGCCAAGACAATGCATTTCTCACTGTTACATGCATTTGAATGGGAAACTCGCCTGAAACAAAGAATAGGTTTTCATTATGTGAATAATTTTAAAATCTTAGCTCAAACGGCTGCAAAACCTGTTTGCCCAGCACGGGGATATTGAGTTCTATAAGATAAAGCCATAAACATGTTTGTCTGAGTCTTCTATCAAAAGTTACAGCGATTTATATGAAGTTGTACAAAAATGCTTTCTTTCGCCAAGACAGTGTGTTTCTCACTGTTACATGCATTTGAATGGGAAACTCGCCTGAAACAAAGTATAGGTTTTCATTATGTGAATAATTTTAAAATCTTAGCTCAAACGGCTGCAAAACCTGTTTGCCCAGCACGGGGATATTGAGTTCTATCAGATAAAGCCATAAACATGTGTTTCTGAGTCTTCTATCAAAAGTTATAGCGATTTATATGAAGTTGTACGAAAACGCTTTATTTCGCCAAGACAATGCGTTTCTCACTGTTACATGCATTTGAATGGGAAACTCGCCTGAAACAAAGTATAGGTTTTCATTATGTGAATAATTTTAAAATCTTAGCTCAAACGGCTGCAAAACCTGTTTGCCCAGCACGGGGATATTGAGTTCTATAAGATAAAGCCATAAACATGTGTTTCTGAGTCTTCTATCAAAAGTTACAGCGATTTATATGAAGTTGTACAAAAATGCTTTCTTTCGCCAAGACAGTGTGTTTCTCACTGTTACATGCATTTGAATGGGAAACTCGCCTGAAACAAAGTATAGGTTTTCATTATGTGAATAATTTTAAAATCTTAGCTCAAACGGCTGCAAAACCTGTTTGCCCAGCACGGGGATATTGAGTTCTATAAGATAAAGCCATAAACATGTGTTTCTGAGTCTTCTATCAAAAGTTACAGCGATTTATATGAAGTTGTACAAAAATGCTTTCTTTCGCCAAGACAGTGTGTTTCTCACTGTTACATGCATTTGAATGGGAAACTCGCCTGAAACAAAGTATAGGTTTTCATTATGTGAATAATTTTAAAATCTTAGCTCAAACGGCTGCAAAACCTGTTTGCCCAGCACGGGGATATTGAGTTCTATAAGATAAAGCCATAAACATGTGTTTCTGAGTCTTCTATCAAAAGTTACAGCGATTTATATGAAGTTGTACGAAAACGCTTTATTTCGCCAAGACAATGCGTTTCTCACTGTTACATGCATTTGAATGGGAAACTCGCCTGAAACAAAGTATAGGTTTTCATTATGTGAATAATTTTAAAATCTTAGCTCAAACGGCTGCAAAACCTGTTTGCCCAGCACGGGGATATTGAGTTCTATAAGATAAAGCCATAAACATGTTTGTCTGAGTCTTCTATCAAAAGTTACAGCGATTTATATGAAGTTGTACAAAAATGCTTTCTTTCGCCAAGACAATGCGTTTCTCACTGTTACATGCATTTGAATGGGAAACTCGCCTGAAACAAAGTATAGGTTTTCATTATGTGAATAATTTTAAAATCTTAGCTCAAACGGCTGCAAAACCTGTTTGCCCAGCACGGGGATATTGAGTTCTATAAGATAAAGCCATAAACATGTGTTTCTGAGTCTTCTATCAAAAGTTACAGCGATTTATATGAAGTTGTACGAAAACGCTTTATTTCGCCAAGACAATGCGTTTCTCACTGTTACATGCATTTGAATGGGAAACTCGCCTGAAACAAAGTATAGGTTTTCATTATGTGAATAATTTTAAAATCTTAGCTCAAACGGCTGCAAAACCTGTTTGCCCAGCACGGGGATATTGAGTTCTATAAGATAAAGCCATAAACATGTGTTTCTGAGTCTTCTATCAAAAGTTACAGCGATTTATATGAAGTTGTACGAAAACGCTTTCTTTCGCCAAGACAATGCGTTTCTCACTGTTACATGCATTTGAATGGGAAACTCGCCTGAAACAAAGTATAGGTTTTCATTATGTGAATAATTTTAAAATCTTAGCTCAAACGGCTGCAAAACCTGTTTGCCCAGCACGGGGATATTGAGTTCTATAAGATAAAGCCATAAACATGTTTGTCTGAGTCTTCTATCAAAAGTTACAGCGATTTATATGAAGTTGTTCAAAAGCGCTTTATTTCGCCAAGACAATGCGTTTCTCACTGTTACATGCATTTGAATGGGAAACTCGCCTGAAACAAAGTATAGGTTTTCATTATGTGAATAATTTTAAAATCTTAGCTCAAACGGCTGCAAAACCTGTTTGCCCAGCACGGGGATATTGAGTTCTATAAGATAAAGCCATAAACATGTTTGTCTGAGTCTTCTATCAAAAGTTACAGCGATTTATATGAAGTTGTACAAAAATGCTTTCTTTCGCCAAGACAGTGTGTTTCTCACTGTTACATGCATTTGAATGGGAAACTCGCCCGAGACAAAGTATAGGTTTTCATTATGTGAATAATTTTAAAATCTTAGCTCAAACGGCTGCAAAACCTGTTTGCCCAGCACGGGGATATTGAGTTCTATAAGATAAAGCCATAAACATGTTTGTCTGAGTCTTCTATCAAAAGTTACAGCGATTTATATGAAGTTGTACGAAAACGCTTTATTTCGCCAAGACAATGCGTTTCTCACTGTTACATGCATTTGAATGGGAAACTCGCCTGAAACAAAGTATAGGTTTTCATTATGTGAATAATTTTAAAATCTTAGCTCAAACGGCTGCAAAACCTGTTTGCCCAGCACGGGGATATTGAGTTCTATAAGATAAAGCCATAAACATGTTTGTCTGAGTCTTCTATCAAAAGTTACAGCGATTTATATGAAGTTGTACAAAAATGCTTTCTTTCGCCAAGACAGTGTGTTTCTCACTGTTACATGCATTTGAATGGGAAACTCGCCCGAGACAAAGTATAGGTTTTCATTATGTGAATAATTTTAAAATCTTAGCTCAAACGGCTGCAAAACCTGTTTGCCCAGCACGGGGATATTGAGTTCTATAAGATAAAGCCATAAACATGTTTGTCTGAGTCTTCTATCAAAAGTTACAGCGATTTATATGAAGTTGTACGAAAACGCTTTATTTCGCCAAGACAATGCATTTCTCACTGTTACATGCATTTGAATGGGAAACTCGCCTGAAACAAAGAATAGGTTTTCATTATGTGAATAATTTTAAAATCTTAGCTCAAACGGCTGCAAAACCTGTTTGCCCAGCACGGGGATATTGAGTTCTATAAGATAAAGCCATAAACATGTTTGTCTGAGTCTTCTATCAAAAGTTACAGCGATTTATATGAAGTTGTACAAAAATGCTTTCTTTCGCCAAGACAGTGTGTTTCTCACTGTTACATGCATTTGAATGGGAAACTCGCCTGAAACAAAGTATAGGTTTTCATTATGTGAATAATTTTAAAATCTTAGCTCAAACGGCTGCAAAACCTGTTTGCCCAGCACGGGGATATTGAGTTCTATCAGATAAAGCCATAAACATGTGTTTCTGAGTCTTCTATCAAAAGTTATAGCGATTTATATGAAGTTGTACGAAAACGCTTTATTTCGCCAAGACAATGCGTTTCTCACTGTTACATGCATTTGAATGGGAAACTCGCCTGAAACAAAGTATAGGTTTTCATTATGTGAATAATTTTAAAATCTTAGCTCAAACGGCTGCAAAACCTGTTTGCCCAGCACGGGGATATTGAGTTCTATAAGATAAAGCCATAAACATGTGTTTCTGAGTCTTCTATCAAAAGTTACAGCGATTTATATGAAGTTGTACAAAAATGCTTTCTTTCGCCAAGACAGTGTGTTTCTCACTGTTACATGCATTTGAATGGGAAACTCGCCTGAAACAAAGTATAGGTTTTCATTATGTGAATAATTTTAAAATCTTAGCTCAAACGGCTGCAAAACCTGTTTGCCCAGCACGGGGATATTGAGTTCTATAAGATAAAGCCATAAACATGTGTTTCTGAGTCTTCTATCAAAAGTTACAGCGATTTATATGAAGTTGTACGAAAACGCTTTCTTTCGCCAAGACAATGCGTTTCTCACTGTTACATGCATTTGAATGGGAAACTCGCCTGAAACAAAGTATAGGTTTTCATTATGTGAATAATTTTAAAATCTTAGCTCAAACGGCTGCAAAACCTGTTTGCCCAGCACGGGGATATTGAGTTCTATAAGATAAAGCCATAAACATGTTTGTCTGAGTCTTCTATCAAAAGTTATAGCGATTTATATGAAGTTGTACGAAAACGCTTTATTTCGCCAAGACAATGCGTTTCTCACTGTTACATGCATTTGAATGGGAAACTCGCCTGAAACAAAGTATAGGTTTTCATTATGTGAATAATTTTAAAATCTTAGCTCAAACGGCTGCAAAACCTGTTTGCCCAGCACGGGGATATTGAGTTCTATAAGATAAAGCCATAAACATGTGTTTCTGAGTCTTCTATCAAAAGTTACAGCGATTTATATGAAGTTGTACGAAAACGCTTTATTTCGCCAAGACAATGCGTTTCTCACTGTTACATGCATTTGAATGGGAAACTCGCCTGAAACAAAGTATAGGTTTTCATTATGTGAATAATTTTAAAATCTTAGCTCAAACGGCTGCAAAACCTGTTTGCCCAGCACGGGGATATTGAGTTCTATAAGATAAAGCCATAAACATGTGTTTCTGAGTCTTCTATCAAAAGTTACAGCGATTTATATGAAGTTGTACGAAAACGCTTTATTTCGCCAAGACAATGCGTTTCTCACTGTTACATGCATTTGAATGGGAAACTCGCCTGAAACAAAGTATAGGTTTTCATTATGTGAATAATTTTAAAATCTTAGCTCAAACGGCTGCAAAACCTGTTTGCCCAGCACGGGGATATTGAGTTCTATAAGATAAAGCCATAAACATGTTTGTCTGAGTCTTCTATCAAAAGTTACAGCGATTTATATGAAGTTGTACAAAAATGCTTTCTTTCGCCAAGACAATGCGTTTCTCACTGTTACATGCATTTGAATGGGAAACTCGCCTGAAACAAAGTATAGGTTTTCATTATGTGAATAATTTTAAAATCTTAGCTCAAACGGCTGCAAAACCTGTTTGCCCAGCACGGGGATATTGAGTTCTATAAGATAAAGCCATAAACATGTGTTTCTGAGTCTTCTATCAAAAGTTACAGCGATTTATATGAAGTTGTACGAAAATGCTTTCTTTCGCCAAGACAGTGTGTTTCTCACTGTTACATGCATTTGAATGGGAAACTCGCCTGAAACAAAGTATAGGTTTTCATTATGTGAATAATTTTAAAATCTTAGCTCAAACGGCTGCAAAACCTGTTTGCCCAGCACGGGGATATTGAGTTCTATCGGATAAAGCCATAAACATGTGTTTCTGAGTCTTCTATCAAAAGTTACAGCGATTTATATGAAGTTGTTCAAAAGCGCTTTATTTCGCCAAGACAGTGTGTTTCTCACTGTTACATGCATTTGAATGGGAAACTCGCCTGAAACAAAGTATAGGTTTTCATTATGTGAATAATTTTAAAATCTTAGCTCAAACGGCTGCAAAACCTGTTTGCCCAGCACGGGGATATTGAGTTCTATAAGATAAAGCCATAAACATGTTTGTCTGAGTCTTCTATCAAAAGTTACAGCGATTTATATGAAGTTGTTCAAAAGCGCTTTATTTCGCCAAGACAGTGTGTTTCTCACTGTTACATGCATTTGAATGGGAAACTCGCCTGAAACAAAGTATAGGTTTTCATTATGTGAATAATTTTAAAATCTTAGCTCAAACGGCTGCAAAACCTGTTTGCCCAGCACGGGGATATTGAGTTCTATCAGATAAAGCCATAAACATGTGTTTCTGAGTCTTCTATCAAAAGTTACAGCGATTTATATGAAGTTGTTCAAAAATGCTTTATTTCGCCAAGACAATGCGTTTCTCACTGTTACATGCATTTGAATGGGAAACTCGCCTGAAACAAAGTATAGGTTTTCATTATGTGAATGATTTTAAAATCTTAGCTCAAACGGCTGCAAAACCTGTTTGCCCAGCACGGGGATATTGAGTTCTATAAGATAAAGCCATAAACATGTTTGTCTGAGTCTTCTATCAAAAGTTACAGCGATTTATATGAAGTTGTACGAAAACGCTTTATTTCGCCAAGACAATGCGTTTCTCACTGTTACATGCATTTGAATGGGAAACTCGCCTGAAACAAAGTATAGGTTTTCATTATGTGAATAATTTTAAAATCTTAGCTCAAACGGCTGCAAAACCTGTTTGCCCAGCACGGGGATATTGAGTTCTATAAGATAAAGCCATAAACATGTGTTTCTGAGTCTTCTATCAAAAGTTACAGCGATTTATATGAAGTTGTACAAAAATGCTTTCTTTCGCCAAGACAGTGTGTTTCTCACTGTTACATGCATTTGAATGGGAAACTCGCCTGAAACAAAGTATAGGTTTTCATTATGTGAATAATTTTAAAATCTTAGCTCAAACGGCTGCAAAACCTGTTTGCCCAGCACGGGGATATTGAGTTCTATCAGATAAAGCCATAAACATGTGTTTCTGAGTCTTCTATCAAAAGTTATAGCGATTTATATGAAGTTGTACGAAAACGCTTTATTTCGCCAAGACAATGCGTTTCTCACTGTTACATGCATTTGAATGGGAAACTCGCCTGAAACAAAGTATAGGTTTTCATTATGTGAATAATTTTAAAATCTTAGCTCAAACGGCTGCAAAACCTGTTTGCCCAGCACGGGGATATTGAGTTCTATAAGATAAAGCCATAAACATGTGTTTCTGAGTCTTCTATCAAAAGTTACAGCGATTTATATGAAGTTGTACAAAAATGCTTTCTTTCGCCAAGACAGTGTGTTTCTCACTGTTACATGCATTTGAATGGGAAACTCGCCTGAAACAAAGTATAGGTTTTCATTATGTGAATAATTTTAAAATCTTAGCTCAAACGGCTGCAAAACCTGTTTGCCCAGCACGGGGATATTGAGTTCTATCAGATAAAGCCATAAACATGTGTTTCTGAGTCTTCTATCAAAAGTTATAGCGATTTATATGAAGTTGTACGAAAACGCTTTATTTCGCCAAGACAATGCGTTTCTCACTGTTACATGCATTTGAATGGGAAACTCGCCTGAAACAAAGTATAGGTTTTCATTATGTGAATAATTTTAAAATCTTAGCTCAAACAGCTGCAAAACCTGTTTGCCCAGCACGGGGATATTGAGTTCTATAAGATAAAGCCATAAACATGTTTGTCTGAGTCTTCTATCAAAAGTTACAGCGATTTATATGAAGTTGTACGAAAACGCTTTATTTCGCCAAGACAATGCGTTTCTCACTGTTACATGCATTTGAATGGGAAACTTGCCTGAAACAAAGTATAGGTTTTCATTATGTGAATAATTTTAAAATCTTAGCTCAAACGGCTGCAAAACCTGTTTGCCCAGCACGGGGATATTGAGTTCTATAAGATAAAGCCATAAACATGTGTTTCTGAGTCTTCTATCAAAAGTTACAGCGATTTATATGAAGTTGTACAAAAATGCTTTCTTTCGCCAAGACAGTGTGTTTCTCACTGTTACATGCATTTGAATGGGAAACTCGCCTGAAACAAAGTATAGGTTTTCATTATGTGAATAATTTTAAAATCTTAGCTCAAACGGCTGCAAAACCTGTTTGCCCAGCACGGGGATATTGAGTTCTATAAGATAAAGCCATAAACATGTGTTTCTGAGTCTTCTATCAAAAGTTACAGCGATTTATATGAAGTTGTACGAAAACGCTTTATTTCGCCAAGACAATGCGTTTCTCACTGTTACATGCATTTGAATGGGAAACTCGCCTGAAACAAAGTATAGGTTTTCATTATGTGAATAATTTTAAAATCTTAGCTCAAACGGCTGCAAAACCTGTTTGCCCAGCACGGGGATATTGAGTTCTATAAGATAAAGCCATAAACATGTTTGTCTGAGTCTTCTATCAAAAGTTACAGCGATTTATATGAAGTTGTACAAAAATGCTTTCTTTCGCCAAGACAATGCGTTTCTCACTGTTACATGCATTTGAATGGGAAACTCGCCTGAAACAAAGTATAGGTTTTCATTATGTGAATAATTTTAAAATCTTAGCTCAAACGGCTGCAAAACCTGTTTGCCCAGCACGGGGATATTGAGTTCTATAAGATAAAGCCATAAACATGTGTTTCTGAGTCTTCTATCAAAAGTTACAGCGATTTATATGAAGTTGTACGAAAACGCTTTATTTCGCCAAGACAATGCGTTTCTCACTGTTACATGCATTTGAATGGGAAACTCGCCTGAAACAAAGTATAGGTTTTCATTATGTGAATAATTTTAAAATCTTAGCTCAAACGGCTGCAAAACCTGTTTGCCCAGCACGGGGATATTGAGTTCTATAAGATAAAGCCATAAACATGTTTGTCTGAGTCTTCTATCAAAAGTTACAGCGATTTATATGAAGTTGTACAAAAATGCTTTCTTTCGCCAAGACAGTGTGTTTCTCACTGTTACATGCATTTGAATGGGAAACTCGCCTGAAACAAAGTATAGGTTTTCATTATGTGAATAATTTTAAAATCTTAGCTCAAACGGCTGCAAAACCTGTTTGCCCAGCACGGGGATATTGAGTTCTATCAGATAAAGCCATAAACATGTGTTTCTGAGTCTTCTATCAAAAGTTATAGCGATTTATATGAAGTTGTACGAAAACGCTTTATTTCGCCAAGACAATGCGTTTCTCACTGTTACATGCATTTGAATGGGAAACTCGCCTGAAACAAAGTATAGGTTTTCATTATGTGAATAATTTTAAAATCTTAGCTCAAACGGCTGCAAAACCTGTTTGCCCAGCACGGGGATATTGAGTTCTATAAGATAAAGCCATAAACATGTGTTTCTGAGTCTTCTATCAAAAGTTACAGCGATTTATATGAAGTTGTACAAAAATGCTTTCTTTCGCCAAGACAGTGTGTTTCTCACTGTTACATGCATTTGAATGGGAAACTCGCCTGAAACAAAGTATAGGTTTTCATTATGTGAATAATTTTAAAATCTTAGCTCAAACGGCTGCAAAACCTGTTTGCCCAGCACGGGGATATTGAGTTCTATAAGATAAAGCCATAAACATGTGTTTCTGAGTCTTCTATCAAAAGTTACAGCGATTTATATGAAGTTGTACGAAAACGCTTTCTTTCGCCAAGACAATGCGTTTCTCACTGTTACATGCATTTGAATGGGAAACTCGCCTGAAACAAAGTATAGGTTTTCATTATGTGAATAATTTTAAAATCTTAGCTCAAACGGCTGCAAAACCTGTTTGCCCAGCACGGGGATATTGAGTTCTATAAGATAAAGCCATAAACATGTGTTTCTGAGTCTTCTATCAAAAGTTACAGCGATTTATATGAAGTTGTACGAAAACGCTTTATTTCGCCAAGACAATGCGTTTCTCACTGTTACATGCATTTGAATGGGAAACTCGCCTGAAACAAAGTATAGGTTTTCATTATGTGAATAATTTTAAAATCTTAGCTCAAACGGCTGCAAAACCTGTTTGCCCAGCACGGGGATATTGAGTTCTATAAGATAAAGCCATAAACATGTTTGTCTGAGTCTTCTATCAAAAGTTACAGCGATTTATATGAAGTTGTACAAAAATGCTTTCTTTCGCCAAGACAGTGTGTTTCTCACTGTTACATGCATTTGAATGGGAAACTCGCCTGAAACAAAGTATAGGTTTTCATTATGTGAATAATTTTAAAATCTTAGCTCAAACGGCTGCAAAACCTGTTTGCCCAGCACGGGGATATTGAGTTCTATCAGATAAAGCCATAAACATGTGTTTCTGAGTCTTCTATCAAAAGTTATAGCGATTTATATGAAGTTGTACGAAAACGCTTTATTTCGCCAAGACAATGCGTTTCTCACTGTTACATGCATTTGAATGGGAAACTCGCCTGAAACAAAGTATAGGTTTTCATTATGTGAATAATTTTAAAATCTTAGCTCAAACGGCTGCAAAACCTGTTTGCCCAGCACGGGGATATTGAGTTCTATAAGATAAAGCCATAAACATGTGTTTCTGAGTCTTCTATCAAAAGTTACAGCGATTTATATGAAGTTGTACAAAAATGCTTTCTTTCGCCAAGACAGTGTGTTTCTCACTGTTACATGCATTTGAATGGGAAACTCGCCTGAAACAAAGTATAGGTTTTCATTATGTGAATAATTTTAAAATCTTAGCTCAAACGGCTGCAAAACCTGTTTGCCCAGCACGGGGATATTGAGTTCTATCGGATAAAGCCATAAACATGTGTTTCTGAGTCTTCTATCAAAAGTTACAGCGATTTATATGAAGTTGTTCAAAAGCGCTTTATTTCGCCAAGACAGTGTGTTTCTCACTGTTACATGCATTTGAATGGGAAACTCGCCTGAAACAAAGTATAGGTTTTCATTATGTGAATAATTTTAAAATCTTAGCTCAAACGGCTGCAAAACCTGTTTGCCCAGCACGGGGATATTGAGTTCTATAAGATAAAGCCATAAACATGTTTGTCTGAGTCTTCTATCAAAAGTTACAGCGATTTATATGAAGTTGTTCAAAAGCGCTTTATTTCGCCAAGACAGTGTGTTTCTCACTGTTACATGCATTTGAATGGGAAACTCGCCTGAAACAAAGTATAGGTTTTCATTATGTGAATAATTTTAAAATCTTAGCTCAAACGGCTGCAAAACCTGTTTGCCCAGCACGGGGATATTGAGTTCTATCAGATAAAGCCATAAACATGTGTTTCTGAGTCTTCTATCAAAAGTTACAGCGATTTATATGAAGTTGTTCAAAAATGCTTTATTTCGCCAAGACAATGCGTTTCTCACTGTTACATGCATTTGAATGGGAAACTCGCCTGAAACAAAGTATAGGTTTTCATTATGTGAATGATTTTAAAATCTTAGCTCAAACGGCTGCAAAACCTGTTTGCCCAGCACGGGGATATTGAGTTCTATAAGATAAAGCCATAAACATGTTTGTCTGAGTCTTCTATCAAAAGTTACAGCGATTTATATGAAGTTGTACGAAAACGCTTTATTTCGCCAAGACAATGCGTTTCTCACTGTTACATGCATTTGAATGGGAAACTCGCCTGAAACAAAGTATAGGTTTTCATTATGTGAATAATTTTAAAATCTTAGCTCAAACGGCTGCAAAACCTGTTTGCCCAGCACGGGGATATTGAGTTCTATAAGATAAAGCCATAAACATGTGTTTCTGAGTCTTCTATCAAAAGTTACAGCGATTTATATGAAGTTGTACGAAAATGCTTTCTTTCGCCAAGACAGTGTGTTTCTCACTGTTACATGCATTTGAATGGGAAACTCGCCTGAAACAAAGTATAGGTTTTCATTATGTGAATAATTTTAAAATCTTAGCTCAAACGGCTGCAAAACCTGTTTGCCCAGCACGGGGATATTGAGTTCTATAAGATAAAGCCATAAACATGTTTGTCTGAGTCTTCTATCAAAAGTTACAGCGATTTATATGAAGTTGTACAAAAATGCTTTCTTTCGCCAAGACAATGCGTTTCTCACTGTTACATGCATTTGAATGGGAAACTCGCCTGAAACAAAGTATAGGTTTTCATTATGTGAATAATTTTAAAATCTTAGCTCAAACGGCTGCAAAACCTGTTTGCCCAGCACGGGGATATTGAGTTCTATAAGATAAAGCCATAAACATGTGTTTCTGAGTCTTCTATCAAAAGTTACAGCGATTTATATGAAGTTGTACGAAAATGCTTTCTTTCGCCAAGACAGTGTGTTTCTCACTGTTACATGCATTTGAATGGGAAACTCGCCTGAAACAAAGTATAGGTTTTCATTATGTGAATAATTTTAAAATCTTAGCTCAAACGGCTGCAAAACCTGTTTGCCCAGCATGGGGATATTGAGTTCTATAAGATAAAGCCATAAACATGTTTGTCTGAGTCTTCTATCAAAAGTTACAGCGATTTATATGAAGTTGTACGAAAATGCTTTCTTTCGCCAAGACAGTGTGTTTCTCACTGTTACATGCATTTGAATGGGAAACTCGCCTGAAACAAAGTATAGGTTTTCATTATGTGAATAATTTTAAAATCTTAGCTCAAACGGCTGCAAAACCTGTTTGCCCAGCACGGGGATATTGAGTTCTATCAGATAAAGCCATAAACATGTGTTTCTGAGTCTTCTATCAAAAGTTACAGCGATTTATATGAAGTTGTACGAAAACGCTTTATTTCGCCAAGACAATGCGTTTCTCACTGTTACATGCATTTGAATGGGAAACTCGCCTGAAACAAAGTATAGGTTTTCATTATGTGAATAATTTTAAAATCTTAGCTCAAACGGCTGCAAAACCTGTTTGCCCAGCACGGGGATATTGAGTTCTATAAGATAAAGCCATAAACATGTTTGTCTGAGTCTTCTATCAAAAGTTACAGCGATTTATATGAAGTTGTACGAAAACGCTTTATTTCGCCAAGACAATGCGTTTCTCACTGTTACATGCATTTGAATGGGAAACTCGCCTGAAACAAAGTATAGGTTTTCATTATGTGAATAATTTTAAAATCTTAGCTCAAACGGCTGCAAAACCTGTTTGCCCAGCACGGGGATATTGAGTTCTATAAGATAAAGCCATAAACATGTGTTTCTGAGTCTTCTATCAAAAGTTACAGCGATTTATATGAAGTTGTACAAAAATGCTTTCTTTCGCCAAGACAGTGTGTTTCTCACTGTTACATGCATTTGAATGGGAAACTCGCCTGAAACAAAGTATAGGTTTTCATTATGTGAATAATTTTAAAATCTTAGCTCAAACGGCTGCAAAACCTGTTTGCCCAGCACGGGGATATTGAGTTCTATCAGATAAAGCCATAAACATGTGTTTCTGAGTCTTCTATCAAAAGTTATAGCGATTTATATGAAGTTGTACGAAAACGCTTTATTTCGCCAAGACAATGCGTTTCTCACTGTTACATGCATTTGAATGGGAAACTCGCCTGAAACAAAGTATAGGTTTTCATTATGTGAATAATTTTAAAATCTTAGCTCAAACGGCTGCAAAACCTGTTTGCCCAGCACGGGGATATTGAGTTCTATAAGATAAAGCCATAAACATGTGTTTCTGAGTCTTCTATCAAAAGTTACAGCGATTTATATGAAGTTGTACAAAAATGCTTTCTTTCGCCAAGACAGTGTGTTTCTCACTGTTACATGCATTTGAATGGGAAACTCGCCTGAAACAAAGTATAGGTTTTCATTATGTGAATAATTTTAAAATCTTAGCTCAAACGGCTGCAAAACCTGTTTGCCCAGCACGGGGATATTGAGTTCTATCAGATAAAGCCATAAACATGTGTTTCTGAGTCTTCTATCAAAAGTTATAGCGATTTATATGAAGTTGTACGAAAACGCTTTATTTCGCCAAGACAATGCGTTTCTCACTGTTACATGCATTTGAATGGGAAACTCGCCTGAAACAAAGTATAGGTTTTCATTATGTGAATAATTTTAAAATCTTAGCTCAAACAGCTGCAAAACCTGTTTGCCCAGCACGGGGATATTGAGTTCTATAAGATAAAGCCATAAACATGTTTGTCTGAGTCTTCTATCAAAAGTTACAGCGATTTATATGAAGTTGTACGAAAACGCTTTATTTCGCCAAGACAATGCGTTTCTCACTGTTACATGCATTTGAATGGGAAACTTGCCTGAAACAAAGTATAGGTTTTCATTATGTGAATAATTTTAAAATCTTAGCTCAAACGGCTGCAAAACCTGTTTGCCCAGCACGGGGATATTGAGTTCTATAAGATAAAGCCATAAACATGTGTTTCTGAGTCTTCTATCAAAAGTTACAGCGATTTATATGAAGTTGTACAAAAATGCTTTCTTTCGCCAAGACAGTGTGTTTCTCACTGTTACATGCATTTGAATGGGAAACTCGCCTGAAACAAAGTATAGGTTTTCATTATGTGAATAATTTTAAAATCTTAGCTCAAACGGCTGCAAAACCTGTTTGCCCAGCACGGGGATATTGAGTTCTATAAGATAAAGCCATAAACATGTGTTTCTGAGTCTTCTATCAAAAGTTACAGCGATTTATATGAAGTTGTACGAAAACGCTTTATTTCGCCAAGACAATGCGTTTCTCACTGTTACATGCATTTGAATGGGAAACTCGCCTGAAACAAAGTATAGGTTTTCATTATGTGAATAATTTTAAAATCTTAGCTCAAACGGCTGCAAAACCTGTTTGCCCAGCACGGGGATATTGAGTTCTATAAGATAAAGCCATAAACATGTTTGTCTGAGTCTTCTATCAAAAGTTACAGCGATTTATATGAAGTTGTACAAAAATGCTTTCTTTCGCCAAGACAATGCGTTTCTCACTGTTACATGCATTTGAATGGGAAACTCGCCTGAAACAAAGTATAGGTTTTCATTATGTGAATAATTTTAAAATCTTAGCTCAAACGGCTGCAAAACCTGTTTGCCCAGCACGGGGATATTGAGTTCTATAAGATAAAGCCATAAACATGTGTTTCTGAGTCTTCTATCAAAAGTTACAGCGATTTATATGAAGTTGTACGAAAACGCTTTATTTCGCCAAGACAATGCGTTTCTCACTGTTACATGCATTTGAATGGGAAACTCGCCTGAAACAAAGTATAGGTTTTCATTATGTGAATAATTTTAAAATCTTAGCTCAAACGGCTGCAAAACCTGTTTGCCCAGCACGGGGATATTGAGTTCTATAAGATAAAGCCATAAACATGTTTGTCTGAGTCTTCTATCAAAAGTTACAGCGATTTATATGAAGTTGTACAAAAATGCTTTCTTTCGCCAAGACAGTGTGTTTCTCACTGTTACATGCATTTGAATGGGAAACTCGCCTGAAACAAAGTATAGGTTTTCATTATGTGAATAATTTTAAAATCTTAGCTCAAACGGCTGCAAAACCTGTTTGCCCAGCACGGGGATATTGAGTTCTATCAGATAAAGCCATAAACATGTGTTTCTGAGTCTTCTATCAAAAGTTATAGCGATTTATATGAAGTTGTACGAAAACGCTTTATTTCGCCAAGACAATGCGTTTCTCACTGTTACATGCATTTGAATGGGAAACTCGCCTGAAACAAAGTATAGGTTTTCATTATGTGAATAATTTTAAAATCTTAGCTCAAACGGCTGCAAAACCTGTTTGCCCAGCACGGGGATATTGAGTTCTATAAGATAAAGCCATAAACATGTGTTTCTGAGTCTTCTATCAAAAGTTACAGCGATTTATATGAAGTTGTACAAAAATGCTTTCTTTCGCCAAGACAGTGTGTTTCTCACTGTTACATGCATTTGAATGGGAAACTCGCCTGAAACAAAGTATAGGTTTTCATTATGTGAATAATTTTAAAATCTTAGCTCAAACGGCTGCAAAACCTGTTTGCCCAGCACGGGGATATTGAGTTCTATAAGATAAAGCCATAAACATGTGTTTCTGAGTCTTCTATCAAAAGTTACAGCGATTTATATGAAGTTGTACGAAAACGCTTTCTTTCGCCAAGACAATGCGTTTCTCACTGTTACATGCATTTGAATGGGAAACTCGCCTGAAACAAAGTATAGGTTTTCATTATGTGAATAATTTTAAAATCTTAGCTCAAACGGCTGCAAAACCTGTTTGCCCAGCACGGGGATATTGAGTTCTATAAGATAAAGCCATAAACATGTGTTTCTGAGTCTTCTATCAAAAGTTACAGCGATTTATATGAAGTTGTACGAAAACGCTTTATTTCGCCAAGACAATGCGTTTCTCACTGTTACATGCATTTGAATGGGAAACTCGCCTGAAACAAAGTATAGGTTTTCATTATGTGAATAATTTTAAAATCTTAGCTCAAACGGCTGCAAAACCTGTTTGCCCAGCACGGGGATATTGAGTTCTATAAGATAAAGCCATAAACATGTTTGTCTGAGTCTTCTATCAAAAGTTACAGCGATTTATATGAAGTTGTACAAAAATGCTTTCTTTCGCCAAGACAGTGTGTTTCTCACTGTTACATGCATTTGAATGGGAAACTCGCCTGAAACAAAGTATAGGTTTTCATTATGTGAATAATTTTAAAATCTTAGCTCAAACGGCTGCAAAACCTGTTTGCCCAGCACGGGGATATTGAGTTCTATCAGATAAAGCCATAAACATGTGTTTCTGAGTCTTCTATCAAAAGTTATAGCGATTTATATGAAGTTGTACGAAAACGCTTTATTTCGCCAAGACAATGCGTTTCTCACTGTTACATGCATTTGAATGGGAAACTCGCCTGAAACAAAGTATAGGTTTTCATTATGTGAATAATTTTAAAATCTTAGCTCAAACGGCTGCAAAACCTGTTTGCCCAGCACGGGGATATTGAGTTCTATAAGATAAAGCCATAAACATGTGTTTCTGAGTCTTCTATCAAAAGTTACAGCGATTTATATGAAGTTGTACAAAAATGCTTTCTTTCGCCAAGACAGTGTGTTTCTCACTGTTACATGCATTTGAATGGGAAACTCGCCTGAAACAAAGTATAGGTTTTCATTATGTGAATAATTTTAAAATCTTAGCTCAAACGGCTGCAAAACCTGTTTGCCCAGCACGGGGATATTGAGTTCTATAAGATAAAGCCATAAACATGTGTTTCTGAGTCTTCTATCAAAAGTTACAGCGATTTATATGAAGTTGTACGAAAACGCTTTCTTTCGCCAAGACAATGCGTTTCTCACTGTTACATGCATTTGAATGGGAAACTCGCCTGAAACAAAGTATAGGTTTTCATTATGTGAATAATTTTAAAATCTTAGCTCAAACGGCTGCAAAACCTGTTTGCCCAGCACGGGGATATTGAGTTCTATAAGATAAAGCCATAAACATGTTTGTCTGAGTCTTCTATCAAAAGTTACAGCGATTTATATGAAGTTGTACAAAAATGCTTTCTTTCGCCAAGACAGTGTGTTTCTCACTGTTACATGCATTTGAATGGGAAACTTGCCTGAAACAAAGTATAGGTTTTCATTATGTGAATAATTTTAAAATCTTAGCTCAAACGGCTGCAAAACCTGTTTGCCCAGCACGGGGATATTGAGTTCTATAAGATAAAGCCATAAACATGTTTGTCTGAGTCTTCTATCAAAAGTTACAGCGATTTATATGAAGTTGTTCAAAAGCGCTTTATTTCGCCAAGACAATGCGTTTCTCACTGTTACATGCATTTGAATGGGAAACTCGCCTGAAACAAAGTATAGGTTTTCATTATGTGAATAATTTTAAAATCTTAGCTCAAACGGCTGCAAAACCTGTTTGCCCAGCACGGGGATATTGAGTTCTATAAGATAAAGCCATAAACATGTTTGTCTGAGTCTTCTATCAAAAGTTACAGCGATTTATATGAAGTTGTACAAAAATGCTTTCTTTCGCCAAGACAGTGTGTTTCTCACTGTTACATGCATTTGAATGGGAAACTCGCCCGAGACAAAGTATAGGTTTTCATTATGTGAATAATTTTAAAATCTTAGCTCAAACGGCTGCAAAACCTGTTTGCCCAGCACGGGGATATTGAGTTCTATAAGATAAAGCCATAAACATGTTTGTCTGAGTCTTCTATCAAAAGTTACAGCGATTTATATGAAGTTGTACAAAAATGCTTTCTTTCGCCAAGACAGTGTGTTTCTCACTGTTACATGCATTTGAATGGGAAACTCGCCCGAGACAAAGTATAGGTTTTCATTATGTGAATAATTTTAAAATCTTAGCTCAAACGGCTGCAAAACCTGTTTGCCCAGCACGGGGATATTGAGTTCTATAAGATAAAGCCATAAACATGTTTGTCTGAGTCTTCTATCAAAAGTTACAGCGATTTATATGAAGTTGTACGAAAACGCTTTATTTCGCCAAGACAATGCATTTCTCACTGTTACATGCATTTGAATGGGAAACTCGCCTGAAACAAAGAATAGGTTTTCATTATGTGAATAATTTTAAAATCTTAGCTCAAACGGCTGCAAAACCTGTTTGCCCAGCACGGGGATATTGAGTTCTATAAGATAAAGCCATAAACATGTTTGTCTGAGTCTTCTATCAAAAGTTACAGCGATTTATATGAAGTTGTACAAAAATGCTTTCTTTCGCCAAGACAGTGTGTTTCTCACTGTTACATGCATTTGAATGGGAAACTCGCCTGAAACAAAGTATAGGTTTTCATTATGTGAATAATTTTAAAATCTTAGCTCAAACGGCTGCAAAACCTGTTTGCCCAGCACGGGGATATTGAGTTCTATCAGATAAAGCCATAAACATGTGTTTCTGAGTCTTCTATCAAAAGTTATAGCGATTTATATGAAGTTGTACGAAAACGCTTTATTTCGCCAAGACAATGCGTTTCTCACTGTTACATGCATTTGAATGGGAAACTCGCCTGAAACAAAGTATAGGTTTTCATTATGTGAATAATTTTAAAATCTTAGCTCAAACGGCTGCAAAACCTGTTTGCCCAGCACGGGGATATTGAGTTCTATAAGATAAAGCCATAAACATGTGTTTCTGAGTCTTCTATCAAAAGTTACAGCGATTTATATGAAGTTGTACAAAAATGCTTTCTTTCGCCAAGACAGTGTGTTTCTCACTGTTACATGCATTTGAATGGGAAACTCGCCTGAAACAAAGTATAGGTTTTCATTATGTGAATAATTTTAAAATCTTAGCTCAAACGGCTGCAAAACCTGTTTGCCCAGCACGGGGATATTGAGTTCTATCAGATAAAGCCATAAACATGTGTTTCTGAGTCTTCTATCAAAAGTTATAGCGATTTATATGAAGTTGTACGAAAACGCTTTATTTCGCCAAGACAATGCGTTTCTCACTGTTACATGCATTTGAATGGGAAACTCGCCTGAAACAAAGTATAGGTTTTCATTATGTGAATAATTTTAAAATCTTAGCTCAAACGGCTGCAAAACCTGTTTGCCCAGCACGGGGATATTGAGTTCTATAAGATAAAGCCATAAACATGTGTTTCTGAGTCTTCTATCAAAAGTTACAGCGATTTATATGAAGTTGTACAAAAATGCTTTCTTTCGCCAAGACAGTGTGTTTCTCACTGTTACATGCATTTGAATGGGAAACTCGCCTGAAACAAAGTATAGGTTTTCATTATGTGAATAATTTTAAAATCTTAGCTCAAACGGCTGCAAAACCTGTTTGCCCAGCACGGGGATATTGAGTTCTATCAGATAAAGCCATAAACATGTGTTTCTGAGTCTTCTATCAAAAGTTATAGCGATTTATATGAAGTTGTACGAAAACGCTTTATTTCGCCAAGACAATGCGTTTCTCACTGTTACATGCATTTGAATGGGAAACTCGCCTGAAACAAAGTATAGGTTTTCATTATGTGAATAATTTTAAAATCTTAGCTCAAACGGCTGCAAAACCTGTTTGCCCAGCACGGGGATATTGAGTTCTATAAGATAAAGCCATAAACATGTTTGTCTGAGTCTTCTATCAAAAGTTACAGCGATTTATATGAAGTTGTACGAAAACGCTTTATTTCGCCAAGACAATGCGTTTCTCACTGTTACATGCATTTGAATGGGAAACTTGCCTGAAACAAAGTATAGGTTTTCATTATGTGAATAATTTTAAAATCTTAGCTCAAACGGCTGCAAAACCTGTTTGCCCAGCACGGGGATATTGAGTTCTATAAGATAAAGCCATAAACATGTGTTTCTGAGTCTTCTATCAAAAGTTACAGCGATTTATATGAAGTTGTACAAAAATGCTTTCTTTCGCCAAGACAGTGTGTTTCTCACTGTTACATGCATTTGAATGGGAAACTCGCCTGAAACAAAGTATAGGTTTTCATTATGTGAATAATTTTAAAATCTTAGCTCAAACGGCTGCAAAACCTGTTTGCCCAGCACGGGGATATTGAGTTCTATAAGATAAAGCCATAAACATGTGTTTCTGAGTCTTCTATCAAAAGTTACAGCGATTTATATGAAGTTGTACGAAAACGCTTTATTTCGCCAAGACAATGCGTTTCTCACTGTTACATGCATTTGAATGGGAAACTCGCCTGAAACAAAGTATAGGTTTTCATTATGTGAATAATTTTAAAATCTTAGCTCAAACGGCTGCAAAACCTGTTTGCCCAGCACGGGGATATTGAGTTCTATAAGATAAAGCCATAAACATGTTTGTCTGAGTCTTCTATCAAAAGTTACAGCGATTTATATGAAGTTGTACAAAAATGCTTTCTTTCGCCAAGACAATGCGTTTCTCACTGTTACATGCATTTGAATGGGAAACTCGCCTGAAACAAAGTATAGGTTTTCATTATGTGAATAATTTTAAAATCTTAGCTCAAACGGCTGCAAAACCTGTTTGCCCAGCACGGGGATATTGAGTTCTATAAGATAAAGCCATAAACATGTGTTTCTGAGTCTTCTATCAAAAGTTACAGCGATTTATATGAAGTTGTACGAAAACGCTTTATTTCGCCAAGACAATGCGTTTCTCACTGTTACATGCATTTGAATGGGAAACTCGCCTGAAACAAAGTATAGGTTTTCATTATGTGAATAATTTTAAAATCTTAGCTCAAACGGCTGCAAAACCTGTTTGCCCAGCACGGGGATATTGAGTTCTATAAGATAAAGCCATAAACATGTTTGTCTGAGTCTTCTATCAAAAGTTACAGCGATTTATATGAAGTTGTACAAAAATGCTTTCTTTCGCCAAGACAGTGTGTTTCTCACTGTTACATGCATTTGAATGGGAAACTCGCCTGAAACAAAGTATAGGTTTTCATTATGTGAATAATTTTAAAATCTTAGCTCAAACGGCTGCAAAACCTGTTTGCCCAGCACGGGGATATTGAGTTCTATCAGATAAAGCCATAAACATGTGTTTCTGAGTCTTCTATCAAAAGTTATAGCGATTTATATGAAGTTGTACGAAAACGCTTTATTTCGCCAAGACAATGCGTTTCTCACTGTTACATGCATTTGAATGGGAAACTCGCCTGAAACAAAGTATAGGTTTTCATTATGTGAATAATTTTAAAATCTTAGCTCAAACGGCTGCAAAACCTGTTTGCCCAGCACGGGGATATTGAGTTCTATAAGATAAAGCCATAAACATGTGTTTCTGAGTCTTCTATCAAAAGTTACAGCGATTTATATGAAGTTGTACGAAAACGCTTTCTTTCGCCAAGACAATGCGTTTCTCACTGTTACATGCATTTGAATGGGAAACTCGCCTGAAACAAAGTATAGGTTTTCATTATGTGAATAATTTTAAAATCTTAGCTCAAACGGCTGCAAAACCTGTTTGCCCAGCACGGGGATATTGAGTTCTATAAGATAAAGCCATAAACATGTTTGTCTGAGTCTTCTATCAAAAGTTACAGCGATTTATATGAAGTTGTACAAAAATGCTTTCTTTCGCCAAGACAGTGTGTTTCTCACTGTTACATGCATTTGAATGGGAAACTCGCCTGAAACAAAGTATAGGTTTTCATTATGTGAATAATTTTAAAATCTTAGCTCAAACGGCTGCAAAACCTGTTTGCCCAGCACGGGGATATTGAGTTCTACAAGATAAAGCCATAAACATGTGTTTCTGAGTCTTCTATCAAAAGTTACAGCGATTTATATGAAGTTGTACGAAAACGCTTTCTTTCGCCAAGACAATGCGTTTCTCACTGTTACATGCATTTGAATGGGAAACTCGCCTGAAACAAAGTATAGGTTTTCATTATGTGAATAATTTTAAAATCTTAGCTCAAACGGCTGCAAAACCTGTTTGCCCAGCACGGGGATATTGAGTTCTATAAGATAAAGCCATAAACATGTTTGTCTGAGTCTTCTATCAAAAGTTACAGCGATTTATATGAAGTTGTTCAAAAGCGCTTTATTTCGCCAAGACAATGCGTTTCTCACTGTTACATGCATTTGAATGGGAAACTCGCCTGAAACAAAGTATAGGTTTTCATTATGTGAATAATTTTAAAATCTTAGCTCAAACGGCTGCAAAACCTGTTTGCCCAGCACGGGGATATTGAGTTCTATAAGATAAAGCCATAAACATGTTTGTCTGAGTCTTCTATCAAAAGTTACAGCGATTTATATGAAGTTGTACAAAAATGCTTTCTTTCGCCAAGACAGTGTGTTTCTCACTGTTACATGCATTTGAATGGGAAACTCGCCCGAGACAAAGTATAGGTTTTCATTATGTGAATAATTTTAAAATCTTAGCTCAAACGGCTGCAAAACCTGTTTGCCCAGCACGGGGATATTGAGTTCTATAAGATAAAGCCATAAACATGTTTGTCTGAGTCTTCTATCAAAAGTTACAGCGATTTATATGAAGTTGTACGAAAACGCTTTATTTCGCCAAGACAATGCGTTTCTCACTGTTACATGCATTTGAATGGGAAACTCGCCTGAAACAAAGTATAGGTTTTCATTATGTGAATAATTTTAAAATCTTAGCTCAAACGGCTGCAAAACCTGTTTGCCCAGCACGGGGATATTGAGTTCTATAAGATAAAGCCATAAACATGTTTGTCTGAGTCTTCTATCAAAAGTTACAGCGATTTATATGAAGTTGTACAAAAATGCTTTCTTTCGCCAAGACAGTGTGTTTCTCACTGTTACATGCATTTGAATGGGAAACTCGCCCGAGACAAAGTATAGGTTTTCATTATGTGAATAATTTTAAAATCTTAGCTCAAACGGCTGCAAAACCTGTTTGCCCAGCACGGGGATATTGAGTTCTATAAGATAAAGCCATAAACATGTGTTTCTGAGTCTTCTATCAAAAGTTATAGCGATTTATATGAAGTTGTACGAAAACGCTTTATTTCGCCAAGACAATGCGTTTCTCACTGTTACATGCATTTGAATGGGAAACTCGCCTGAAACAAAGTATAGGTTTTCATTATGTGAATAATTTTAAAATCTTAGCTCAAACGGCTGCAAAACCTGTTTGCCCAGCACGGGGATATTGAGTTCTATAAGATAAAGCCATAAACATGTGTTTCTGAGTCTTCTATCAAAAGTTACAGCGATTTATATGAAGTTGTACAAAAATGCTTTCTTTCGCCAAGACAGTGTGTTTCTCACTGTTACATGCATTTGAATGGGAAACTCGCCTGAAACAAAGTATAGGTTTTCATTATGTGAATAATTTTAAAATCTTAGCTCAAACGGCTGCAAAACCTGTTTGCCCAGCACGGGGATATTGAGTTCTATAAGATAAAGCCATAAACATGTGTTTCTGAGTCTTCTATCAAAAGTTACAGCGATTTATATGAAGTTGTACAAAAATGCTTTCTTTCGCCAAGACAGTGTGTTTCTCACTGTTACATGCATTTGAATGGGAAACTCGCCTGAAACAAAGTATAGGTTTTCATTATGTGAATAATTTTAAAATCTTAGCTCAAACGGCTGCAAAACCTGTTTGCCCAGCACGGGGATATTGAGTTCTATAAGATAAAGCCATAAACATGTGTTTCTGAGTCTTCTATCAAAAGTTACAGCGATTTATATGAAGTTGTACGAAAACGCTTTATTTCGCCAAGACAATGCGTTTCTCACTGTTACATGCATTTGAATGGGAAACTCGCCTGAAACAAAGTATAGGTTTTCATTATGTGAATAATTTTAAAATCTTAGCTCAAACGGCTGCAAAACCTGTTTGCCCAGCACGGGGATATTGAGTTCTATAAGATAAAGCCATAAACATGTTTGTCTGAGTCTTCTATCAAAAGTTACAGCGATTTATATGAAGTTGTACAAAAATGCTTTCTTTCGCCAAGACAATGCGTTTCTCACTGTTACATGCATTTGAATGGGAAACTCGCCTGAAACAAAGTATAGGTTTTCATTATGTGAATAATTTTAAAATCTTAGCTCAAACGGCTGCAAAACCTGTTTGCCCAGCACGGGGATATTGAGTTCTATAAGATAAAGCCATAAACATGTGTTTCTGAGTCTTCTATCAAAAGTTACAGCGATTTATATGAAGTTGTACAAAAATGCTTTCTTTCGCCAAGACAGTGTGTTTCTCACTGTTACATGCATTTGAATGGGAAACTCGCCTGAAACAAAGTATAGGTTTTCATTATGTGAATAATTTTAAAATCTTAGCTCAAACGGCTGCAAAACCTGTTTGCCCAGCACGGGGATATTGAGTTCTATAAGATAAAGCCATAAACATGTGTTTCTGAGTCTTCTATCAAAAGTTACAGCGATTTATATGAAGTTGTACGAAAACGCTTTCTTTCGCCAAGACAATGCGTTTCTCACTGTTACATGCATTTGAATGGGAAACTCGCCTGAAACAAAGTATAGGTTTTCATTATGTGAATAATTTTAAAATCTTAGCTCAAACGGCTGCAAAACCTGTTTGCCCAGCACGGGGATATTGAGTTCTATAAGATAAAGCCATAAACATGTTTGTCTGAGTCTTCTATCAAAAGTTACAGCGATTTATATGAAGTTGTTCAAAAGCGCTTTATTTCGCCAAGACAATGCGTTTCTCACTGTTACATGCATTTGAATGGGAAACTCGCCTGAAACAAAGTATAGGTTTTCATTATGTGAATAATTTTAAAATCTTAGCTCAAACGGCTGCAAAACCTGTTTGCCCAGCACGGGGATATTGAGTTCTATAAGATAAAGCCATAAACATGTTTGTCTGAGTCTTCTATCAAAAGTTACAGCGATTTATATGAAGTTGTACAAAAATGCTTTCTTTCGCCAAGACAGTGTGTTTCTCACTGTTACATGCATTTGAATGGGAAACTCGCCCGAGACAAAGTATAGGTTTTCATTATGTGAATAATTTTAAAATCTTAGCTCAAACGGCTGCAAAACCTGTTTGCCCAGCACGGGGATATTGAGTTCTATCAGATAAAGCCATAAACATGTGTTTCTGAGTCTTCTATCAAAAGTTATAGCGATTTATATGAAGTTGTACGAAAACGCTTTATTTCGCCAAGACAATGCGTTTCTCACTGTTACATGCATTTGAATGGGAAACTCGCCTGAAACAAAGTATAGGTTTTCATTATGTGAATAATTTTAAAATCTTAGCTCAAACGGCTGCAAAACCTGTTTGCCCAGCACGGGGATATTGAGTTCTATAAGATAAAGCCATAAACATGTGTTTCTGAGTCTTCTATCAAAAGTTACAGCGATTTATATGAAGTTGTACGAAAACGCTTTCTTTCGCCAAGACAATGCGTTTCTCACTGTTACATGCATTTGAATGGGAAACTCGCCTGAAACAAAGTATAGGTTTTCATTATGTGAATAATTTTAAAATCTTAGCTCAAACGGCTGCAAAACCTGTTTGCCCAGCACGGGGATATTGAGTTCTATAAGATAAAGCCATAAACATGTTTGTCTGAGTCTTCTATCAAAAGTTACAGCGATTTATATGAAGTTGTACAAAAATGCTTTCTTTCGCCAAGACAGTGTGTTTCTCACTGTTACATGCATTTGAATGGGAAACTCGCCTGAAACAAAGTATAGGTTTTCATTATGTGAATAATTTTAAAATCTTAGCTCAAACGGCTGCAAAACCTGTTTGCCCAGCACGGGGATATTGAGTTCTATAAGATAAAGCCATAAACATGTGTTTCTGAGTCTTCTATCAAAAGTTACAGCGATTTATATGAAGTTGTACGAAAACGCTTTCTTTCGCCAAGACAATGCGTTTCTCACTGTTACATGCATTTGAATGGGAAACTCGCCTGAAACAAAGTATAGGTTTTCATTATGTGAATAATTTTAAAATCTTAGCTCAAACGGCTGCAAAACCTGTTTGCCCAGCACGGGGATATTGAGTTCTATAAGATAAAGCCATAAACATGTTTGTCTGAGTCTTCTATCAAAAGTTACAGCGATTTATATGAAGTTGTTCAAAAGCGCTTTATTTCGCCAAGACAATGCGTTTCTCACTGTTACATGCATTTGAATGGGAAACTCGCCTGAAACAAAGTATAGGTTTTCATTATGTGAATAATTTTAAAATCTTAGCTCAAACGGCTGCAAAACCTGTTTGCCCAGCACGGGGATATTGAGTTCTATAAGATAAAGCCATAAACATGTTTGTCTGAGTCTTCTATCAAAAGTTACAGCGATTTATATGAAGTTGTACAAAAATGCTTTCTTTCGCCAAGACAGTGTGTTTCTCACTGTTACATGCATTTGAATGGGAAACTCGCCCGAGACAAAGTATAGGTTTTCATTATGTGAATAATTTTAAAATCTTAGCTCAAACGGCTGCAAAACCTGTTTGCCCAGCACGGGGATATTGAGTTCTATAAGATAAAGCCATAAACATGTTTGTCTGAGTCTTCTATCAAAAGTTACAGCGATTTATATGAAGTTGTACGAAAACGCTTTATTTCGCCAAGACAATGCGTTTCTCACTGTTACATGCATTTGAATGGGAAACTCGCCTGAAACAAAGTATAGGTTTTCATTATGTGAATAATTTTAAAATCTTAGCTCAAACGGCTGCAAAACCTGTTTGCCCAGCACGGGGATATTGAGTTCTATAAGATAAAGCCATAAACATGTTTGTCTGAGTCTTCTATCAAAAGTTACAGCGATTTATATGAAGTTGTACAAAAATGCTTTCTTTCGCCAAGACAGTGTGTTTCTCACTGTTACATGCATTTGAATGGGAAACTCGCCCGAGACAAAGTATAGGTTTTCATTATGTGAATAATTTTAAAATCTTAGCTCAAACGGCTGCAAAACCTGTTTGCCCAGCACGGGGATATTGAGTTCTATAAGATAAAGCCATAAACATGTTTGTCTGAGTCTTCTATCAAAAGTTACAGCGATTTATATGAAGTTGTACGAAAACGCTTTATTTCGCCAAGACAATGCATTTCTCACTGTTACATGCATTTGAATGGGAAACTCGCCTGAAACAAAGAATAGGTTTTCATTATGTGAATAATTTTAAAATCTTAGCTCAAACGGCTGCAAAACCTGTTTGCCCAGCACGGGGATATTGAGTTCTATAAGATAAAGCCATAAACATGTTTGTCTGAGTCTTCTATCAAAAGTTACAGCGATTTATATGAAGTTGTACAAAAATGCTTTCTTTCGCCAAGACAGTGTGTTTCTCACTGTTACATGCATTTGAATGGGAAACTCGCCTGAAACAAAGTATAGGTTTTCATTATGTGAATAATTTTAAAATCTTAGCTCAAACGGCTGCAAAACCTGTTTGCCCAGCACGGGGATATTGAGTTCTATCAGATAAAGCCATAAACATGTGTTTCTGAGTCTTCTATCAAAAGTTATAGCGATTTATATGAAGTTGTACGAAAACGCTTTATTTCGCCAAGACAATGCGTTTCTCACTGTTACATGCATTTGAATGGGAAACTCGCCTGAAACAAAGTATAGGTTTTCATTATGTGAATAATTTTAAAATCTTAGCTCAAACGGCTGCAAAACCTGTTTGCCCAGCACGGGGATATTGAGTTCTATAAGATAAAGCCATAAACATGTGTTTCTGAGTCTTCTATCAAAAGTTACAGCGATTTATATGAAGTTGTACAAAAATGCTTTCTTTCGCCAAGACAGTGTGTTTCTCACTGTTACATGCATTTGAATGGGAAACTCGCCTGAAACAAAGTATAGGTTTTCATTATGTGAATAATTTTAAAATCTTAGCTCAAACGGCTGCAAAACCTGTTTGCCCAGCACGGGGATATTGAGTTCTATAAGATAAAGCCATAAACATGTGTTTCTGAGTCTTCTATCAAAAGTTACAGCGATTTATATGAAGTTGTACAAAAATGCTTTCTTTCGCCAAGACAGTGTGTTTCTCACTGTTACATGCATTTGAATGGGAAACTCGCCTGAAACAAAGTATAGGTTTTCATTATGTGAATAATTTTAAAATCTTAGCTCAAACGGCTGCAAAACCTGTTTGCCCAGCACGGGGATATTGAGTTCTATAAGATAAAGCCATAAACATGTGTTTCTGAGTCTTCTATCAAAAGTTACAGCGATTTATATGAAGTTGTACGAAAACGCTTTATTTCGCCAAGACAATGCGTTTCTCACTGTTACATGCATTTGAATGGGAAACTCGCCTGAAACAAAGTATAGGTTTTCATTATGTGAATAATTTTAAAATCTTAGCTCAAACGGCTGCAAAACCTGTTTGCCCAGCACGGGGATATTGAGTTCTATAAGATAAAGCCATAAACATGTTTGTCTGAGTCTTCTATCAAAAGTTACAGCGATTTATATGAAGTTGTACAAAAATGCTTTCTTTCGCCAAGACAATGCGTTTCTCACTGTTACATGCATTTGAATGGGAAACTCGCCTGAAACAAAGTATAGGTTTTCATTATGTGAATAATTTTAAAATCTTAGCTCAAACGGCTGCAAAACCTGTTTGCCCAGCACGGGGATATTGAGTTCTATAAGATAAAGCCATAAACATGTTTGTCTGAGTCTTCTATCAAAAGTTACAGCGATTTATATGAAGTTGTACAAAAATGCTTTCTTTCGCCAAGACAGTGTGTTTCTCACTGTTACATGCATTTGAATGGGAAACTCGCCTGAAACAAAGTATAGGTTTTCATTATGTGAATAATTTTAAAATCTTAGCTCAAACGGCTGCAAAACCTGTTTGCCCAGCACGGGGATATTGAGTTCTATCAGATAAAGCCATAAACATGTGTTTCTGAGTCTTCTATCAAAAGTTATAGCGATTTATATGAAGTTGTACGAAAACGCTTTATTTCGCCAAGACAATGCGTTTCTCACTGTTACATGCATTTGAATGGGAAACTCGCCTGAAACAAAGTATAGGTTTTCATTATGTGAATAATTTTAAAATCTTAGCTCAAACGGCTGCAAAACCTGTTTGCCCAGCACGGGGATATTGAGTTCTATAAGATAAAGCCATAAACATGTGTTTCTGAGTCTTCTATCAAAAGTTACAGCGATTTATATGAAGTTGTACAAAAATGCTTTCTTTCGCCAAGACAGTGTGTTTCTCACTGTTACATGCATTTGAATGGGAAACTCGCCTGAAACAAAGTATAGGTTTTCATTATGTGAATAATTTTAAAATCTTAGCTCAAACGGCTGCAAAACCTGTTTGCCCAGCACGGGGATATTTAGTTCTATAAGATAAAGCCATAAACATGTGTTTCTGAGTCTTCTATCAAAAGTTACAGCGATTTATATGAAGTTGTACGAAAACGCTTTCTTTCGCCAAGACAATGCGTTTCTCACTGTTACATGCATTTGAATGGGAAACTCGCCTGAAACAAAGTATAGGTTTTCATTATGTGAATAATTTTAAAATCTTAGCTCAAACGGCTGCAAAACCTGTTTGCCCAGCACGGGGATATTGAGTTCTATAAGATAAAGCCATAAACATGTTTGTCTGAGTCTTCTATCAAAAGTTACAGCGATTTATATGAAGTTGTACAAAAATGCTTTCTTTCGCCAAGACAGTGTGTTTCTCACTGTTACATGCATTTGAATGGGAAACTCGCCTGAAACAAAGTATAGGTTTTCATTATGTGAATAATTTTAAAATCTTAGCTCAAACGGCTGCAAAACCTGTTTGCCCAGCACGGGGATATTGAGTTCTATAAGATAAAGCCATAAACATGTGTTTCTGAGTCTTCTATCAAAAGTTACAGCGATTTATATGAAGTTGTACGAAAACGCTTTCTTTCGCCAAGACAATGCGTTTCTCACTGTTACATGCATTTGAATGGGAAACTCGCCTGAAACAAAGTATAGGTTTTCATTATGTGAATAATTTTAAAATCTTAGCTCAAACGGCTGCAAAACCTGTTTGCCCAGCACGGGGATATTGAGTTCTATAAGATAAAGCCATAAACATGTTTGTCTGAGTCTTCTATCAAAAGTTACAGCGATTTATATGAAGTTGTTCAAAAGCGCTTTATTTCGCCAAGACAATGCGTTTCTCACTGTTACATGCATTTGAATGGGAAACTCGCCTGAAACAAAGTATAGGTTTTCATTATGTGAATAATTTTAAAATCTTAGCTCAAACGGCTGCAAAACCTGTTTGCCCAGCACGGGGATATTGAGTTCTATAAGATAAAGCCATAAGCATGTTTGTCTGAGTCTTCTATCAAAAGTTACAGCGATTTATATGAAGTTGTACAAAAATGCTTTCTTTCGCCAAGACAGTGTGTTTCTCACTGTTACATGCATTTGAATGGGAAACTCGCCCGAGACAAAGTATAGGTTTTCATTATGTGAATAATTTTAAAATCTTAGCTCAAACGGCTGCAAAACCTGTTTGCCCAGCACGGGGATATTGAGTTCTATAAGATAAAGCCATAAACATGTTTGTCTGAGTCTTCTATCAAAAGTTACAGCGATTTATATGAAGTTGTACGAAAACGCTTTATTTCGCCAAGACAATGCGTTTCTCACTGTTACATGCATTTGAATGGGAAACTCGCCTGAAACAAAGTATAGGTTTTCATTATGTGAATAATTTTAAAATCTTAGCTCAAACGGCTGCAAAACCTGTTTGCCCAGCACGGGGATATTGAGTTCTATAAGATAAAGCCATAAACATGTTTGTCTGAGTCTTCTATCAAAAGTTACAGCGATTTATATGAAGTTGTACAAAAATGCTTTCTTTCGCCAAGACAGTGTGTTTCTCACTGTTACATGCATTTGAATGGGAAACTCGCCCGAGACAAAGTATAGGTTTTCATTATGTGAATAATTTTAAAATCTTAGCTCAAACGGCTGCAAAACCTGTTTGCCCAGCACGGGGATATTGAGTTCTATAAGATAAAGCCATAAACATGTTTGTCTGAGTCTTCTATCAAAAGTTACAGCGATTTATATGAAGTTGTACGAAAACGCTTTATTTCGCCAAGACAATGCATTTCTCACTGTTACATGCATTTGAATGGGAAACTCGCCTGAAACAAAGAATAGGTTTTCATTATGTGAATAATGTTAAAATCTTAGCTCAAACGGCTGCAAAACCTGTTTGCCCAGCACGGGGATATTGAGTTCTATAAGATAAAGCCATAAACATGTTTGTCTGAGTCTTCTATCAAAAGTTACAGCGATTTATATGAAGTTGTACAAAAATGCTTTCTTTCGCCAAGACAGTGTGTTTCTCACTGTTACATGCATTTGAATGGGAAACTCGCCTGAAACAAAGTATAGGTTTTCATTATGTGAATAATTTTAAAATCTTAGCTCAAACGGCTGCAAAACCTGTTTGCCCAGCACGGGGATATTGAGTTCTATCAGATAAAGCCATAAACATGTGTTTCTGAGTCTTCTATCAAAAGTTATAGCGATTTATATGAAGTTGTACGAAAACGCTTTATTTCGCCAAGACAATGCGTTTCTCACTGTTACATGCATTTGAATGGGAAACTCGCCTGAAACAAAGTATAGGTTTTCATTATGTGAATAATTTTAAAATCTTAGCTCAAACGGCTGCAAAACCTGTTTGCCCAGCACGGGGATATTGAGTTCTATAAGATAAAGCCATAAACATGTGTTTCTGAGTCTTCTATCAAAAGTTACAGCGATTTATATGAAGTTGTACGAAAACGCTTTATTTCGCCAAGACAATGCGTTTCTCACTGTTACATGCATTTGAATGGGAAACTCGCCTGAAACAAAGTATAGGTTTTCATTATGTGAATAATTTTAAAATCTTAGCTCAAACGGCTGCAAAACCTGTTTGCCCAGCACGGGGATATTGAGTTCTATAAGATAAAGCCATAAACATGTGTTTCTGAGTCTTCTATCAAAAGTTACAGCGATTTATATGAAGTTGTACGAAAACGCTTTATTTCGCCAAGACAATGCGTTTCTCACTGTTACATGCATTTCAATGGGAAACTCGCCTGAAACAAAGTATAGGTTTTCATTATGTGAATAATTTTAAAATCTTAGCTCAAACGGCTGCAAAACCTGTTTGCCCAGCACGGGGATATTGAGTTCTATAAGATAAAGCCATAAACATGTTTGTCTGAGTCTTCTATCAAAAGTTACAGCGATTTATATGAAGTTGTACAAAAATGCTTTCTTTCGCCAAGACAATGCGTTTCTCACTGTTACATGCATTTGAATGGGAAACTCGCCTGAAACAAAGTATAGGTTTTCATTATGTGAATAATTTTAAAATCTTAGCTCAAACGGCTGCAAAACCTGTTTGCCCAGCACGGGGATATTGAGTTCTATAAGATAAAGCCATAAACATGTGTTTCTGAGTCTTCTATCAAAAGTTACAGCGATTTATATGAAGTTGTACGAAAATGCTTTCTTTCGCCAAGACAGTGTGTTTCTCACTGTTACATGCATTTGAATGGGAAACTCGCCTGAAACAAAGTATAGGTTTTCATTATGTGAATAATTTTAAAATCTTAGCTCAAACGGCTGCAAAACCTGTTTGCCCAGCACGGGGATATTGAGTTCTATCGGATAAAGCCATAAACATGTGTTTCTGAGTCTTCTATCAAAAGTTACAGCGATTTATATGAAGTTGTTCAAAAGCGCTTTATTTCGCCAAGACAGTGTGTTTCTCACTGTTACATGCATTTGAATGGGAAACTCGCCTGAAACAAAGTATAGGTTTTCATTATGTGAATAATTTTAAAATCTTAGCTCAAACGGCTGCAAAACCTGTTTGCCCAGCACGGGGATATTGAGTTCTATAAGATAAAGCCATAAACATGTTTGTCTGAGTCTTCTATCAAAAGTTACAGCGATTTATATGAAGTTGTACAAAAATGCTTTCTTTCGCCAAGACAATGCGTTTCTCACTGTTACATGCATTTGAATGGGAAACTCGCCTGAAACAAAGTATAGGTTTTCATTATGTGAATAATTTTAAAATCTTAGCTCAAACGGCTGCAAAACCTGTTTGCCCAGCACGGGGATATTGAGTTCTATAAGATAAAGCCATAAACATGTGTTTCTGAGTCTTCTATCAAAAGTTACAGCGATTTATATGAAGTTGTACGAAAACGCTTTATTTCGCCAAGACAATGCGTTTCTCACTGTTACATGCATTTGAATGGGAAACTCGCCTGAAACAAAGTATAGGTTTTCATTATGTGAATAATTTTAAAATCTTAGCTCAAACGGCTGCAAAACCTGTTTGCCCAGCACGGGGATATTGAGTTCTATAAGATAAAGCCATAAACATGTGTTTCTGAGTCTTCTATCAAAAGTTACAGCGATTTATATGAAGTTGTACGAAAACGCTTTATTTCGCCAAGACAATGCGTTTCTCACTGTTACATGCATTTGAATGGGAAACTCGCCTGAAACAAAGTATAGGTTTTCATTATGTGAATAATTTTAAAATCTTAGCTCAAACGGCTGCAAAACCTGTTTGCCCAGCACGGGGATATTGAGTTCTATAAGATAAAGCCATAAACATGTTTGTCTGAGTCTTCTATCAAAAGTTACAGCGATTTATATGAAGTTGTACAAAAATGCTTTCTTTCGCCAAGACAATGCGTTTCTCACTGTTACATGCATTTGAATGGGAAACTCGCCTGAAACAAAGTATAGGTTTTCATTATGTGAATAATTTTAAAATCTTAGCTCAAACGGCTGCAAAACCTGTTTGCCCAGCACGGGGATATTGAGTTCTATAAGATAAAGCCATAAACATGTTTGTCTGAGTCTTCTATCAAAAGTTACAGCGATTTATATGAAGTTGTACGAAAATGCTTTCTTTCGCCAAGACAGTGTGTTTCTCACTGTTACATGCATTTGAATGGGAAACTCGCCTGAAACAAAGTATAGGTTTTCATTATGTGAATAATTTTAAAATCTTAGCTCAAACGGCTGCAAAACCTGTTTGCCCAGCACGGGGATATTGAGTTCTATCAGATAAAGCCATAAACATGTGTTTCTGAGTCTTCTATCAAAAGTTACAGCGATTTATATGAAGTTGTTCAAAAACGCTTTATTTCGCCAAGACAATGCGTTTCTCACTGTTACATGCATTTGAATGGGAAACTCGCCTGAAACAAAGTATAGGTTTTCATTATGTGAATGATTTTAAAATCTTAGCTCAAACGGCTGCAAAACCTGTTTGCCCAGCACGGGGATATTGAGTTCTATAAGATAAAGCCATAAACATGTTTGTCTGAGTCTTCTATCAAAAGTTACAGCGATTTATATGAAGTTGTACGAAAACGCTTTATTTCGCCAAGACAATGCGTTTCTCACTGTTACATGCATTTGAATGGGAAACTCGCCTGAAACAAAGTATAGGTTTTCATTATGTGAATAATTTTAAAATCTTAGCTCAAACGGCTGCAAAACCTGTTTGCCCAGCACGGGGATATTGAGTTCTATAAGATAAAGCCATAAACATGTGTTTCTGAGTCTTCTATCAAAAGTTACAGCGATTTATATGAAGTTGTACAAAAATGCTTTCTTTCGCCAAGACAGTGTGTTTCTCACTGTTACATGCATTTGAATGGGAAACTCGCCTGAAACAAAGTATAGGTTTTCATTATGTGAATAATTTTAAAATCTTAGCTCAAACGGCTGCAAAACCTGTTTGCCCAGCACGGGGATATTGAGTTCTATCAGATAAAGCCATAAACATGTGTTTCTGAGTCTTCTATCAAAAGTTACAGCGATTTATATGAAGTTGTACGAAAACGCTTTATTTCGCCAAGACAATGCGTTTCTCACTGTTACATGCATTTGAATGGGAAACTCGCCTGAAACAAAGTATAGGTTTTCATTATGTGAATAATTTTAAAATCTTAGCTCAAACGGCTGCAAAACCTGTTTGCCCAGCACGGGGATATTGAGTTCTATAAGATAAAGCCATAAACATGTGTTTCTGAGTCTTCTATCAAAAGTTACAGCGATTTATATGAAGTTGTACAAAAATGCTTTCTTTCGCCAAGACAGTGTGTTTCTCACTGTTACATGCATTTGAATGGGAAACTCGCCTGAAACAAAGTATAGGTTTTCATTATGTGAATAATTTTAAAATCTTAGCTCAAACGGCTGCAAAACCTGTTTGCCCAGCACGGGGATATTGAGTTCTATAAGATAAAGCCATAAACATGTTTGTCTGAGTCTTCTATCAAAAGTTACAGCGATTTATATGAAGTTGTACAAAAATGCTTTCTTTCGCCAAGACAATGCGTTTCTCACTGTTACATGCATTTGAATGGGAAACTCGCCTGAAACAAAGTATAGGTTTTCATTATGTGAATAATTTTAAAATCTTAGCTCAAACGGCTGCAAAACCTGTTTGCCCAGCACGGGGATATTGAGTTCTATAAGATAAAGCCATAAACATGTTTGTCTGAGTCTTCTATCAAAAGTTACAGCGATTTATATGAAGTTGTACGAAAATGCTTTCTTTCGCCAAGACAGTGTGTTTCTCACTGTTACATGCATTTGAATGGGAAACTCGCCTGAAACAAAGTATAGGTTTTCATTATGTGAATAATTTTAAAATCTTAGCTCAAACGGCTGCAAAACCTGTTTGCCCAGCACGGGGATATTGAGTTCTATAAGATAAAGCCATAAACATGTTTGTCTGAGTCTTCTATCAAAAGTTACAGCGATTTATATGAAGTTGTACGAAAATGCTTTCTTTCGCCAAGACAGTGTGTTTCTCACTGTTACATGCATTTGAATGGGAAACTCGCCTGAAACAAAGTATAGGTTTTCATTATGTGAATAATTTTAAAATCTTAGCTCAAACGGCTGCAAAACCTGTTTGCCCAGCACGGGGATATTGAGTTCTATAAGATAAAGCCATAAACATGTTTGTCTGAGTCTTCTATCAAAAGTTACAGCGATTTATATGAAGTTGTACAAAAATGCTTTCTTTCGCCAAGACAATGCGTTTCTCACTGTTACATGCATTTGAATGGGAAACTCGCCTGAAACAAAGTATAGGTTTTCATTATGTGAATAATTTTAAAATCTTAGCTCAAACGGCTGCAAAACCTGTTTGCCCAGCACGGGGATATTGAGTTCTATAAGATAAAGCCATAAACATGTTTGTCTGAGTCTTCTATCAAAAGTTACAGCGATTTATATGAAGTTGTACAAAAATGCTTTCTTTCGCCAAGACAATGCGTTTCTCACTGTTACATGCATTTGAATGGGAAACTCGCCTGAAACAAAGTATAGGTTTTCATTATGTGAATAATTTTAAAATCTTAGCTCAAACGGCTGCAAAACCTGTTTGCCCAGCACGGGGATATTGAGTTCTATAAGATAAAGCCATAAACATGTGTTTCTGAGTCTTCTATCAAAAGTTACAGCGATTTATATGAAGTTGTACAAAAATGCTTTCTTTCGCCAAGACAGTGTGTTTCTCACTGTTACATGCATTTGAATGGGAAACTCGCCTGAAACAAAGTATAGGTTTTCATTATGTGAATAATTTTAAAATCTTAGCTCAAACGGCTGCAAAACCTGTTTGCCCAGCACGGGGATATTGAGTTCTATAAGATAAAGCCATAAACATGTGTTTCTGAGTCTTCTATCAAAAGTTACAGCGATTTATATGAAGTTGTACGAAAACGCTTTATTTCGCCAAGACAATGCGTTTCTCACTGTTACATGCATTTGAATGGGAAACTCGCCTGAAACAAAGTATAGGTTTTCATTATGTGATTAATTTTAAAATCTTAGCTCAAACGGCTGCAAAACCTGTTTGCCCAGCACGGGGATATTGAGTTCTATAAGATAAAGCCATAAACATGTGTTTCTGAGTCTTCTATCAAAAGTTACAGCGATTTATATGAAGTTGTACAAAAATGCTTTCTTTCGCCAAGACAGTGTGTTTCTCACTGTTACATGCATTTGAATGGGAAACTCGCCTGAAACAAAGTATAGGTTTTCATTATGTGAATAATTTTAAAATCTTAGCTCAAACGGCTGCAAAACCTGTTTGCCCAGCACGGGGATATTGAGTTCTATAAGATAAAGCCATAAACATGTGTTTCTGAGTCTTCTATCAAAAGTTACAGCGATTTATATGAAGTTGTACGAAAACGCTTTATTTCGCCAAGACAATGCGTTTCTCACTGTTACATGCATTTGAATGGGAAACTCGCCTGAAACAAAGTATAGGTTTTCATTATGTGAATAATTTTAAAATCTTAGCTCAAACGGCTGCAAAACCTGTTTGCCCAGCACGGGGATATTGAGTTCTATAAGATAAAGCCATAAACATGTTTGTCTGAGTCTTCTATCAAAAGTTACAGCGATTTATATGAAGTTGTACAAAAATGCTTTCTTTCGCCAAGACAATGCGTTTCTCACTGTTACATGCATTTGAATGGGAAACTCGCCTGAAACAAAGTATAGGTTTTCATTATGTGAATAATTTTAAAATCTTAGCTCAAACGGCTGCAAAACCTGTTTGCCCAGCACGGGGATATTGAGTTCTATAAGATAAAGCCATAAACATGTGTTTCTGAGTCTTCTATCAAAAGTTACAGCGATTTATATGAAGTTGTACGAAAATGCTTTCTTTCGCCAAGACAGTGTGTTTCTCACTGTTACATGCATTTGAATGGGAAACTCGCCTGAAACAAAGTATAGGTTTTCATTATGTGAATAATTTTAAAATCTTAGCTCAAACGGCTGCAAAACCTGTTTGCCCAGCACGGGGATATTGAGTTCTATAAGATAAAGCCATAAACATGTTTGTCTGAGTCTTCTATCAAAAGTTACAGCGATTTATATGAAGTTGTTCAAAAGCGCTTTATTTCGCCAAGACAATGCGTTTCTCACTGTTACATGCATTTGAATGGGAAACTCGCCTGAAACAAAGTATAGGTTTTCATTATGTGAATAATTTTAAAATCTTAGCTCAAACGGCTGCAAAACCTGTTTGCCCAGCACGGGGATATTGAGTTCTATAAGATAAAGCCATAAACATGTTTGTCTGAGTCTTCTATCAAAAGTTACAGCGATTTATATGAAGTTGTTCAAAAACGCTTTATTTCGCCAAGACAATGCGTTTCTCACTGTTACATGCATTTGAATGGGAAACTCGCCTGAAACAAAGTATAGGTTTTCATTATGTGAATAATTTTAAAATCTTAGCTCAAACGGCTGCAAAACCTGTTTGCCCAGCACGGGGATATTGAGTTCTATAAGATAAAGCCATAAACATGTTTGTCTGAGTCTTCTATCAAAAGTTACAGCGATTTATATGAAGTTGTTCAAAAGCGCTTTATTTCGCCAAGACAATGCGTTTCTCACTGTTACATGCATTTGAATGGGAAACTCGCCTGAAACAAAGTTTAGGTTTTCATTATGTGAATAATTTTAAAATCTTAGCTCAAACGGCTGCAAAACCTGTTTGCCCAGCACGGGGATATTGAGTTCTATAAGATAAAGCCATAAACATGTGTTTCTGAGTCTTCTATCAAAAGTTACAGCGATTTATATGAAGTTGTACGAAAACGCTTTCTTTCGCCAAGACAATGCGTTTCTCACTGTTACATGCATTTGAATGGGAAACTCGCCTGAAACAAAGTATAGGTTTTCATTATGTGAATAATTTTAAAATCTTAGCTCAAACGGCTGCAAAACCTGTTTGCCCAGCACGGGGATATTGAGTTCTATAAGATAAAGCCATAAACATGTTTGTCTGAGTCTTCTATCAAAAGTTACAGCGATTTATATGAAGTTGTTCAAAAGCGCTTTATTTCGCCAAGACAATGCGTTTCTCACTGTTACATGCATTTGAATGGGAAACTCGCCTGAAACAAAGTATAGGTTTTCATTATGTGAATAATTTTAAAATCTTAGCTCAAACGGCTGCAAAACCTGTTTGCCCAGCACGGGGATATTGAGTTCTATAAGATAAAGCCATAAACATGTTTGTCTGAGTCTTCTATCAAAAGTTACAGCGATTTATATGAAGTTGTACGAAAACGCTTTATTTCGCCAAGACAATGCGTTTCTCACTGTTACATGCATTTGAATGGGAAACTCGCCTGAAACAAAGTATAGGTTTTCATTATGTGAATAATTTTAAAATCTTAGCTCAAACGGCTGCAAAACCTGTTTGCCCAGCACGGGGATATTGAGTTCTATAAGATAAAGCCATAAACATGTGTTTCTGAGTCTTCTATCAAAAGTTACAGCGATTTATATGAAGTTGTACAAAAATGCTTTCTTTCGCCAAGACAGTGTGTTTCTCACTGTTACATGCATTTGAATGGGAAACTCGCCTGAAACAAAGTATAGGTTTTCATTATGTGAATAATTTTAAAATCTTAGCTCAAACGGCTGCAAAACCTGTTTGCCCAGCACGGGGATATTGAGTTCTATAAGATAAAGCCATAAACATGTTTGTCTGAGTCTTCTATCAAAAGTTACAGCGATTTATATGAAGTTGTTCAAAAGCGCTTTATTTCGCCAAGACAATGCGTTTCTCACTGTTACATGCATTTGAATGGGAAACTCGCCTGAAACAAAGTATAGGTTTTCATTATGTGAATAATTTTAAAATCTTAGCTCAAACGGCTGCAAAACCTGTTTGCCCAGCACGGGGATATTGAGTTCTATAAGATAAAGCCATAAACATGTTTGTCTGAGTCTTCTATCAAAAGTTACAGCGATTTATATGAAGTTGTACAAAAATGCTTTCTTTCGCCAAGACAGTGTGTTTCTCACTGTTACATGCATTTGAATGGGAAACTCGCCCGAGACAAAGTATAGGTTTTCATTATGTGAATAATTTTAAAATCTTAGCTCAAACGGCTGCAAAACCTGTTTGCCCAGCACGGGGATATTGAGTTCTATAAGATAAAGCCATAAACATGTTTGTCTGAGTCTTCTATCAAAAGTTACAGCGATTTATATGAAGTTGTTCAAAAACGCTTTATTTCGCCAAGACAATGCGTTTCTCACTGTTACATGCATTTGAATGGGAAACTCGCCTGAAACAAAGTATAGGTTTTCATTATGTGAATGATTTTAAAATCTTAGCTCAAACGGCTGCAAAACCTGTTTGCCCAGCACGGGGATATTGAGTTCTATAAGATAAAGCCATAAACATGTGTTTCTGAGTCTTCTATCAAAAGTTACAGCGATTTATATGAAGTTGTACGAAAATGCTTTCTTTCGCCAAGACAGTGTGTTTCTCACTGTTACATGCATTTGAATGGGAAACTCGCCTGAAACAAAGTATAGGTTTTCATTATGTGAATAATTTTAAAATCTTAGCTCAAACGGCTGCAAAACCTGTTTGCCCAGCACGGGGATATTGAGTTCTATAAGATAAAGCCATAAACATGTTTGTCTGAGTCTTCTATCAAAAGTTACAGCGATTTATATGAAGTTGTTCAAAAGCGCTTTATTTCGCCAAGACAATGCGTTTCTCACTGTTACATGCATTTGAATGGGAAACTCGCCTGAAACAAAGTATAGGTTTTCATTATGTGAATAATTTTAAAATCTTAGCTCAAACGGCTGCAAAACCTGTTTGCCCAGCACGGGGATATTGAGTTCTATAAGATAAAGCCATAAACATGTTTGTCTGAGTCTTCTATCAAAAGTTACAGCGATTTATATGAAGTTGTACGAAAACGCTTTATTTCGCCAAGACAATGCGTTTCTCACTGTTACATGCATTTGAATGGGAAACTCGCCTGAAACAAAGTATAGGTTTTCATTATGTGAATAATTTTAAAATCTTAGCTCAAACGGCTGCAAAACCTGTTTGCCCAGCACGGGGATATTGAGTTCTATAAGATAAAGCCATAAACATGTGTTTCTGAGTCTTCTATCAAAAGTTACAGCGATTTATATGAAGTTGTACGAAAACGCTTTCTTTCGCCAAGACAATGCGTTTCTCACTGTTACATGCATTTGAATGGGAAACTCGCCTGAAACAAAGTATAGGTTTTCATTATGTGAATAATTTTAAAATCTTAGCTCAAACGGCTGCAAAACCTGTTTGCCCAGCACGGGGATATTGAGTTCTATAAGATAAAGCCATAAACATGTTTGTCTGAGTCTTCTATCAAAAGTTACAGCGATTTATATGAAGTTGTTCAAAAGCGCTTTATTTCGCCAAGACAATGCGTTTCTCACTGTTACATGCATTTGAATGGGAAACTCGCCTGAAACAAAGTATAGGTTTTCATTATGTGAATAATTTTAAAATCTTAGCTCAAACGGCTGCAAAACCTGTTTGCCCAGCACGGGGATATTGAGTTCTATAAGATAAAGCCATAAACATGTTTGTCTGAGTCTTCTATCAAAAGTTACAGCGATTTATATGAAGTTGTACAAAAATGCTTTCTTTCGCCAAGACAGTGTGTTTCTCACTGTTACATGCATTTGAATGGGAAACTCGCCCGAGACAAAGTATAGGTTTTCATTATGTGAATAATTTTAAAATCTTAGCTCAAACGGCTGCAAAACCTGTTTGCCCAGCACGGGGATATTGAGTTCTATAAGATAAAGCCATAAACATGTTTGTCTGAGTCTTCTATCAAAAGTTACAGCGATTTATATGAAGTTGTTCAAAAACGCTTTATTTCGCCAAGACAATGCGTTTCTCACTGTTACATGCATTTGAATGGGAAACTCGCCTGAAACAAAGTATAGGTTTTCATTATGTGAATGATTTTAAAATCTTAGCTCAAACGGCTGCAAAACCTGTTTGCCCAGCACGGGGATATTGAGTTCTATAAGATAAAGCCATAAACATGTGTTTCTGAGTCTTCTATCAAAAGTTACAGCGATTTATATGAAGTTGTACGAAAATGCTTTCTTTCGCCAAGACAGTGTGTTTCTCACTGTTACATGCATTTGAATGGGAAACTCGCCTGAAACAAAGTATAGGTTTTCATTATGTGAATAATTTTAAAATCTTAGCTCAAACGGCTGCAAAACCTGTTTGCCCAGCACGGGGATATTGAGTTCTATAAGATAAAGCCATAAACATGTTTGTCTGAGTCTTCTATCAAAAGTTACAGCGATTTATATGAAGTTGTTCAAAAGCGCTTTATTTCGCCAAGACAATGCGTTTCTCACTGTTACATGCATTTGAATGGGAAACTCGCCTGAAACAAAGTATAGGTTTTCATTATGTGAATAATTTTAAAATCTTAGCTCAAACGGCTGCAAAACCTGTTTGCCCAGCACGGGGATATTGAGTTCTATAAGATAAAGCCATAAACATGTTTGTCTGAGTCTTCTATCAAAAGTTACAGCGATTTATATGAAGTTGTACGAAAACGCTTTATTTCGCCAAGACAATGCGTTTCTCACTGTTACATGCATTTGAATGGGAAACTCGCCTGAAACAAAGTATAGGTTTTCATTATGTGAATAATTTTAAAATCTTAGCTCAAACGGCTGCAAAACCTGTTTGCCCAGCACGGGGATATTGAGTTCTATAAGATAAAGCCATAAACATGTGTTTCTGAGTCTTCTATCAAAAGTTACAGCGATTTATATGAAGTTGTACGAAAACGCTTTCTTTCGCCAAGACAATGCGTTTCTCACTGTTACATGCATTTGAATGGGAAACTCGCCTGAAACAAAGTATAGGTTTTCATTATGTGAATAATTTTAAAATCTTAGCTCAAACGGCTGCAAAACCTGTTTGCCCAGCACGGGGATATTGAGTTCTATAAGATAAAGCCATAAACATGTTTGTCTGAGTCTTCTATCAAAAGTTACAGCGATTTATATGAAGTTGTTCAAAAGCGCTTTATTTCGCCAAGACAATGCGTTTCTCACTGTTACATGCATTTGAATGGGAAACTCGCCTGAAACAAAGTATAGGTTTTCATTATGTGAATAATTTTAAAATCTTAGCTCAAACGGCTGCAAAACCTGTTTGCCCAGCACGGGGATATTGAGTTCTATAAGATAAAGCCATAAACATGTTTGTCTGAGTCTTCTATCAAAAGTTACAGCGATTTATATGAAGTTGTACAAAAATGCTTTCTTTCGCCAAGACAGTGTGTTTCTCACTGTTACATGCATTTGAATGGGAAACTCGCCCGAGACAAAGTATAGGTTTTCATTATGTGAATAATTTTAAAATCTTAGCTCAAACGGCTGCAAAACCTGTTTGCCCAGCACGGGGATATTGAGTTCTATAAGATAAAGCCATAAACATGTTTGTCTGAGTCTTCTATCAAAAGTTACAGCGATTTATATGAAGTTGTACGAAAACGCTTTATTTCGCCAAGACAATGCGTTTCTCACTGTTACATGCATTTGAATGGGAAACTCGCCTGAAACAAAGTATAGGTTTTCATTATGTGAATAATTTTAAAATCTTAGCTCAAACGGCTGCAAAACCTGTTTGCCCAGCACGGGGATATTGAGTTCTATAAGATAAAGCCATAAACATGTTTGTCTGAGTCTTCTATCAAAAGTTACAGCGATTTATATGAAGTTGTACAAAAATGCTTTCTTTCGCCAAGACAGTGTGTTTCTCACTGTTACATGCATTTGAATGGGAAACTCGCCCGAGACAAAGTATAGGTTTTCATTATGTGAATAATTTTAAAATCTTAGCTCAAACGGCTGCAAAACCTGTTTGCCCAGCACGGGGATATTGAGTTCTATAAGATAAAGCCATAAACATGTTTGTCTGAGTCTTCTATCAAAAGTTACAGCGATTTATATGAAGTTGTACGAAAACGCTTTATTTCGCCAAGACAATGCATTTCTCACTGTTACATGCATTTGAATGGGAAACTCGCCTGAAACAAAGTATAGGTTTTCATTATGTGAATAATTTTAAAATCTTAGCTCAAACGGCTGCAAAACCTGTTTGCCCAGCACGGGGATATTGAGTTCTATAAGATAAAGCCATAAACATGTTTGTCTGAGTCTTCTATCAAAAGTTACAGCGATTTATATGAAGTTGTACAAAAATGCTTTCTTTCGCCAAGACAATGCGTTTCTCACTGTTACATGCATTTGAATGGGAAACTCGCCTGAAACAAAGTATAGGTTTTCATTATGTGAATAATTTTAAAATCTTAGCTCAAACGGCTGCAAAACCTGTTTGCCCAGCACGGGGATATTGAGTTCTATAAGATAAAGCCATAAACATGTGTTTCTGAGTCTTCTATCAAAAGTTACAGCGATTTATATGAAGTTGTACAAAAATGCTTTCTTTCGCCAAGACAATGCGTTTCTCACTGTTACATGCATTTGAATGGGAAACTCGCCTGAAACAAAGTATAGGTTTTCATTATGTGAATAATTTTAAAATCTTAGCTCAAACGGCTGCAAAACCTGTTTGCCCAGCACGGGGATATTGAGTTCTATAAGATAAAGCCATAAACATGTGTTTCTGAGTCTTCTATCAAAAGTTACAGCGATTTATATGAAGTTGTACAAAAACGCTTTATTTCGCCAAGACAATGCGTTTCTCACTGTTACATGCATTTGAATGGGAAACTCGCCTGAAACAAAGTATAGGTTTTCATTATGTGAATAATTTTAAAATCTTAGCTCAAACGGCTGCAAAACCTGTTTGCCCAGCACGGGGATATTGAGTTCTATAAGATAAAGCCATAAACATGTGTTTCTGAGTCTTCTATCAAAAGTTACAGCGATTTATATGAAGTTGTACGAAAACGCTTTATTTCGCCAAGACAATGCGTTTCTCACTGTTACATGCATTTGAATGGGAAACTCGCCTGAAACAAAGTATAGGTTTTCATTATGTGAATAATTTTAAAATCTTAGCTCAAACGGCTGCAAAACCTGTTTGCCCAGCACGGGGATATTGAGTTCTATAAGATAAAGCCATAAACATGTTTGTCTGAGTCTTCTATCAAAAGTTACAGCGATTTATATGAAGTTGTTCAAAAGCGCTTTATTTCGCCAAGACAATGCGTTTCTCACTGTTACATGCATTTGAATGGGAAACTCGCCTGAAACAAAGTATAGGTTTTCATTATGTGAATAATTTTAAAATCTTAGCTCAAACGGCTGCAAAACCTGTTTGCCCAGCACGGGGATATTGAGTTCTATAAGATAAAGCCATAAACATGTTTGTCTGAGTCTTCTATCAAAAGTTACAGCGATTTATATGAAGTTGTACAAAAATGCTTTCTTTCGCCAAGACAGTGTGTTTCTCACTGTTACATGCATTTGAATGGGAAACTCGCCCGAGACAAAGTATAGGTTTTCATTATGTGAATAATTTTAAAATCTTAGCTCAAACGGCTGCAAAACCTGTTTGCCCAGCACGGGGATATTGAGTTCTATAAGATAAAGCCATAAACATGTTTGTCTGAGTCTTCTATCAAAAGTTACAGCGATTTATATGAAGTTGTACGAAAACGCTTTATTTCGCCAAGACAATGCGTTTCTCACTGTTACATGCATTTGAATGGGAAACTCGCCTGAAACAAAGTATAGGTTTTCATTATGTGAATAATTTTAAAATCTTAGCTCAAACGGCTGCAAAACCTGTTTGCCCAGCACGGGGATATTGAGTTCTATAAGATAAAGCCATAAACATGTTTGTCTGAGTCTTCTATCAAAAGTTACAGCGATTTATATGAAGTTGTACAAAAATGCTTTCTTTCGCCAAGACAGTGTGTTTCTCACTGTTACATGCATTTGAATGGGAAACTCGCCCGAGACAAAGTATAGGTTTTCATTATGTGAATAATTTTAAAATCTTAGCTCAAACGGCTGCAAAACCTGTTTGCCCAGCACAGGGATATTGAGTTCTATAAGATAAAGCCATAAACATGTTTGTCTGAGTCTTCTATCAAAAGTTACAGCGATTTATATGAAGTTGTACGAAAACGCTTTATTTCGCCAAGACAATGCATTTCTCACTGTTACATGCATTTGAATGGGAAACTCGCCTGAAACAAAGTATAGGTTTTCATTATGTGAATAATTTTAAAATCTTAGCTCAAACGGCTGCAAAACCTGTTTGCCCAGCACGGGGATATTGAGTTCTATAAGATAAAGCCATAAACATGTTTGTCTGAGTCTTCTATCAAAAGTTACAGCGATTTATATGAAGTTGTACAAAAATGCTTTCTTTCGCCAAGACAATGCGTTTCTCACTGTTACATGCATTTGAATGGGAAACTCGCCTGAAACAAAGTATAGGTTTTCATTATGTGAATAATTTTAAAATCTTAGCTCAAACGGCTGCAAAACCTGTTTGCCCAGCACGGGGATATTGAGTTCTATAAGATAAAGCCATAAACATGTGTTTCTGAGTCTTCTATCAAAAGTTACAGCGATTTATATGAAGTTGTACAAAAATGCTTTCTTTCGCCAAGACAATGCGTTTCTCACTGTTACATGCATTTGAATGGGAAACTCGCCTGAAACAAAGTATAGGTTTTCATTATGTGAATAATTTTAAAATCTTAGCTCAAACGGCTGCAAAACCTGTTTGCCCAGCACGGGGATATTGAGTTCTATAAGATAAAGCCATAAACATGTGTTTCTGAGTCTTCTATCAAAAGTTACAACGATTTATATGAAGTTGTACGAAAACGCTTTATTTCGCCAAGACAATGCGTTTCTCACTGTTACATGCATTTGAATGGGAAACTCGCCTGAAACAAAGTATAGGTTTTCATTATGTGAATAATTTTAAAATCTTAGCTCAAACGGCTGCAAAACCTGTTTGCCCAGCACGGGGATATTGAGTTCTATAAGATAAAGCCATAAACATGTGTTTCTGAGTCTTCTATCAAAAGTTACAGCGATTTATATGAAGTTGTACGAAAATGCTTTCTTTCGCCAAGACAGTGTGTTTCTCACTGTTACATGCATTTGAATGGGAAACTCGCCTGAAACAAAGTATAGGTTTTCATTATGTGAATAATTTTAAAATCTTAGCTCAAACGGCTGCAAAACCTGTTTGCCCAGCACGGGGATATTGAGTTCTATCAGATAAAGCCATAAACATGTTTGTCTGAGTCTTCTATCAAAAGTTACAGCGATTTATATGAAGTTGTTCAAAAGCGCTTTATTTCGCCAAGACAATGCGTTTCTCACTGTTACATGCATTTGAATGGGAAACTCGCCTGAAACAAAGTATAGGTTTTCATTATGTGAATAATTTTAAAATCTTAGCTCAAACGGCTGCAAAACCTGTTTGCCCAGCACGGGGATATTGAGTTCTATAAGATAAAGCCATAAACATGTTTGTCTGAGTCTTCTATCAAAAGTTACAGCGATTTATATGAAGTTGTTCAAAAACGCTTTATTTCGCCAAGACAATGCGTTTCTCACTGTTACATGCATTTGAATGGGAAACTCGCCTGAAACAAAGTATAGGTTTTCATTATGTGAATAATTTTAAAATCTTAGCTCAAACGGCTGCAAAACCTGTTTGCCCAGCACAGGGATATTGAGTTCTATAAGATAAAGCCATAAACATGTTTGTCTGAGTCTTCTATCAAAAGTTACAGCGATTTATATGAAGTTGTTCAAAAGCGCTTTATTTCGCCAAGACAATGCGTTTCTCACTGTTACATGCATTTGAATGGGAAACTCGCCTGAAACAAAGTTTAGGTTTTCATTATGTGAATAATTTTAAAATCTTAGCTCAAACGGCTGCAAAACCTGTTTGCCCAGCACGGGGATATTGAGTTCTATAAGATAAAGCCATAAACATGTGTTTCTGAGTCTTCTATCAAAAGTTACAGCGATTTATATGAAGTTGTACGAAAACGCTTTATTTCGCCAAGACAATGCGTTTCTCACTGTTACATGCATTTGAATGGGAAACTCGCCTGAAACAAAGTATAGGTTTTCATTATGTGAATAATTTTAAAATCTTAGCTCAAACGGCTGCAAAACCTGTTTGCCCAGCACGGGGATATTGAGTTCTATAAGATAAAGCCATAAACATGTGTTTCTGAGTCTTCTATCAAAAGTTACAGCGATTTATATGAAGTTGTACAAAAATGCTTTCTTTCGCCAAGACAATGCGTTTCTCACTGTTACATGCATTTGAATGGGAAACTCGCCTGAAACAAAGTATAGGTTTTCATTATGTGAATAATTTTAAAATCTTAGCTCAAACGGCTGCAAAACCTGTTTGCCCAGCACGGGGATATTGAGTTCTATAAGATAAAGCCATAAACATGTGTTTCTGAGTCTTCTATCAAAAGTTACAGCGATTTATATGAAGTTGTACGAAAATGCTTTCTTTCGCCAAGACAGTGTGTTTCTCACTGTTACATGCATTTGAATGGGAAACTCGCCTGAAACAAAGTATAGGTTTTCATTATGTGAATAATTTTAAAATCTTAGCTCAAACGGCTGCAAAACCTGTTTGCCCAGCACGGGGATATTGAGTTCTATAAGATAAAGCCATAAACATGTTTGTCTGAGTCTTCTATCAAAAGTTACAGCGATTTATATGAAGTTGTTCAAAAGCGCTTTATTTCGCCAAGACAATGCGTTTCTCACTGTTACATGCATTTGAATGGGAAACTCGCCTGAAACAAAGTATAGGTTTTCATTATGTGAATAATTTTAAAATCTTAGCTCAAACGGCTGCAAAACCTGTTTGCCCAGCACGGGGATATTGAGTTCTATAAGATAAAGCCATAAACATGTTTGTCTGAGTCTTCTATCAAAAGTTACAGCGATTTATATGAAGTTGTTCAAAAACGCTTTATTTCGCCAAGACAATGCGTTTCTCACTGTTACATGCACTTGAATGGGAAACTCGCCTGAAACAAAGTATAGGTTTTCATTATGTGAATAATTTTAAAATCTTAGCTCAAACGGCTGCAAAACCTGTTTGCCCAGCACGGGGATATTGAGTTCTATAAGATAAAGCCATAAACATGTTTGTCTGAGTCTTCTATCAAAAGTTACAGCGATTTATATGAAGTTGTTCAAAAACGCTTTATTTCGCCAAGACAATGCGTTTCTCACTGTTACATGCACTTGAATGGGAAACTCGCCTGAAACAAAGTATAGGTTTTCATTATGTGAATAATTTTAAAATCTTAGCTCAAACGGCTGCAAAACCTGTTTGCCCAGCACGGGGATATTGAGTTCTATAAGATAAAGCCATAAACATGTGTTTCTGAGTCTTCTATCAAAAGTTACAGCGATTTATATGAAGTTGTTCAAAAACGCTTTATTTCGCCAAGACAATGCGTTTCTCACTGTTACATGCATTTGAATGGGAAACTCGCCTGAAACAAAGTATAGGTTTTCATTATGTGAATAATTTTAAAATCTTAGCTCAAACGGCTGCAAAACCTGTTTGCCCAGCACGGGGATATTGAGTTCTATAAGATAAAGCCATAAACATGTGTTTCTGAGTCTTCTATCAAAAGTTACAGCGATTTATATGAAGTTGTACGAAAACGCTTTATTTCGCCAAGACAATGCGTTTCTCACTGTTACATGCATTTGAATGGGAAACTCGCCTGAAACAAAGTATAGGTTTTCATTATGTGAATAATTTTAAAATCTTAGCTCAAACGGCTGCAAAACCTGTTTGCCCAGCACGGGGATATTGAGTTCTATAAGATAAAGCCATAAACATGTGTTTCTGAGTCTTCTATCAAAAGTTACAGCGATTTATATGAAGTTGTTCAAAAACGCTTTATTTCGCCAAGACAATGCGTTTCTCACTGTTACATGCATTTGAATGGGAAACTCGCCTGAAACAAAGTATAGGTTTTCATTATGTGAATAATTTTAAAATCTTAGCTCAAACGGCTGCAAAACCTGTTTGCCCAGCACGGGGATATTGAGTTCTATAAGATAAAGCCATAAACATGTTTGTCTGAGTCTTCTATCAAAAGTTACAGCGATTTATATGAAGTTGTTCAAAAGCGCTTTATTTCGCCAAGACAATGCGTTTCTCACTGTTACATGCATTTGAATGGGAAACTCGCCTGAAACAAAGTTTAGGTTTTCATTATGTGAATAATTTTAAAATCTTAGCTCAAACGGCTGCAAAACCTGTTTGCCCAGCACGGGGATATTGAGTTCTATAAGATAAAGCCATAAACATGTGTTTCTGAGTCTTCTATCAAAAGTTACAGCGATTTATATGAAGTTGTACGAAAACGCTTTATTTCGCCAAGACAATGCGTTTCTCACTGTTACATGCATTTGAATGGGAAACTCGCCTGAAACAAAGTATAGGTTTTCATTATGTGAATAATTTTAAAATCTTAGCTCAAACGGCTGCAAAACCTGTTTGCCCAGCACGGGGATATTGAGTTCTATAAGATAAAGCCATAAACATGTGTTTCTGAGTCTTCTATCAAAAGTTACAGCGATTTATATGAAGTTGTACAAAAATGCTTTCTTTCGCCAAGACAATGCGTTTCTCACTGTTACATGCATTTGAATGGGAAACTCGCCTGAAACAAAGTATAGGTTTTCATTATGTGAATAATTTTAAAATCTTAGCTCAAACGGCTGCAAAACCTGTTTGCCCAGCACGGGGATATTGAGTTCTATAAGATAAAGCCATAAACATGTGTTTCTGAGTCTTCTATCAAAAGTTACAGCGATTTATATGAAGTTGTACGAAAATGCTTTCTTTCGCCAAGACAGTGTGTTTCTCACTGTTACATGCATTTGAATGGGAAACTCGCCTGAAACAAAGTATAGGTTTTCATTATGTGAATAATTTTAAAATCTTAGCTCAAACGGCTGCAAAACCTGTTTGCCCAGCACGGGGATATTGAGTTCTATAAGATAAAGCCATAAACATGTTTGTCTGAGTCTTCTATCAAAAGTTACAGCGATTTATATGAAGTTGTTCAAAAGCGCTTTATTTCGCCAAGACAATGCGTTTCTCACTGTTACATGCATTTGAATGGGAAACTCGCCTGAAACAAAGTATAGGTTTTCATTATGTGAATAATTTTAAAATCTTAGCTCAAACGGCTGCAAAACCTGTTTGCCCAGCACGGGGATATTGAGTTCTATAAGATAAAGCCATAAACATGTTTGTCTGAGTCTTCTATCAAAAGTTACAGCGATTTATATGAAGTTGTTCAAAAGCGCTTTATTTCGCCAAGACAATGCGTTTCCCACTGTTACATGCATTTGAATGGGAAACTCGCCTGAAACAAAGTATAGGTTTTCATTATGTGAATAATTTTAAAATCTTAGCTCAAACGGCTGCAAAACCTGTTTGCCCAGCACGGGGATATTGAGTTCTATAAGATAAAGCCATAAACATGTTTGTCTGAGTCTTCTATCAAAAGTTACAGCGATTTATATGAAGTTGTTCAAAAACGCTTTATTTCGCCAAGACAATGCGTTTCTCACTGTTACATGCATTTGAATGGGAAACTCGCCTGAAACAAAGTATAGGTTTTCATTATGTGAATAATTTTAAAATCTTAGCTCAAACGGCTGCAAAACCTGTTTGCCCAGCACGGGGATATTGAGTTCTATAAGATAAAGCCATAAACATGTTTGTCTGAGTCTTCTATCAAAAGTTACAGCGATTTATATGAAGTTGTTCAAAAACGCTTTATTTCGCCAAGACAATGCGTTTCTCACTGTTACATGCACTTGAATGGGAAACTCGCCTGAAACAAAGTATAGGTTTTCATTATGTGAATAATTTTAAAATCTTAGCTCAAACGGCTGCAAAACCTGTTTGCCCAGCACGGGGATATTGAGTTCTATAAGATAAAGCCATAAACATGTGTTTCTGAGTCTTCTATCAAAAGTTACAGCGATTTATATGAAGTTGTTCAAAAACGCTTTATTTCGCCAAGACAATGCGTTTCTCACTGTTACATGCATTTGAATGGGAAACTCGCCTGAAACAAAGTATAGGTTTTCATTATGTGAATAATTTTAAAATCTTAGCTCAAACGGCTGCAAAACCTGTTTGCCCAGCACGGGGATATTGAGTTCTATAAGATAAAGCCATAAACATGTGTTTCTGAGTCTTCTATCAAAAGTTACAGCGATTTATATGAAGTTGTACGAAAACGCTTTATTTCGCCAAGACAATGCGTTTCTCACTGTTACATGCATTTGAATGGGAAACTCGCCTGAAACAAAGTATAGGTTTTCATTATGTGAATAATTTTAAAATCTTAGCTCAAACGGCTGCAAAACCTGTTTGCCCAGCACGGGGATATTGAGTTCTATAAGATAAAGCCATAAACATGTGTTTCTGAGTCTTCTATCAAAAGTTACAGCGATTTATATGAAGTTGTTCAAAAACGCTTTATTTCGCCAAGACAATGCGTTTCTCACTGTTACATGCATTTGAATGGGAAACTCGCCTGAAACAAAGTATAGGTTTTCATTATGTGAATAATTTTAAAATCTTAGCTCAAACGGCTGCAAAACCTGTTTGCCCAGCACGGGGATATTGAGTTCTATAAGATAAAGCCATAAACATGTGTTTCTGAGTCTTCTATCAAAAGTTACAGCGATTTATATGAAGTTGTTCAAAAACGCTTTATTTCGCCAAGACAATGCGTTTCTCACTGTTACATGCATTTGAATGGGAAACTCGCCTGAAACAAAGTATAGGTTTTCATTATGTGAATAATTTTAAAATCTTAGCTCAAACGGCTGCAAAACCTGTTTGCCCAGCACGGGGATATTGAGTTCTATAAGATAAAGCCATAAACATGTGTTTCTGAGTCTTCTATCAAAAGTTACAGCGATTTATATGAAGTTGTACGAAAACGCTTTATTTCGCCAAGACAATGCGTTTCTCACTGTTACATGCATTTGAATGGGAAACTCGCCTGAAACAAAGTATAGGTTTTCATTATGTGAATAATTTTAAAATCTTAGCTCAAACGGCTGCAAAACCTGTTTGCCCAGCACGGGGATATTGAGTTCTATAAGATAAAGCCATAAACATGTGTTTCTGAGTCTTCTATCAAAAGTTACAGCGATTTATATGAAGTTGTACAAAAATGCTTTCTTTCGCCAAGACAATGCGTTTCTCACTGTTACATGCATTTGAATGGGAAACTCGCCTGAAACAAAGTATAGGTTTTCATTATGTGAATAATTTTAAAATCTTAGCTCAAACGGCTGCAAAACCTGTTTGCCCAGCACGGGGATATTGAGTTCTATAAGATAAAGCCATAAACATGTGTTTCTGAGTCTTCTATCAAAAGTTACAGCGATTTATATGAAGTTGTACGAAAACGCTTTATTTCGCCAAGACAATGCGTTTCTCACTGTTACATGCATTTGAATGGGAAACTCGCCTGAAACAAAGTATAGGTTTTCATTATGTGAATAATTTTAAAATCTTAGCTCAAACGGCTGCAAAACCTGTTTGCCCAGCACGGGGATATTGAGTTCTATAAGATAAAGCCATAAACATGTGTTTCTGAGTCTTCTATCAAAAGTTACAGCGATTTATATGAAGTTGTTCAAAAACGCTTTATTTCGCCAAGACAATGCGTTTCTCACTGTTACATGCATTTGAATGGGAAACTCGCCTGAAACAAAGTATAGGTTTTCATTATGTGAATAATTTTAAAATCTTAGCTCAAACGGCTGCAAAACCTGTTTGCCCAGCACGGGGATATTGAGTTCTATAAGATAAAGCCATAAACATGTGTTTCTGAGTCTTCTATCAAAAGTTACAGCGATTTATATGAAGTTGTACGAAAACGCTTTCTTTCGCCAAGACAATGCGTTTCTCACTGTTACATGCATTTGAATGGGAAACTCGCCTGAAACAAAGTATAGGTTTTCATTATGTGAATAATTTTAAAATCTTAGCTCAAACGGCTGCAAAACCTGTTTGCCCAGCACGGGGATATTGAGTTCTATAAGATAAAGCCATAAACATGTGTTTCTGAGTCTTCTATCAAAAGTTACAGCGATTTATATGAAGTTGTACAAAAATGCTTTCTTTCGCCAAGACAATGCGTTTCTCACTGTTACATGCATTTGAATGGGAAACTCGCCTGAAACAAAGTATAGGTTTTCATTATGTGAATAATTTTAAAATCTTAGCTCAAACGGCTGCAAAACCTGTTTGCCCAGCACGGAGATATTGAGTTCTATAAGATAAAGCCATAAACATGTGTTTCTGAGTCTTCTATCAAAAGTTACAGCGATTTATATGAAGTTGTACGAAAACGCTTTATTTCGCCAAGACAATGCGTTTCTCACTGTTACATGCATTTGAATGGGAAACTCGCCTGAAACAAAGTATAGGTTTTCATTATGTGAATAATTTTAAAATCTTAGCTCAAACGGCTGCAAAACCTGTTTGCCCAGCACGGGGATATTGAGTTCTATAAGATAAAGCCATAAACATGTGTTTCTGAGTCTTCTATCAAAAGTTACAGCGATTTATATGAAGTTGTACGAAAACGCTTTATTTCGCCAAGACAATGCGTTTCTCACTGTTACATGCATTTGAATGGGAAACTCGCCTGAAACAAAGTATAGGTTTTCATTATGTGAATAATTTTAAAATCTTAGCTCAAACGGCTGCAAAACCTGTTTGCCCAGCACGGGGATATTGAGTTCTATAAGATAAAGCCATAAACATGTGTTTCTGAGTCTTCTATCAAAAGTTACAGCGATTTATATGAAGTTGTACAAAAATGCTTTCTTTCGCCAAGACAATGCGTTTCTCACTGTTACATGCATTTGAATGGGAAACTCGCCTGAAACAAAGTATAGGTTTTCATTATGTGAATAATTTTAAAATCTTAGCTCAAACGGCTGCAAAACCTGTTTGCCCAGCACGGGGATATTGAGTTCTATAAGATAAAGCCATAAACATGTGTTTCTGAGTCTTCTATCAAAAGTTACAGCGATTTATATGAAGTTGTACGAAAACGCTTTATTTCGCCAAGACAATGCGTTTCTCACTGTTACATGCATTTGAATGGGAAACTCGCCTGAAACAAAGTATAGGTTTTCATTATGTGAATAATTTTAAAATCTTAGCTCAAACGGCTGCAAAACCTGTTTGCCCAGCACGGGGATATTGAGTTCTATAAGATAAAGCCATAAACATGTGTTTCTGAGTCTTCTATCAAAAGTTACAGCGATTTATATGAAGTTGTTCAAAAACGCTTTATTTCGCCAAGACAATGCGTTTCTCACTGTTACATGCATTTGAATGGGAAACTCGCCTGAAACAAAGTATAGGTTTTCATTATGTGAATAATTTTAAAATCTTAGCTCAAACGGCTGCAAAACCTGTTTGCCCAGCACGGGGATATTGAGTTCTATAAGATAAAGCCATAAACATGTGTTTCTGAGTCTTCTATCAAAAGTTACAGCGATTTATATGAAGTTGTACGAAAACGCTTTCTTTCGCCAAGACAATGCGTTTCTCACTGTTACATGCATTTGAATGGGAAACTCGCCTGAAACAAAGTATAGGTTTTCATTATGTGAATAATTTTAAAATCTTAGCTCAAACGGCTGCAAAACCTGTTTGCCCAGCACGGGGATATTGAGTTCTATAAGATAAAGCCATAAACATGTGTTTCTGAGTCTTCTATCAAAAGTTACAGCGATTTATATGAAGTTGTACAAAAATGCTTTCTTTCGCCAAGACAATGCGTTTCTCACTGTTACATGCATTTGAATGGGAAACTCGCCTGAAACAAAGTATAGGTTTTCATTATGTGAATAATTTTAAAATCTTAGCTCAAACGGCTGCAAAACCTGTTTGCCCAGCACGGAGATATTGAGTTCTATAAGATAAAGCCATAAACATGTGTTTCTGAGTCTTCTATCAAAAGTTACAGCGATTTATATGAAGTTGTACGAAAACGCTTTATTTCGCCAAGACAATGCGTTTCTCACTGTTACATGCATTTGAATGGGAAACTCGCCTGAAACAAAGTATAGGTTTTCATTATGTGAATAATTTTAAAATCTTAGCTCAAACGGCTGCAAAACCTGTTTGCCCAGCACGGGGATATTGAGTTCTATAAGATAAAGCCATAAACATGTGTTTCTGAGTCTTCTATCAAAAGTTACAGCGATTTATATGAAGTTGTACGAAAACGCTTTATTTCGCCAAGACAATGCGTTTCTCACTGTTACATGCATTTGAATGGGAAACTCGCCTGAAACAAAGTATAGGTTTTCATTATGTGAATAATTTTAAAATCTTAGCTCAAACGGCTGCAAAACCTGTTTGCCCAGCACGGGGATATTGAGTTCTATAAGATAAAGCCATAAACATGTGTTTCTGAGTCTTCTATCAAAAGTTACAGCGATTTATATGAAGTTGTACGAAAACGCTTTATTTCGCCAAGACAATGCGTTTCTCACTGTTACATGCATTTGAATGGGAAACTCGCCTGAAACAAAGTATAGGTTTTCATTATGTGAATAATTTTAAAATCTTAGCTCAAACGGCTGCAAAACCTGTTTGCCCAGCACGGGGATATTGAGTTCTATAAGATAAAGCCATAAACATGTGTTTCTGAGTCTTCTATCAAAAGTTACAGCGATTTATATGAAGTTGTACAAAAATGCTTTCTTTCGCCAAGACAATGCGTTTCTCACTGTTACATGCATTTGAATGGGAAACTCGCCTGAAACAAAGTATAGGTTTTCATTATGTGAATAATTTTAAAATCTTAGCTCAAACGGCTGCAAAACCTGTTTGCCCAGCACGGGGATATTGAGTTCTATAAGATAAAGCCATAAACATGTGTTTCTGAGTCTTCTATCAAAAGTTACAGCGATTTATATGAAGTTGTTCAAAAACGCTTTATTTCGCCAAGACAATGCGTTTCTCACTGTTACATGCATTTGAATGGGAAACTCGCCTGAAACAAAGTATAGGTTTTCATTATGTGAATAATTTTAAAATCTTAGCTCAAACGGCTGCAAAACCTGTTTGCCCAGCACGGGGATATTGAGTTCTATAAGATAAAGCCATAAACATGTGTTTCTGAGTCTTCTATCAAAAGTTACAGCGATTTATATGAAGTTGTACGAAAACGCTTTCTTTCGCCAAGACAATGCGTTTCTCACTGTTACATGCATTTGAATGGGAAACTCGCCTGAAACAAAGTATAGGTTTTCATTATGTGAATAATTTTAAAATCTTAGCTCAAACGGCTGCAAAACCTGTTTGCCCAGCACGGGGATATTGAGTTCTATAAGATAAAGCCATAAACATGTGTTTCTGAGTCTTCTATCAAAAGTTACAGCGATTTATATGAAGTTGTACGAAAACGCTTTATTTCGCCAAGACAATGCGTTTCTCACTGTTACATGCATTTGAATGGGAAACTCGCCTGAAACAAAGTATAGGTTTTCATTATGTGAATAATTTTAAAATCTTAGCTCAAACGGCTGCAAAACCTGTTTGCCCAGCACGGGGATATTGAGTTCTATAAGATAAAGCCATAAACATGTGTTTCTGAGTCTTCTATCAAAAGTTACAGTGATTTATATGAAGTTGTACGAAAACGCTTTATTTCGCCAAGACAATGCGTTTCTCACTGTTACATGCATTTGAATGGGAAACTCGCCTGAAACAAAGTATAGGTTTTCATTATGTGAATAATTTTAAAATCTTAGCTCAAACGGCTGCAAAACCTGTTTGCCCAGCACGGGGATATTGAGTTCTATAAGATAAAGCCATAAACATGTGTTTCTGAGTCTTCTATCAAAAGTTACAGCGATTTATATGAAGTTGTTCAAAAACGCTTTATTTCGCCAAGACAATGCGTTTCTCACTGTTACATGCATTTGAATGGGAAACTCGCCTGAAACAAAGTATAGGTTTTCATTATGTGAATAATTTAAAAATCTTAGCTCAAACGGCTGCAAAACCTGTTTGCCCAGCACGGGGATATTGAGTTCTATAAGATAAAGCCATAAACATGTGTTTCTGAGTCTTCTATCAAAAGTTACAGCGATTTATATGAAGTTGTACAAAAATGCTTTCTTTCGCCAAGACAATGCGTTTCTCACTGTTACATGCATTTGAATGGGAAACTCGCCTGAAACAAAGTATAGGTTTTCATTATGTGAATAATTTTAAAATCTTAGCTCAAACGGCTGCAAAACCTGTTTGCCCAGCACGGGGATATTGAGTTCTATAAGATAAAGCCATAAACATGTGTTTCTGAGTCTTCTATCAAAAGTTACAGCGATTTATATGAAGTTGTACGAAAACGCTTTCTTTCGCCAAGACAATGCGTTTCTCACTGTTACATGCATTTGAATGGGAAACTCGCCTGAAACAAAGTATAGGTTTTCATTATGTGAATAATTTTAAAATCTTAGCTCAAACGGCTGCAAAACCTGTTTGCCCAGCACGGGGATATTGAGTTCTATAAGATAAAGCCATAAACATGTGTTTCTGAGTCTTCTATCAAAAGTTACAGCGATTTATATGAAGTTGTACGAAAACGCTTTATTTCGCCAAGACAATGCGTTTCTCACTGTTACATGCATTTGAATGGGAAACTCGCCTGAAACAAAGTATAGGTTTTCATTATGTGAATAATTTTAAAATCTTAGCTCAAACGGCTGCAAAACCTGTTTGCCCAGCACGGGGATATTGAGTTCTATAAGATAAAGCCATAAACATGTGTTTCTGAGTCTTCTATCAAAAGTTACAGCGATTTATATGAAGTTGTACGAAAATGCTTTCTTTCGCCAAGACAATGCGTTTCTCACTGTTACATGCATTTGAATGGGAAACTCGCCTGAAACAAAGTATAGGTTTTCATTATGTGAATAATTTTAAAATCTTAGCTCAAACGGCTGCAAAACCTGTTTGCCCAGCACGGGGATATTGAGTTCTATAAGATAAAGCCATAAACATGTGTTTCTGAGTCTTCTATCAAAAGTTACAGCGATTTATATGAAGTTGTACGAAAACGCTTTATTTCGCCAAGACAATGCGTTTCTCACTGTTACATGCATTTGAATGGGAAACTCGCCTGAAACAAAGTATAGGTTTTCATTATGTGAATAATTTTAAAATCTTAGCTCAAACGGCTGCAAAACCTGTTTGCCCAGCACGGGGATATTGAGTTCTATAAGATAAAGCCATAAACATGTGTTTCTGAGTCTTCTATCAAAAGTTACAGCGATTTATATGAAGTTGTTCAAAAACGCTTTATTTCGCCAAGACAATGCGTTTCTCACTGTTACATGCATTTGAATGGGAAACTCGCCTGAAACAAAGTATAGGTTTTCATTATGTGAATAATTTAAAAATCTTAGCTCAAACGGCTGCAAAACCTGTTTGCCCAGCACGGGGATATTGAGTTCTATAAGATAAAGCCATAAACATGTGTTTCTGAGTCTTCTATCAAAAGTTACAGCGATTTATATGAAGTTGTACGAAAACGCTTTCTTTCGCCAAGACAATGCGTTTCTCACTGTTACATGCATTTGAATGGGAAACTCGCCTGAAACAAAGTATAGGTTTTCATTATGTGAATAATTTTAAAATCTTAGCTCAAACGGCTGCAAAACCTGTTTGCCCAGCACGGGGATATTGAGTTCTATAAGATAAAGCCATAAACATGTGTTTCTGAGTCTTCTATCAAAAGTTACAGCGATTTATATGAAGTTGTTCAAAAACGCTTTATTTCGCCAAGACAATGCGTTTCTCACTGTTACATGCATTTGAATGGGAAACTCGCCTGAAACAAAGTATAGGTTTTCATTATGTGAATAATTTTAAAATCTTAGCTCAAACGGCTGCAAAACCTGTTTGCCCAGCACGGGGATATTGAGTTCTATAAGATAAAGCCATAAACATGTGTTTCTGAGTCTTCTATCAAAAGTTACAGCGATTTATATGAAGTTGTACGAAAACGCTTTCTTTCGCCAAGACAATGCGTTTCTCACTGTTACATGCATTTGAATGGGAAACTCGCCTGAAACAAAGTATAGGTTTTCATTATGTGAATAATTTTAAAATCTTAGCTCAAACGGCTGCAAAACCTGTTTGCCCAGCACGGGGATATTGAGTTCTATAAGATAAAGCCATAAACATGTGTTTCTGAGTCTTCTATCAAAAGTTACAGCGATTTATATGAAGTTGTACGAAAACGCTTTATTTCGCCAAGACAATGCGTTTCTCACTGTTACATGCATTTGAATGGGAAACTCGCCTGAAACAAAGTATAGGTTTTCATTATGTGAATAATTTTAAAATCTTAGCTCAAACGGCTGCAAAACCTGTTTGCCCAGCACGGGGATATTGAGTTCTATAAGATAAAGCCATAAACATGTGTTTCTGAGTCTTCTATCAAAAGTTACAGCGATTTATATGAAGTTGTTCAAAAACGCTTTATTTCGCCAAGACAATGCGTTTCTCACTGTTACATGCATTTGAATGGGAAACTCGCCTGAAACAAAGTATAGGTTTTCATTATGTGAATAATTTTAAAATCTTAGCTCAAACGGCTGCAAAACCTGTTTGCCCAGCACGGGGATATTGAGTTCTATAAGATAAAGCCATAAACATGTGTTTCTGAGTCTTCTATCAAAAGTTACAGCGATTTATATGAAGTTGTACAAAAATGCTTTCTTTCGCCAAGACAATGCGTTTCTCACTGTTACATGCATTTGAATGGGAAACTCGCCTGAAACAAAGTATAGGTTTTCATTATGTGAATAATTTTAAAATCTTAGCTCAAACGGCTGCAAAACCTGTTTGCCCAGCACGGGGATATTGAGTTCTATAAGATAAAGCCATAAACATGTGTTTCTGAGTCTTCTATCAAAAGTTACAGCGATTTATATGAAGTTGTACGAAAACGCTTTATTTCGCCAAGACAATGCGTTTCTCACTGTTACATGCATTTGAATGGGAAACTCGCCTGAAACAAAGTATAGGTTTTCATTATGTGAATAATTTTAAAATCTTAGCTCAAACGGCTGCAAAACCTGTTTGCCCAGCACGGGGATATTGAGTTCTATAAGATAAAGCCATAAACATGTGTTTCTGAGTCTTCTATCAAAAGTTACAGCGATTTATATGAAGTTGTACAAAAATGCTTTCTTTCGCCAAGACAATGCGTTTCTCACTGTTACATGCATTTGAATGGGAAACTCGCCTGAAACAAAGTATAGGTTTTCATTATGTGAATAATTTTAAAATCTTAGCTCAAACGGCTGCAAAACCTGTTTGCCCAGCACGGGGATATTGAGTTCTATAAGATAAAGCCATAAACATGTGTTTCTGAGTCTTCTATCAAAAGTTACAGCGATTTATATGAAGTTGTTCAAAAACGCTTTATTTCGCCAAGACAATGCGTTTCTCACTGTTACATGCATTTGAATGGGAAACTCGCCTGAAACAAAGTATAGGTTTTCATTATGTGAATAATTTTAAAATCTTAGCTCAAACGGCTGCAAAACCTGTTTGCCCAGCACGGGGATATTGAGTTCTATAAGATAAAGCCATAAACATGTGTTTCTGAGTCTTCTATCAAAAGTTACAGCGATTTATATGAAGTTGTACGAAAACGCTTTCTTTCGCCAAGACAATGCGTTTCTCACTGTTACATGCATTTGAATGGGAAACTCGCCTGAAACAAAGTATAGGTTTTCATTATGTGAATAATTTTAAAATCTTAGCTCAAACGGCTGCAAAACCTGTTTGCCCAGCACGGGGATATTGAGTTCTATAAGATAAAGCCATAAACATGTGTTTCTGAGTCTTCTATCAAAAGTTACAGCGATTTATATGAAGTTGTACGAAAACGCTTTATTTCGCCAAGACAATGCGTTTCTCACTGTTACATGCATTTGAATGGGAAACTCGCCTGAAACAAAGTATAGGTTTTCATTATGTGAATAATTTTAAAATCTTAGCTCAAACGGCTGCAAAACCTGTTTGCCCAGCACGGGGATATTGAGTTCTATAAGATAAAGCCATAAACATGTGTTTCTGAGTCTTCTATCAAAAGTTACAGCGATTTATATGAAGTTGTACAAAAATGCTTTCTTTCGCCAAGACAATGCGTTTCTCACTGTTACATGCATTTGAATGGGAAACTCGCCTGAAACAAAGTATAGGTTTTCATTATGTGAATAATTTTAAAATCTTAGCTCAAACGGCTGCAAAACCTGTTTGCCCAGCACGGGGATATTGAGTTCTATAAGATAAAGCCATAAACATGTGTTTCTGAGTCTTCTATCAAAAGTTACAGCGATTTATATGAAGTTGTACGAAAACGCTTTATTTCGCCAAGACAATGCGTTTCTCACTGTTACATGCATTTGAATGGGAAACTCGCCTGAAACAAAGTATAGGTTTTCATTATGTGAATAATTTTAAAATCTTAGCTCAAACGGCTGCAAAACCTGTTTGCCCAGCACGGGGATATTGAGTTCTATAAGATAAAGCCATAAACATGTGTTTCTGAGTCTTCTATCAAAAGTTACAGCGATTTATATGAAGTTGTACAAAAATGCTTTCTTTCGCCAAGACAATGCGTTTCTCACTGTTACATGCATTTGAATGGGAAACTCGCCTGAAACAAAGTATAGGTTTTCATTATGTGAATAATTTTAAAATCTTAGCTCAAACGGCTGCAAAACCTGTTTGCCCAGCACGGGGATATTGAGTTCTATAAGATAAAGCCATAAACATGTGTTTCTGAGTCTTCTATCAAAAGTTACAGCGATTTATATGAAGTTGTTCAAAAACGCTTTATTTCGCCAAGACAATGCGTTTCTCACTGTTACATGCATTTGAATGGGAAACTCGCCTGAAACAAAGTATAGGTTTTCATTATGTGAATAATTTTAAAATCTTAGCTCAAACGGCTGCAAAACCTGTTTGCCCAGCACGGGGATATTGAGTTCTATAAGATAAAGCCATAAACATGTGTTTCTGAGTCTTCTATCAAAAGTTACAGCGATTTATATGAAGTTGTACGAAAACGCTTTCTTTCGCCAAGACAATGCGTTTCTCACTGTTACATGCATTTGAATGGGAAACTCGCCTGAAACAAAGTATAGGTTTTCATTATGTGAATAATTTTAAAATCTTAGCTCAAACGGCTGCAAAACCTGTTTGCCCAGCACGGGGATATTGAGTTCTATAAGATAAAGCCATAAACATGTGTTTCTGAGTCTTCTATCAAAAGTTACAGCGATTTATATGAAGTTGTACGAAAACGCTTTATTTCGCCAAGACAATGCGTTTCTCACTGTTACATGCATTTGAATGGGAAACTCGCCTGAAACAAAGTATAGGTTTTCATTATGTGAATAATTTTAAAATCTTAGCTCAAACGGCTGCAAAACCTGTTTGCCCAGCACGGGGATATTGAGTTCTATAAGATAAAGCCATAAACATGTGTTTCTGAGTCTTCTATCAAAAGTTACAGCGATTTATATGAAGTTGTTCAAAAACGCTTTCTTTCGCCAAGACAATGCGTTTCTCACTGTTACATGCATTTGAATGGGAAACTCGCCTGAAACAAAGTATAGGTTTTCATTATGTGAATAATTTTAAAATCTTAGCTCAAACGGCTGCAAAACCTGTTTGCCCAGCACGGGGATATTGAGTTCTATAAGATAAAGCCATAAACATGTGTTTCTGAGTCTTCTATCAAAAGTTACAGCGATTTATATGAAGTTGTACGAAAACGCTTTCTTTCGCCAAGACAATGCGTTTCTCACTGTTACATGCATTTGAATGGGAAACTCGCCTGAAACAAAGTATAGGTTTTCATTATGTGAATAATTTTAAAATCTTAGCTCAAACGGCTGCAAAACCTGTTTGCCCAGCACGGGGATATTGAGTTCTATAAGATAAAGCCATAAACATGTGTTTCTGAGTCTTCTATCAAAAGTTACAGCGATTTATATGAAGTTGTTCAAAAACGCTTTATTTCGCCAAGACAATGCGTTTCTCACTGTTACATGCATTTGAATGGGAAACTCGCCTGAAACAAAGTATAGGTTTTCATTATGTGAATAATTTTAAAATCTTAGCTCAAACGGCTGCAAAACCTGTTTGCCCAGCACGGGGATATTGAGTTCTATAAGATAAAGCCATAAACATGTGTTTCTGAGTCTTCTATCAAAAGTTACAGCGATTTATATGAAGTTGTTCAAAAACGCTTTATTTCGCCAAGACAATGCGTTTCTCACTGTTACATGCATTTGAATGGGAAACTCGCCTGAAACAAAGTATAGGTTTTCATTATGTGAATAATTTTAAAATCTTAGCTCAAACGGCTGCAAAACCTGTTTGCCCAGCACGGGGATATTGAGTTCTATAAGATAAAGCCATAAACATGTGTTTCTGAGTCTTCTATCAAAAGTTACAGCGATTTATATGAAGTTGTACGAAAACGCTTTCTTTCGCCAAGACAATGCGTTTCTCACTGTTACATGCATTTGAATGGGAAACTCGCCTGAAACAAAGTATAGGTTTTCATTATGTGAATAATTTTAAAATCTTAGCTCAAACGGCTGCAAAACCTGTTTGCCCAGCACGGGGATATTGAGTTCTATAAGATAAAGCCATAAACATGTGTTTCTGAGTCTTCTATCAAAAGTTACAGCGATTTATATGAAGTTGTTCAAAAACGCTTTATTTCGCCAAGACAATGCGTTTCTCACTGTTACATGCATTTGAATGGGAAACTCGCCTGAAACAAAGTATAGGTTTTCATTATGTGAATAATTTTAAAATCTTAGCTCAAACGGCTGCAAAACCTGTTTGCCCAGCACGGGGATATTGAGTTCTATAAGATAAAGCCATAAACATGTGTTTCTGAGTCTTCTATCAAAAGTTACAGCGATTTATATGAAGTTGTACGAAAACGCTTTCTTTCGCCAAGACAATGCGTTTCTCACTGTTACATGCATTTGAATGGGAAACTCGCCTGAAACAAAGTATAGGTTTTCATTATGTGAATAATTTTAAAATCTTAGCTCAAACGGCTGCAAAACCTGTTTGCCCAGCACGGGGATATTGAGTTCTATAAGATAAAGCCATAAACATGTGTTTCTGAGTCTTCTATCAAAAGTTACAGCGATTTATATGAAGTTGTACGAAAACGCTTTATTTCGCCAAGACAATGCGTTTCTCACTGTTACATGCATTTGAATGGGAAACTCGCCTGAAACAAAGTATAGGTTTTCATTATGTGAATAATTTTAAAATCTTAGCTCAAACGGCTGCAAAACCTGTTTGCCCAGCACGGGGATATTGAGTTCTATAAGATAAAGCCATAAACATGTGTTTCTGAGTCTTCTATCAAAAGTTACAGCGATTTATATGAAGTTGTACGAAAATGCTTTCTTTCGCCAAGACAATGCGTTTCTCACTGTTACATGCATTTGAATGGGAAACTCGCCTGAAACAAAGTATAGGTTTTCATTATGTGAATAATTTTAAAATCTTAGCTCAAACGGCTGCAAAACCTGTTTGCCCAGCACGGGGATATTGAGTTCTATAAGATAAAGCCATAAACATGTGTTTCTGAGTCTTCTATCAAAAGTTACAGCGATTTATATGAAGTTGTACGAAAACGCTTTATTTCGCCAAGACAATGCGTTTCTCACTGTTACATGCATTTGAATGGGAAACTCGCCTGAAACAAAGTATAGGTTTTCATTATGTGAATAATTTTAAAATCTTAGCTCAAACGGCTGCAAAACCTGTTTGCCCAGCACGGGGATATTGAGTTCTATAAGATAAAGCCATAAACATGTGTTTCTGAGTCTTCTATCAAAAGTTACAGCGATTTATATGAAGTTGTACGAAAACGCTTTCTTTCGCCAAGACAATGCGTTTCTCACTGTTACATGCATTTGAATGGGAAACTCGCCTGAAACAAAGTATAGGTTTTCATTATGTGAATAATTTTAAAATCTTAGCTCAAACGGCTGCAAAACCTGTTTGCCCAGCACGGGGATATTGAGTTCTATAAGATAAAGCCATAAACATGTGTTTCTGAGTCTTCTATCAAAAGTTACAGCGATTTATATGAAGTTGTTCAAAAACGCTTTATTTCGCCAAGACAATGCGTTTCTCACTGTTACATGCATTTGAATGGGAAACTCGCCTGAAACAAAGTATAGGTTTTCATTATGTGAATAATTTTAAAATCTTAGCTCAAACGGCTGCAAAACCTGTTTGCCCAGCACGGGGATATTGAGTTCTATAAGATAAAGCCATAAACATGTGTTTCTGAGTCTTCTATCAAAAGTTACAGCGATTTATATGAAGTTGTACGAAAACGCTTTCTTTCGCCAAGACAATGCGTTTCTCACTGTTACATGCATTTGAATGGGAAACTCGCCTGAAACAAAGTATAGGTTTTCATTATGTGAATAATTTTAAAATCTTAGCTCAAACGGCTGCAAAACCTGTTTGCCCAGCACGGGGATATTGAGTTCTATAAGATAAAGCCATAAACATGTGTTTCTGAGTCTTCTATCAAAAGTTACAGCGATTTATATGAAGTTGTACGAAAACGCTTTATTTCGCCAAGACAATGCGTTTCTCACTGTTACATGCATTTGAATGGGAAACTCGCCTGAAACAAAGTATAGGTTTTCATTATGTGAATAATTTTAAAATCTTAGCTCAAACGGCTGCAAAACCTGTTTGCCCAGCACGGGGATATTGAGTTCTATAAGATAAAGCCATAAACATGTGTTTCTGAGTCTTCTATCAAAAGTTACAGCGATTTATATGAAGTTGTACAAAAATGCTTTCTTTCGCCAAGACAATGCGTTTCTCACTGTTACATGCATTTGAATGGGAAACTCGCCTGAAACAAAGTATAGGTTTTCATTATGTGAATAATTTTAAAATCTTAGCTCAAACGGCTGCAAAACCTGTTTGCCCAGCACGGGGATATTGAGTTCTATAAGATAAAGCCATAAACATGTGTTTCTGAGTCTTCTATCAAAAGTTACAGCGATTTATATGAAGTTGTACGAAAACGCTTTATTTCGCCAAGACAATGCGTTTCTCACTGTTACATGCATTTGAATGGGAAACTCGCCTGAAACAAAGTATAGGTTTTCATTATGTGAATAATTTTAAAATCTTAGCTCAAACGGCTGCAAAACCTGTTTGCCCAGCACGGGGATATTGAGTTCTATAAGATAAAGCCATAAACATGTGTTTCTGAGTCTTCTATCAAAAGTTACAGCGATTTATATGAAGTTGTTCAAAAACGCTTTATTTCGCCAAGACAATGCGTTTCTCACTGTTACATGCATTTGAATGGGAAACTCGCCTGAAACAAAGTATAGGTTTTCATTATGTGAATAATTTAAAAATCTTAGCTCAAACGGCTGCAAAACCTGTTTGCCCAGCACGGGGATATTGAGTTCTATAAGATAAAGCCATAAACATGTGTTTCTGAGTCTTCTATCAAAAGTTACAGCGATTTATATGAAGTTGTACGAAAACGCTTTATTTCGCCAAGACAATGCGTTTCTCACTGTTACATGCATTTGAATGGGAAACTCGCCTGAAACAAAGTATAGGTTTTCATTATGTGAATAATTTTAAAATCTTAGCTCAAACGGCTGCAAAACCTGTTTGCCCAGCACGGGGATATTGAGTTCTATAAGATAAAGCCATAAACATGTGTTTCTGAGTCTTCTATCAAAAGTTACAGCGATTTATATGAAGTTGTTCAAAAACGCTTTCTTTCGCCAAGACAATGCGTTTCTCACTGTTACATGCATTTGAATGGGAAACTCGCCTGAAACAAAGTATAGGTTTTCATTATGTGAATAATTTTAAAATCTTAGCTCAAACGGCTGCAAAACCTGTTTGCCCAGCACGGGGATATTGAGTTCTATAAGATAAAGCCATAAACATGTGTTTCTGAGTCTTCTATCAAAAGTTACAGCGATTTATATGAAGTTGTACGAAAACGCTTTATTTCGCCAAGACAATGCGTTTCTCACTGTTACATGCATTTGAATGGGAAACTCGCCTGAAACAAAGTATAGGTTTTCATTATGTGAATAATTTTAAAATCTTAGCTCAAACGGCTGCAAAACCTGTTTGCCCAGCACGGGGATATTGAGTTCTATAAGATAAAGCCATAAACATGTGTTTCTGAGTCTTCTATCAAAAGTTACAGCGATTTATATGAAGTTGTTCAAAAACGCTTTATTTCGCCAAGACAATGCGTTTCTCACTGTTACATGCATTTGAATGGGAAACTCGCCTGAAACAAAGTATAGGTTTTCATTATGTGAATAATTTTAAAATCTTAGCTCAAACGGCTGCAAAACCTGTTTGCCCAGCACGGGGATATTGAGTTCTATAAGATAAAGCCATAAACATGTGTTTCTGAGTCTTCTATCAAAAGTTACAGCGATTTATATGAAGTTGTACGAAAACGCTTTCTTTCGCCAAGACAATGCGTTTCTCACTGTTACATGCATTTGAATGGGAAACTCGCCTGAAACAAAGTATAGGTTTTCATTATGTGAATAATTTTAAAATCTTAGCTCAAACGGCTGCAAAACCTGTTTGCCCAGCACGGGGATATTGAGTTCTATAAGATAAAGCCATAAACATGTGTTTCTGAGTCTTCTATCAAAAGTTACAGCGATTTATATGAAGTTGTACGAAAACGCTTTATTTCGCCAAGACAATGCGTTTCTCACTGTTACATGCATTTGAATGGGAAACTCGCCTGAAACAAAGTATAGGTTTTCATTATGTGAATAATTTTAAAATCTTAGCTCAAACGGCTGCAAAACCTGTTTGCCCAGCACGGGGATATTGAGTTCTATAAGATAAAGCCATAAACATGTGTTTCTGAGTCTTCTATCAAAAGTTACAGCGATTTATATGAAGTTGTACAAAAATGCTTTCTTTCGCCAAGACAATGCGTTTCTCACTGTTACATGCATTTGAATGGGAAACTCGCCTGAAACAAAGTATAGGTTTTCATTATGTGAATAATTTTAAAATCTTAGCTCAAACGGCTGCAAAACCTGTTTGCCCAGCACGGGGATATTGAGTTCTATAAGATAAAGCCATAAACATGTGTTTCTGAGTCTTCTATCAAAAGTTACAGCGATTTATATGAAGTTGTACGAAAACGCTTTATTTCGCCAAGACAATGCGTTTCTCACTGTTACATGCATTTGAATGGGAAACTCGCCTGAAACAAAGTATAGGTTTTCATTATGTGAATAATTTTAAAATCTTAGCTCAAACGGCTGCAAAACCTGTTTGCCCAGCACGGGGATATTGAGTTCTATAAGATAAAGCCATAAACATGTGTTTCTGAGTCTTCTATCAAAAGTTACAGCGATTTATATGAAGTTGTACAAAAATGCTTTCTTTCGCCAAGACAATGCGTTTCTCACTGTTACATGCATTTGAATGGGAAACTCGCCTGAAACAAAGTATAGGTTTTCATTATGTGAATAATTTTAAAATCTTAGCTCAAACGGCTGCAAAACCTGTTTGCCCAGCACGGGGATATTGAGTTCTATAAGATAAAGCCATAAACATGTGTTTCTGAGTCTTCTATCAAAAGTTACAGCGATTTATATGAAGTTGTTCAAAAACGCTTTATTTCGCCAAGACAATGCGTTTCTCACTGTTACATGCATTTGAATGGGAAACTCGCCTGAAACAAAGTATAGGTTTTCATTATGTGAATAATTTTAAAATCTTAGCTCAAACGGCTGCAAAACCTGTTTGCCCAGCACGGGGATATTGAGTTCTATAAGATAAAGCCATAAACATGTGTTTCTGAGTCTTCTATCAAAAGTTACAGCGATTTATATGAAGTTGTACGAAAACGCTTTCTTTCGCCAAGACAATGCGTTTCTCACTGTTACATGCATTTGAATGGGAAACTCGCCTGAAACAAAGTATAGGTTTTCATTATGTGAATAATTTTAAAATCTTAGCTCAAACGGCTGCAAAACCTGTTTGCCCAGCACGGGGATATTGAGTTCTATAAGATAAAGCCATAAACATGTGTTTCTGAGTCTTCTATCAAAAGTTACAGCGATTTATATGAAGTTGTACGAAAACGCTTTATTTCGCCAAGACAATGCGTTTCTCACTGTTACATGCATTTGAATGGGAAACTCGCCTGAAACAAAGTATAGGTTTTCATTATGTGAATAATTTTAAAATCTTAGCTCAAACGGCTGCAAAACCTGTTTGCCCAGCACGGGGATATTGAGTTCTATAAGATAAAGCCATAAACATGTGTTTCTGAGTCTTCTATCAAAAGTTACAGCGATTTATATGAAGTTGTACGAAAACGCTTTCTTTCGCCAAGACAATGCGTTTCTCACTGTTACATGCATTTGAATGGGAAACTCGCCTGAAACAAAGTATAGGTTTTCATTATGTGAATAATTTTAAAATCTTAGCTCAAACGGCTGCAAAACCTGTTTGCCCAGCACGGGGATATTGAGTTCTATAAGATAAAGCCATAAACATGTGTTTCTGAGTCTTCTATCAAAAGTTACAGCGATTTATATGAAGTTGTTCAAAAACGCTTTATTTCGCCAAGACAATGCGTTTCTCACTGTTACATGCATTTGAATGGGAAACTCGCCTGAAACAAAGTATAGGTTTTCATTATGTGAATAATTTTAAAATCTTAGCTCAAACGGCTGCAAAACCTGTTTGCCCAGCACGGGGATATTGAGTTCTATAAGATAAAGCCATAAACATGTGTTTCTGAGTCTTCTATCAAAAGTTACAGCGATTTATATGAAGTTGTACGAAAACGCTTTCTTTCGCCAAGACAATGCGTTTCTCACTGTTACATGCATTTGAATGGGAAACTCGCCTGAAACAAAGTATAGGTTTTCATTATGTGAATAATTTTAAAATCTTAGCTCAAACGGCTGCAAAACCTGTTTGCCCAGCACGGGGATATTGAGTTCTATAAGATAAAGCCATAAACATGTGTTTCTGAGTCTTCTATCAAAAGTTACAGCGATTTATATGAAGTTGTTCAAAAACGCTTTATTTCGCCAAGACAATGCGTTTCTCACTGTTACATGCATTTGAATGGGAAACTCGCCTGAAACAAAGTATAGGTTTTCATTATGTGAATAATTTTAAAATCTTAGCTCAAACGGCTGCAAAACCTGTTTGCCCAGCACGGGGATATTGAGTTCTATAAGATAAAGCCATAAACATGTGTTTCTGAGTCTTCTATCAAAAGTTACAGCGATTTATATGAAGTTGTACGAAAACGCTTTCTTTCGCCAAGACAATGCGTTTCTCACTGTTACATGCATTTGAATGGGAAACTCGCCTGAAACAAAGTATAGGTTTTCATTATGTGAATAATTTTAAAATCTTAGCTCAAACGGCTGCAAAACCTGTTTGCCCAGCACGGGGATATTGAGTTCTATAAGATAAAGCCATAAACATGTGTTTCTGAGTCTTCTATCAAAAGTTACAGCGATTTATATGAAGTTGTTCAAAAACGCTTTATTTCGCCAAGACAATGCGTTTCTCACTGTTACATGCATTTGAATGGGAAACTCGCCTGAAACAAAGTATAGGTTTTCATTATGTGAATAATTTTAAAATCTTAGCTCAAACGGCTGCAAAACCTGTTTGCCCAGCACGGGGATATTGAGTTCTATAAGATAAAGCCATAAACATGTGTTTCTGAGTCTTCTATCAAAAGTTACAGCGATTTATATGAAGTTGTTCAAAAACGCTTTATTTCGCCAAGACAATGCGTTTCTCACTGTTACATGCATTTGAATGGGAAACTCGCCTGAAACAAAGTATAGGTTTTCATTATGTGAATAATTTTAAAATCTTAGCTCAAACGGCTGCAAAACCTGTTTGCCCAGCACGGGGATATTGAGTTCTATAAGATAAAGCCATAAACATGTGTTTCTGAGTCTTCTATCAAAAGTTACAGCGATTTATATGAAGTTGTACGAAAACGCTTTCTTTCGCCAAGACAATGCGTTTCTCACTGTTACATGCATTTGAATGGGAAACTCGCCTGAAACAAAGTATAGGTTTTCATTATGTGAATAATTTTAAAATCTTAGCTCAAACGGCTGCAAAACCTGTTTGCCCAGCACGGGGATATTGAGTTCTATAAGATAAAGCCATAAACATGTGTTTCTGAGTCTTCTATCAAAAGTTACAGCGATTTATATGAAGTTGTACAAAAATGCTTTCTTTCGCCAAGACAATGCGTTTCTCACTGTTACATGCATTTGAATGGGAAACTCGCCTGAAACAAAGTATAGGTTTTCATTATGTGAATAATTTTAAAATCTTAGCTCAAACGGCTGCAAAACCTGTTTGCCCAGCACGGGGATATTGAGTTCTATAAGATAAAGCCATAAACATGTGTTTCTGAGTCTTCTATCAAAAGTTACAGCGATTTATATGAAGTTGTTCAAAAACGCTTTATTTCGCCAAGACAATGCGTTTCTCACTGTTACATGCATTTGAATGGGAAACTCGCCTGAAACAAAGTATAGGTTTTCATTATGTGAATAATTTTAAAATCTTAGCTCAAACGGCTGCAAAACCTGTTTGCCCAGCACGGGGATATTGAGTTCTATAAGATGAAGCCATAAACATGTGTTTCTGAGTCTTCTATCAAAAGTTACAGCGATTTATATGAAGTTGTTCAAAAACGCTTTATTTCGCCAAGACAATGCGTTTCTCACTGTTACATGCATTTGAATGGGAAACTCGCCTGAAACAAAGTATAGGTTTTCATTATGTGAATAATTTTAAAATCTTAGCTCAAACGGCTGCAAAACCTGTTTGCCCAGCACGGGGATATTGAGTTCTATAAGATAAAGCCATAAACATGTGTTTCTGAGTCTTCTATCAAAAGTTACAGCGATTTATATGAAGTTGTACAAAAATGCTTTCTTTCGCCAAGACAATGCGTTTCTCACTGTTACATGCATTTGAATGGGAAACTCGCCTGAAACAAAGTATAGGTTTTCATTATGTGAATAATTTTAAAATCTTAGCTCAAACGGCTGCAAAACCTGTTTGCCCAGCACGGGGATATTGAGTTCTATAAGATAAAGCCATAAACATGTGTTTCTGAGTCTTCTATCAAAAGTTACAGCGATTTATATGAAGTTGTTCAAAAACGCTTTATTTCGCCAAGACAATGCGTTTCTCACTGTTACATGCATTTGAATGGGAAACTCGCCTGAAACAAAGTATAGGTTTTCATTATGTGAATAATTTTAAAATCTTAGCTCAAACGGCTGCAAAACCTGTTTGCCCAGCACGGGGATATTGAGTTCTATAAGATAAAGCCATAAACATGTGTTTCTGAGTCTTCTATCAAAAGTTACAGCGATTTATATGAAGTTGTACGAAAACGCTTTCTTTCGCCAAGACAATGCGTTTCTCACTGTTACATGCATTTGAATGGGAAACTCGCCTGAAACAAAGTATAGGTTTTCATTATGTGAATAATTTTAAAATCTTAGCTCAAACGGCTGCAAAACCTGTTTGCCCAGCACGGGGATATTGAGTTCTATAAGATAAAGCCATAAACATGTGTTTCTGAGTCTTCTATCAAAAGTTACAGCGATTTATATGAAGTTGTACGAAAACGCTTTATTTCGCCAAGACAATGCGTTTCTCACTGTTACATGCATTTGAATGGGAAACTCGCCTGAAACAAAGTATAGGTTTTCATTATGTGAATAATTTTAAAATCTTAGCTCAAACGGCTGCAAAACCTGTTTGCCCAGCACGGGGATATTGAGTTCTATAAGATAAAGCCATAAACATGTGTTTCTGAGTCTTCTATCAAAAGTTACAGCGATTTATATGAAGTTGTACAAAAATGCTTTCTTTCGCCAAGACAATGCGTTTCTCACTGTTACATGCATTTGAATGGGAAACTCGCCTGAAACAAAGTATAGGTTTTCATTATGTGAATAATTTTAAAATCTTAGCTCAAACGGCTGCAAAACCTGTTTGCCCAGCACGGGGATATTGAGTTCTATAAGATGAAGCCATAAACATGTGTTTCTGAGTCTTCTATCAAAAGTTACAGCGATTTATATGAAGTTGTTCAAAAACGCTTTATTTCGCCAAGACAATGCGTTTCTCACTGTTACATGCATTTGAATGGGAAACTCGCCTGAAACAAAGTATAGGTTTTCATTATGTGAATAATTTTAAAATCTTAGCTCAAACGGCTGCAAAACCTGTTTGCCCAGCACGGGGATATTGAGTTCTATAAGATAAAGCCATAAACATGTGTTTCTGAGTCTTCTATCAAAAGTTACAGCGATTTATATGAAGTTGTTCAAAAACGCTTTATTTCGCCAAGACAATGCGTTTCTCACTGTTACATGCATTTGAATGGGAAACTCGCCTGAAACAAAGTATAGGTTTTCATTATGTGAATAATTTTAAAATCTTAGCTCAAACGGCTGCAAAACCTGTTTGCCCAGCACGGGGATATTGAGTTCTATAAGATAAAGCCATAAACATGTGTTTCTGAGTCTTCTATCAAAAGTTACAGCGATTTATATGAAGTTGTTCAAAAACGCTTTATTTCGCCAAGACAATGCGTTTCTCACTGTTACATGCATTTGAATGGGAAACTCGCCTGAAACAAAGTATAGGTTTTCATTATGTGAATAATTTTAAAATCTTAGCTCAAACGGCTGCAAAACCTGTTTGCCCAGCACGGGGATATTGAGTTCTATAAGATAAAGCCATAAACATGTGTTTCTGAGTCTTCTATCAAAAGTTACAGCGATTTATATGAAGTTGTACGAAAACGCTTTATTTCGCCAAGACAATGCGTTTCTCACTGTTACATGCATTTGAATGGGAAACTCGCCTGAAACAAAGTATAGGTTTTCATTATGTGAATAATTTTAAAATCTTAGCTCAAACGGCTGCAAAACCTGTTTGCCCAGCACGGGGATATTGAGTTCTATAAGATAAAGCCATAAACATGTGTTTCTGAGTCTTCTATCAAAAGTTACAGCGATTTATATGAAGTTGTTCAAAAACGCTTTATTTCGCCAAGACAATGCGTTTCTCACTGTTACATGCATTTGAATGGGAAACTCGCCTGAAACAAAGTATAGGTTTTCATTATGTGAATAACTTAAAAATCTTAGCTCAAACGGCTGCAAAACCTGTTTGCCCAGCACGGGGATATTGAGTTCTATAAGATGAAGCCATAAACATGTGTTTCTGAGTCTTCTATCAAAAGTTACAGCGATTTATATGAAGTTGTTCAAAAACACTTTATTTCGCCAAGACAATGCGTTTCTCACTGTTACATGCATTTGAATGGGAAACTCGCCTGAAACAAAGTATAGGTTTTCATTATGTGAATAATTTTAAAATCTTAGCTCAAACGGCTGCAAAACCTGTTTGCCCAGCACGGGGATATTGAGTTCTATAAGATAAAGCCATAAACATGTGTTTCTGAGTCTTCTATCAAAAGTTACAGCGATTTATATGAAGTTGTACAAAAATGCTTTATTTCGCCAAGACAATGCGTTTCTCACTGTTACATGCATTTGAATGGGAAACTCGCCTGAAACAAAGTATAGGTTTTCATTATGTGAATAATTTTAAAATCTTAGCTCAAACGGCTGCAAAACCTGTTTGCCCAGCACGGGGATATTGAGTTCTATAAGATAAAGCCATAAACATGTGTTTCTGAGTCTTCTATCAAAAGTTACAGCGATTTATATGAAGTTGTTCAAAAACGCTTTATTTCGCCAAGACAATGCGTTTCTCACTGTTACATGCATTTGAATGGGAAACTCGCCTGAAACAAAGTATAGGTTTTCATTATGTGAATAATTTTAAAATCTTAGCTCAAACGGCTGCAAAACCTGTTTGCCCAGCACGGGGATATTGAGTTCTATAAGATAAAGCCATAAACATGTGTTTCTGAGTCTTCTATCAAAAGTTACAGCGATTTATATGAAGTTGTTCAAAAACGCTTTATTTCGCCAAGACAATGCGTTTCTCACTGTTACATGCATTTGAATGGGAAACTCGCCTGAAACAAAGTATAGGTTTTCATTATGTGAATAATTTTAAAATCTTAGCTCAAACGGCTGCAAAACCTGTTTGCCCAGCACGGGGATATTGAGTTCTATAAGATAAAGCCATAAACATGTGTTTCTGAGTCTTCTATCAAAAGTTACAGCGATTTATATGAAGTTGTACGAAAACGCTTTATTTCGCCAAGACAATGCGTTTCTCACTGTTACATGCATTTGAATGGGAAACTCGCCTGAAACAAAGTATAGGTTTTCATTATGTGAATAATTTAAAAATCTTAGCTCAAACGGCTGCAAAACCTGTTTGCCCAGCACGGGGATATTGAGTTCTATAAGATAAAGCCATAAACATGTGTTTCTGAGTCTTCTATCAAAAGTTACAGCGATTTATATGAAGTTGTACAAAAATGCTTTCTTTCGCCAAGACAATGCGTTTCTCACTGTTACATGCATTTGAATGGGAAACTCGCCTGAAACAAAGTATAGGTTTTCATTATGTGAATAATTTTAAAATCTTAGCTCAAACGGCTGCAAAACCTGTTTGCCCAGCACGGGGATATTGAGTTCTATAAGATGAAGCCATAAACATGTGTTTCTGAGTCTTCTATCAAAAGTTACAGCGATTTATATGAAGTTGTTCAAAAACGCTTTATTTCGCCAAGACAATGCGTTTCTCACTGTTACATGCATTTGAATGGGAAACTCGCCTGAAACAAAGTATAGGTTTTCATTATGTGAATAATTTTAAAATCTTAGCTCAAACGGCTGCAAAACCTGTTTGCCCAGCACGGGGATATTGAGTTCTATAAGATAAAGCCATAAACATGTGTTTCTGAGTCTTCTATCAAAAGTTACAGCGATTTATATGAAGTTGTACGAAAACGCTTTATTTCGCCAAGACAATGCGTTTCTCACTGTTACATGCATTTGAATGGGAAACTCGCCTGAAACAAAGTATAGGTTTTCATTATGTGAATAATTTTAAAATCTTAGCTCAAACGGCTGCAAAACCTGTTTGCCCAGCACGGGGACATTGAGTTCTATAAGATAAAGCCATAAACATGTGTTTCTGAGTCTTCTATCAAAAGTTACAGCGATTTATATGAAGTTGTTCAAAAACGCTTTATTTCGCCAAGACAATGCGTTTCTCACTGTTACATGCATTTGAATGGGAAACTCGCCTGAAACAAAGTATAGGTTTTCATTATGTGAATAATTTTAAAATCTTAGCTCAAACGGCTGCAAAACCTGTTTGCCCAGCACGGGGATATTGAGTTCTATAAGATAAAGCCATAAACATGTGTTTCTGAGTCTTCTATCAAAAGTTACAGCGATTTATATGAAGTTGTACGAAAACGCTTTCTTTCGCCAAGACAATGCGTTTCTCACTGTTACATGCATTTGAATGGGAAACTCGCCTGAAACAAAGTATAGGTTTTCATTATGTGAATAATTTTAAAATCTTAGCTCAAACGGCTGCAAAACCTGTTTGCCCAGCACGGGGATATTGAGTTCTATAAGATAAAGCCATAAACATGTGTTTCTGAGTCTTCTATCAAAAGTTACAGCGATTTATATGAAGTTGTACGAAAACGCTTTATTTCGCCAAGACAATGCGTTTCTCACTGTTACATGCATTTGAATGGGAAACTCGCCTGAAACAAAGTATAGGTTTTCATTATGTGAATAATTTTAAAATCTTAGCTCAAACGGCTGCAAAACCTGTTTGCCCAGCACGGGGATATTGAGTTCTATAAGATAAAGCCATAAACATGTGTTTCTGAGTCTTCTATCAAAAGTTACAGCGATTTATATGAAGTTGTACGAAAACGCTTTCTTTCGCCAAGACAATGCGTTTCTCACTGTTACATGCATTTGAATGGGAAACTCGCCTGAAACAAAGTATAGGTTTTCATTATGTGAATAATTTTAAAATCTTAGCTCAAACGGCTGCAAAACCTGTTTGCCCAGCACGGGGATATTGAGTTCTATAAGATAAAGCCATAAACATGTGTTTCTGAGTCTTCTATCAAAAGTTACAGCGATTTATATGAAGTTGTTCAAAAACGCTTTATTTCGCCAAGACAATGCGTTTCTCACTGTTACATGCATTTGAATGGGAAACTCGCCTGAAACAAAGTATAGGTTTTCATTATGTGAATAATTTTAAAATCTTAGCTCAAACGGCTGCAAAACCTGTTTGCCCAGCACGGGGATATTGAGTTCTATAAGATAAAGCCATAAACATGTGTTTCTGAGTCTTCTATCAAAAGTTACAGCGATTTATATGAAGTTGTACGAAAACGCTTTCTTTCGCCAAGACAATGCGTTTCTCACTGTTACATGCATTTGAATGGGAAACTCGCCTGAAACAAAGTATAGGTTTTCATTATGTGAATAATTTTAAAATCTTAGCTCAAACGGCTGCAAAACCTGTTTGCCCAGCACGGGGATATTGAGTTCTATAAGATAAAGCCATAAACATGTGTTTCTGAGTCTTCTATCAAAAGTTACAGCGATTTATATGAAGTTGTTCAAAAACGCTTTATTTCGCCAAGACAATGCGTTTCTCACTGTTACATGCATTTGAATGGGAAACTCGCCTGAAACAAAGTATAGGTTTTCATTATGTGAATAATTTTAAAATCTTAGCTCAAACGGCTGCAAAACCTGTTTGCCCAGCACGGGGATATTGAGTTCTATAAGATAAAGCCATAAACATGTGTTTCTGAGTCTTCTATCAAAAGTTACAGCGATTTATATGAAGTTGTACGAAAACGCTTTCTTTCGCCAAGACAATGCGTTTCTCACTGTTACATGCATTTGAATGGGAAACTCGCCTGAAACAAAGTATAGGTTTTCATTATGTGAATAATTTTAAAATCTTAGCTCAAACGGCTGCAAAACCTGTTTGCCCAGCACGGGGATATTGAGTTCTATAAGATAAAGCCATAAACATGTGTTTCTGAGTCTTCTATCAAAAGTTACAGCGATTTATATGAAGTTGTTCAAAAACGCTTTATTTCGCCAAGACAATGCGTTTCTCACTGTTACATGCATTTGAATGGGAAACTCGCCTGAAACAAAGTATAGGTTTTCATTATGTGAATAATTTTAAAATCTTAGCTCAAACGGCTGCAAAACCTGTTTGCCCAGCACGGGGATATTGAGTTCTATAAGATAAAGCCATAAACATGTGTTTCTGAGTCTTCTATCAAAAGTTACAGCGATTTATATGAAGTTGTTCAAAAACGCTTTATTTCGCCAAGACAATGCGTTTCTCACTGTTACATGCATTTGAATGGGAAACTCGCCTGAAACAAAGTATAGGTTTTCATTATGTGAATAATTTTAAAATCTTAGCTCAAACGGCTGCAAAACCTGTTTGCCCAGCACGGGGATATTGAGTTCTATAAGATAAAGCCATAAACATGTGTTTCTGAGTCTTCTATCAAAAGTTACAGCGATTTATATGAAGTTGTACGAAAACGCTTTCTTTCGCCAAGACAATGCGTTTCTCACTGTTACATGCATTTGAATGGGAAACTCGCCTGAAACAAAGTATAGGTTTTCATTATGTGAATAATTTTAAAATCTTAGCTCAAACGGCTGCAAAACCTGTTTGCCCAGCACGGGGATATTGAGTTCTATAAGATAAAGCCATAAACATGTGTTTCTGAGTCTTCTATCAAAAGTTACAGCGATTTATATGAAGTTGTTCAAAAACGCTTTATTTCGCCAAGACAATGCGTTTCTCACTGTTACATGCATTTGAATGGGAAACTCGCCTGAAACAAAGTATAGGTTTTCATTATGTGAATAATTTTAAAATCTTAGCTCAAACGGCTGCAAAACCTGTTTGCCCAGCACGGGGATATTGAGTTCTATAAGATAAAGCCATAAACATGTGTTTCTGAGTCTTCTATCAAAAGTTACAGCGATTTATATGAAGTTGTACGAAAACGCTTTATTTCGCCAAGACAATGCGTTTCTCACTGTTACATGCATTTGAATGGGAAACTCGCCTGAAACAAAGTATAGGTTTTCATTATGTGAATAATTTTAAAATCTTAGCTCAAACGGCTGCAAAACCTGTTTGCCCAGCACGGGGATATTGAGTTCTATAAGATAAAGCCATAAACATGTGTTTCTGAGTCTTCTATCAAAAGTTACAGCGATTTATATGAAGTTGTACGAAAACGCTTTCTTTCGCCAAGACAATGCGTTTCTCACTGTTACATGCATTTGAATGGGAAACTCGCCTGAAACAAAGTATAGGTTTTCATTATGTGAATAATTTTAAAATCTTAGCTCAAACGGCTGCAAAACCTGTTTGCCCAGCACGGGGATATTGAGTTCTATAAGATAAAGCCATAAACATGTGTTTCTGAGTCTTCTATCAAAAGTTACAGCGATTTATATGAAGTTGTACGAAAACGCTTTATTTCGCCAAGACAATGCGTTTCTCACTGTTACATGCATTTGAATGGGAAACTCGCCTGAAACAAAGTATAGGTTTTCATTATGTGAATAATTTTAAAATCTTAGCTCAAACGGCTGCAAAACCTGTTTGCCCAGCACGGGGATATTGAGTTCTATAAGATAAAGCCATAAACATGTGTTTCTGAGTCTTCTATCAAAAGTTACAGCGATTTATATGAAGTTGTACAAAAATGCTTTCTTTCGCCAAGACAATGCGTTTCTCACTGTTACATGCATTTGAATGGGAAACTCGCCTGAAACAAAGTATAGGTTTTCATTATGTGAATAATTTTAAAATCTTAGCTCAAACGGCTGCAAAACCTGTTTGCCCAGCACGGGGATATTGAGTTCTATAAGATAAAGCCATAAACATGTGTTTCTGAGTCTTCTATCAAAAGTTACAGCGATTTATATGAAGTTGTTCAAAAACGCTTTATTTCGCCAAGACAATGCGTTTCTCACTGTTACATGCATTTGAATGGGAAACTCGCCTGAAACAAAGTATAGGTTTTCATTATGTGAATAATTTTAAAATCTTAGCTCAAACGGCTGCAAAACCTGTTTGCCCAGCACGGGGATATTGAGTTCTATAAGATGAAGCCATAAACATGTGTTTCTGAGTCTTCTATCAAAAGTTACAGCGATTTATATGAAGTTGTTCAAAAACGCTTTATTTCGCCAAGACAATGCGTTTCTCACTGTTACATGCATTTGAATGGGAAACTCGCCTGAAACAAAGTATAGGTTTTCATTATGTGAATAATTTTAAAATCTTAGCTCAAACGGCTGCAAAACCTGTTTGCCCAGCACGGGGATATTGAGTTCTATAAGATAAAGCCATAAACATGTGTTTCTGAGTCTTCTATCAAAAGTTACAGCGATTTATATGAAGTTGTACAAAAATGCTTTCTTTCGCCAAGACAATGCGTTTCTCACTGTTACATGCATTTGAATGGGAAACTCGCCTGAAACAAAGTATAGGTTTTCATTATGTGAATAATTTTAAAATCTTAGCTCAAACGGCTGCAAAACCTGTTTGCCCAGCACGGGGATATTGAGTTCTATAAGATAAAGCCATAAACATGTGTTTCTGAGTCTTCTATCAAAAGTTACAGCGATTTATATGAAGTTGTTCAAAAACGCTTTATTTCGCCAAGACAATGCGTTTCTCACTGTTACATGCATTTGAATGGGAAACTCGCCTGAAACAAAGTATAGGTTTTCATTATGTGAATAATTTTAAAATCTTAGCTCAAACGGCTGCAAAACCTGTTTGCCCAGCACGGGGATATTGAGTTCTATAAGATAAAGCCATAAACATGTGTTTCTGAGTCTTCTATCAAAAGTTACAGCGATTTATATGAAGTTGTACGAAAACGCTTTCTTTCGCCAAGACAATGCGTTTCTCACTGTTACATGCATTTGAATGGGAAACTCGCCTGAAACAAAGTATAGGTTTTCATTATGTGAATAATTTTAAAATCTTAGCTCAAACGGCTGCAAAACCTGTTTGCCCAGCACGGGGATATTGAGTTCTATAAGATAAAGCCATAAACATGTGTTTCTGAGTCTTCTATCAAAAGTTACAGCGATTTATATGAAGTTGTACGAAAACGCTTTATTTCGCCAAGACAATGCGTTTCTCACTGTTACATGCATTTGAATGGGAAACTCGCCTGAAACAAAGTATAGGTTTTCATTATGTGAATAATTTTAAAATCTTAGCTCAAACGGCTGCAAAACCTGTTTGCCCAGCACGGGGATATTGAGTTCTATAAGATAAAGCCATAAACATGTGTTTCTGAGTCTTCTATCAAAAGTTACAGCGATTTATATGAAGTTGTACAAAAATGCTTTCTTTCGCCAAGACAATGCGTTTCTCACTGTTACATGCATTTGAATGGGAAACTCGCCTGAAACAAAGTATAGGTTTTCATTATGTGAATAATTTTAAAATCTTAGCTCAAACGGCTGCAAAACCTGTTTGCCCAGCACGGGGATATTGAGTTCTATAAGATGAAGCCATAAACATGTGTTTCTGAGTCTTCTATCAAAAGTTACAGCGATTTATATGAAGTTGTTCAAAAACGCTTTATTTCGCCAAGACAATGCGTTTCTCACTGTTACATGCATTTGAATGGGAAACTCGCCTGAAACAAAGTATAGGTTTTCATTATGTGAATAATTTTAAAATCTTAGCTCAAACGGCTGCAAAACCTGTTTGCCCAGCACGGGGATATTGAGTTCTATAAGATAAAGCCATAAACATGTGTTTCTGAGTCTTCTATCAAAAGTTACAGCGATTTATATGAAGTTGTACAAAAATGCTTTCTTTCGCCAAGACAATGCGTTTCTCACTGTTACATGCATTTGAATGGGAAACTCGCCTGAAACAAAGTATAGGTTTTCATTATGTGAATAATTTTAAAATCTTAGCTCAAACGGCTGCAAAACCTGTTTGCCCAGCACGGGGATATTGAGTTCTATAAGATAAAGCCATAAACATGTGTTTCTGAGTCTTCTATCAAAAGTTACAGCGATTTATATGAAGTTGTTCAAAAACGCTTTATTTCGCCAAGACAATGCGTTTCTCACTGTTACATGCATTTGAATGGGAAACTCGCCTGAAACAAAGTATAGGTTTTCATTATGTGAATAATTTTAAAATCTTAGCTCAAACGGCTGCAAAACCTGTTTGCCCAGCACGGGGATATTGAGTTCTATAAGATAAAGCCATAAACATGTGTTTCTGAGTCTTCTATCAAAAGTTACAGCGATTTATATGAAGTTGTTCAAAAACGCTTTATTTCGCCAAGACAATGCGTTTCTCACTGTTACATGCATTTGAATGGGAAACTCGCCTGAAACAAAGTATAGGTTTTCATTATGTGAATAATTTTAAAATCTTAGCTCAAACGGCTGCAAAACCTGTTTGCCCAGCACGGGGATATTGAGTTCTATAAGATAAAGCCATAAACATGTGTTTCTGAGTCTTCTATCAAAAGTTACAGCGATTTATATGAAGTTGTACGAAAACGCTTTATTTCGCCAAGACAATGCGTTTCTCACTGTTACATGCATTTGAATGGGAAACTCGCCTGAAACAAAGTATAGGTTTTCATTATGTGAATAATTTTAAAATCTTAGCTCAAACGGCTGCAAAACCTGTTTGCCCAGCACGGGGATATTGAGTTCTATAAGATAAAGCCATAAACATGTGTTTCTGAGTCTTCTATCAAAAGTTACAGCGATTTATATGAAGTTGTTCAAAAACGCTTTATTTCGCCAAGACAATGCGTTTCTCACTGTTACATGCATTTGAATGGGAAACTCGCCTGAAACAAAGTATAGGTTTTCATTATGTGAATAACTTAAAAATCTTAGCTCAAACGGCTGCAAAACCTGTTTGCCCAGCACGGGGATATTGAGTTCTATAAGATGAAGCCATAAACATGTGTTTCTGAGTCTTCTATCAAAAGTTACAGCGATTTATATGAAGTTGTTCAAAAACACTTTATTTCGCCAAGACAATGCGTTTCTCACTGTTACATGCATTTGAATGGGAAACTCGCCTGAAACAAAGTATAGGTTTTCATTATGTGAATAATTTTAAAATCTTAGCTCAAACGGCTGCAAAACCTGTTTGCCCAGCACGGGGATATTGAGTTCTATAAGATAAAGCCATAAACATGTGTTTCTGAGTCTTCTATCAAAAGTTACAGCGATTTATATGAAGTTGTACAAAAATGCTTTATTTCGCCAAGACAATGCGTTTCTCACTGTTACATGCATTTGAATGGGAAACTCGCCTGAAACAAAGTATAGGTTTTCATTATGTGAATAATTTTAAAATCTTAGCTCAAACGGCTGCAAAACCTGTTTGCCCAGCACGGGGATATTGAGTTCTATAAGATAAAGCCATAAACATGTGTTTCTGAGTCTTCTATCAAAAGTTACAGCGATTTATATGAAGTTGTTCAAAAACGCTTTATTTCGCCAAGACAATGCGTTTCTCACTGTTACATGCATTTGAATGGGAAACTCGCCTGAAACAAAGTATAGGTTTTCATTATGTGAATAATTTTAAAATCTTAGCTCAAACGGCTGCAAAACCTGTTTGCCCAGCACGGGGATATTGAGTTCTATAAGATAAAGCCATAAACATGTGTTTCTGAGTCTTCTATCAAAAGTTACAGCGATTTATATGAAGTTGTTCAAAAACGCTTTATTTCGCCAAGACAATGCGTTTCTCACTGTTACATGCATTTGAATGGGAAACTCGCCTGAAACAAAGTATAGGTTTTCATTATGTGAATAATTTTAAAATCTTAGCTCAAACGGCTGCAAAACCTGTTTGCCCAGCACGGGGATATTGAGTTCTATAAGATAAAGCCATAAACATGTGTTTCTGAGTCTTCTATCAAAAGTTACAGCGATTTATATGAAGTTGTACGAAAACGCTTTATTTCGCCAAGACAATGCGTTTCTCACTGTTACATGCATTTGAATGGGAAACTCGCCTGAAACAAAGTATAGGTTTTCATTATGTGAATAATTTAAAAATCTTAGCTCAAACGGCTGCAAAACCTGTTTGCCCAGCACGGGGATATTGAGTTCTATAAGATAAAGCCATAAACATGTGTTTCTGAGTCTTCTATCAAAAGTTACAGCGATTTATATGAAGTTGTACAAAAATGCTTTCTTTCGCCAAGACAATGCGTTTCTCACTGTTACATGCATTTGAATGGGAAACTCGCCTGAAACAAAGTATAGGTTTTCATTATGTGAATAATTTTAAAATCTTAGCTCAAACGGCTGCAAAACCTGTTTGCCCAGCACGGGGATATTGAGTTCTATAAGATGAAGCCATAAACATGTGTTTCTGAGTCTTCTATCAAAAGTTACAGCGATTTATATGAAGTTGTTCAAAAACGCTTTATTTCGCCAAGACAATGCGTTTCTCACTGTTACATGCATTTGAATGGGAAACTCGCCTGAAACAAAGTATAGGTTTTCATTATGTGAATAATTTTAAAATCTTAGCTCAAACGGCTGCAAAACCTGTTTGCCCAGCACGGGGATATTGAGTTCTATAAGATAAAGCCATAAACATGTGTTTCTGAGTCTTCTATCAAAAGTTACAGCGATTTATATGAAGTTGTACGAAAACGCTTTATTTCGCCAAGACAATGCGTTTCTCACTGTTACATGCATTTGAATGGGAAACTCGCCTGAAACAAAGTATAGGTTTTCATTATGTGAATAATTTTAAAATCTTAGCTCAAACGGCTGCAAAACCTGTTTGCCCAGCACGGGGACATTGAGTTCTATAAGATAAAGCCATAAACATGTGTTTCTGAGTCTTCTATCAAAAGTTACAGCGATTTATATGAAGTTGTTCAAAAACGCTTTATTTCGCCAAGACAATGCGTTTCTCACTGTTACATGCATTTGAATGGGAAACTCGCCTGAAACAAAGTATAGGTTTTCATTATGTGAATAATTTTAAAATCTTAGCTCAAACGGCTGCAAAACCTGTTTGCCCAGCACGGGGATATTGAGTTCTATAAGATAAAGCCATAAACATGTGTTTCTGAGTCTTCTATCAAAAGTTACAGCGATTTATATGAAGTTGTACGAAAACGCTTTATTTCGCCAAGACAATGCGTTTCTCACTGTTACATGCATTTGAATGGGAAACTCGCCTGAAACAAAGTATAGGTTTTCATTATGTGAATAATTTTAAAATCTTAGCTCAAACGGCTGCAAAACCTGTTTGCCCAGCACGGGGATATTGAGTTCTATAAGATAAAGCCATAAAAATGTGTTTCTGAGTCTTCTATCAAAAGTTACAGCGATTTATATGAAGTTGTTCAAAAACGCTTTATTTCGCCAAGACAATGCGTTTCTCACTGTTACATGCATTTGAATGGGAAACTCGCCTGAAACAAAGTATAGGTTTTCATTATGTGAATAATTTTAAAATCTTAGCTCAAACGGCTGCAAAACCTGTTTGCCCAGCACGGGGATATTGAGTTCTATAAGATAAAGCCATAAACATGTGTTTCTGAGTCTTCTATCAAAAGTTACAGCGATTTATATGAAGTTGTACAAAAATGCTTTCTTTCGCCAAGACAATGCGTTTCTCACTGTTACATGCATTTGAATGGGAAACTCGCCTGAAACAAAGTATAGGTTTTCATTATGTGAATAATTTTAAAATCTTAGCTCAAACGGCTGCAAAACCTGTTTGCCCAGCACGGGGATATTGAGTTCTATAAGATAAAGCCATAAACATGTGTTTCTGAGTCTTCTATCAAAAGTTACAGCGATTTATATGAAGTTGTACGAAAATGCTTTCTTTCGCCAAGACAGTGTGTTTCTCACTGTTACATGCATTTGAATGGGAAACTCGCCCGAGACAAAGTATAGGTTTTCATTATGTGAATAATTTTAAAATCTTAGCTCAAACGGCTGCAAAACCTGTTTGCCCAGCACGGGGATATTGAGTTCTATAAGATAAAGCCATAAACATGTGTTTCTGAGTCTTCTATCAAAAGTTACAGCGATTTATATGAAGTTGTACGAAAATGCTTTCTTTCGCCAAGACAGCGTGTTTCTCACTGTTACATGCATTTGAATGGGAAACTCGCCCGAGACAAAGTATAGGTTTTCATTATGTGAATAATTTTAAAATCTTAGCTCAAACGGCTGCAAAACCTGTTCTGTTTGCCCAGCACGGGGATATTGAGTTCTATAAGATAAAGCCATAAACATGTGTTTCTGAGTCTTCTATCAAAAGTTACAGCGATTTATATGAAGTTGTAAAAAAATGCTTTCTTTCGCCAAGACAGTGTGTTTCTCACTGTTACATGCATTTGAATGGGAAACTCGCCCGAGACAAAGTATAGGTTTTCATTATGTGAATAATTTTAAAATCTTAGCTCAAACGGCTGCAAAACCTGTTTGCCCAGCACGGGGATATTGAGTTCTATAAGATAAAGCCATAAACATGTGTTTCTGAGTCTTCTATCAAAAGTTACAGCGATTTATATGAAGTTGTACAAAAATGCTTTCTTTCGCCAAGACAATGCGTTTCTCACTGTTACATGCATTTGAATGGGAAACTCGCCTGAAACAAAGTATAGGTTTTCATTATGTGAATAATTTTAAAATCTTAGCTCAAACGGCTGCAAAACCTGTTTGCCCAGCACGGGGATATTGAGTTCTATAAGATAAAGCCATAAACATGTGTTTCTGAGTCTTCTATCAAAAGTTACAGCGATTTATATGAAGTTGTACGAAAACGCTTTCTTTCGCCAAGACAATGCGTTTCTCACTGTTACATGCATTTGAATGGGAAACTCGCCTGAAACAAAGTATAGGTTTTCATTATGTGAATAATTTTAAAATCTTAGCTCAAACGGCTGCAAAACCTGTTTGCCCAGCACGGGGATATTGAGTTCTATAAGATAAAGCCATAAACATGTGTTTCTGAGTCTTCTATCAAAAGTTACAGCGATTTATATGAAGTTGTACGAAAACGCTTTATTTCGCCAAGACAATGCGTTTCTCACTGTTACATGCATTTGAATGGGAAACTCGCCTGAAACAAAGTATAGGTTTTCATTATGTGAATAATTTTAAAATCTTAGCTCAAACGGCTGCAAAACCTGTTTGCCCAGCACGGGGATATTGAGTTCTATAAGATAAAGCCATAAACATGTGTTTCTGAGTCTTCTATCAAAAGTTACAGCGATTTATATGAAGTTGTACGAAAACGCTTTATTTCGCCAAGACAATGCGTTTCTCACTGTTACATGCATTTGAATGGGAAACTCGCCTGAAACAAAGTATAGGTTTTCATTATGTGAATAATTTTAAAATCTTAGCTCAAACGGCTGCAAAACCTGTTTGCCCAGCACGGGGATATTGAGTTCTATAAGATAAAGCCATAAAAATGTGTTTCTGAGTCTTCTATCAAAAGTTACAGCGATTTATATGAAGTTGTTCAAAAACGCTTTATTTCGCCAAGACAATGCGTTTCTCACTGTTACATGCATTTGAATGGGAAACTCGCCTGAAACAAAGTATAGGTTTTCATTATGTGAATAATTTTAAAATCTTAGCTCAAACGGCTGCAAAACCTGTTTGCCCAGCACGGGGATATTGAGTTCTATAAGATAAAGCCATAAACATGTGTTTCTGAGTCTTCTATCAAAAGTTACAGCGATTTATATGAAGTTGTACAAAAATGCTTTCTTTCGCCAAGACAATGCGTTTCTCACTGTTACATGCATTTGAATGGGAAACTCGCCTGAAACAAAGTATAGGTTTTCATTATGTGAATAATTTTAAAATCTTAGCTCAAACGGCTGCAAAACCTGTTTGCCCAGCACGGGGATATTGAGTTCTATAAGATAAAGCCATAAACATGTGTTTCTGAGTCTTCTATCAAAAGTTACAGCGATTTATATGAAGTTGTTCAAAAACGCTTTATTTCGCCAAGACAATGCGTTTCTCACTGTTACATGCATTTGAATGGGAAACTCGCCTGAAACAAAGTATAGGTTTTCATTATGTGAATAATTTTAAAATCTTAGCTCAAACGGCTGCAAAACCTGTTTGCCCAGCACGGGGATATTGAGTTCTATAAGATAAAGCCATAAACATGTGTTTCTGAGTCTTCTATCAAAAGTTACAGCGATTTATATGAAGTTGTACAAAAATGCTTTCTTTCGCCAAGACAATGCGTTTCTCACTGTTACATGCATTTGAATGGGAAACTCGCCTGAAACAAAGTATAGGTTTTCATTATGTGAATAATTTTAAAATCTTAGCTCAAACGGCTGCAAAACCTGTTTGCCCAGCACGGGGATATTGAGTTCTATAAGATAAAGCCATAAACATGTGTTTCTGAGTCTTCTATCAAAAGTTACAGCGATTTATATGAAGTTGTTCAAAAACGCTTTATTTCGCCAAGACAATGCGTTTCTCACTGTTACATGCATTTGAATGGGAAACTCGCCTGAAACAAAGTATAGGTTTTCATTATGTGAATAATTTTAAAATCTTAGCTCAAACGGCTGCAAAACCTGTTTGCCCAGCACGGGGATATTGAGTTCTATAAGATAAAGCCATAAACATGTGTTTCTGAGTCTTCTATCAAAAGTTACAGCGATTTATATGAAGTTGTACGAAAACGCTTTATTTCGCCAAGACAATGCGTTTCTCACTGTTACATGCATTTGAATGGGAAACTCGCCTGAAACAAAGTATAGGTTTTCATTATGTGAATAATTTTAAAATCTTAGCTCAAACGGCTGCAAAACCTGTTTGCCCAGCACGGGGATATTGAGTTCTATAAGATAAAGCCATAAACATGTGTTTCTGAGTCTTCTATCAAAAGTTACAGCGATTTATATGAAGTTGTACGAAAACGCTTTATTTCGCCAAGACAGTGCGTTTCTCACTGTTACATGCATTTGAATGGGAAACTCGCCTGAAACAAAGTATAGGTTTTCATTATGTGAATAATTTTAAAATCTTAGCTCAAACGGCTGCAAAACCTGTTTGCCCAGCACGGGGATATTGAGTTCTATAAGATAAAGCCATAAACATGTGTTTCTGAGTCTTCTATCAAAAGTTACAGCGATTTATATGAAGTTGTACAAAAATGCTTTCTTTCGCCAAGACAATGCGTTTCTCACTGTTACATGCATTTGAATGGGAAACTCGCCTGAAACAAAGTATAGGTTTTCATTATGTGAATAATTTTAAAATCTTAGCTCAAACGGCTGCAAAACCTGTTTGCCCAGCACGGGGATATTGAGTTCTATAAGATGAAGCCATAAACATGTGTTTCTGAGTCTTCTATCAAAAGTTACAGCGATTTATATGAAGTTGTTCAAAAACGCTTTATTTCGCCAAGACAATGCGTTTCTCACTGTTACATGCATTTGAATGGGAAACTCGCCTGAAACAAAGTATAGGTTTTCATTATGTGAATAATTTTAAAATCTTAGCTCAAACGGCTGCAAAACCTGTTTGCCCAGCACGGGGATATTGAGTTCTATAAGATAAAGCCATAAACATGTGTTTCTGAGTCTTCTATCAAAAGTTACAGCGATTTATATGAAGTTGTACGAAAACGCTTTCTTTCGCCAAGACAATGCGTTTCTCACTGTTACATGCATTTGAATGGGAAACTCGCCTGAAACAAAGTATAGGTTTTCATTATGTGAATAATTTTAAAATCTTAGCTCAAACGGCTGCAAAACCTGTTTGCCCAGCACGGGGATATTGAGTTCTATAAGATAAAGCCATAAACATGTGTTTCTGAGTCTTCTATCAAAAGTTACAGCGATTTATATGAAGTTGTTCAAAAACGCTTTATTTCGCCAAGACAATGCGTTTCTCACTGTTACATGCATTTGAATGGGAAACTCGCCTGAAACAAAGTATAGGTTTTCATTATGTGAATAATTTTAAAATCTTAGCTCAAACGGCTGCAAAACCTGTTTGCCCAGCACGGGGATATTGAGTTCTATAAGATAAAGCCATAAACATGTGTTTCTGAGTCTTCTATCAAAAGTTACAGCGATTTATATGAAGTTGTACGAAAACGCTTTCTTTCGCCAAGACAATGCGTTTCTCACTGTTACATGCATTTGAATGGGAAACTCACCTGAAACAAAGTATAGGTTTTCATTATGTGAATAATTTTAAAATCTTAGCTCAAACGGCTGCAAAACCTGTTTGCCCAGCACGGGGATATTGAGTTCTATAAGATAAAGCCATAAACATGTGTTTCTGAGTCTTCTATCAAAAGTTACAGCGATTTATATGAAGTTGTTCAAAAACGCTTTATTTCGCCAAGACAATGCGTTTCTCACTGTTACATGCATTTGAATGGGAAACTCGCCTGAAACAAAGTATAGGTTTTCATTATGTGAATAATTTTAAAATCTTAGCTCAAACGGCTGCAAAACCTGTTTGCCCAGCACGGGGATATTGAGTTCTATAAGATAAAGCCATAAACATGTGTTTCTGAGTCTTCTATCAAAAGTTACAGCGATTTATATGAAGTTGTACGAAAACGCTTTATTTCGCCAAGACAATGCGTTTCTCACTGTTACATGCATTTGAATGGGAAACTCGCCTGAAACAAAGTATAGGTTTTCATTATGTGAATAATTTTAAAATCTTAGCTCAAACGGCTGCAAAACCTGTTTGCCCAGCACGGGGATATTGAGTTCTATAAGATAAAGCCATAAACATGTTTGTCTGAGTCTTCTATCAAAAGTTACAGCGATTTATATGAAGTTGTACAAAAATGCTTTCTTTCGCCAAGACAATGCGTTTCTCACTGTTACATGCATTTGAATGGGAAACTCGCCTGAAACAAAGTATAGGTTTTCATTATGTGAATAATTTTAAAATCTTAGCTCAAACGGCTGCAAAACCTGTTTGCCCAGCACGGGGATATTGAGTTCTATAAGATAAAGCCATAAACATGTGTTTCTGAGTCTTCTATCAAAAGTTACAGCGATTTATATGAAGTTGTACAAAAATGCTTTCTTTCGCCAAGACAATGCGTTTCTCACTGTTACATGCATTTGAATGGGAAACTCGCCTGAAACAAAGTATAGGTTTTCATTATGTGAATAATTTTAAAATCTTAGCTCAAACGGCTGCAAAACCTGTTTGCCCAGCACGGGGATATTGAGTTCTATAAGATGGAGCCATAAACATGTGTTTCTGAGTCTTCTATCAAAAGTTACAGCGATTTATATGAAGTTGTTCAAAAACGCTTTATTTCGCCAAGACAATGCGTTTCTCACTGTTACATGCATTTGAATGGGAAACTCGCCTGAAACAAAGTATAGGTTTTCATTATGTGAATAATTTTAAAATCTTAGCTCAAACGGCTGCAAAACCTGTTTGCCCAGCACGGGGATATTGAGTTCTATAAGATGAAGCCATAAACATGTGTTTCTGAGTCTTCTATCAAAAGTTACAGCGATTTATATGAAGTTGTTCAAAAACGCTTTATTTCGCCAAGACAATGCGTTTCTCACTGTTACATGCATTTGAATGGGAAACTCGCCTGAAACAAAGTATAGGTTTTCATTATGTGAATAATTTTAAAATCTTAGCTCAAACGGCTGCAAAACCTGTTTGCCCAGCACGGGGATATTGAGTTCTATAAGATAAAGCCATAAACATGTGTTTCTGAGTCTTCTATCAAAAGTTACAGCGATTTATATGAAGTTGTACGAAAACGCTTTATTTCGCCAAGACAATGCGTTTCTCACTGTTACATGCATTTGAATGGGAAACTCGCCTGAAACAAAGTATAGGTTTTCATTATGTGAATAATTTTAAAATCTTAGCTCAAACGGCTGCAAAACCTGTTTGCCCAGCACGGGGATATTGAGTTCTATAAGATAAAGCCATAAACATGTGTTTCTGAGTCTTCTATCAAAAGTTACAGCGATTTATATGAAGTTGTACGAAAACGCTTTATTTCGCCAAGACAGTGCGTTTCTCACTGTTACATGCATTTGAATGGGAAACTCGCCTGAAACAAAGTATAGGTTTTCATTATGTGAATAATTTTAAAATCTTAGCTCAAACGGCTGCAAAACCTGTTTGCCCAGCACAGGGATATTGAGTTCTATAAGATAAAGCCATAAACATGTGTTTCTGAGTCTTCTATCAAAAGTTACAGCGATTTATATGAAGTTGTACAAAAATGCTTTCTTTCGCCAAGACAATGCGTTTCTCACTGTTACATGCATTTGAATGGGAAACTCGCCTGAAACAAAGTATAGGTTTTCATTATGTGAATAATTTTAAAATCTTAGCTCAAACGGCTGCAAAACCTGTTTGCCCAGCACGGGGATATTGAGTTCTATAAGATGAAGCCATAAACATGTGTTTCTGAGTCTTCTATCAAAAGTTACAGCGATTTATATGAAGTTGTTCAAAAACGCTTTATTTCGCCAAGACAATGCGTTTCTCACTGTTACATGCATTTGAATGGGAAACTCGCCTGAAACAAAGTATAGGTTTTCATTATGTGAATAATTTTAAAATCTTAGCTCAAACGGCTGCAAAACCTGTTTGCCCAGCACGGGGATATTGAGTTCTATAAGATAAAGCCATAAACATGTGTTTCTGAGTCTTCTATCAAAAGTTACAGCGATTTATATGAAGTTGTACGAAAACGCTTTCTTTCGCCAAGACAATGCGTTTCTCACTGTTACATGCATTTGAATGGGAAACTCGCCTGAAACAAAGTATAGGTTTTCATTATGTGAATAATTTTAAAATCTTAGCTCAAACGGCTGCAAAACCTGTTTGCCCAGCACGGGGATATTGAGTTCTATAAGATAAAGCCATAAACATGTGTTTCTGAGTCTTCTATCAAAAGTTACAGCGATTTATATGAAGTTGTTCAAAAACGCTTTATTTCGCCAAGACAATGCGTTTCTCACTGTTACATGCATTTGAATGGGAAACTCGCCTGAAACAAAGTATAGGTTTTCATTATGTGAATAATTTTAAAATCTTAGCTCAAACGGCTGCAAAACCTGTTTGCCCAGCACGGGGATATTGAGTTCTATAAGATAAAGCCATAAACATGTGTTTCTGAGTCTTCTATCAAAAGTTACAGCGATTTATATGAAGTTGTACGAAAACGCTTTCTTTCGCCAAGACAATGCGTTTCTCACTGTTACATGCATTTGAATGGGAAACTCACCTGAAACAAAGTATAGGTTTTCATTATGTGAATAATTTTAAAATCTTAGCTCAAACGGCTGCAAAACCTGTTTGCCCAGCACGGGGATATTGAGTTCTATAAGATAAAGCCATAAACATGTGTTTCTGAGTCTTCTATCAAAAGTTACAGCGATTTATATGAAGTTGTTCAAAAACGCTTTATTTCGCCAAGACAATGCGTTTCTCACTGTTACATGCATTTGAATGGGAAACTCGCCTGAAACAAAGTATAGGTTTTCATTATGTGAATAATTTTAAAATCTTAGCTCAAACGGCTGCAAAACCTGTTTGCCCAGCACGGGGATATTGAGTTCTATAAGATAAAGCCATAAACATGTGTTTCTGAGTCTTCTATCAAAAGTTACAGCGATTTATATGAAGTTGTACGAAAACGCTTTATTTCGCCAAGACAATGCGTTTCTCACTGTTACATGCATTTGAATGGGAAACTCGCCTGAAACAAAGTATAGGTTTTCATTATGTGAATAATTTTAAAATCTTAGCTCAAACGGCTGCAAAACCTGTTTGCCCAGCACGGGGATATTGAGTTCTATAAGATAAAGCCATAAACATGTTTGTCTGAGTCTTCTATCAAAAGTTACAGCGATTTATATGAAGTTGTACAAAAATGCTTTCTTTCGCCAAGACAATGCGTTTCTCACTGTTACATGCATTTGAATGGGAAACTCGCCTGAAACAAAGTATAGGTTTTCATTATGTGAATAATTTTAAAATCTTAGCTCAAACGGCTGCAAAACCTGTTTGCCCAGCACGGGGATATTGAGTTCTATAAGATAAAGCCATAAACATGTGTTTCTGAGTCTTCTATCAAAAGTTACAGCGATTTATATGAAGTTGTACAAAAATGCTTTCTTTCGCCAAGACAATGCGTTTCTCACTGTTACATGCATTTGAATGGGAAACTCGCCTGAAACAAAGTATAGGTTTTCATTATGTGAATAATTTTAAAATCTTAGCTCAAACGGCTGCAAAACCTGTTTGCCCAGCACGGGGATATTGAGTTCTATAAGATGGAGCCATAAACATGTGTTTCTGAGTCTTCTATCAAAAGTTACAGCGATTTATATGAAGTTGTTCAAAAACGCTTTATTTCGCCAAGACAATGCGTTTCTCACTGTTACATGCATTTGAATGGGAAACTCGCCTGAAACAAAGTATAGGTTTTCATTATGTGAATAATTTTAAAATCTTAGCTCAAACGGCTGCAAAACCTGTTTGCCCAGCACGGGGATATTGAGTTCTATAAGATGAAGCCATAAACATGTGTTTCTGAGTCTTCTATCAAAAGTTACAGCGATTTATATGAAGTTGTTCAAAAACGCTTTATTTCGCCAAGACAATGCGTTTCTCACTGTTACATGCATTTGAATGGGAAACTCGCCTGAAACAAAGTATAGGTTTTCATTATGTGAATAATTTTAAAATCTTAGCTCAAACGGCTGCAAAACCTGTTTGCCCAGCACGGGGATATTGAGTTCTATAAGATAAAGCCATAAACATGTGTTTCTGAGTCTTCTATCAAAAGTTACAGCGATTTATATGAAGTTGTACAAAAATGCTTTCTTTCGCCAAGACAATGCGTTTCTCACTGTTACATGCATTTGAATGGGAAACTCGCCTGAAACAAAGTATAGGTTTTCATTATGTGAATAATTTTAAAATCTTAGCTCAAACGGCTGCAAAACCTGTTTGCCCAGCACGGGGATATTGAGTTCTATAAGATAAAGCCATAAACATGTGTTTCTGAGTCTTCTATCAAAAGTTACAGCGATTTATATGAAGTTGTTCAAAAACGCTTTATTTCGCCAAGACAATGCGTTTCTCACTGTTACATGCATTTGAATGGGAAACTCGCCTGAAACAAAGTATAGGTTTTCATTATGTGAATAATTTTAAAATCTTAGCTCAAACGGCTGCAAAACCTGTTTGCCCAGCACGGGGATATTGAGTTCTATAAGATAAAGCCATAAACATGTGTTTCTGAGTCTTCTATCAAAAGTTACAGCGATTTATATGAAGTTGTACGAAAACGCTTTATTTCGCCAAGACAATGCGTTTCTCACTGTTACATGCATTTGAATGGGAAACTCGCCTGAAACAAAGTATAGGTTTTCATTATGTGAATAATTTTAAAATCTTAGCTCAAACGGCTGCAAAACCTGTTTGCCCAGCACGGGGATATTGAGTTCTATAAGATAAAGCCATAAAAATGTGTTTCTGAGTCTTCTATCAAAAGTTACAGCGATTTATATGAAGTTGTTCAAAAACGCTTTATTTCGCCAAGACAATGCGTTTCTCACTGTTACATGCATTTGAATGGGAAACTCGCCTGAAACAAAGTATAGGTTTTCATTATGTGAATAATTTTAAAATCTTAGCTCAAACGGCTGCAAAACCTGTTTGCCCAGCACGGGGATATTGAGTTCTATAAGATAAAGCCATAAACATGTGTTTCTGAGTCTTCTATCAAAAGTTACAGCGATTTATATGAAGTTGTACAAAAATGCTTTCTTTCGCCAAGACAATGCGTTTCTCACTGTTACATGCATTTGAATGGGAAACTCGCCTGAAACAAAGTATAGGTTTTCATTATGTGAATAATTTTAAAATCTTAGCTCAAACGGCTGCAAAACCTGTTTGCCCAGCACGGGGATATTGAGTTCTATAAGATAAAGCCATAAACATGTGTTTCTGAGTCTTCTATCAAAAGTTACAGCGATTTATATGAAGTTGTTCAAAAACGCTTTATTTCGCCAAGACAATGCGTTTCTCACTGTTACATGCATTTGAATGGGAAACTCGCCTGAAACAAAGTATAGGTTTTCATTATGTGAATAATTTTAAAATCTTAGCTCAAACGGCTGCAAAACCTGTTTGCCCAGCACGGGGATATTGAGTTCTATAAGATAAAGCCATAAACATGTGTTTCTGAGTCTTCTATCAAAAGTTACAGCGATTTATATGAAGTTGTACGAAAACGCTTTCTTTCGCCAAGACAATGCGTTTCTCACTGTTACATGCATTTGAATGGGAAACTCGCCTGAAACAAAGTATAGGTTTTCATTATGTGAATAATTTTAAAATCTTAGCTCAAACGGCTGCAAAACCTGTTTGCCCAGCACGGGGATATTGAGTTCTATAAGATAAAGCCATAAACATGTGTTTCTGAGTCTTCTATCAAAAGTTACAGCGATTTATATGAAGTTGTACGAAAACGCTTTATTTCGCCAAGACAATGCGTTTCTCACTGTTACATGCATTTGAATGGGAAACTCGCCTGAAACAAAGTATAGGTTTTCATTATGTGAATAATTTTAAAATCTTAGCTCAAACGGCTGCAAAACCTGTTTGCCCAGCACGGGGATATTGAGTTCTATAAGATAAAGCCATAAACATGTGTTTCTGAGTCTTCTATCAAAAGTTACAGCGATTTATATGAAGTTGTACGAAAACGCTTTCTTTCGCCAAGACAATGCGTTTCTCACTGTTACATGCATTTGAATGGGAAACTCGCCTGAAACAAAGTATAGGTTTTCATTATGTGAATAATTTTAAAATCTTAGCTCAAACGGCTGCAAAACCTGTTTGCCCAGCACGGGGATATTGAGTTCTATAAGATAAAGCCATAAACATGTGTTTCTGAGTCTTCTATCAAAAGTTACAGCGATTTATATGAAGTTGTTCAAAAACGCTTTATTTCGCCAAGACAATGCGTTTCTCACTGTTACATGCATTTGAATGGGAAACTCGCCTGAAACAAAGTATAGGTTTTCATTATGTGAATAATTTTAAAATCTTAGCTCAAACGGCTGCAAAACCTGTTTGCCCAGCACGGGGATATTGAGTTCTATAAGATAAAGCCATAAACATGTGTTTCTGAGTCTTCTATCAAAAGTTACAGCGATTTATATGAAGTTGTACGAAAACGCTTTATTTCGCCAAGACAATGCGTTTCTCACTGTTACATGCATTTGAATGGGAAACTCGCCTGAAACAAAGTATAGGTTTTCATTATGTGAATAATTTTAAAATCTTAGCTCAAACGGCTGCAAAACCTGTTTGCCCAGCACGGGGATATTGAGTTCTATAAGATAAAGCCATAAACATGTGTTTCTGAGTCTTCTATCAAAAGTTACAGCGATTTATATGAAGTTGTACAAAAATGCTTTCTTTCGCCAAGACAATGCGTTTCTCACTGTTACATGCATTTGAATGGGAAACTCGCCTGAAACAAAGTATAGGTTTTCATTATGTGAATAATTTTAAAATCTTAGCTCAAACGGCTGCAAAACCTGTTTGCCCAGCACGGGGATATTGAGTTCTATAAGATAAAGCCATAAACATGTGTTTCTGAGTCTTCTATCAAAAGTTACAGCGATTTATATGAAGTTGTACGAAAACGCTTTCTTTCGCCAAGACAATGCGTTTCTCACTGTTACATGCATTTGAATGGGAAACTCGCCTGAAACAAAGTATAGGTTTTCATTATGTGAATAATTTTAAAATCTTAGCTCAAACGGCTGCAAAACCTGTTTGCCCAGCACGGGGATATTGAGTTCTATAAGATAAAGCCATAAACATGTGTTTCTGAGTCTTCTATCAAAAGTTACAGCGATTTATATGAAGTTGTACGAAAACGCTTTATTTCGCCAAGACAATGCGTTTCTCACTGTTACATGCATTTGAATGGGAAACTCGCCTGAAACAAAGTATAGGTTTTCATTATGTGAATAATTTTAAAATCTTAGCTCAAACGGCTGCAAAACCTGTTTGCCCAGCACGGGGATATTGAGTTCTATAAGATAAAGCCATAAACATGTGTTTCTGAGTCTTCTATCAAAAGTTACAGCGATTTATATGAAGTTGTACGAAAACGCTTTATTTCGCCAAGACAGTGCGTTTCTCACTGTTACATGCATTTGAATGGGAAACTCGCCTGAAACAAAGTATAGGTTTTCATTATGTGAATAATTTTAAAATCTTAGCTCAAACGGCTGCAAAACCTGTTTGCCCAGCACGGGGATATTGAGTTCTATAAGATAAAGCCATAAACATGTGTTTCTGAGTCTTCTATCAAAAGTTACAGCGATTTATATGAAGTTGTACAAAAATGCTTTCTTTCGCCAAGACAATGCGTTTCTCACTGTTACATGCATTTGAATGGGAAACTCGCCTGAAACAAAGTATAGGTTTTCATTATGTGAATAATTTTAAAATCTTAGCTCAAACGGCTGCAAAACCTGTTTGCCCAGCACGGGGATATTGAGTTCTATAAGATGAAGCCATAAACATGTGTTTCTGAGTCTTCTATCAAAAGTTACAGCGATTTATATGAAGTTGTTCAAAAACGCTTTATTTCGCCAAGACAATGCGTTTCTCACTGTTACATGCATTTGAATGGGAAACTCGCCTGAAACAAAGTATAGGTTTTCATTATGTGAATAATTTTAAAATCTTAGCTCAAACGGCTGCAAAACCTGTTTGCCCAGCACGGGGATATTGAGTTCTATAAGATAAAGCCATAAACATGTGTTTCTGAGTCTTCTATCAAAAGTTACAGCGATTTATATGAAGTTGTACGAAAACGCTTTCTTTCGCCAAGACAATGCGTTTCTCACTGTTACATGCATTTGAATGGGAAACTCGCCTGAAACAAAGTATAGGTTTTCATTATGTGAATAATTTTAAAATCTTAGCTCAAACGGCTGCAAAACCTGTTTGCCCAGCACGGGGATATTGAGTTCTATAAGATAAAGCCATAAACATGTGTTTCTGAGTCTTCTATCAAAAGTTACAGCGATTTATATGAAGTTGTTCAAAAACGCTTTATTTCGCCAAGACAATGCGTTTCTCACTGTTACATGCATTTGAATGGGAAACTCGCCTGAAACAAAGTATAGGTTTTCATTATGTGAATAATTTTAAAATCTTAGCTCAAACGGCTGCAAAACCTGTTTGCCCAGCACGGGGATATTGAGTTCTATAAGATAAAGCCATAAACATGTGTTTCTGAGTCTTCTATCAAAAGTTACAGCGATTTATATGAAGTTGTACGAAAACGCTTTCTTTCGCCAAGACAATGCGTTTCTCACTGTTACATGCATTTGAATGGGAAACTCACCTGAAACAAAGTATAGGTTTTCATTATGTGAATAATTTTAAAATCTTAGCTCAAACGGCTGCAAAACCTGTTTGCCCAGCACGGGGATATTGAGTTCTATAAGATAAAGCCATAAACATGTGTTTCTGAGTCTTCTATCAAAAGTTACAGCGATTTATATGAAGTTGTTCAAAAACGCTTTATTTCGCCAAGACAATGCGTTTCTCACTGTTACATGCATTTGAATGGGAAACTCGCCTGAAACAAAGTATAGGTTTTCATTATGTGAATAATTTTAAAATCTTAGCTCAAACGGCTGCAAAACCTGTTTGCCCAGCACGGGGATATTGAGTTCTATAAGATAAAGCCATAAACATGTGTTTCTGAGTCTTCTATCAAAAGTTACAGCGATTTATATGAAGTTGTACGAAAACGCTTTATTTCGCCAAGACAATGCGTTTCTCACTGTTACATGCATTTGAATGGGAAACTCGCCTGAAACAAAGTATAGGTTTTCATTATGTGAATAATTTTAAAATCTTAGCTCAAACGGCTGCAAAACCTGTTTGCCCAGCACGGGGATATTGAGTTCTATAAGATAAAGCCATAAACATGTGTTTCTGAGTCTTCTATCAAAAGTTACAGCGATTTATATGAAGTTGTACGAAAACGCTTTCTTTCGCCAAGACAATGCGTTTCTCACTGTTACATGCATTTGAATGGGAAACTCGCCTGAAACAAAGTATAGGTTTTCATTATGTGAATAATTTTAAAATCTTAGCTCAAACGGCTGCAAAACCTGTTTGCCCAGCACGGGGATATTGAGTTCTATAAGATAAAGCCATAAACATGTGTTTCTGAGTCTTCTATCAAAAGTTACAGCGATTTATATGAAGTTGTACAAAAATGCTTTCTTTCGCCAAGACAATGCGTTTCTCACTGTTACATGCATTTGAATGGGAAACTCGCCTGAAACAAAGTATAGGTTTTCATTATGTGAATAATTTTAAAATCTTAGCTCAAACGGCTGCAAAACCTGTTTGCCCAGCACGGGGATATTGAGTTCTATAAGATGGAGCCATAAACATGTGTTTCTGAGTCTTCTATCAAAAGTTACAGCGATTTATATGAAGTTGTTCAAAAACGCTTTATTTCGCCAAGACAATGCGTTTCTCACTGTTACATGCATTTGAATGGGAAACTCGCCTGAAACAAAGTATAGGTTTTCATTATGTGAATAATTTTAAAATCTTAGCTCAAACGGCTGCAAAACCTGTTTGCCCAGCACGGGGATATTGAGTTCTATAAGATGAAGCCATAAACATGTGTTTCTGAGTCTTCTATCAAAAGTTACAGCGATTTATATGAAGTTGTTCAAAAACGCTTTATTTCGCCAAGACAATGCGTTTCTCACTGTTACATGCATTTGAATGGGAAACTCGCCTGAAACAAAGTATAGGTTTTCATTATGTGAATAATTTTAAAATCTTAGCTCAAACGGCTGCAAAACCTGTTTGCCCAGCACGGGGATATTGAGTTCTATAAGATAAAGCCATAAACATGTGTTTCTGAGTCTTCTATCAAAAGTTACAGCGATTTATATGAAGTTGTACAAAAATGCTTTCTTTCGCCAAGACAATGCGTTTCTCACTGTTACATGCATTTGAATGGGAAACTCGCCTGAAACAAAGTATAGGTTTTCATTATGTGAATAATTTTAAAATCTTAGCTCAAACGGCTGCAAAACCTGTTTGCCCAGCACGGGGATATTGAGTTCTATAAGATAAAGCCATAAACATGTGTTTCTGAGTCTTCTATCAAAAGTTACAGCGATTTATATGAAGTTGTTCAAAAACGCTTTATTTCGCCAAGACAATGCGTTTCTCACTGTTACATGCATTTGAATGGGAAACTCGCCTGAAACAAAGTATAGGTTTTCATTATGTGAATAATTTTAAAATCTTAGCTCAAACGGCTGCAAAACCTGTTTGCCCAGCACGGGGATATTGAGTTCTATAAGATAAAGCCATAAACATGTGTTTCTGAGTCTTCTATCAAAAGTTACAGCGATTTATATGAAGTTGTACGAAAACGCTTTATTTCGCCAAGACAATGCGTTTCTCACTGTTACATGCATTTGAATGGGAAACTCGCCTGAAACAAAGTATAGGTTTTCATTATGTGAATAATTTTAAAATCTTAGCTCAAACGGCTGCAAAACCTGTTTGCCCAGCACGGGGATATTGAGTTCTATAAGATAAAGCCATAAAAATGTGTTTCTGAGTCTTCTATCAAAAGTTACAGCGATTTATATGAAGTTGTTCAAAAACGCTTTATTTCGCCAAGACAATGCGTTTCTCACTGTTACATGCATTTGAATGGGAAACTCGCCTGAAACAAAGTATAGGTTTTCATTATGTGAATAATTTTAAAATCTTAGCTCAAACGGCTGCAAAACCTGTTTGCCCAGCACGGGGATATTGAGTTCTATAAGATAAAGCCATAAACATGTGTTTCTGAGTCTTCTATCAAAAGTTACAGCGATTTATATGAAGTTGTACAAAAATGCTTTCTTTCGCCAAGACAATGCGTTTCTCACTGTTACATGCATTTGAATGGGAAACTCGCCTGAAACAAAGTATAGGTTTTCATTATGTGAATAATTTTAAAATCTTAGCTCAAACGGCTGCAAAACCTGTTTGCCCAGCACGGGGATATTGAGTTCTATAAGATAAAGCCATAAACATGTGTTTCTGAGTCTTCTATCAAAAGTTACAGCGATTTATATGAAGTTGTTCAAAAACGCTTTATTTCGCCAAGACAATGCGTTTCTCACTGTTACATGCATTTGAATGGGAAACTCGCCTGAAACAAAGTATAGGTTTTCATTATGTGAATAATTTTAAAATCTTAGCTCAAACGGCTGCAAAACCTGTTTGCCCAGCACGGGGATATTGAGTTCTATAAGATAAAGCCATAAACATGTGTTTCTGAGTCTTCTATCAAAAGTTACAGCGATTTATATGAAGTTGTACGAAAACGCTTTATTTCGCCAAGACAATGCGTTTCTCACTGTTACATGCATTTGAATGGGAAACTCGCCTGAAACAAAGTATAGGTTTTCATTATGTGAATAATTTTAAAATCTTAGCTCAAACGGCTGCAAAACCTGTTTGCCCAGCACGGGGATATTGAGTTCTATAAGATAAAGCCATAAACATGTGTTTCTGAGTCTTCTATCAAAAGTTACAGCGATTTATATGAAGTTGTACAAAAATGCTTTCTTTCGCCAAGACAATGCGTTTCTCACTGTTACATGCATTTGAATGGGAAACTCGCCTGAAACAAAGTATAGGTTTTCATTATGTGAATAATTTTAAAATCTTAGCTCAAACGGCTGCAAAACCTGTTTGCCCAGCACGGGGATATTGAGTTCTATAAGATAAAGCCATAAACATGTGTTTCTGAGTCTTCTATCAAAAGTTACAGCGATTTATATGAAGTTGTACGAAAACGCTTTCTTTCGCCAAGACAATGCGTTTCTCACTGTTACATGCATTTGAATGGGAAACTCGCCTGAAACAAAGTATAGGTTTTCATTATGTGAATAATTTTAAAATCTTAGCTCAAACGGCTGCAAAACCTGTTTGCCCAGCACGGGGATATTGAGTTCTATAAGATAAAGCCATAAACATGTGTTTCTGAGTCTTCTATCAAAAGTTACAGCGATTTATATGAAGTTGTACGAAAACGCTTTATTTCGCCAAGACAATGCGTTTCTCACTGTTACATGCATTTGAATGGGAAACTCGCCTGAAACAAAGTATAGGTTTTCATTATGTGAATAATTTTAAAATCTTAGCTCAAACGGCTGCAAAACCTGTTTGCCCAGCACGGGGATATTGAGTTCTATAAGATAAAGCCATAAACATGTGTTTCTGAGTCTTCTATCAAAAGTTACAGCGATTTATATGAAGTTGTTCAAAAACGCTTTATTTCGCCAAGACAATGCGTTTCTCACTGTTACATGCATTTGAATGGGAAACTCGCCTGAAACAAAGTATAGGTTTTCATTATGTGAATAATTTTAAAATCTTAGCTCAAACGGCTGCAAAACCTGTTTGCCCAGCACGGGGATATTGAGTTCTATAAGATAAAGCCATAAACATGTGTTTCTGAGTCTTCTATCAAAAGTTACAGCGATTTATATGAAGTTGTACGAAAACGCTTTATTTCGCCAAGACAATGCGTTTCTCACTGTTACATGCATTTGAATGGGAAACTCGCCTGAAACAAAGTATAGGTTTTCATTATGTGAATAATTTTAAAATCTTAGCTCAAACGGCTGCAAAACCTGTTTGCCCAGCACGGGGATATTGAGTTCTATAAGATAAAGCCATAAACATGTGTTTCTGAGTCTTCTATCAAAAGTTACAGCGATTTATATGAAGTTGTACAAAAATGCTTTCTTTCGCCAAGACAATGCGTTTCTCACTGTTACATGCATTTGAATGGGAAACTCGCCTGAAACAAAGTATAGGTTTTCATTATGTGAATAATTTTAAAATCTTAGCTCAAACGGCTGCAAAACCTGTTTGCCCAGCACGGGGATATTGAGTTCTATAAGATGAAGCCATAAACATGTGTTTCTGAGTCTTCTATCAAAAGTTACAGCGATTTATATGAAGTTGTTCAAAAACGCTTTATTTCGCCAAGACAATGCGTTTCTCACTGTTACATGCATTTGAATGGGAAACTCGCCTGAAACAAAGTATAGGTTTTCATTATGTGAATAATTTTAAAATCTTAGCTCAAACGGCTGCAAAACCTGTTTGCCCAGCACGGGGATATTGAGTTCTATAAGATAAAGCCATAAACATGTGTTTCTGAGTCTTCTATCAAAAGTTACAGCGATTTATATGAAGTTGTACGAAAACGCTTTATTTCGCCAAGACAATGCGTTTCTCACTGTTACATGCATTTGAATGGGAAACTCGCCTGAAACAAAGTATAGGTTTTCATTATGTGAATAATTTTAAAATCTTAGCTCAAACGGCTGCAAAACCTGTTTGCCCAGCACGGGGACATTGAGTTCTATAAGATAAAGCCATAAACATGTGTTTCTGAGTCTTCTATCAAAAGTTACAGCGATTTATATGAAGTTGTTCAAAAACGCTTTATTTCGCCAAGACAATGCGTTTCTCACTGTTACATGCATTTGAATGGGAAACTCGCCTGAAACAAAGTATAGGTTTTCATTATGTGAATAATTTTAAAATCTTAGCTCAAACGGCTGCAAAACCTGTTTGCCCAGCACGGGGATATTGAGTTCTATAAGATAAAGCCATAAACATGTGTTTCTGAGTCTTCTATCAAAAGTTACAGCGATTTATATGAAGTTGTTCAAAAACGCTTTATTTCGCCAAGACAATGCGTTTCTCACTGTTACATGCATTTGAATGGGAAACTCGCCTGAAACAAAGTATAGGTTTTCATTATGTGAATAATTTTAAAATCTTAGCTCAAACGGCTGCAAAACCTGTTTGCCCAGCACGGGGATATTGAGTTCTATAAGATAAAGCCATAAACATGTGTTTCTGAGTCTTCTATCAAAAGTTACAGCGATTTATATGAAGTTGTACGAAAACGCTTTATTTCGCCAAGACAATGCGTTTCTCACTGTTACATGCATTTGAATGGGAAACTCGCCTGAAACAAAGTATAGGTTTTCATTATGTGAATAATTTTAAAATCTTAGCTCAAACGGCTGCAAAACCTGTTTGCCCAGCACGGGGATATTGAGTTCTATAAGATAAAGCCATAAAAATGTGTTTCTGAGTCTTCTATCAAAAGTTACAGCGATTTATATGAAGTTGTTCAAAAACGCTTTATTTCGCCAAGACAATGCGTTTCTCACTGTTACATGCATTTGAATGGGAAACTCGCCTGAAACAAAGTATAGGTTTTCATTATGTGAATAATTTTAAAATCTTAGCTCAAACGGCTGCAAAACCTGTTTGCCCAGCACGGGGATATTGAGTTCTATAAGATAAAGCCATAAACATGTGTTTCTGAGTCTTCTATCAAAAGTTACAGCGATTTATATGAAGTTGTACAAAAATGCTTTCTTTCGCCAAGACAATGCGTTTCTCACTGTTACATGCATTTGAATGGGAAACTCGCCTGAAACAAAGTATAGGTTTTCATTATGTGAATAATTTTAAAATCTTAGCTCAAACGGCTGCAAAACCTGTTTGCCCAGCACGGGGATATTGAGTTCTATAAGATAAAGCCATAAACATGTGTTTCTGAGTCTTCTATCAAAAGTTACAGCGATTTATATGAAGTTGTACGAAAACGCTTTCTTTCGCCAAGACAATGCGTTTCTCACTGTTACATGCATTTGAATGGGAAACTCGCCTGAAACAAAGTATAGGTTTTCATTATGTGAATAATTTTAAAATCTTAGCTCAAACGGCTGCAAAACCTGTTTGCCCAGCACGGGGATATTGAGTTCTATAAGATAAAGCCATAAACATGTGTTTCTGAGTCTTCTATCAAAAGTTACAGCGATTTATATGAAGTTGTACGAAAACGCTTTATTTCGCCAAGACAATGCGTTTCTCACTGTTACATGCATTTGAATGGGAAACTCGCCTGAAACAAAGTATAGGTTTTCATTATGTGAATAATTTTAAAATCTTAGCTCAAACGGCTGCAAAACCTGTTTGCCCAGCACGGGGATATTGAGTTCTATAAGATAAAGCCATAAACATGTGTTTCTGAGTCTTCTATCAAAAGTTACAGCGATTTATATGAAGTTGTACGAAAACGCTTTATTTCGCCAAGACAATGCGTTTCTCACTGTTACATGCATTTGAATGGGAAACTCGCCTGAAACAAAGTATAGGTTTTCATTATGTGAATAATTTTAAAATCTTAGCTCAAACGGCTGCAAAACCTGTTTGCCCAGCACGGGGATATTGAGTTCTATAAGATAAAGCCATAAACATGTGTTTCTGAGTCTTCTATCAAAAGTTACAGCGATTTATATGAAGTTGTACGAAAACGCTTTCTTTCGCCAAGACAATGCGTTTCTCACTGTTACATGCATTTGAATGGGAAACTCGCCTGAAACAAAGTATAGGTTTTCATTATGTGAATAATTTTAAAATCTTAGCTCAAACGGCTGCAAAACCTGTTTGCCCAGCACGGGGATATTGAGTTCTATAAGATAAAGCCATAAACATGTGTTTCTGAGTCTTCTATCAAAAGTTACAGCGATTTATATGAAGTTGTACGAAAACGCTTTATTTCGCCAAGACAATGCGTTTCTCACTGTTACATGCATTTGAATGGGAAACTCGCCTGAAACAAAGTATAGGTTTTCATTATGTGAATAATTTTAAAATCTTAGCTCAAACGGCTGCAAAACCTGTTTGCCCAGCACGGGGATATTGAGTTCTATAAGATAAAGCCATAAACATGTGTTTCTGAGTCTTCTATCAAAAGTTACAGCGATTTATATGAAGTTGTACGAAAACGCTTTATTTCGCCAAGACAATGCGTTTCTCACTGTTACATGCATTTGAATGGGAAACTCGCCTGAAACAAAGTATAGGTTTTCATTATGTGAATAATTTTAAAATCTTAGCTCAAACGGCTGCAAAACCTGTTTGCCCAGCACGGGGATATTGAGTTCTATAAGATAAAGCCATAAACATGTGTTTCTGAGTCTTCTATCAAAAGTTACAGCGATTTATATGAAGTTGTACAAAAATGCTTTCTTTCGCCAAGACAATGCGTTTCTCACTGTTACATGCATTTGAATGGGAAACTCGCCTGAAACAAAGTATAGGTTTTCATTATGTGAATAATTTTAAAATCTTAGCTCAAACGGCTGCAAAACCTGTTTGCCCAGCACGGGGATATTGAGTTCTATAAGATAAAGCCATAAACATGTGTTTCTGAGTCTTCTATCAAAAGTTACAGCGATTTATATGAAGTTGTACGAAAACGCTTTCTTTCGCCAAGACAATGCGTTTCTCACTGTTACATGCATTTGAATGGGAAACTCGCCTGAAACAAAGTATAGGTTTTCATTATGTGAATAATTTTAAAATCTTAGCTCAAACGGCTGCAAAACCTGTTTGCCCAGCACGGGGATATTGAGTTCTATAAGATAAAGCCATAAACATGTGTTTCTGAGTCTTCTATCAAAAGTTACAGCGATTTATATGAAGTTGTACAAAAATGCTTTCTTTCGCCAAGACAATGCGTTTCTCACTGTTACATGCATTTGAATGGGAAACTCGCCTGAAACAAAGTATAGGTTTTCATTATGTGAATAATTTTAAAATCTTAGCTCAAACGGCTGCAAAACCTGTTTGCCCAGCACGGGGATATTGAGTTCTATAAGATAAAGCCATAAACATGTGTTTCTGAGTCTTCTATCAAAAGTTACAGCGATTTATATGAAGTTGTACGAAAACGCTTTCTTTCGCCAAGACAATGCGTTTCTCACTGTTACATGCATTTGAATGGGAAACTCGCCTGAAACAAAGTATAGGTTTTCATTATGTGAATAATTTTAAAATCTTAGCTCAAACGGCTGCAAAACCTGTTTGCCCAGCACGGGGATATTGAGTTCTATAAGATAAAGCCATAAACATGTGTTTCTGAGTCTTCTATCAAAAGTTACAGCGATTTATATGAAGTTGTACGAAAACGCTTTATTTCGCCAAGACAATGCGTTTCTCACTGTTACATGCATTTGAATGGGAAACTCGCCTGAAACAAAGTATAGGTTTTCATTATGTGAATAATTTTAAAATCTTAGCTCAAACGGCTGCAAAACCTGTTTGCCCAGCACGGGGATATTGAGTTCTATAAGATAAAGCCATAAACATGTGTTTCTGAGTCTTCTATCAAAAGTTACAGCGATTTATATGAAGTTGTACAAAAATGCTTTCTTTCGCCAAGACAATGCGTTTCTCACTGTTACATGCATTTGAATGGGAAACTCGCCTGAAACAAAGTATAGGTTTTCATTATGTGAATAATTTTAAAATCTTAGCTCAAACGGCTGCAAAACCTGTTTGCCCAGCACGGGGATATTGAGTTCTATAAGATAAAGCCATAAACATGTGTTTCTGAGTCTTCTATCAAAAGTTACAGCGATTTATATGAAGTTGTACGAAAACGCTTTCTTTCGCCAAGACAATGCGTTTCTCACTGTTACATGCATTTGAATGGGAAACTCGCCTGAAACAAAGTATAGGTTTTCATTATGTGAATAATTTTAAAATCTTAGCTCAAACGGCTGCAAAACCTGTTTGCCCAGCACGGGGATATTGAGTTCTATAAGATAAAGCCATAAACATGTGTTTCTGAGTCTTCTATCAAAAGTTACAGCGATTTATATGAAGTTGTACAAAAATGCTTTCTTTCGCCAAGACAATGCGTTTCTCACTGTTACATGCATTTGAATGGGAAACTCGCCTGAAACAAAGTATAGGTTTTCATTATGTGAATAATTTTAAAATCTTAGCTCAAACGGCTGCAAAACCTGTTTGCCCAGCACGGGGATATTGAGTTCTATAAGATAAAGCCATAAACATGTGTTTCTGAGTCTTCTATCAAAAGTTACAGCGATTTATATGAAGTTGTACGAAAACGCTTTCTTTCGCCAAGACAATGCGTTTCTCACTGTTACATGCATTTGAATGGGAAACTCGCCTGAAACAAAGTATAGGTTTTCATTATGTGAATAATTTTAAAATCTTAGCTCAAACGGCTGCAAAACCTGTTTGCCCAGCACGGGGATATTGAGTTCTATAAGATAAAGCCATAAACATGTGTTTCTGAGTCTTCTATCAAAAGTTACAGCGATTTATATGAAGTTGTACAAAAATGCTTTCTTTCGCCAAGACAATGCGTTTCTCACTGTTACATGCATTTGAATGGGAAACTCGCCTGAAACAAAGTATAGGTTTTCATTATGTGAATAATTTTAAAATCTTAGCTCAAACGGCTGCAAAACCTGTTTGCCCAGCACGGGGATATTGAGTTCTATAAGATAAAGCCATAAACATGTGTTTCTGAGTCTTCTATCAAAAGTTACAGCGATTTATATGAAGTTGTACGAAAACGCTTTATTTCGCCAAGACAATGCGTTTCTCACTGTTACATGCATTTGAATGGGAAACTCGCCTGAAACAAAGTATAGGTTTTCATTATGTGAATAATTTTAAAATCTTAGCTCAAACGGCTGCAAAACCTGTTTGCCCAGCACGGGGATATTGAGTTCTATAAGATAAAGCCATAAACATGTGTTTCTGAGTCTTCTATCAAAAGTTACAGCGATTTATATGAAGTTGTACGAAAACGCTTTATTTCGCCAAGACAATGCGTTTCTCACTGTTACATGCATTTGAATGGGAAACTCGCCTGAAACAAAGTATAGGTTTTCATTATGTGAATAATTTTAAAATCTTAGCTCAAACGGCTGCAAAACCTGTTTGCCCAGCACGGGGATATTGAGTTCTATAAGATAAAGCCATAAACATGTGTTTCTGAGTCTTCTATCAAAAGTTACAGCGATTTATATGAAGTTGTACAAAAATGCTTTCTTTCGCCAAGACAATGCGTTTCTCACTGTTACATGCATTTGAATGGGAAACTCGCCTGAAACAAAGTATAGGTTTTCATTATGTGAATAATTTTAAAATCTTAGCTCAAACGGCTGCAAAACCTGTTTGCCCAGCACGGGGATATTGAGTTCTATAAGATAAAGCCATAAACATGTGTTTCTGAGTCTTCTATCAAAAGTTACAGCGATTTATATGAAGTTGTACGAAAACGCTTTCTTTCGCCAAGACAATGCGTTTCTCACTGTTACATGCATTTGAATGGGAAACTCGCCTGAAACAAAGTATAGGTTTTCATTATGTGAATAATTTTAAAATCTTAGCTCAAACGGCTGCAAAACCTGTTTGCCCAGCACGGGGATATTGAGTTCTATAAGATAAAGCCATAAACATGTGTTTCTGAGTCTTCTATCAAAAGTTACAGCGATTTATATGAAGTTGTACAAAAATGCTTTCTTTCGCCAAGACAATGCGTTTCTCACTGTTACATGCATTTGAATGGGAAACTCGCCTGAAACAAAGTATAGGTTTTCATTATGTGAATAATTTTAAAATCTTAGCTCAAACGGCTGCAAAACCTGTTTGCCCAGCACGGGGATATTGAGTTCTATAAGATGAAGCCATAAACATGTGTTTCTGAGTCTTCTATCAAAAGTTACAGCGATTTATATGAAGTTGTTCAAAAACGCTTTATTTCGCCAAGACAATGCGTTTCTCACTGTTACATGCATTTGAATGGGAAACTCGCCTGAAACAAAGTATAGGTTTTCATTATGTGAATAATTTTAAAATCTTAGCTCAAACGGCTGCAAAACCTGTTTGCCCAGCACGGGGATATTGAGTTCTATAAGATAAAGCCATAAACATGTGTTTCTGAGTCTTCTATCAAAAGTTACAGCGATTTATATGAAGTTGTACGAAAACGCTTTCTTTCGCCAAGACAATGCGTTTCTCACTGTTACATGCATTTGAATGGGAAACTCGCCTGAAACAAAGTATAGGTTTTCATTATGTGAATAATTTTAAAATCTTAGCTCAAACGGCTGCAAAACCTGTTTGCCCAGCACGGGGATATTGAGTTCTATAAGATAAAGCCATAAACATGTGTTTCTGAGTCTTCTATCAAAAGTTACAGCGATTTATATGAAGTTGTTCAAAAACGCTTTATTTCGCCAAGACAATGCGTTTCTCACTGTTACATGCATTTGAATGGGAAACTCGCCTGAAACAAAGTATAGGTTTTCATTATGTGAATAATTTTAAAATCTTAGCTCAAACGGCTGCAAAACCTGTTTGCCCAGCACGGGGATATTGAGTTCTATAAGATAAAGCCATAAACATGTGTTTCTGAGTCTTCTATCAAAAGTTACAGCGATTTATATGAAGTTGTACGAAAACGCTTTCTTTCGCCAAGACAATGCGTTTCTCACTGTTACATGCATTTGAATGGGAAACTCACCTGAAACAAAGTATAGGTTTTCATTATGTGAATAATTTTAAAATCTTAGCTCAAACGGCTGCAAAACCTGTTTGCCCAGCACGGGGATATTGAGTTCTATAAGATAAAGCCATAAACATGTGTTTCTGAGTCTTCTATCAAAAGTTACAGCGATTTATATGAAGTTGTACGAAAACGCTTTATTTCGCCAAGACAATGCGTTTCTCACTGTTACATGCATTTGAATGGGAAACTCGCCTGAAACAAAGTATAGGTTTTCATTATGTGAATAATTTTAAAATCTTAGCTCAAACGGCTGCAAAACCTGTTTGCCCAGCACGGGGATATTGAGTTCTATAAGATAAAGCCATAAACATGTGTTTCTGAGTCTTCTATCAAAAGTTACAGCGATTTATATGAAGTTGTTCAAAAACGCTTTATTTCGCCAAGACAATGCGTTTCTCACTGTTACATGCATTTGAATGGGAAACTCGCCTGAAACAAAGTATAGGTTTTCATTATGTGAATAATTTTAAAATCTTAGCTCAAACGGCTGCAAAACCTGTTTGCCCAGCACGGGGATATTGAGTTCTATAAGATGAAGCCATAAACATGTGTTTCTGAGTCTTCTATCAAAAGTTACAGCGATTTATATGAAGTTGTTCAAAAACGCTTTATTTCGCCAAGACAATGCGTTTCTCACTGTTACATGCATTTGAATGGGAAACTCGCCTGAAACAAAGTATAGGTTTTCATTATGTGAATAATTTTAAAATCTTAGCTCAAACGGCTGCAAAACCTGTTTGCCCAGCACGGGGATATTGAGTTCTATAAGATAAAGCCATAAACATGTGTTTCTGAGTCTTCTATCAAAAGTTACAGCGATTTATATGAAGTTGTACAAAAATGCTTTCTTTCGCCAAGACAATGCGTTTCTCACTGTTACATGCATTTGAATGGGAAACTCGCCTGAAACAAAGTATAGGTTTTCATTATGTGAATAATTTTAAAATCTTAGCTCAAACGGCTGCAAAACCTGTTTGCCCAGCACGGGGATATTGAGTTCTATAAGATAAAGCCATAAACATGTGTTTCTGAGTCTTCTATCAAAAGTTACAGCGATTTATATGAAGTTGTTCAAAAACGCTTTATTTCGCCAAGACAATGCGTTTCTCACTGTTACATGCATTTGAATGGGAAACTCGCCTGAAACAAAGTATAGGTTTTCATTATGTGAATAATTTTAAAATCTTAGCTCAAACGGCTGCAAAACCTGTTTGCCCAGCACGGGGATATTGAGTTCTATAAGATAAAGCCATAAACATGTGTTTCTGAGTCTTCTATCAAAAGTTACAGCGATTTATATGAAGTTGTACGAAAACGCTTTATTTCGCCAAGACAATGCGTTTCTCACTGTTACATGCATTTGAATGGGAAACTCGCCTGAAACAAAGTATAGGTTTTCATTATGTGAATAATTTTAAAATCTTAGCTCAAACGGCTGCAAAACCTGTTTGCCCAGCACGGGGATATTGAGTTCTATAAGATAAAGCCATAAAAATGTGTTTCTGAGTCTTCTATCAAAAGTTACAGCGATTTATATGAAGTTGTTCAAAAACGCTTTATTTCGCCAAGACAATGCGTTTCTCACTGTTACATGCATTTGAATGGGAAACTCGCCTGAAACAAAGTATAGGTTTTCATTATGTGAATAATTTTAAAATCTTAGCTCAAACGGCTGCAAAACCTGTTTGCCCAGCACGGGGATATTGAGTTCTATAAGATAAAGCCATAAACATGTGTTTCTGAGTCTTCTATCAAAAGTTACAGCGATTTATATGAAGTTGTTCAAAAACGCTTTATTTCGCCAAGACAATGCGTTTCTCACTGTTACATGCATTTGAATGGGAAACTCGCCTGAAACAAAGTATAGGTTTTCATTATGTGAATAATTTTAAAATCTTAGCTCAAACGGCTGCAAAACCTGTTTGACCAGCACGGGGATATTGAGTTCTATAAGATAAAGCCATAAACATGTGTTTCTGAGTCTTCTATCAAAAGTTACAGCGATTTATATGAAGTTGTACAAAAATGCTTTCTTTCGCCAAGACAATGCGTTTCTCACTGTTACATGCATTTGAATGGGAAACTCGCCTGAAACAAAGTATAGGTTTTCATTATGTGAATAATTTTAAAATCTTAGCTCAAACGGCTGCAAAACCTGTTTGCCCAGCACGGGGATATTGAGTTCTATAAGATAAAGCCATAAACATGTGTTTCTGAGTCTTCTATCAAAAGTTACAGCGATTTATATGAAGTTGTTCAAAAACGCTTTATTTCGCCAAGACAATGCGTTTCTCACTGTTACATGCATTTGAATGGGAAACTCGCCTGAAACAAAGTATAGGTTTTCATTATGTGAATAATTTTAAAATCTTAGCTCAAACGGCTGCAAAACCTGTTTGCCCAGCACGGGGATATTGAGTTCTATAAGATAAAGCCATAAACATGTGTTTCTGAGTCTTCTATCAAAAGTTACAGCGATTTATATGAAGTTGTACAAAAATGCTTTCTTTCGCCAAGACAATGCGTTTCTCACTGTTACATGCATTTGAATGGGAAACTCGCCTGAAACAAAGTATAGGTTTTCATTATGTGAATAATTTTAAAATCTTAGCTCAAACGGCTGCAAAACCTGTTTGCCCAGCACGGGGATATTGAGTTCTATAAGATAAAGCCATAAACATGTGTTTCTGAGTCTTCTATCAAAAGTTACAGCGATTTATATGAAGTTGTACAAAAATGCTTTCTTTCGCCAAGACAATGCGTTTCTCACTGTTACATGCATTTGAATGGGAAACTCGCCTGAAACAAAGTATAGGTTTTCATTATGTGAATAATTTTAAAATCTTAGCTCAAACGGCTGCAAAACCTGTTTGCCCAGCACGGGGATATTGAGTTCTATAAGATGGAGCCATAAACATGTGTTTCTGAGTCTTCTATCAAAAGTTACAGCGATTTATATGAAGTTGTTCAAAAACGCTTTCTTTCGCCAAGACAATGCGTTTCTCACTGTTACATGCATTTGAATGGGAAACTCGCCTGAAACAAAGTATAGGTTTTCATTATGTGAATAATTTTAAAATCTTAGCTCAAACGGCTGCAAAACCTGTTTGCCCAGCACGGGGATATTGAGTTCTATAAGATGAAGCCATAAACATGTGTTTCTGAGTCTTCTATCAAAAGTTACAGCGATTTATATGAAGTTGTTCAAAAACGCTTTATTTCGCCAAGACAATGCGTTTCTCACTGTTACATGCATTTGAATGGGAAACTCGCCTGAAACAAAGTATAGGTTTTCATTATGTGAATAATTTTAAAATCTTAGCTCAAACGGCTGCAAAACCTGTTTGCCCAGCACGGGGATATTGAGTTCTATAAGATAAAGCCATAAACATGTGTTTCTGAGTCTTCTATCAAAAGTTACAGCGATTTATATGAAGTTGTACGAAAACGCTTTATTTCGCCAAGACAATGCGTTTCTCACTGTTACATGCATTTGAATGGGAAACTCGCCTGAAACAAAGTATAGGTTTTCATTATGTGAATAATTTTAAAATCTTAGCTCAAACGGCTGCAAAACCTGTTTGCCCAGCACGGGGATATTGAGTTCTATAAGATAAAGCCATAAACATGTGTTTCTGAGTCTTCTATCAAAAGTTACAGCGATTTATATGAAGTTGTACAAAAATGCTTTCTTTCGCCAAGACAATGCGTTTCTCACTGTTACATGCATTTGAATGGGAAACTCGCCTGAAACAAAGTATAGGTTTTCATTATGTGAATAATTTTAAAATCTTAGCTCAAACGGCTGCAAAACCTGTTTGCCCAGCACGGGGATATTGAGTTCTATAAGATAAAGCCATAAACATGTGTTTCTGAGTCTTCTATCAAAAGTTACAGCGATTTATATGAAGTTGTACGAAAACGCTTTCTTTCGCCAAGACAATGCGTTTCTCACTGTTACATGCATTTGAATGGGAAACTCGCCTGAAACAAAGTATAGGTTTTCATTATGTGAATAATTTTAAAATCTTAGCTCAAACGGCTGCAAAACCTGTTTGCCCAGCACGGGGATATTGAGTTCTATAAGATAAAGCCATAAACATGTGTTTCTGAGTCTTCTATCAAAAGTTACAGCGATTTATATGAAGTTGTACGAAAACGCTTTATTTCGCCAAGACAATGCGTTTCTCACTGTTACATGCATTTGAATGGGAAACTCGCCTGAAACAAAGTATAGGTTTTCATTATGTGAATAATTTTAAAATCTTAGCTCAAACGGCTGCAAAACCTGTTTGCCCAGCACGGGGATATTGAGTTCTATAAGATAAAGCCATAAACATGTGTTTCTAAGTCTTCTATCAAAAGTTACAGCGATTTATATGAAGTTGTACGAAAACGCTTTATTTCGCCAAGACAATGCGTTTCTCACTGTTACATGCATTTGAATGGGAAACTCGCCTGAAACAAAGTATAGGTTTTCATTATGTGAATAATTTTAAAATCTTAGCTCAAACGGCTGCAAAACCTGTTTGCCCAGCACGGGGATATTGAGTTCTATAAGATAAAGCCATAAACATGTGTTTCTGAGTCTTCTATCAAAAGTTACAGCGATTTATATGAAGTTGTACGAAAACGCTTTCTTTCGCCAAGACAATGCGTTTCTCACTGTTACATGCATTTGAATGGGAAACTCGCCTGAAACAAAGTATAGGTTTTCATTATGTGAATAATTTTAAAATCTTAGCTCAAACGGCTGCAAAACCTGTTTGCCCAGCACGGGGATATTGAGTTCTATAAGATAAAGCCATAAACATGTGTTTCTGAGTCTTCTATCAAAAGTTACAGCGATTTATATGAAGTTGTACGAAAACGCTTTCTTTCGCCAAGACAATGCGTTTCTCACTGTTACATGCATTTGAATGGGAAACTCGCCTGAAACAAAGTATAGGTTTTCATTATGTGAATAATTTTAAAATCTTAGCTCAAACGGCTGCAAAACCTGTTTGCCCAGCACGGGGATATTGAGTTCTATAAGATAAAGCCATAAACATGTGTTTCTGAGTCTTCTATCAAAAGTTACAGCGATTTATATGAAGTTGTTCAAAAACGCTTTATTTCGCCAAGACAATGCGTTTCTCACTGTTACATGCATTTGAATGGGAAACTCGCCTGAAACAAAGTATAGGTTTTCATTATGTGAATAATTTTAAAATCTTAGCTCAAACGGCTGCAAAACCTGTTTGCCCAGCACGGGGATATTGAGTTCTATAAGATAAAGCCATAAACATGTGTTTCTGAGTCTTCTATCAAAAGTTACAGCGATTTATATGAAGTTGTACGAAAACGCTTTCTTTCGCCAAGACAATGCGTTTCTCACTGTTACATGCATTTGAATGGGAAACTCACCTGAAACAAAGTATAGGTTTTCATTATGTGAATAATTTTAAAATCTTAGCTCAAACGGCTGCAAAACCTGTTTGCCCAGCACGGGGATATTGAGTTCTATAAGATAAAGCCATAAACATGTGTTTCTGAGTCTTCTATCAAAAGTTACAGCGATTTATATGAAGTTGTTCAAAAACGCTTTATTTCGCCAAGACAATGCGTTTCTCACTGTTACATGCATTTGAATGGGAAACTCGCCTGAAACAAAGTATAGGTTTTCATTATGTGAATAATTTTAAAATCTTAGCTCAAACGGCTGCAAAACCTGTTTGCCCAGCACGGGGATATTGAGTTCTATAAGATAAAGCCATAAACATGTGTTTCTGAGTCTTCTATCAAAAGTTACAGCGATTTATATGAAGTTGTACGAAAACGCTTTATTTCGCCAAGACAATGCGTTTCTCACTGTTACATGCATTTGAATGGGAAACTCGCCTGAAACAAAGTATAGGTTTTCATTATGTGAATAATTTTAAAATCTTAGCTCAAACGGCTGCAAAACCTGTTTGCCCAGCACGGGGATATTGAGTTCTATAAGATAAAGCCATAAACATGTGTTTCTGAGTCTTCTATCAAAAGTTACAGCGATTTATATGAAGTTGTACGAAAACGCTTTCTTTCGCCAAGACAATGCGTTTCTCACTGTTACATGCATTTGAATGGGAAACTCGCCTGAAACAAAGTATAGGTTTTCATTATGTGAATAATTTTAAAATCTTAGCTCAAACGGCTGCAAAACCTGTTTGCCCAGCACGGGGATATTGAGTTCTATAAGATAAAGCCATAAACATGTGTTTCTGAGTCTTCTATCAAAAGTTACAGCGATTTATATGAAGTTGTACGAAAACGCTTTATTTCGCCAAGACAATGCGTTTCTCACTGTTACATGCATTTGAATGGGAAACTCGCCTGAAACAAAGTATAGGTTTTCATTATGTGAATAATTTTAAAATCTTAGCTCAAACGGCTGCAAAACCTGTTTGCCCAGCACGGGGATATTGAGTTCTATAAGATAAAGCCATAAACATGTGTTTCTGAGTCTTCTATCAAAAGTTACAGCGATTTATATGAAGTTGTACAAAAATGCTTTCTTTCGCCAAGACAATGCGTTTCTCACTGTTACATGCATTTGAATGGGAAACTCGCCTGAAACAAAGTATAGGTTTTCATTATGTGAATAATTTTAAAATCTTAGCTCAAACGGCTGCAAAACCTGTTTGCCCAGCACGGGGATATTGAGTTCTATAAGATGGAGCCATAAACATGTGTTTCTGAGTCTTCTATCAAAAGTTACAGCGATTTATATGAAGTTGTTCAAAAACGCTTTATTTCGCCAAGACAATGCGTTTCTCACTGTTACATGCATTTGAATGGGAAACTCGCCTGAAACAAAGTATAGGTTTTCATTATGTGAATAATTTTAAAATCTTAGCTCAAACGGCTGCAAAACCTGTTTGCCCAGCACGGGGATATTGAGTTCTATAAGATAAAGCCATAAACATGTGTTTCTGAGTCTTCTATCAAAAGTTACAGCGATTTATATGAAGTTGTTCAAAAACGCTTTATTTCGCCAAGACAATGCGTTTCTCACTGTTACATGCATTTGAATGGGAAACTCGCCTGAAACAAAGTATAGGTTTTCATTATGTGAATAATTTTAAAATCTTAGCTCAAACGGCTGCAAAACCTGTTTGCCCAGCACGGGGATATTGAGTTCTATAAGATAAAGCCATAAACATGTGTTTCTGAGTCTTCTATCAAAAGTTACAGCGATTTATATGAAGTTGTACAAAAATGCTTTCTTTCGCCAAGACAATGCGTTTCTCACTGTTACATGCATTTGAATGGGAAACTCGCCTGAAACAAAGTATAGGTTTTCATTATGTGAATAATTTTAAAATCTTAGCTCAAACGGCTGCAAAACCTGTTTGCCCAGCACGGGGATATTGAGTTCTATAAGATAAAGCCATAAACATGTGTTTCTGAGTCTTCTATCAAAAGTTACAGCGATTTATATGAAGTTGTTCAAAAACGCTTTATTTCGCCAAGACAATGCGTTTCTCACTGTTACATGCATTTGAATGGGAAACTCGCCTGAAACAAAGTATAGGTTTTCATTATGTGAATAATTTTAAAATCTTAGCTCAAACGGCTGCAAAACCTGTTTGCCCAGCACGGGGATATTGAGTTCTATAAGATAAAGCCATAAACATGTGTTTCTGAGTCTTCTATCAAAAGTTACAGCGATTTATATGAAGTTGTACGAAAACGCTTTATTTCGCCAAGACAATGCGTTTCTCACTGTTACATGCATTTGAATGGGAAACTCGCCTGAAACAAAGTATAGGTTTTCATTATGTGAATAATTTTAAAATCTTAGCTCAAACGGCTGCAAAACCTGTTTGCCCAGCACGGGGATATTGAGTTCTATAAGATAAAGCCATAAACATGTGTTTCTGAGTCTTCTATCAAAAGTTACAGCGATTTATATGAAGTTGTACGAAAACGCTTTCTTTCGCCAAGACAATGCGTTTCTCACTGTTACATGCATTTGAATGGGAAACTCACCTGAAACAAAGTATAGGTTTTCATTATGTGAATAATTTTAAAATCTTAGCTCAAACGGCTGCAAAACCTGTTTGCCCAGCACGGGGATATTGAGTTCTATAAGATAAAGCCATAAACATGTGTTTCTGAGTCTTCTATCAAAAGTTACAGCGATTTATATGAAGTTGTTCAAAAACGCTTTATTTCGCCAAGACAATGCGTTTCTCACTGTTACATGCATTTGAATGGGAAACTCGCCTGAAACAAAGTATAGGTTTTCATTATGTGAATAATTTTAAAATCTTAGCTCAAACGGCTGCAAAACCTGTTTGCCCAGCACGGGGATATTGAGTTCTATAAGATAAAGCCATAAACATGTGTTTCTGAGTCTTCTATCAAAAGTTACAGCGATTTATATGAAGTTGTACGAAAACGCTTTATTTCGCCAAGACAATGCGTTTCTCACTGTTACATGCATTTGAATGGGAAACTCGCCTGAAACAAAGTATAGGTTTTCATTATGTGAATAATTTTAAAATCTTAGCTCAAACGGCTGCAAAACCTGTTTGCCCAGCACGGGGATATTGAGTTCTATAAGATAAAGCCATAAACATGTGTTTCTGAGTCTTCTATCAAAAGTTACAGCGATTTATATGAAGTTGTACGAAAACGCTTTCTTTCGCCAAGACAATGCGTTTCTCACTGTTACATGCATTTGAATGGGAAACTCGCCTGAAACAAAGTATAGGTTTTCATTATGTGAATAATTTTAAAATCTTAGCTCAAACGGCTGCAAAACCTGTTTGCCCAGCACGGGGATATTGAGTTCTATAAGATAAAGCCATAAACATGTGTTTCTGAGTCTTCTATCAAAAGTTACAGCGATTTATATGAAGTTGTACGAAAACGCTTTATTTCGCCAAGACAATGCGTTTCTCACTGTTACATGCATTTGAATGGGAAACTCGCCTGAAACAAAGTATAGGTTTTCATTATGTGAATAATTTTAAAATCTTAGCTCAAACGGCTGCAAAACCTGTTTGCCCAGCACGGGGATATTGAGTTCTATAAGATAAAGCCATAAACATGTGTTTCTGAGTCTTCTATCAAAAGTTACAGCGATTTATATGAAGTTGTACAAAAATGCTTTCTTTCGCCAAGACAATGCGTTTCTCACTGTTACATGCATTTGAATGGGAAACTCGCCTGAAACAAAGTATAGGTTTTCATTATGTGAATAATTTTAAAATCTTAGCTCAAACGGCTGCAAAACCTGTTTGCCCAGCACGGGGATATTGAGTTCTATAAGATGGAGCCATAAACATGTGTTTCTGAGTCTTCTATCAAAAGTTACAGCGATTTATATGAAGTTGTTCAAAAACGCTTTATTTCGCCAAGACAATGCGTTTCTCACTGTTACATGCATTTGAATGGGAAACTCGCCTGAAACAAAGTATAGGTTTTCATTATGTGAATAATTTTAAAATCTTAGCTCAAACGGCTGCAAAACCTGTTTGCCCAGCACGGGGATATTGAGTTCTATAAGATAAAGCCATAAACATGTGTTTCTGAGTCTTCTATCAAAAGTTACAGCGATTTATATGAAGTTGTACGAAAACGCTTTATTTCGCCAAGACAATGCGTTTCTCACTGTTACATGCATTTGAATGGGAAACTCGCCTGAAACAAAGTATAGGTTTTCATTATGTGAATAATTTTAAAATCTTAGCTCAAACGGCTGCAAAACCTGTTTGCCCAGCACGGGGATATTGAGTTCTATAAGATAAAGCCATAAACATGTGTTTCTGAGTCTTCTATCAAAAGTTACAGCGATTTATATGAAGTTGTACGAAAACGCTTTATTTCGCCAAGACAATGCGTTTCTCACTGTTACATGCATTTGAATGGGAAACTCGCCTGAAACAAAGTATAGGTTTTCATTATGTGAATAATTTTAAAATCTTAGCTCAAACGGCTGCAAAACCTGTTTGCCCAGCACGGGGATATTGAGTTCTATAAGATAAAGCCATAAACATGTGTTTCTGAGTCTTCTATCAAAAGTTACAGCGATTTATATGAAGTTGTACGAAAACGCTTTCTTTCGCCAAGACAATGCGTTTCTCACTGTTACATGCATTTGAATGGGAAACTCGCCTGAAACAAAGTATAGGTTTTCATTATGTGAATAATTTTAAAATCTTAGCTCAAACGGCTGCAAAACCTGTTTGCCCAGCACGGGGATATTGAGTTCTATAAGATAAAGCCATAAACATGTGTTTCTGAGTCTTCTATCAAAAGTTACAGCGATTTATATGAAGTTGTACGAAAACGCTTTATTTCGCCAAGACAATGCGTTTCTCACTGTTACATGCATTTGAATGGGAAACTCGCCTGAAACAAAGTATAGGTTTTCATTATGTGAATAATTTTAAAATCTTAGCTCAAACGGCTGCAAAACCTGTTTGCCCAGCACGGGGATATTGAGTTCTATAAGATAAAGCCATAAACATGTGTTTCTGAGTCTTCTATCAAAAGTTACAGCGATTTATATGAAGTTGTACAAAAATGCTTTCTTTCGCCAAGACAATGCGTTTCTCACTGTTACATGCATTTGAATGGGAAACTCGCCTGAAACAAAGTATAGGTTTTCATTATGTGAATAATTTTAAAATCTTAGCTCAAACGGCTGCAAAACCTGTTTGCCCAGCACGGGGATATTGAGTTCTATAAGATGGAGCCATAAACATGTGTTTCTGAGTCTTCTATCAAAAGTTACAGCGATTTATATGAAGTTGTTCAAAAACGCTTTATTTCGCCAAGACAATGCGTTTCTCACTGTTACATGCATTTGAATGGGAAACTCGCCTGAAACAAAGTATAGGTTTTCATTATGTGAATAATTTTAAAATCTTAGCTCAAACGGCTGCAAAACCTGTTTGCCCAGCACGGGGATATTGAGTTCTATAAGATGAAGCCATAAACATGTGTTTCTGAGTCTTCTATCAAAAGTTACAGCGATTTATATGAAGTTGTTCAAAAACGCTTTATTTCGCCAAGACAATGCGTTTCTCACTGTTACATGCATTTGAATGGGAAACTCGCCTGAAACAAAGTATAGGTTTTCATTATGTGAATAATTTTAAAATCTTAGCTCAAACGGCTGCAAAACCTGTTTGCCCAGCACGGGGATATTGAGTTCTATAAGATAAAGCCATAAACATGTGTTTCTGAGTCTTCTATCAAAAGTTACAGCGATTTATATGAAGTTGTACAAAAATGCTTTCTTTCGCCAAGACAATGCGTTTCTCACTGTTACATGCATTTGAATGGGAAACTCGCCTGAAACAAAGTATAGGTTTTCATTATGTGAATAATTTTAAAATCTTAGCTCAAACGGCTGCAAAACCTGTTTGCCCAGCACGGGGATATTGAGTTCTATAAGATAAAGCCATAAACATGTGTTTCTGAGTCTTCTATCAAAAGTTACAGCGATTTATATGAAGTTGTTCAAAAACGCTTTATTTCGCCAAGACAATGCGTTTCTCACTGTTACATGCATTTGAATGGGAAACTCGCCTGAAACAAAGTATAGGTTTTCATTATGTGAATAATTTTAAAATCTTAGCTCAAACGGCTGCAAAACCTGTTTGCCCAGCACGGGGATATTGAGTTCTATAAGATAAAGCCATAAACATGTGTTTCTGAGTCTTCTATCAAAAGTTACAGCGATTTATATGAAGTTGTACGAAAACGCTTTATTTCGCCAAGACAATGCGTTTCTCACTGTTACATGCATTTGAATGGGAAACTCGCCTGAAACAAAGTATAGGTTTTCATTATGTGAATAATTTTAAAATCTTAGCTCAAACGGCTGCAAAACCTGTTTGCCCAGCACGGGGATATTGAGTTCTATAAGATAAAGCCATAAAAATGTGTTTCTGAGTCTTCTATCAAAAGTTACAGCGATTTATATGAAGTTGTTCAAAAACGCTTTATTTCGCCAAGACAATGCGTTTCTCACTGTTACATGCATTTGAATGGGAAACTCGCCTGAAACAAAGTATAGGTTTTCATTATGTGAATAATTTTAAAATCTTAGCTCAAACGGCTGCAAAACCTGTTTGCCCAGCACGGGGATATTGAGTTCTATAAGATAAAGCCATAAACATGTGTTTCTGAGTCTTCTATCAAAAGTTACAGCGATTTATATGAAGTTGTACAAAAATGCTTTCTTTCGCCAAGACAATGCGTTTCTCACTGTTACATGCATTTGAATGGGAAACTCGCCTGAAACAAAGTATAGGTTTTCATTATGTGAATAATTTTAAAATCTTAGCTCAAACGGCTGCAAAACCTGTTTGCCCAGCACGGGGATATTGAGTTCTATAAGATAAAGCCATAAACATGTGTTTCTGAGTCTTCTATCAAAAGTTACAGCGATTTATATGAAGTTGTTCAAAAACGCTTTATTTCGCCAAGACAATGCGTTTCTCACTGTTACATGCATTTGAATGGGAAACTCGCCTGAAACAAAGTATAGGTTTTCATTATGTGAATAATTTTAAAATCTTAGCTCAAACGGCTGCAAAACCTGTTTGCCCAGCACGGGGATATTGAGTTCTATAAGATAAAGCCATAAACATGTGTTTCTGAGTCTTCTATCAAAAGTTACAGCGATTTATATGAAGTTGTACAAAAATGCTTTCTTTCGCCAAGACAATGCGTTTCTCACTGTTACATGCATTTGAATGGGAAACTCGCCTGAAACAAAGTATAGGTTTTCATTATGTGAATAATTTTAAAATCTTAGCTCAAACGGCTGCAAAACCTGTTTGCCCAGCACGGGGATATTGAGTTCTATAAGATAAAGCCATAAACATGTGTTTCTGAGTCTTCTATCAAAAGTTACAGCGATTTATATGAAGTTGTTCAAAAACGCTTTATTTCGCCAAGACAATACGTTTCTCACTGTTACATGCATTTGAATGGGAAACTCGCCTGAAACAAAGTATAGGTTTTCATTATGTGAATAATTTTAAAATCTTAGCTCAAACGGCTGCAAAACCTGTTTGCCCAGCACGGGGATATTGAGTTCTATAAGATAAAGCCATAAACATGTGTTTCTGAGTCTTCTATCAAAAGTTACAGCGATTTATATGAAGTTGTACGAAAACGCTTTATTTCGCCAAGACAATGCGTTTCTCACTGTTACATGCATTTGAATGGGAAACTCGCCTGAAACAAAGTATAGGTTTTCATTATGTGAATAATTTTAAAATCTTAGCTCAAACGGCTGCAAAACCTGTTTGCCCAGCACGGGGATATTGAGTTCTATAAGATAAAGCCATAAACATGTGTTTCTGAGTCTTCTATCAAAAGTTACAGCGATTTATATGAAGTTGTACAAAAATGCTTTCTTTCGCCAAGACAATGCGTTTCTCACTGTTACATGCATTTGAATGGGAAACTCGCCTGAAACAAAGTATAGGTTTTCATTATGTGAATAATTTTAAAATCTTAGCTCAAACGGCTGCAAAACCTGTTTGCCCAGCACGGGGATATTGAGTTCTATAAGATAAAGCCATAAACATGTGTTTCTGAGTCTTCTATCAAAAGTTACAGCGATTTATATGAAGTTGTACGAAAACGCTTTCTTTCGCCAAGACAATGCGTTTCTCACTGTTACATGCATTTGAATGGGAAACTCGCCTGAAACAAAGTATAGGTTTTCATTATGTGAATAATTTTAAAATCTTAGCTCAAACGGCTGCAAAACCTGTTTGCCCAGCACGGGGATATTGAGTTCTATAAGATAAAGCCATAAACATGTGTTTCTGAGTCTTCTATCAAAAGTTACAGCGATTTATATGAAGTTGTACGAAAACGCTTTATTTCGCCAAGACAATGCGTTTCTCACTGTTACATGCATTTGAATGGGAAACTCGCCTGAAACAAAGTATAGGTTTTCATTATGTGAATAATTTTAAAATCTTAGCTCAAACGGCTGCAAAACCTGTTTGCCCAGCACGGGGATATTGAGTTCTATAAGATAAAGCCATAAACATGTGTTTCTGAGTCTTCTATCAAAAGTTACAGCGATTTATATGAAGTTGTACGAAAACGCTTTATTTCGCCAAGACAATGCGTTTCTCACTGTTACATGCATTTGAATGGGAAACTCGCCTGAAACAAAGTATAGGTTTTCATTATGTGAATAATTTTAAAATCTTAGCTCAAACGGCTGCAAAACCTGTTTGCCCAGCACGGGGATATTGAGTTCTATAAGATAAAGCCATAAACATGTGTTTCTGAGTCTTCTATCAAAAGTTACAGCGATTTATATGAAGTTGTACAAAAATGCTTTCTTTCGCCAAGACAATGCGTTTCTCACTGTTACATGCATTTGAATGGGAAACTCGCCTGAAACAAAGTATAGGTTTTCATTATGTGAATAATTTTAAAATCTTAGCTCAAACGGCTGCAAAACCTGTTTGCCCAGCACGGGGATATTGAGTTCTATAAGATAAAGCCATAAACATGTGTTTCTGAGTCTTCTATCAAAAGTTACAGCGATTTATATGAAGTTGTACGAAAACGCTTTCTTTCGCCAAGACAATGCGTTTCTCACTGTTACATGCATTTGAATGGGAAACTCGCCTGAAACAAAGTATAGGTTTTCATTATGTGAATAATTTTAAAATCTTAGCTCAAACGGCTGCAAAACCTGTTTGCCCAGCACGGGGATATTGAGTTCTATAAGATAAAGCCATAAACATGTGTTTCTGAGTCTTCTATCAAAAGTTACAGCGATTTATATGAAGTTGTACGAAAACGCTTTATTTCGCCAAGACAATGCGTTTCTCACTGTTACATGCATTTGAATGGGAAACTCGCCTGAAACAAAGTATAGGTTTTCATTATGTGAATAATTTTAAAATCTTAGCTCAAACGGCTGCAAAACCTGTTTGCCCAGCACGGGGATATTGAGTTCTATAAGATAAAGCCATAAACATGTGTTTCTGAGTCTTCTATCAAAAGTTACAGCGATTTATATGAAGTTGTACGAAAACGCTTTCTTTCGCCAAGACAATGCGTTTCTCACTGTTACATGCATTTGAATGGGAAACTCGCCTGAAACAAAGTATAGGTTTTCATTATGTGAATAATTTTAAAATCTTAGCTCAAACGGCTGCAAAACCTGTTTGCCCAGCACGGGGATATTGAGTTCTATAAGATAAAGCCATAAACATGTGTTTCTGAGTCTTCTATCAAAAGTTACAGCGATTTATATGAAGTTGTACGAAAACGCTTTATTTCGCCAAGACAATGCGTTTCTCACTGTTACATGCATTTGAATGGGAAACTCGCCTGAAACAAAGTATAGGTTTTCATTATGTGAATAATTTTAAAATCTTAGCTCAAACGGCTGCAAAACCTGTTTGCCCAGCACGGGGATATTGAGTTCTATAAGATAAAGCCATAAACATGTGTTTCTGAGTCTTCTATCAAAAGTTACAGCGATTTATATGAAGTTGTACGAAAACGCTTTATTTCGCCAAGACAATGCGTTTCTCACTGTTACATGCATTTGAATGGGAAACTCGCCTGAAACAAAGTATAGGTTTTCATTATGTGAATAATTTTAAAATCTTAGCTCAAACGGCTGCAAAACCTGTTTGCCCAGCACGGGGATATTGAGTTCTATAAGATAAAGCCATAAACATGTGTTTCTGAGTCTTCTATCAAAAGTTACAGCGATTTATATGAAGTTGTACAAAAATGCTTTCTTTCGCCAAGACAATGCGTTTCTCACTGTTACATGCATTTGAATGGGAAACTCGCCTGAAACAAAGTATAGGTTTTCATTATGTGAATAATTTTAAAATCTTAGCTCAAACGGCTGCAAAACCTGTTTGCCCAGCACGGGGATATTGAGTTCTATAAGATGAAGCCATAAACATGTGTTTCTGAGTCTTCTATCAAAAGTTACAGCGATTTATATGAAGTTGTTCAAAAACGCTTTATTTCGCCAAGACAATGCGTTTCTCACTGTTACATGCATTTGAATGGGAAACTCGCCTGAAACAAAGTATAGGTTTTCATTATGTGAATAATTTTAAAATCTTAGCTCAAACGGCTGCAAAACCTGTTTGCCCAGCACGGGGATATTGAGTTCTATAAGATAAAGCCATAAACATGTGTTTCTGAGTCTTCTATCAAAAGTTACAGCGATTTATATGAAGTTGTACGAAAACGCTTTCTTTCGCCAAGACAATGCGTTTCTCACTGTTACATGCATTTGAATGGGAAACTCGCCTGAAACAAAGTATAGGTTTTCATTATGTGAATAATTTTAAAATCTTAGCTCAAACGGCTGCAAAACCTGTTTGCCCAGCACGGGGATATTGAGTTCTATAAGATAAAGCCATAAACATGTGTTTCTGAGTCTTCTATCAAAAGTTACAGCGATTTATATGAAGTTGTTCAAAAACGCTTTATTTCGCCAAGACAATGCGTTTCTCACTGTTACATGCATTTGAATGGGAAACTCGCCTGAAACAAAGTATAGGTTTTCATTATGTGAATAATTTTAAAATCTTAGCTCAAACGGCTGCAAAACCTGTTTGCCCAGCACGGGGATATTGAGTTCTATAAGATAAAGCCATAAACATGTGTTTCTGAGTCTTCTATCAAAAGTTACAGCGATTTATATGAAGTTGTACGAAAACGCTTTCTTTCGCCAAGACAATGCGTTTCTCACTGTTACATGCATTTGAATGGGAAACTCACCTGAAACAAAGTATAGGTTTTCATTATGTGAATAATTTTAAAATCTTAGCTCAAACGGCTGCAAAACCTGTTTGCCCAGCACGGGGATATTGAGTTCTATAAGATAAAGCCATAAACATGTGTTTCTGAGTCTTCTATCAAAAGTTACAGCGATTTATATGAAGTTGTTCAAAAACGCTTTATTTCGCCAAGACAATGCGTTTCTCACTGTTACATGCATTTGAATGGGAAACTCGCCTGAAACAAAGTATAGGTTTTCATTATGTGAATAATTTTAAAATCTTAGCTCAAACGGCTGCAAAACCTGTTTGCCCAGCACGGGGATATTGAGTTCTATAAGATAAAGCCATAAACATGTGTTTCTGAGTCTTCTATCAAAAGTTACAGCGATTTATATGAAGTTGTACGAAAACGCTTTCTTTCGCCAAGACAATGCGTTTCTCACTGTTACATGCATTTGAATGGGAAACTCGCCTGAAACAAAGTATAGGTTTTCATTATGTGAATAATTTTAAAATCTTAGCTCAAACGGCTGCAAAACCTGTTTGCCCAGCACGGGGATATTGAGTTCTATAAGATAAAGCCATAAACATGTGTTTCTGAGTCTTCTATCAAAAGTTACAGCGATTTATATGAAGTTGTACGAAAACGCTTTATTTCGCCAAGACAATGCGTTTCTCACTGTTACATGCATTTGAATGGGAAACTCGCCTGAAACAAAGTATAGGTTTTCATTATGTGAATAATTTTAAAATCTTAGCTCAAACGGCTGCAAAACCTGTTTGCCCAGCACGGGGATATTGAGTTCTATAAGATAAAGCCATAAACATGTGTTTCTGAGTCTTCTATCAAAAGTTACAGCGATTTATATGAAGTTGTACAAAAATGCTTTCTTTCGCCAAGACAATGCGTTTCTCACTGTTACATGCATTTGAATGGGAAACTCGCCTGAAACAAAGTATAGGTTTTCATTATGTGAATAATTTTAAAATCTTAGCTCAAACGGCTGCAAAACCTGTTTGCCCAGCACGGGGATATTGAGTTCTATAAGATGAAGCCATAAACATGTGTTTCTGAGTCTTCTATCAAAAGTTACAGCGATTTATATGAAGTTGTTCAAAAACGCTTTATTTCGCCAAGACAATGCGTTTCTCACTGTTACATGCATTTGAATGGGAAACTCGCCTGAAACAAAGTATAGGTTTTCATTATGTGAATAATTTTAAAATCTTAGCTCAAACGGCTGCAAAACCTGTTTGCCCAGCACGGGGATATTGAGTTCTATAAGATAAAGCCATAAACATGTGTTTCTGAGTCTTCTATCAAAAGTTACAGCGATTTATATGAAGTTGTACAAAAATGCTTTCTTTCGCCAAGACAATGCGTTTCTCACTGTTACATGCATTTGAATGGGAAACTCGCCTGAAACAAAGTATAGGTTTTCATTATGTGAATAATTTTAAAATCTTAGCTCAAACGGCTGCAAAACCTGTTTGCCCAGCACGGGGATATTGAGTTCTATAAGATAAAGCCATAAACATGTGTTTCTGAGTCTTCTATCAAAAGTTACAGCGATTTATATGAAGTTGTTCAAAAACGCTTTATTTCGCCAAGACAATGCGTTTCTCACTGTTACATGCATTTGAATGGGAAACTCGCCTGAAACAAAGTATAGGTTTTCATTATGTGAATAATTTTAAAATCTTAGCTCAAACGGCTGCAAAACCTGTTTGCCCAGCACGGGGATATTGAGTTCTATAAGATAAAGCCATAAACATGTGTTTCTGAGTCTTCTATCAAAAGTTACAGCGATTTATATGAAGTTGTTCAAAAACGCTTTATTTCGCCAAGACAATGCGTTTCTCACTGTTACATGCATTTGAATGGGAAACTCGCCTGAAACAAAGTATAGGTTTTCATTATGTGAATAATTTTAAAATCTTAGCTCAAACGGCTGCAAAACCTGTTTGCCCAGCACGGGGATATTGAGTTCTATAAGATAAAGCCATAAACATGTGTTTCTGAGTCTTCTATCAAAAGTTACAGCGATTTATATGAAGTTGTACGAAAACGCTTTCTTTCGCCAAGACAATGCGTTTCTCACTGTTACATGCATTTGAATGGGAAACTCGCCTGAAACAAAGTATAGGTTTTCATTATGTGAATAATTTTAAAATCTTAGCTCAAACGGCTGCAAAACCTGTTTGCCCAGCACGGGGATATTGAGTTCTATAAGATAAAGCCATAAACATGTGTTTCTGAGTCTTCTATCAAAAGTTACAGCGATTTATATGAAGTTGTACGAAAACGCTTTATTTCGCCAAGACAATGCGTTTCTCACTGTTACATGCATTTGAATGGGAAACTCGCCTGAAACAAAGTATAGGTTTTCATTATGTGAATAATTTTAAAATCTTAGCTCAAACGGCTGCAAAACCTGTTTGCCCAGCACGGGGATATTGAGTTCTATAAGATAAAGCCATAAACATGTGTTTCTGAGTCTTCTATCAAAAGTTACAGCGATTTATATGAAGTTGTACAAAAATGCTTTCTTTCGCCAAGACAATGCGTTTCTCACTGTTACATGCATTTGAATGGGAAACTCGCCTGAAACAAAGTATAGGTTTTCATTATGTGAATAATTTTAAAATCTTAGCTCAAACGGCTGCAAAACCTGTTTGCCCAGCACGGGGATATTGAGTTCTATAAGATGAAGCCATAAACATGTGTTTCTGAGTCTTCTATCAAAAGTTACAGCGATTTATATGAAGTTGTTCAAAAACGCTTTATTTCGCCAAGACAATGCGTTTCTCACTGTTACATGCATTTGAATGGGAAACTCGCCTGAAACAAAGTATAGGTTTTCATTATGTGAATAATTTTAAAATCTTAGCTCAAACGGCTGCAAAACCTGTTTGCCCAGCACGGGGATATTGAGTTCTATAAGATAAAGCCATAAACATGTGTTTCTGAGTCTTCTATCAAAAGTTACAGCGATTTATATGAAGTTGTACGAAAACGCTTTATTTCGCCAAGACAATGCGTTTCTCACTGTTACATGCATTTGAATGGGAAACTCGCCTGAAACAAAGTATAGGTTTTCATTATGTGAATAATTTTAAAATCTTAGCTCAAACGGCTGCAAAACCTGTTTGCCCAGCACGGGGATATTGAGTTCTATAAGATAAAGCCATAAACATGTGTTTCTGAGTCTTCTATCAAAAGTTACAGCGATTTATATGAAGTTGTACAAAAATGCTTTCTTTCGCCAAGACAATGCGTTTCTCACTGTTACATGCATTTGAATGGGAAACTCGCCTGAAACAAAGTATAGGTTTTCATTATGTGAATAATTTTAAAATCTTAGCTCAAACGGCTGCAAAACCTGTTTGCCCAGCACGGGGATATTGAGTTCTATAAGATGAAGCCATAAACATGTGTTTCTGAGTCTTCTATCAAAAGTTACAGCGATTTATATGAAGTTGTTCAAAAACGCTTTATTTCGCCAAGACAATGCGTTTCTCACTGTTACATGCATTTGAATGGGAAACTCGCCTGAAACAAAGTATAGGTTTTCATTATGTGAATAATTTTAAAATCTTAGCTCAAACGGCTGCAAAACCTGTTTGCCCAGCACGGGGATATTGAGTTCTATAAGATAAAGCCATAAACATGTGTTTCTGAGTCTTCTATCAAAAGTTACAGCGATTTATATGAAGTTGTACAAAAATGCTTTCTTTCGCCAAGACAATGCGTTTCTCACTGTTACATGCATTTGAATGGGAAACTCGCCTGAAACAAAGTATAGGTTTTCATTATGTGAATAATTTTAAAATCTTAGCTCAAACGGCTGCAAAACCTGTTTGCCCAGCACGGGGATATTGAGTTCTATAAGATAAAGCCATAAACATGTGTTTCTGAGTCTTCTATCAAAAGTTACAGCGATTTATATGAAGTTGTTCAAAAACGCTTTATTTCGCCAAGACAATGCGTTTCTCACTGTTACATGCATTTGAATGGGAAACTCGCCTGAAACAAAGTATAGGTTTTCATTATGTGAATAATTTTAAAATCTTAGCTCAAACGGCTGCAAAACCTGTTTGCCCAGCACGGGGATATTGAGTTCTATAAGATAAAGCCATAAACATGTGTTTCTGAGTCTTCTATCAAAAGTTACAGCGATTTATATGAAGTTGTTCAAAAACGCTTTATTTCGCCAAGACAATGCGTTTCTCACTGTTACATGCATTTGAATGGGAAACTCGCCTGAAACAAAGTATAGGTTTTCATTATGTGAATAATTTTAAAATCTTAGCTCAAACGGCTGCAAAACCTGTTTGCCCAGCACGGGGATATTGAGTTCTATAAGATAAAGCCATAAACATGTGTTTCTGAGTCTTCTATCAAAAGTTACAGCGATTTATATGAAGTTGTACGAAAACGCTTTCTTTCGCCAAGACAATGCGTTTCTCACTGTTACATGCATTTGAATGGGAAACTCGCCTGAAACAAAGTATAGGTTTTCATTATGTGAATAATTTTAAAATCTTAGCTCAAACGGCTGCAAAACCTGTTTGCCCAGCACGGGGATATTGAGTTCTATAAGATAAAGCCATAAACATGTGTTTCTGAGTCTTCTATCAAAAGTTACAGCGATTTATATGAAGTTGTACGAAAACGCTTTATTTCGCCAAGACAATGCGTTTCTCACTGTTACATGCATTTGAATGGGAAACTCGCCTGAAACAAAGTATAGGTTTTCATTATGTGAATAATTTTAAAATCTTAGCTCAAACGGCTGCAAAACCTGTTTGCCCAGCACGGGGATATTGAGTTCTATAAGATAAAGCCATAAACATGTGTTTCTGAGTCTTCTATCAAAAGTTACAGCGATTTATATGAAGTTGTACAAAAATGCTTTCTTTCGCCAAGACAATGCGTTTCTCACTGTTACATGCATTTGAATGGGAAACTCGCCTGAAACAAAGTATAGGTTTTCATTATGTGAATAATTTTAAAATCTTAGCTCAAACGGCTGCAAAACCTGTTTGCCCAGCACGGGGATATTGAGTTCTATAAGATGGAGCCATAAACATGTGTTTCTGAGTCTTCTATCAAAAGTTACAGCGATTTATATGAAGTTGTTCAAAAACGCTTTATTTCGCCAAGACAATGCGTTTCTCACTGTTACATGCATTTGAATGGGAAACTCGCCTGAAACAAAGTATAGGTTTTCATTATGTGAATAATTTTAAAATCTTAGCTCAAACGGCTGCAAAACCTGTTTGCCCAGCACGGGGATATTGAGTTCTATAAGATGAAGCCATAAACATGTGTTTCTGAGTCTTCTATCAAAAGTTACAGCGATTTATATGAAGTTGTTCAAAAACGCTTTATTTCGCCAAGACAATGCGTTTCTCACTGTTACATGCATTTGAATGGGAAACTCGCCTGAAACAAAGTATAGGTTTTCATTATGTGAATAATTTTAAAATCTTAGCTCAAACGGCTGCAAAACCTGTTTGCCCAGCACGGGGATATTGAGTTCTATAAGATAAAGCCATAAACATGTGTTTCTGAGTCTTCTATCAAAAGTTACAGCGATTTATATGAAGTTGTACAAAAATGCTTTCTTTCGCCAAGACAATGCGTTTCTCACTGTTACATGCATTTGAATGGGAAACTCGCCTGAAACAAAGTATAGGTTTTCATTATGTGAATAATTTTAAAATCTTAGCTCAAACGGCTGCAAAACCTGTTTGCCCAGCACGGGGATATTGAGTTCTATAAGATAAAGCCATAAACATGTGTTTCTGAGTCTTCTATCAAAAGTTACAGCGATTTATATGAAGTTGTACGAAAACGCTTTATTTCGCCAAGACAATGCGTTTCTCACTGTTACATGCATTTGAATGGGAAACTCGCCTGAAACAAAGTATAGGTTTTCATTATGTGAATAATTTTAAAATCTTAGCTCAAACGGCTGCAAAACCTGTTTGCCCAGCACGGGGATATTGAGTTCTATAAGATAAAGCCATAAACATGTGTTTCTGAGTCTTCTATCAAAAGTTACAGCGATTTATATGAAGTTGTACGAAAACGCTTTATTTCGCCAAGACAATGCGTTTCTCACTGTTACATGCATTTGAATGGGAAACTCGCCTGAAACAAAGTATAGGTTTTCATTATGTGAATAATTTTAAAATCTTAGCTCAAACGGCTGCAAAACCTGTTTGCCCAGCACGGGGATATTGAGTTCTATAAGATAAAGCCATAAACATGTGTTTCTGAGTCTTCTATCAAAAGTTACAGCGATTTATATGAAGTTGTACGAAAACGCTTTATTTCGCCAAGACAATGCGTTTCTCACTGTTACATGCATTTGAATGGGAAACTCGCCTGAAACAAAGTATAGGTTTTCATTATGTGAATAATTTTAAAATCTTAGCTCAAACGGCTGCAAAACCTGTTTGCCCAGCACGGGGATATTGAGTTCTATAAGATAAAGCCATAAACATGTGTTTCTGAGTCTTCTATCAAAAGTTACAGCGATTTATATGAAGTTGTTCAAAAACGCTTTATTTCGCCAAGACAATGCGTTTCTCACTGTTACATGCATTTGAATGGGAAACTCGCCTGAAACAAAGTATAGGTTTTCATTATGTGAATAATTTTAAAATCTTAGCTCAAACGGCTGCAAAACCTGTTTGCCCAGCACGGGGATATTGAGTTCTATAAGATAAAGCCATAAACATGTGTTTCTGAGTCTTCTATCAAAAGTTACAGCGATTTATATGAAGTTGTTCAAAAACGCTTTATTTCGCCAAGACAATGCGTTTCTCACTGTTACATGCATTTGAATGGGAAACTCGCCTGAAACAAAGTATAGGTTTTCATTATGTGAATAATTTTAAAATCTTAGCTCAAACGGCTGCAAAACCTGTTTGCCCAGCACGGGGATATTGAGTTCTATAAGATGAAGCCATAAACATGTGTTTCTGAGTCTTCTATCAAAAGTTACAGCGATTTATATGAAGTTGTTCAAAAACGCTTTATTTCGCCAAGACAATGCGTTTCTCACTGTTACATGCATTTGAATGGGAAACTCGCCTGAAACAAAGTATAGGTTTTCATTATGTGAATAATTTTAAAATCTTAGCTCAAACGGCTGCAAAACCTGTTTGCCCAGCACGGGGATATTGAGTTCTATAAGATAAAGCCATAAACATGTGTTTCTGAGTCTTCTATCAAAAGTTACAGCGATTTATATGAAGTTGTACGAAAACGCTTTATTTCGCCAAGACAATGCGTTTCTCACTGTTACATGCATTTGAATGGGAAACTCGCCTGAAACAAAGTATAGGTTTTCATTATGTGAATAATTTTAAAATCTTAGCTCAAACGGCTGCAAAACCTGTTTGCCCAGCACGGGGACATTGAGTTCTATAAGATAAAGCCATAAACATGTGTTTCTGAGTCTTCTATCAAAAGTTACAGCGATTTATATGAAGTTGTTCAAAAACGCTTTATTTCGCCAAGACAATGCGTTTCTCACTGTTACATGCATTTGAATGGGAAACTCGCCTGAAACAAAGTATAGGTTTTCATTATGTGAATAATTTTAAAATCTTAGCTCAAACGGCTGCAAAACCTGTTTGCCCAGCACGGGGATATTGAGTTCTATAAGATAAAGCCATAAACATGTGTTTCTGAGTCTTCTATCAAAAGTTACAGCGATTTATATGAAGTTGTTCAAAAACGCTTTATTTCGCCAAGACAATGCGTTTCTCACTGTTACATGCATTTGAATGGGAAACTCGCCTGAAACAAAGTATAGGTTTTCATTATGTGAATAATTTTAAAATCTTAGCTCAAACGGCTGCAAAACCTGTTTGCCCAGCACGGGGATATTGAGTTCTATAAGATAAAGCCATAAACATGTGTTTCTGAGTCTTCTATCAAAAGTTACAGCGATTTATATGAAGTTGTACGAAAACGCTTTATTTCGCCAAGACAATGCGTTTCTCACTGTTACATGCATTTGAATGGGAAACTCGCCTGAAACAAAGTATAGGTTTTCATTATGTGAATAATTTTAAAATCTTAGCTCAAACGGCTGCAAAACCTGTTTGCCCAGCACGGGGATATTGAGTTCTATAAGATAAAGCCATAAAAATGTGTTTCTGAGTCTTCTATCAAAAGTTACAGCGATTTATATGAAGTTGTTCAAAAACGCTTTATTTCGCCAAGACAATGCGTTTCTCACTGTTACATGCATTTGAATGGGAAACTCGCCTGAAACAAAGTATAGGTTTTCATTATGTGAATAATTTTAAAATCTTAGCTCAAACGGCTGCAAAACCTGTTTGCCCAGCACGGGGATATTGAGTTCTATAAGATAAAGCCATAAACATGTGTTTCTGAGTCTTCTATCAAAAGTTACAGCGATTTATATGAAGTTGTACAAAAATGCTTTCTTTCGCCAAGACAATGCGTTTCTCACTGTTACATGCATTTGAATGGGAAACTCGCCTGAAACAAAGTATAGGTTTTCATTATGTGAATAATTTTAAAATCTTAGCTCAAACGGCTGCAAAACCTGTTTGCCCAGCACGGGGATATTGAGTTCTATAAGATAAAGCCATAAACATGTGTTTCTGAGTCTTCTATCAAAAGTTACAGCGATTTATATGAAGTTGTTCAAAAACGCTTTATTTCGCCAAGACAATGCGTTTCTCACTGTTACATGCATTTGAATGGGAAACTCGCCTGAAACAAAGTATAGGTTTTCATTATGTGAATAATTTTAAAATCTTAGCTCAAACGGCTGCAAAACCTGTTTGCCCAGCACGGGGATATTGAGTTCTATAAGATAAAGCCATAAACATGTGTTTCTGAGTCTTCTATCAAAAGTTACAGCGATTTATATGAAGTTGTACAAAAATGCTTTCTTTCGCCAAGACAATGCGTTTCTCACTGTTACATGCATTTGAATGGGAAACTCGCCTGAAACAAAGTATAGGTTTTCATTATGTGAATAATTTTAAAATCTTAGCTCAAACGGCTGCAAAACCTGTTTGCCCAGCACGGGGATATTGAGTTCTATAAGATAAAGCCATAAACATGTGTTTCTGAGTCTTCTATCAAAAGTTACAGCGATTTATATGAAGTTGTTCAAAAACGCTTTATTTCGCCAAGACAATGCGTTTCTCACTGTTACATGCATTTGAATGGGAAACTCGCCTGAAACAAAGTATAGGTTTTCATTATGTGAATAATTTTAAAATCTTAGCTCAAACGGCTGCAAAACCTGTTTGCCCAGCACGGGGATATTGAGTTCTATAAGATGAAGCCATAAACATGTGTTTCTGAGTCTTCTATCAAAAGTTACAGCGATTTATATGAAGTTGTACAAAAATGCTTTCTTTCGCCAAGACAATGCGTTTCTCACTGTTACATGCATTTGAATGGGAAACTCGCCTGAAACAAAGTATAGGTTTTCATTATGTGAATAATTTTAAAATCTTAGCTCAAACGGCTGCAAAACCTGTTTGCCCAGCACGGGGATATTGAGTTCTATAAGATAAAGCCATAAACATGTGTTTCTGAGTCTTCTATCAAAAGTTACAGCGATTTATATGAAGTTGTTCAAAAACGCTTTATTTCGCCAAGACAATGCGTTTCTCACTGTTACATGCATTTGAATGGGAAACTCGCCTGAAACAAAGTATAGGTTTTCATTATGTGAATAATTTTAAAATCTTAGCTCAAACGGCTGCAAAACCTGTTTGCCCAGCACGGGGATATTGAGTTCTATAAGATAAAGCCATAAACATGTGTTTCTGAGTCTTCTATCAAAAGTTACAGCGATTTATATGAAGTTGTTCAAAAACGCTTTATTTCGCCAAGACAATGCGTTTCTCACTGTTACATGCATTTGAATGGGAAACTCGCCTGAAACAAAGTATAGGTTTTCATTATGTGAATAATTTTAAAATCTTAGCTCAAACGGCTGCAAAACCTGTTTGCCCAGCACGGGGATATTGAGTTCTATAAGATGAAGCCATAAACATGTGTTTCTGAGTCTTCTATCAAAAGTTACAGCGATTTATATGAAGTTGTTCAAAAACGCTTTATTTCGCCAAGACAATGCGTTTCTCACTGTTACATGCATTTGAATGGGAAACTCGCCTGAAACAAAGTATAGGTTTTCATTATGTGAATAATTTTAAAATCTTAGCTCAAACGGCTGCAAAACCTGTTTGCCCAGCACGGGGATATTGAGTTCTATAAGATAAAGCCATAAACATGTGTTTCTGAGTCTTCTATCAAAAGTTACAGCGATTTATATGAAGTTGTACGAAAACGCTTTATTTCGCCAAGACAATGCGTTTCTCACTGTTACATGCATTTGAATGGGAAACTCGCCTGAAACAAAGTATAGGTTTTCATTATGTGAATAATTTTAAAATCTTAGCTCAAACGGCTGCAAAACCTGTTTGCCCAGCACGGGGACATTGAGTTCTATAAGATAAAGCCATAAACATGTGTTTCTGAGTCTTCTATCAAAAGTTACAGCGATTTATATGAAGTTGTTCAAAAACGCTTTATTTCGCCAAGACAATGCGTTTCTCACTCTTACATGCATTTGAATGGGAAACTCGCCTGAAACAAAGTATAGGTTTTCATTATGTGAATAATTTTAAAATCTTAGCTCAAACGGCTGCAAAACCTGTTTGCCCAGCACGGGGATATTGAGTTCTATAAGATAAAGCCATAAACATGTGTTTCTGAGTCTTCTATCAAAAGTTACAGCGATTTATATGAAGTTGTTCAAAAACGCTTTATTTCGCCAAGACAATGCGTTTCTCACTGTTACATGCATTTGAATGGGAAACTCGCCTGAAACAAAGTATAGGTTTTCATTATGTGAATAATTTTAAAATCTTAGCTCAAACGGCTGCAAAACCTGTTTGCCCAGCACGGGGATATTGAGTTCTATAAGATAAAGCCATAAACATGTGTTTCTGAGTCTTCTATCAAAAGTTACAGCGATTTATATGAAGTTGTACAAAAATGCTTTCTTTCGCCAAGACAATGCGTTTCTCACTGTTACATGCATTTGAATGGGAAACTCGCCTGAAACAAAGTATAGGTTTTCATTATGTGAATAATTTTAAAATCTTAGCTCAAACGGCTGCAAAACCTGTTTGCCCAGCACGGGGATATTGAGTTCTATAAGATAAAGCCATAAACATGTGTTTCTGAGTCTTCTATCAAAAGTTACAGCGATTTATATGAAGTTGTTCAAAAACGCTTTATTTCGCCAAGACAATGCGTTTCTCACTGTTACATGCATTTGAATGGGAAACTCGCCTGAAACAAAGTATAGGTTTTCATTATGTGAATAATTTTAAAATCTTAGCTCAAACGGCTGCAAAACCTGTTTGCCCAGCACGGGGATATTGAGTTCTATAAGATAAAGCCATAAACATGTGTTTCTGAGTCTTCTATCAAAAGTTACAGCGATTTATATGAAGTTGTTCAAAAACGCTTTATTTCGCCAAGACAATGCGTTTCTCACTGTTACATGCATTTGAATGGGAAACTCGCCTGAAACAAAGTATAGGTTTTCATTATGTGAATAATTTTAAAATCTTAGCTCAAACGGCTGCAAAACCTGTTTGCCCAGCACGGGGATATTGAGTTCTATAAGATAAAGCCATAAACATGTGTTTCTGAGTCTTCTATCAAAAGTTACAGCGATTTATATGAAGTTGTTCAAAAACGCTTTATTTCGCCAAGACAATGCGTTTCTCACTGTTACATGCATTTGAATGGGAAACTCGCCTGAAACAAAGTATAGGTTTTCATTATGTGAATAATTTTAAAATCTTAGCTCAAACGGCTGCAAAACCTGTTTGCCCAGCACGGGGATATTGAGTTCTATAAGATAAAGCCATAAACATGTGTTTCTGAGTCTTCTATCAAAAGTTACAGCGATTTATATGAAGTTGTACAAAAATGCTTTCTTTCGCCAAGACAATGCGTTTCTCACTGTTACATGCATTTGAATGGGAAACTCGCCTGAAACAAAGTATAGGTTTTCATTATGTGAATAATTTTAAAATCTTAGCTCAAACGGCTGCAAAACCTGTTTGCCCAGCACGGGGATATTGAGTTCTATAAGATAAAGCCATAAACATGTGTTTCTGAGTCTTCTATCAAAAGTTACAGCGATTTATATGAAGTTGTACAAAAATGCTTTCTTTCGCCAAGACAATGCGTTTCTCACTGTTACATGCATTTGAATGGGAAACTCGCCTGAAACAAAGTATAGGTTTTCATTATGTGAATAATTTTAAAATCTTAGCTCAAACGGCTGCAAAACCTGTTTGCCCAGCACGGGGATATTGAGTTCTATAAGATAAAGCCATAAACATGTGTTTCTGAGTCTTCTATCAAAAGTTACAGCGATTTATATGAAGTTGTTCAAAAACGCTTTATTTCGCCAAGACAATGCGTTTCTCACTGTTACATGCATTTGAATGGGAAACTCGCCTGAAACAAAGTATAGGTTTTCATTATGTGAATAATTTTAAAATCTTAGCTCAAACGGCTGCAAAACCTGTTTGCCCAGCACGGGGATATTGAGTTCTATAAGATGAAGCCATAAACATGTGTTTCTGAGTCTTCTATCAAAAGTTACAGCGATTTATATGAAGTTGTACAAAAATGCTTTCTTTCGCCAAGACAATGCGTTTCTCACTGTTACATGCATTTGAATGGGAAACTCGCCTGAAACAAAGTATAGGTTTTCATTATGTGAATAATTTTAAAATCTTAGCTCAAACGGCTGCAAAACCTGTTTGCCCAGCACGGGGATATTGAGTTCTATAAGATAAAGCCATAAACATGTGTTTCTGAGTCTTCTATCAAAAGTTACAGCGATTTATATGAAGTTGTTCAAAAACGCTTTATTTCGCCAAGACAATGCGTTTCTCACTGTTACATGCATTTGAATGGGAAACTCGCCTGAAACAAAGTATAGGTTTTCATTATGTGAATAATTTTAAAATCTTAGCTCAAACGGCTGCAAAACCTGTTTGCCCAGCACGGGGATATTGAGTTCTATAAGATAAAGCCATAAACATGTGTTTCTGAGTCTTCTATCAAAAGTTACAGCGATTTATATGAAGTTGTTCAAAAACGCTTTATTTCGCCAAGACAATGCGTTTCTCACTGTTACATGCATTTGAATGGGAAACTCGCCTGAAACAAAGTATAGGTTTTCATTATGTGAATAATTTTAAAATCTTAGCTCAAACGGCTGCAAAACCTGTTTGCCCAGCACGGGGATATTGAGTTCTATAAGATAAAGCCATAAACATGTGTTTCTGAGTCTTCTATCAAAAGTTACAGCGATTTATATGAAGTTGTTCAAAAACGCTTTATTTCGCCAAGACAATGCGTTTCTCACTGTTACATGCATTTGAATGGGAAACTCGCCTGAAACAAAGTATAGGTTTTCATTATGTGAATAATTTTAAAATCTTAGCTCAAACGGCTGCAAAACCTGTTTGCCCAGCACGGGGATATTGAGTTCTATAAGATAAAGCCATAAACATGTGTTTCTGAGTCTTCTATCAAAAGTTACAGCGATTTATATGAAGTTGTACGAAAACGCTTTATTTCGCCAAGACAATGCGTTTCTCACTGTTACATGCATTTGAATGGGAAACTCGCCTGAAACAAAGTATAGGTTGTCATTATGTGAATAATTTTAAAATCTTAGCTCAAACGGCTGCAAAACCTGTTTGCCCAGCACGGGGATATTGAGTTCTATAAGATAAAGCCATAAACATGTGTTTCTGAGTCTTCTATCAAAAGTTACAGCGATTTATATGAAGTTGTACGAAAACGCTTTATTTCGCCAAGACAATGCGTTTCTCACTGTTACATGCATTTGAATGGGAAACTCGCCTGAAACAAAGTATAGGTTTTCATTATGTGAATAATTTTAAAATCTTAGCTCAAACGGCTGCAAAACCTGTTTGCCCAGCACGGGGATATTGAGTTCTATAAGATAAAGCCATAAACATGTGTTTCTGAGTCTTCTATCAAAAGTTACAGCGATTTATATGAAGTTGTACGAAAACGCTTTATTTCGCCAAGACAATGCGTTTCTCACTGTTACATGCATTTGAATGGGAAACTCGCCTGAAACAAAGTATAGGTTTTCATTATGTGAATAATTTTAAAATCTTAGCTCAAACGGCTGCAAAACCTGTTTGCCCAGCACGGGGATATTGAGTTCTATAAGATAAAGCCATAAACATGTGTTTCTGAGTCTTCTATCAAAAGTTACAGCGATTTATATGAAGTTGTTCAAAAACGCTTTATTTCGCCAAGACAATGCGTTTCTCACTGTTACATGCATTTGAATGGGAAACTCGCCTGAAACAAAGTATAGGTTTTCATTATGTGAATAATTTTAAAATCTTAGCTCAAACGGCTGCAAAACCTGTTTGCCCAGCACGGGGATATTGAGTTCTATAAGATAAAGCCATAAACATGTGTTTCTGAGTCTTCTATCAAAAGTTACAGCGATTTATATGAAGTTGTTCAAAAACGCTTTATTTCGCCAAGACAATGCGTTTCTCACTGTTACATGCATTTGAATGGGAAACTCGCCTGAAACAAAGTATAGGTTTTCATTATGTGAATAATTTTAAAATCTTAGCTCAAACGGCTGCAAAACCTGTTTGCCCAGCACGGGGATATTGAGTTCTATAAGATGAAGCCATAAACATGTGTTTCTGAGTCTTCTATCAAAAGTTACAGCGATTTATATGAAGTTGTTCAAAAACGCTTTATTTCGCCAAGACAATGCGTTTCTCACTGTTACATGCATTTGAATGGGAAACTCGCCTGAAACAAAGTATAGGTTTTCATTATGTGAATAATTTTAAAATCTTAGCTCAAACGGCTGCAAAACCTGTTTGCCCAGCACGGGGATATTGAGTTCTATAAGATAAAGCCATAAACATGTGTTTCTGAGTCTTCTATCAAAAGTTACAGCGATTTATATGAAGTTGTACGAAAACGCTTTATTTCGCCAAGACAATGCGTTTCTCACTGTTACATGCATTTGAATGGGAAACTCGCCTGAAACAAAGTATAGGTTTTCATTATGTGAATAATTTTAAAATCTTAGCTCAAACGGCTGCAAAACCTGTTTGCCCAGCACGGGGACATTGAGTTCTATAAGATAAAGCCATAAACATGTGTTTCTGAGTCTTCTATCAAAAGTTACAGCGATTTATATGAAGTTGTTCAAAAACGCTTTATTTCGCCAAGACAATGCGTTTCTCACTCTTACATGCATTTGAATGGGAAACTCGCCTGAAACAAAGTATAGGTTTTCATTATGTGAATAATTTTAAAATCTTAGCTCAAACGGCTGCAAAACCTGTTTGCCCAGCACGGGGATATTGAGTTCTATAAGATAAAGCCATAAACATGTGTTTCTGAGTCTTCTATCAAAAGTTACAGCGATTTATATGAAGTTGTTCAAAAACGCTTTATTTCGCCAAGACAATGCGTTTCTCACTGTTACATGCATTTGAATGGGAAACTCGCCTGAAACAAAGTATAGGTTTTCATTATGTGAATAATTTTAAAATCTTAGCTCAAACGGCTGCAAAACCTGTTTGCCCAGCACGGGGATATTGAGTTCTATAAGATAAAGCCATAAACATGTGTTTCTGAGTCTTCTATCAAAAGTTACAGCGATTTATATGAAGTTGTACAAAAATGCTTTCTTTCGCCAAGACAATGCGTTTCTCACTGTTACATGCATTTGAATGGGAAACTCGCCTGAAACAAAGTATAGGTTTTCATTATGTGAATAATTTTAAAATCTTAGCTCAAACGGCTGCAAAACCTGTTTGCCCAGCACGGGGATATTGAGTTCTATAAGATAAAGCCATAAACATGTGTTTCTGAGTCTTCTATCAAAAGTTACAGCGATTTATATGAAGTTGTTCAAAAACGCTTTATTTCGCCAAGACAATGCGTTTCTCACTGTTACATGCATTTGAATGGGAAACTCGCCTGAAACAAAGTATAGGTTTTCATTATGTGAATAATTTTAAAATCTTAGCTCAAACGGCTGCAAAACCTGTTTGCCCAGCACGGGGATATTGAGTTCTATAAGATAAAGCCATAAACATGTGTTTCTGAGTCTTCTATCAAAAGTTACAGCGATTTATATGAAGTTGTTCAAAAACGCTTTATTTCGCCAAGACAATGCGTTTCTCACTGTTACATGCATTTGAATGGGAAACTCGCCTGAAACAAAGTATAGGTTTTCATTATGTGAATAATTTTAAAATCTTAGCTCAAACGGCTGCAAAACCTGTTTGCCCAGCACGGGGATATTGAGTTCTATAAGATAAAGCCATAAACATGTGTTTCTGAGTCTTCTATCAAAAGTTACAGCGATTTATATGAAGTTGTTCAAAAACGCTTTATTTCGCCAAGACAATGCGTTTCTCACTGTTACATGCATTTGAATGGGAAACTCGCCTGAAACAAAGTATAGGTTTTCATTATGTGAATAATTTTAAAATCTTAGCTCAAACGGCTGCAAAACCTGTTTGCCCAGCACGGGGATATTGAGTTCTATAAGATAAAGCCATAAACATGTGTTTCTGAGTCTTCTATCAAAAGTTACAGCGATTTATATGAAGTTGTACGAAAACGCTTTATTTCGCCAAGACAATGCGTTTCTCACTGTTACATGCATTTGAATGGGAAACTCGCCTGAAACAAAGTATAGGTTTTCATTATGTGAATAATTTTAAAATCTTAGCTCAAACGGCTGCAAAACCTGTTTGCCCAGCACGGGGATATTGAGTTCTATAAGATAAAGCCATAAACATGTGTTTCTGAGTCTTCTATCAAAAGTTACAGCGATTTATATGAAGTTGTTCAAAAACGCTTTATTTCGCCAAGACAATGCGTTTCTCACTGTTACATGCATTTGAATGGGAAACTCGCCTGAAACAAAGTATAGGTTTTCATTATGTGAATAATTTTAAAATCTTAGCTCAAACGGCTGCAAAACCTGTTTGCCCAGCACGGGGATATTGAGTTCTATAAGATAAAGCCATAAACATGTGTTTCTGAGTCTTCTATCAAAAGTTACAGCGATTTATATGAAGTTGTACAAAAATGCTTTCTTTCGCCAAGACAATGCGTTTCTCACTGTTACATGCATTTGAATGGGAAACTCGCCTGAAACAAAGTATAGGTTTTCATTATGTGAATAATTTTAAAATCTTAGCTCAAACGGCTGCAAAACCTGTTTGCCCAGCACGGGGATATTGAGTTCTATAAGATAAAGCCATAAACATGTGTTTCTGAGTCTTCTATCAAAAGTTACAGCGATTTATATGAAGTTGTTCAAAAACGCTTTATTTCGCCAAGACAATGCGTTTCTCACTGTTACATGCATTTGAATGGGAAACTCGCCTGAAACAAAGTATAGGTTTTCATTATGTGAATAATTTTAAAATCTTAGCTCAAACGGCTGCAAAACCTGTTTGCCCAGCACGGGGATATTGAGTTCTATAAGATAAAGCCATAAACATGTGTTTCTGAGTCTTCTATCAAAAGTTACAGCGATTTATATGAAGTTGTACAAAAATGCTTTCTTTCGCCAAGACAATGCGTTTCTCACTGTTACATGCATTTGAATGGGAAACTCGCCTGAAACAAAGTATAGGTTTTCATTATGTGAATAATTTTAAAATCTTAGCTCAAACGGCTGCAAAACCTGTTTGCCCAGCACGGGGATATTGAGTTCTATAAGATAAAGCCATAAACATGTGTTTCTGAGTCTTCTATCAAAAGTTACAGCGATTTATATGAAGTTGTTCAAAAACGCTTTATTTCGCCAAGACAATGCGTTTCTCACTGTTACATGCATTTGAATGGGAAACTCGCCTGAAACAAAGTATAGGTTTTCATTATGTGAATAATTTTAAAATCTTAGCTCAAACGGCTGCAAAACCTGTTTGCCCAGCACGGGGATATTGAGTTCTATAAGATAAAGCCATAAACATGTGTTTCTGAGTCTTCTATCAAAAGTTACAGCGATTTATATGAAGTTGTTCAAAAACGCTTTATTTCGCCAAGACAATGCGTTTCTCACTGTTACATGCATTTGAATGGGAAACTCGCCTGAAACAAAGTATAGGTTTTCATTATGTGAATAATTTTAAAATCTTAGCTCAAACGGCTGCAAAACCTGTTTGCCCAGCACGGGGATATTGAGTTCTATAAGATAAAGCCATAAACATGTGTTTCTGAGTCTTCTATCAAAAGTTACAGCGATTTATATGAAGTTGTACGAAAACGCTTTATTTCGCCAAGACAATGCGTTTCTCACTGTTACATGCATTTGAATGGGAAACTCGCCTGAAACAAAGTATAGGTTTTCATTATGTGAATAATTTTAAAATCTTAGCTCAAACGGCTGCAAAACCTGTTTGCCCAGCACGGGGATATTGAGTTCTATAAGATAAAGCCATAAACATGTGTTTCTGAGTCTTCTATCAAAAGTTACAGCGATTTATATGAAGTTGTACGAAAACGCTTTATTTCGCCAAGACAATGCGTTTCTCACTGTTACATGCATTTGAATGGGAAACTCGCCTGAAACAAAGTATAGGTTTTCATTATGTGAATAATTTTAAAATCTTAGCTCAAACGGCTGCAAAACCTGTTTGCCCAGCACGGGGATATTGAGTTCTATAAGATAAAGCCATAAACATGTGTTTCTGAGTCTTCTATCAAAAGTTACAGCGATTTATATGAAGTTGTACGAAAACGCTTTATTTCGCCAAGACAATGCGTTTCTCACTGTTACATGCATTTGAATGGGAAACTCGCCTGAAACAAAGTATAGGTTTTCATTATGTGAATAATTTTAAAATCTTAGCTCAAACGGCTGCAAAACCTGTTTGCCCAGCACGGGGATATTGAGTTCTATAAGATAAAGCCATAAACATGTGTTTCTGAGTCTTCTATCAAAAGTTACAGCGATTTATATGAAGTTGTTCAAAAACGCTTTATTTCGCCAAGACAATGCGTTTCTCACTGTTACATGCATTTGAATGGGAAACTCGCCTGAAACAAAGTATAGGTTTTCATTATGTGAATAATTTTAAAATCTTAGCTCAAACGGCTGCAAAACCTGTTTGCCCAGCACGGGGATATTGAGTTCTATAAGATAAAGCCATAAACATGTGTTTCTGAGTCTTCTATCAAAAGTTACAGCGATTTATATGAAGTTGTTCAAAAACGCTTTATTTCGCCAAGACAATGCGTTTCTCACTGTTACATGCATTTGAATGGGAAACTCGCCTGAAACAAAGTATAGGTTTTCATTATGTGAATAATTTTAAAATCTTAGCTCAAACGGCTGCAAAACCTGTTTGCCCAGCACGGGGATATTGAGTTCTATAAGATAAAGCCATAAACATGTGTTTCTGAGTCTTCTATCAAAAGTTACAGCGATTTATATGAAGTTGTACGAAAACGCTTTCTTTCGCCAAGACAATGCGTTTCTCACTGTTACATGCATTTGAATGGGAAACTCGCCTGAAACAAAGTATAGGTTTTCATTATGTGAATAATTTTAAAATCTTAGCTCAAACGGCTGCAAAACCTGTTTGCCCAGCACGGGGATATTGAGTTCTATAAGATAAAGCCATAAACATGTGTTTCTGAGTCTTCTATCAAAAGTTACAGCGATTTATATGAAGTTGTACGAAAACGCTTTCTTTCGCCAAGACAATGCGTTTCTCACTGTTACATGCATTTGAATGGGAAACTCGCCTGAAACAAAGTATAGGTTTTCATTATGTGAATAATTTTAAAATCTTAGCTCAAACGGCTGCAAAACCTGTTTGCCCAGCACGGGGATATTGAGTTCTATAAGATAAAGCCATAAACATGTGTTTCTGAGTCTTCTATCAAAAGTTACAGCGATTTATATGAAGTTGTACAAAAATGCTTTCTTTCGCCAAGACAATGCGTTTCTCACTGTTACATGCATTTGAATGGGAAACTCGCCTGAAACAAAGTATAGGTTTTCATTATGTGAATAATTTTAAAATCTTAGCTCAAACGGCTGCAAAACCTGTTTGCCCAGCACGGGGATATTGAGTTCTATAAGATGAAGCCATAAACATGTGTTTCTGAGTCTTCTATCAAAAGTTACAGCGATTTATATGAAGTTGTACAAAAATGCTTTCTTTCGCCAAGACAATGCGTTTCTCACTGTTACATGCATTTGAATGGGAAACTCGCCTGAAACAAAGTATAGGTTTTCATTATGTGAATAATTTTAAAATCTTAGCTCAAACGGCTGCAAAACCTGTTTGCCCAGCACGGGGATATTGAGTTCTATAAGATAAAGCCATAAACATGTGTTTCTGAGTCTTCTATCAAAAGTTACAGCGATTTATATGAAGTTGTTCAAAAACGCTTTCTTTCGCCAAGACAATGCGTTTCTCACTGTTACATGCATTTGAATGGGAAACTCGCCTGAAACAAAGTATAGGTTTTCATTATGTGAATAATTTTAAAATCTTAGCTCAAACGGCTGCAAAACCTGTTTGCCCAGCACGGGGATATTGAGTTCTATAAGATAAAGCCATAAACATGTGTTTCTGAGTCTTCTATCAAAAGTTACAGCGATTTATATGAAGTTGTTCAAAAACGCTTTATTTCGCCAAGACAATGCGTTTCTCACTGTTACATGCATTTGAATGGGAAACTCGCCTGAAACAAAGTATAGGTTTTCATTATGTGAATAATTTTAAAATCTTAGCTCAAACGGCTGCAAAACCTGTTTGCCCAGCACGGGGATATTGAGTTCTATAAGATAAAGCCATAAACATGTGTTTCTGAGTCTTCTATCAAAAGTTACAGCGATTTATATGAAGTTGTACGAAAACGCTTTATTTCGCCAAGACAATGCGTTTCTCACTGTTACATGCATTTGAATGGGAAACTCGCCTGAAACAAAGTATAGGTTTTCATTATGTGAATAATTTTAAAATCTTAGCTCAAACGGCTGCAAAACCTGTTTGCCCAGCACGGGGATATTGAGTTCTATAAGATAAAGCCATAAACATGTGTTTCTGAGTCTTCTATCAAAAGTTACAGCGATTTATATGAAGTTGTACGAAAACGCTTTATTTCGCCAAGACAATGCGTTTCTCACTGTTACATGCATTTGAATGGGAAACTCGCCTGAAACAAAGTATAGGTTTTCATTATGTGAATAATTTTAAAATCTTAGCTCAAACGGCTGCAAAACCTGTTTGCCCAGCACGGGGATATTGAGTTCTATAAGATGAAGCCATAAACATGTGTTTCTGAGTCTTCTATCAAAAGTTACAGCGATTTATATGAAGTTGTACAAAAATGCTTTCTTTCGCCAAGACAATGCGTTTCTCACTGTTACATGCATTTGAATGGGAAACTCGCCTGAAACAAAGTATAGGTTTTCATTATGTGAATAATTTTAAAATCTTAGCTCAAACGGCTGCAAAACCTGTTTGCCCAGCACGGGGATATTGAGTTCTATAAGATAAAGCCATAAACATGTGTTTCTGAGTCTTCTATCAAAAGTTACAGCGATTTATATGAAGTTGTTCAAAAACGCTTTATTTCGCCAAGACAATGCGTTTCTCACTGTTACATGCATTTGAATGGGAAACTCGCCTGAAACAAAGTATAGGTTTTCATTATGTGAATAATTTTAAAATCTTAGCTCAAACGGCTGCAAAACCTGTTTGCCCAGCACGGGGATATTGAGTTCTATAAGATAAAGCCATAAACATGTGTTTCTGAGTCTTCTATCAAAAGTTACAGCGATTTATATGAAGTTGTACAAAAATGCTTTCTTTCGCCAAGACAATGCGTTTCTCACTGTTACATGCATTTGAATGGGAAACTCGCCTGAAACAAAGTATAGGTTTTCATTATGTGAATAATTTTAAAATCTTAGCTCAAACGGCTGCAAAACCTGTTTGCCCAGCACGGGGATATTGAGTTCTATAAGATAAAGCCATAAACATGTGTTTCTGAGTCTTCTATCAAAAGTTACAGCGATTTATATGAAGTTGTTCAAAAACGCTTTATTTCGCCAAGACAATGCGTTTCTCACTGTTACATGCATTTGAATGGGAAACTCGCCTGAAACAAAGTATAGGTTTTCATTATGTGAATAATTTTAAAATCTTAGCTCAAACGGCTGCAAAACCTGTTTGCCCAGCACGGGGATATTGAGTTCTATAAGATAAAGCCATAAACATGTGTTTCTGAGTCTTCTATCAAAAGTTACAGCGATTTATATGAAGTTGTTCAAAAACGCTTTATTTCGCCAAGACAATGCGTTTCTCACTGTTACATGCATTTGAATGGGAAACTCGCCTGAAACAAAGTATAGGTTTTCATTATGTGAATAATTTTAAAATCTTAGCTCAAACGGCTGCAAAACCTGTTTGCCCAGCACGGGGATATTGAGTTCTATAAGATAAAGCCATAAACATGTGTTTCTGAGTCTTCTATCAAAAGTTACAGCGATTTATATGAAGTTGTACAAAAATGCTTTCTTTCGCCAAGACAATGCGTTTCTCACTGTTACATGCATTTGAATGGGAAACTCGCCTGAAACAAAGTATAGGTTTTCATTATGTGAATAATTTTAAAATCTTAGCTCAAACGGCTGCAAAACCTGTTTGCCCAGCACGGGGATATTGAGTTCTATAAGATAAAGCCATAAACATGTGTTTCTGAGTCTTCTATCAAAAGTTACAGCGATTTATATGAAGTTGTTCAAAAACGCTTTATTTCGCCAAGACAATGCGTTTCTCACTGTTACATGCATTTGAATGGGAAACTCGCCTGAAACAAAGTATAGGTTTTCATTATGTGAATAATTTTAAAATCTTAGCTCAAACGGCTGCAAAACCTGTTTGCCCAGCACGGGGATATTGAGTTCTATAAGATAAAGCCATAAACATGTGTTTCTGAGTCTTCTATCAAAAGTTACAGCGATTTATATGAAGTTGTTCAAAAACGCTTTATTTCGCCAAGACAATGCGTTTCTCACTGTTACATGCATTTGAATGGGAAACTCGCCTGAAACAAAGTATAGGTTTTCATTATGTGAATAATTTTAAAATCTTAGCTCAAACGGCTGCAAAACCTGTTTGCCCAGCACGGGGATATTGAGTTCTATAAGATAAAGCCATAAACATGTGTTTCTGAGTCTTCTATCAAAAGTTACAGCGATTTATATGAAGTTGTTCAAAAACGCTTTATTTCGCCAAGACAATGCGTTTCTCACTGTTACATGCATTTGAATGGGAAACTCGCCTGAAACAAAGTATAGGTTTTCATTATGTGAATAATTTTAAAATCTTAGCTCAAACGGCTGCAAAACCTGTTTGCCCAGCACGGGGATATTGAGTTCTATAAGATAAAGCCATAAACATGTGTTTCTGAGTCTTCTATCAAAAGTTACAGCGATTTATATGAAGTTGTTCAAAAACGCTTTATTTCGCCAAGACAATGCGTTTCTCACTGTTACATGCATTTGAATGGGAAACTCGCCTGAAACAAAGTATAGGTTTTCATTATGTGAATAATTTTAAAATCTTAGCTCAAACGGCTGCAAAACCTGTTTGCCCAGCACGGGGATATTGAGTTCTATAAGATAAAGCCATAAACATGTGTTTCTGAGTCTTCTATCAAAAGTTACAGCGATTTATATGAAGTTGTTCAAAAACGCTTTATTTCGCCAAGACAATGCGTTTCTCACTGTTACATGCATTTGAATGGGAAACTCGCCTGAAACAAAGTATAGGTTTTCATTATGTGAATAATTTAAAAATCTTAGCTCAAACGGCTGCAAAACCTGTTTGCCCAGCACGGGGATATTGAGTTCTATAAGATAAAGCCATAAACATGTGTTTCTGAGTCTTCTATCAAAAGTTACAGCGATTTATATGAAGTTGTACGAAAACGCTTTATTTCGCCAAGACAATGCGTTTCTCACTGTTACATGCATTTGAATGGGAAACTCGCCTGAAACAAAGTATAGGTTTTCATTATGTGAATAATTTTAAAATCTTAGCTCAAACGGCTGCAAAACCTGTTTGCCCAGCACGGGGATATTGAGTTCTATAAGATAAAGCCATAAACATGTGTTTCTGAGTCTTCTATCAAAAGTTACAGCGATTTATATGAAGTTGTACAAAAATGCTTTCTTTCGCCAAGACAATGCGTTTCTCACTGTTACATGCATTTGAATGGGAAACTCGCCTGAAACAAAGTATAGGTTTTCATTATGTGAATAATTTTAAAATCTTAGCTCAAACGGCTGCAAAACCTGTTTGCCCAGCACGGGGATATTGAGTTCTATAAGATGAAGCCATAAACATGTGTTTCTGAGTCTTCTATCAAAAGTTACAGCGATTTATATGAAGTTGTACAAAAATGCTTTCTTTCGCCAAGACAATGCGTTTCTCACTGTTACATGCATTTGAATGGGAAACTCGCCTGAAACAAAGTATAGGTTTTCATTATGTGAATAATTTTAAAATCTTAGCTCAAACGGCTGCAAAACCTGTTTGCCCAGCACGGGGATATTGAGTTCTATAAGATAAAGCCATAAACATGTGTTTCTGAGTCTTCTATCAAAAGTTACAGCGATTTATATGAAGTTGTTCAAAAACGCTTTATTTCGCCAAGACAATGCGTTTCTCACTGTTACATGCATTTGAATGGGAAACTCGCCTGAAACAAAGTATAGGTTTTCATTATGTGAATAATTTTAAAATCTTAGCTCAAACGGCTGCAAAACCTGTTTGCCCAGCACGGGGATATTGAGTTCTATAAGATAAAGCCATAAACATGTGTTTCTGAGTCTTCTATCAAAAGTTACAGCGATTTATATGAAGTTGTACGAAAACGCTTTATTTCGCCAAGACAATGCGTTTCTCACTGTTACATGCATTTGAATGGGAAACTCGCCTGAAACAAAGTATAGGTTTTCATTATGTGAATAATTTTAAAATCTTAGCTCAAACGGCTGCAAAACCTGTTTGCCCAGCACGGGGATATTGAGTTCTATAAGATGAAGCCATAAACATGTGTTTCTGAGTCTTCTATCAAAAGTTACAGCGATTTATATGAAGTTGTACAAAAATGCTTTCTTTCGCCAAGACAATGCGTTTCTCACTGTTACATGCATTTGAATGGGAAACTCGCCTGAAACAAAGTATAGGTTTTCATTATGTGAATAATTTTAAAATCTTAGCTCAAACGGCTGCAAAACCTGTTTGCCCAGCACGGGGATATTGAGTTCTATAAGATAAAGCCATAAACATGTGTTTCTGAGTCTTCTATCAAAAGTTACAGCGATTTATATGAAGTTGTTCAAAAACGCTTTATTTCGCCAAGACAATGCGTTTCTCACTGTTACATGCATTTGAATGGGAAACTCGCCTGAAACAAAGTATAGGTTTTCATTATGTGAATAATTTTAAAATCTTAGCTCAAACGGCTGCAAAACCTGTTTGCCCAGCACGGGGATATTGAGTTCTATAAGATAAAGCCATAAACATGTGTTTCTGAGTCTTCTATCAAAAGTTACAGCGATTTATATGAAGTTGTTCAAAAACGCTTTATTTCGCCAAGACAATGCGTTTCTCACTGTTACATGCATTTGAATGGGAAACTCGCCTGAAACAAAGTATAGGTTTTCATTATGTGAATAATTTTAAAATCTTAGCTCAAACGGCTGCAAAACCTGTTTGCCCAGCACGGGGATATTGAGTTCTATAAGATAAAGCCATAAACATGTGTTTCTGAGTCTTCTATCAAAAGTTACAGCGATTTATATGAAGTTGTACGAAAACGCTTTATTTCGCCAAGACAATGCGTTTCTCACTGTTACATGCATTTGAATGGGAAACTCGCCTGAAACAAAGTATAGGTTTTCATTATGTGAATAATTTTAAAATCTTAGCTCAAACGGCTGCAAAACCTGTTTGCCCAGCACGGGGATATTGAGTTCTATAAGATGAAGCCATAAACATGTGTTTCTGAGTCTTCTATCAAAAGTTACAGCGATTTATATGAAGTTGTACAAAAATGCTTTCTTTCGCCAAGACAATGCGTTTCTCACTGTTACATGCATTTGAATGGGAAACTCGCCTGAAACAAAGTATAGGTTTTCATTATGTGAATAATTTTAAAATCTTAGCTCAAACGGCTGCAAAACCTGTTTGCCCAGCACGGGGATATTGAGTTCTATAAGATAAAGCCATAAACATGTGTTTCTGAGTCTTCTATCAAAAGTTACAGCGATTTATATGAAGTTGTTCAAAAACGCTTTATTTCGCCAAGACAATGCGTTTCTCACTGTTACATGCATTTGAATAGGAAACTCGCCTGAAACAAAGTATAGGTTTTCATTATGTGAATAATTTTAAAATCTTAGCTCAAACGGCTGCAAAACCTGTTTGCCCAGCACGGGGATATTGAGTTCTATAAGATAAAGCCATAAACATGTGTTTCTGAGTCTTCTATCAAAAGTTACAGCGATTTATATGAAGTTGTACGAAAACGCTTTATTTCGCCAAGACAATGCGTTTCTCACTGTTACATGCATTTGAATGGGAAACTCGCCTGAAACAAAGTATAGGTTTTCATTATGTGAATAATTTTAAAATCTTAGCTCAAACGGCTGCAAAACCTGTTTGCCCAGCACGGGGATATTGAGTTCTATAAGATGAAGCCATAAACATGTGTTTCTGAGTCTTCTATCAAAAGTTACAGCGATTTATATGAAGTTGTACAAAAATGCTTTCTTTCGCCAAGACAATGCGTTTCTCACTGTTACATGCATTTGAATGGGAAACTCGCCTGAAACAAAGTATAGGTTTTCATTATGTGAATAATTTTAAAATCTTAGCTCAAACGGCTGCAAAACCTGTTTGCCCAGCACGGGGATATTGAGTTCTATAAGATAAAGCCATAAACATGTGTTTCTGAGTCTTCTATCAAAAGTTACAGCGATTTATATGAAGTTGTTCAAAAACGCTTTATTTCGCCAAGACAATGCGTTTCTCACTGTTACATGCATTTGAATGGGAAACTCGCCTGAAACAAAGTATAGGTTTTCATTATGTGAATAATTTTAAAATCTTAGCTCAAACGGCTGCAAAACCTGTTTGCCCAGCACGGGGATATTGAGTTCTATAAGATGAAGCCATAAACATGTGTTTCTGAGTCTTCTATCAAAAGTTACAGCGATTTATATGAAGTTGTACAAAAATGCTTTCTTTCGCCAAGACAATGCGTTTCTCACTGTTACATGCATTTGAATGGGAAACTCGCCTGAAACAAAGTATAGGTTTTCATTATGTGAATAATTTTAAAATCTTAGCTCAAACGGCTGCAAAACCTGTTTGCCCAGCACGGGGATATTGAGTTCTATAAGATAAAGCCATAAACATGTGTTTCTGAGTCTTCTATCAAAAGTTACAGCGATTTATATGAAGTTGTTCAAAAACGCTTTATTTCGCCAAGACAATGCGTTTCTCACTGTTACATGCATTTGAATGGGAAACTCGCCTGAAACAAAGTATAGGTTTTCATTATGTGAATAATTTTAAAATCTTAGCTCAAACGGCTGCAAAACCTGTTTGCCCAGCACGGGGATATTGAGTTCTATAAGATAAAGCCATAAACATGTGTTTCTGAGTCTTCTATCAAAAGTTACAGCGATTTATATGAAGTTGTTCAAAAACGCTTTATTTCGCCAAGACAATGCGTTTCTCACTGTTACATGCATTTGAATGGGAAACTCGCCTGAAACAAAGTATAGGTTTTCATTATGTGAATAATTTTAAAATCTTAGCTCAAACGGCTGCAAAACCTGTTTGCCCAGCACGGGGATATTGAGTTCTATAAGATAAAGCCATAAACATGTGTTTCTGAGTCTTCTATCAAAAGTTACAGCGATTTATATGAAGTTGTACGAAAACGCTTTATTTCGCCAAGACAATGCGTTTCTCACTGTTACATGCATTTGAATGGGAAACTCGCCTGAAACAAAGTATAGGTTTTCATTATGTGAATAATTTTAAAATCTTAGCTCAAACGGCTGCAAAACCTGTTTGCCCAGCACGGGGATATTGAGTTCTATAAGATGAAGCCATAAACATGTGTTTCTGAGTCTTCTATCAAAAGTTACAGCGATTTATATGAAGTTGTACAAAAATGCTTTCTTTCGCCAAGACAATGCGTTTCTCACTGTTACATGCATTTGAATGGGAAACTCGCCTGAAACAAAGTATAGGTTTTCATTATGTGAATAATTTTAAAATCTTAGCTCAAACGGCTGCAAAACCTGTTTGCCCAGCACGGGGATATTGAGTTCTATAAGATAAAGCCATAAACATGTGTTTCTGAGTCTTCTATCAAAAGTTACAGCGATTTATATGAAGTTGTTCAAAAACGCTTTATTTCGCCAAGACAATGCGTTTCTCACTGTTACATGCATTTGAATAGGAAACTCGCCTGAAACAAAGTATAGGTTTTCATTATGTGAATAATTTTAAAATCTTAGCTCAAACGGCTGCAAAACCTGTTTGCCCAGCACGGGGATATTGAGTTCTATAAGATAAAGCCATAAACATGTGTTTCTGAGTCTTCTATCAAAAGTTACAGCGATTTATATGAAGTTGTACGAAAACGCTTTATTTCGCCAAGACAATGCGTTTCTCACTGTTACATGCATTTGAATGGGAAACTCGCCTGAAACAAAGTATAGGTTTTCATTATGTGAATAATTTTAAAATCTTAGCTCAAACGGCTGCAAAACCTGTTTGCCCAGCACGGGGATATTGAGTTCTATAAGATGAAGCCATAAACATGTGTTTCTGAGTCTTCTATCAAAAGTTACAGCGATTTATATGAAGTTGTACAAAAATGCTTTCTTTCGCCAAGACAATGCGTTTCTCACTGTTACATGCATTTGAATGGGAAACTCGCCTGAAACAAAGTATAGGTTTTCATTATGTGAATAATTTTAAAATCTTAGCTCAAACGGCTGCAAAACCTGTTTGCCCAGCACGGGGATATTGAGTTCTATAAGATAAAGCCATAAACATGTGTTTCTGAGTCTTCTATCAAAAGTTACAGCGATTTATATGAAGTTGTTCAAAAACGCTTTATTTCGCCAAGACAATGCGTTTCTCACTGTTACATGCATTTGAATGGGAAACTCGCCTGAAACAAAGTATAGGTTTTCATTATGTGAATAATTTTAAAATCTTAGCTCAAACGGCTGCAAAACCTGTTTGCCCAGCACGGGGATATTGAGTTCTATAAGATAAAGCCATAAACATGTGTTTCTGAGTCTTCTATCAAAAGTTACAGCGATTTATATGAAGTTGTTCAAAAACGCTTTATTTCGCCAAGACAATGCGTTTCTCACTGTTACATGCATTTGAATGGGAAACTCGCCTGAAACAAAGTATAGGTTTTCATTATGTGAATAATTTTAAAATCTTAGCTCAAACGGCTGCAAAACCTGTTTGCCCAGCACGGGGATATTGAGTTCTATAAGATAAAGCCATAAACATGTGTTTCTGAGTCTTCTATCAAAAGTTACAGCGATTTATATGAAGTTGTACGAAAACGCTTTATTTCGCCAAGACAATGCGTTTCTCACTGTTACATGCATTTGAATGGGAAACTCGCCTGAAACAAAGTATAGGTTTTCATTATGTGAATAATTTTAAAATCTTAGCTCAAACGGCTGCAAAACCTGTTTGCCCAGCACGGGGATATTGAGTTCTATAAGATGAAGCCATAAACATGTGTTTCTGAGTCTTCTATCAAAAGTTACAGCGATTTATATGAAGTTGTACAAAAATGCTTTCTTTCGCCAAGACAATGCGTTTCTCACTGTTACATGCATTTGAATGGGAAACTCGCCTGAAACAAAGTATAGGTTTTCATTATGTGAATAATTTTAAAATCTTAGCTCAAACGGCTGCAAAACCTGTTTGCCCAGCACGGGGATATTGAGTTCTATAAGATAAAGCCATAAACATGTGTTTCTGAGTCTTCTATCAAAAGTTACAGCGATTTATATGAAGTTGTTCAAAAACGCTTTATTTCGCCAAGACAATGCGTTTCTCACTGTTACATGCATTTGAATGGGAAACTCGCCTGAAACAAAGTATAGGTTTTCATTATGTGAATAATTTTAAAATCTTAGCTCAAACGGCTGCAAAACCTGTTTGCCCAGCACGGGGATATTGAGTTCTATAAGATAAAGCCATAAACATGTGTTTCTGAGTCTTCTATCAAAAGTTACAGCGATTTATATGAAGTTGTTCAAAAACGCTTTATTTCGCCAAGACAATGCGTTTCTCACTGTTACATGCATTTGAATGGGAAACTCGCCTGAAACAAAGTATAGGTTTTCATTATGTGAATAATTTTAAAATCTTAGCTCAAACGGCTGCAAAACCTGTTTGCCCAGCACGGGGATATTGAGTTCTATAAGATAAAGCCATAAACATGTGTTTCTGAGTCTTCTATCAAAAGTTACAGCGATTTATATGAAGTTGTTCAAAAACGCTTTATTTCGCCAAGACAATGCGTTTCTCACTGTTACATGCATTTGAATGGGAAACTCGCCTGAAACAAAGTATAGGTTTTCATTATGTGAATAATTTTAAAATCTTAGCTCAAACGGCTGCAAAACCTGTTTGCCCAGCACGGGGATATTGAGTTCTATAAGATAAAGCCATAAACATGTGTTTCTGAGTCTTCTATCAAAAGTTACAGCGATTTATATGAAGTTGTACAAAAATGCTTTCTTTCGCCAAGACAATGCGTTTCTCACTGTTACATGCATTTGAATGGGAAACTCGCCTGAAACAAAGTATAGGTTTTCATTATGTGAATAATTTTAAAATCTTAGCTCAAACGGCTGCAAAACCTGTTTGCCCAGCACGGGGATATTGAGTTCTATAAGATGAAGCCATAAACATGTGTTTCTGAGTCTTCTATCAAAAGTTACAGCGATTTATAAGAAGTTGTTCAAAAACGCTTTATTTCGCCAAGACAATGCGTTTCTCACTGTTACATGCATTTGAATGGGAAACTCGCCTGAAACAAAGTATAGGTTTTCATTATGTGAATAATTTTAAAATCTTAGCTCAAACGGCTGCAAAACCTGTTTGCCCAGCACGGGGATATTGAGTTCTATAAGATAAAGCCATAAACATGTGTTTCTGAGTCTTCTATCAAAAGTTACAGTGATTTATATGAAGTTGTTCAAAAACGCTTTATTTCGCCAAGACAATGCGTTTCTCACTGTTACATGCATTTGAATGGGAAACTCGCCTGAAACAAAGTATAGGTTTTCATTATGTGAATAATTTTAAAATCTTAGCTCAAACGGCTGCAAAACCTGTTTGCCCAGCACGGGGATATTGAGTTCTATAAGATAAAGCCATAAACATGTGTTTCTGAGTCTTCTATCAAAAGTTACAGCGATTTATATGAAGTTGTTCAAAAACGCTTTATTTCGCCAAGACAATGCGTTTCTCACTGTTACATGCATTTGAATGGGAAACTCGCCTGAAACAAAGTATAGGTTTTCATTATGTGAATAATTTTAAAATCTTAGCTCAAACGGCTGCAAAACCTGTTTGCCCAGCACGGGGATATTGAGTTCTATAAGATAAAGCCATAAACATGTTTGTCTGAGTCTTCTATCAAAAGTTACAGCGATTTATAAGAAGTTGTACAAAAATGCTTTCTTTCGCCAAGACAATGCGTTTCTCACTGTTACATGCATTTGAATGGGAAACTCGCCTGAAACAAAGTATAGGTTTTCATTATGTGAATAATTTTAAAATCTTAGCTCAAACGGCTGCAAAACCTGTTTGCCCAGCACGGGGATATTGAGTTCTATAAGATAAAGCCATAAACATGTGTTTCTGAGTCTTCTATCAAAAGTTACAGCGATTTATATGAAGTTGTTCAAAAACGCTTTATTTCGCCAAGACAATGCGTTTCTCACTGTTACATGCATTTGAATGGGAAACTCGCCTGAAACAAAGTATAGGTTTTCATTATGTGAATAATTTTAAAATCTTAGCTCAAACGGCTGCAAAACCTGTTTGCCCAGCACGGGGATATTGAGTTCTATAAGATAAAGCCATAAACATGTGTTTCTGAGTCTTCTATCAAAAGTTACAGCGATTTATATGAAGTTGTACAAAAATGCTTTCTTTCGCCAAGACAATGCGTTTCTCACTGTTACATGCATTTGAATGGGAAACTCGCCTGAAACAAAGTATAGGTTTTCATTATGTGAATAATTTTAAAATCTTAGCTCAAACGGCTGCAAAACCTGTTTGCCCAGCACGGGGATATTGAGTTCTATAAGATAAAGCCATAAACATGTGTTTCTGAGTCTTCTATCAAAAGTTACAGCGATTTATATGAAGTGTACAAAAATGCTTTCTTTCGCCAAGACAATGCGTTTCTCACTGTTACATGCATTTGAATGGGAAACTCGCCTGAAACAAAGTATAGGTTTTCATTATGTGAATAATTTTAAAATCTTAGCTCAAACGGCTGCAAAACCTGTTTGCCCAGCACGGGGATATTGAGTTCTATAAGATAAAGCCATAAACATGTGTTTCTGAGTCTTCTATCAAAAGTTACAGCGATTTATATGAAGTTGTTCAAAAACGCTTTATTTCGCCAAGACAATGCGTTTCTCACTGTTACATGCATTTGAATGGGAAACTCGCCTGAAACAAAGTATAGGTTTTCATTATGTGAATAATTTTAAAATCTTAGCTCAAACGGCTGCAAAACCTGTTTGCCCAGCACGGGGATATTGAGTTCTATAAGATAAAGCCATAAACATGTGTTTCTGAGTCTTCTATCAAAAGTTACAGCGATTTATATGAAGTTGTTCAAAAACGCTTTATTTCGCCAAGACAATGCGTTTCTCACTGTTACATGCATTTGAATGGGAAACTCGCCTGAAACAAAGTATAGGTTTTCATTATGTGAATAATTTTAAAATCTTAGCTCAAACGGCTGCAAAACCTGTTTGCCCAGCACGGGGATATTGAGTTCTATAAGATAAAGCCATAAACATGTTTGTCTGAGTCTTCTATCAAAAGTTACAGCGATTTATAAGAAGTTGTACAAAAATGCTTTCTTTCGCCAAGACAATGCGTTTCTCACTGTTACATGCATTTGAATGGGAAACTCGCCTGAAACAAAGTATAGGTTTTCATTATGTGAATAATTTTAAAATCTTAGCTCAAACGGCTGCAAAACCTGTTTGCCCAGCACGGGGATATTGAGTTCTATAAGATAAAGCCATAAACATGTGTTTCTGAGTCTTCTATCAAAAGTTACAGCGATTTATATGAAGTTGTTCAAAAACGCTTTATTTCGCCAAGACAATGCGTTTCTCACTGTTACATGCATTTGAATGGGAAACTCGCCTGAAACAAAGTATAGGTTTTCATTATGTGAATAATTTTAAAATCTTAGCTCAAACGGCTGCAAAACCTGTTTGCCCAGCACGGGGATATTGAGTTCTATAAGATAAAGCCATAAACATGTGTTTCTGAGTCTTCTATCAAAAGTTACAGCGATTTATATGAAGTTGTACAAAAATGCTTTCTTTCGCCAAGACAATGCGTTTCTCACTGTTACATGCATTTGAATGGGAAACTCGCCTGAAACAAAGTATAGGTTTTCATTATGTGAATAATTTTAAAATCTTAGCTCAAACGGCTGCAAAACCTGTTTGCCCAGCACGGGGATATTGAGTTCTATAAGATAAAGCCATAAACATGTGTTTCTGAGTCTTCTATCAAAAGTTACAGCGATTTATATGAAGTTGTTCAAAAACGCTTTATTTCGCCAAGACAATGCGTTTCTCACTGTTACATGCATTTGAATGGGAAACTCGCCTGAAACAAAGTATAGGTTTTCATTATGTGAATAATTTTAAAATCTTAGCTCAAACGGCTGCAAAACCTGTTTGCCCAGCACGGGGATATTGAGTTCTATAAGATAAAGCCATAAACATGTGTTTCTGAGTCTTCTATCAAAAGTTACAGCGATTTATATGAAGTTGTACGAAAACGCTTTATTTCGCCAAGACAATGCGTTTCTCACTGTTACATGCATTTGAATGGGAAACTCGCCTGAAACAAAGTATAGGTTTTCATTATGTGAATAATTTTAAAATCTTAGCTCAAACGGCTGCAAAACCTGTTTGCCCAGCACGGGGATATTGAGTTCTATAAGATAAAGCCATAAAAATGTGTTTCTGAGTCTTCTATCAAAAGTTACAGCGATTTATATGAAGTTGTTCAAAAACGCTTTATTTCGCCAAGACAATGCGTTTCTCACTGTTACATGCATTTGAATGGGAAACTCGCCTGAAACAAAGTATAGGTTTTCATTATGTGAATAATTTTAAAATCTTAGCTCAAACGGCTGCAAAACCTGTTTGCCCAGCACGGGGATATTGAGTTCTATAAGATAAAGCCATAAACATGTGTTTCTGAGTCTTCTATCAAAAGTTACAGCGATTTATATGAAGTTGTACAAAAATGCTTTCTTTCGCCAAGACAATGCGTTTCTCACTGTTACATGCATTTGAATGGGAAACTCGCCTGAAACAAAGTATAGGTTTTCATTATGTGAATAATTTTAAAATCTTAGCTCAAACGGCTGCAAAACCTGTTTGCCCAGCACGGGGATATTGAGTTCTATAAGATAAAGCCATAAACATGTGTTTCTGAGTCTTCTATCAAAAGTTACAGCGATTTATATGAAGTTGTTCAAAAACGCTTTATTTCGCCAAGACAATGCGTTTCTCACTGTTACATGCATTTGAATGGGAAACTCGCCTGAAACAAAGTATAGGTTTTCATTATGTGAATAATTTTAAAATCTTAGCTCAAACGGCTGCAAAACCTGTTTGCCCAGCACGGGGATATTGAGTTCTATAAGATAAAGCCATAAACATGTGTTTCTGAGTCTTCTATCAAAAGTTACAGCGATTTATATGAAGTTGTACAAAAATGCTTTCTTTCGCCAAGACAATGCGTTTCTCACTGTTACATGCATTTGAATGGGAAACTCGCCTGAAACAAAGTATAGGTTTTCATTATGTGAATAATTTTAAAATCTTAGCTCAAACGGCTGCAAAACCTGTTTGCCCAGCACGGGGATATTGAGTTCTATAAGATAAAGCCATAAACATGTGTTTCTGAGTCTTCTATCAAAAGTTACAGCGATTTATATGAAGTTGTTCAAAAACGCTTTATTTCGCCAAGACAATGCGTTTCTCACTGTTACATGCATTTGAATGGGAAACTCGCCTGAAACAAAGTATAGGTTTTCATTATGTGAATAATTTTAAAATCTTAGCTCAAACGGCTGCAAAACCTGTTTGCCCAGCACGGGGATATTGAGTTCTATAAGATAAAGCCATAAACATGTGTTTCTGAGTCTTCTATCAAAAGTTACAGCGATTTATATGAAGTTGTTCAAAAACGCTTTATTTCGCCAAGACAATGCGTTTCTCACTGTTACATGCATTTGAATGGGAAACTCGCCTGAAACAAAGTATAGGTTTTCATTATGTGAATAATTTTAAAATCTTAGCTCAAACGGCTGCAAAACCTGTTTGCCCAGCACGGGGATATTGAGTTCTATAAGATAAAGCCATAAACATGTGTTTCTGAGTCTTCTATCAAAAGTTACAGCGATTTATATGAAGTTGTACGAAAACGCTTTATTTCGCCAAGACAATGCGTTTCTCACTGTTACATGCATTTGAATGGGAAACTCGCCTGAAACAAAGTATAGGTTTTCATTATGTGAATAATTTTAAAATCTTAGCTCAAACGGCTGCAAAACCTGTTTGCCCAGCACGGGGATATTGAGTTCTATAAGATAAAGCCATAAACATGTGTTTCTGAGTCTTCTATCAAAAGTTACAGCGATTTATATGAAGTTGTACAAAAATGCTTTCTTTCGCCAAGACAATGCGTTTCTCACTGTTACATGCATTTGAATGGGAAACTCGCCTGAAACAAAGTATAGGTTTTCATTATGTGAATAATTTTAAAATCTTAGCTCAAACGGCTGCAAAACCTGTTTGCCCAGCACGGGGATATTGAGTTCTATAAGATAAAGCCATAAACATGTGTTTCTGAGTCTTCTATCAAAAGTTACAGCGATTTATATGAAGTTGTTCAAAAACGCTTTATTTCGCCAAGACAATGCGTTTCTCACTGTTACATGCATTTGAATGGGAAACTCGCCTGAAACAAAGTATAGGTTTTCATTATGTGAATAATTTTAAAATCTTAGCTCAAACGGCTGCAAAACCTGTTTGCCCAGCACGGGGATATTGAGTTCTATAAGATAAAGCCATAAACATGTGTTTCTGAGTCTTCTATCAAAAGTTACAGCGATTTATATGAAGTTGTACAAAAATGCTTTCTTTCGCCAAGACAATGCGTTTCTCACTGTTACATGCATTTGAATGGGAAACTCGCCTGAAACAAAGTATAGGTTTTCATTATGTGAATAATTTTAAAATCTTAGCTCAAACGGCTGCAAAACCTGTTTGCCCAGCACGGGGATATTGAGTTCTATAAGATAAAGCCATAAACATGTGTTTCTGAGTCTTCTATCAAAAGTTACAGCGATTTATATGAAGTTGTACGAAAACGCTTTATTTCGCCAAGACAATGCGTTTCTCACTGTTACATGCATTTGAATGGGAAACTCGCCTGAAACAAAGTATAGGTTTTCATTATGTGAATAATTTTAAAATCTTAGCTCAAACGGCTGCAAAACCTGTTTGCCCAGCACGGGGATATTGAGTTCTATAAGATAAAGCCATAAAAATGTGTTTCTGAGTCTTCTATCAAAAGTTACAGCGATTTATATGAAGTTGTTCAAAAACGCTTTATTTCGCCAAGACAATGCGTTTCTCACTGTTACATGCATTTGAATGGGAAACTCGCCTGAAACAAAGTATAGGTTTTCATTATGTGAATAATTTTAAAATCTTAGCTCAAACGGCTGCAAAACCTGTTTGCCCAGCACGGGGATATTGAGTTCTATAAGATAAAGCCATAAACATGTGTTTCTGAGTCTTCTATCAAAAGTTACAGCGATTTATATGAAGTTGTACAAAAATGCTTTCTTTCGCCAAGACAATGCGTTTCTCACTGTTACATGCATTTGAATGGGAAACTCGCCTGAAACAAAGTATAGGTTTTCATTATGTGAATAATTTTAAAATCTTAGCTCAAACGGCTGCAAAACCTGTTTGCCCAGCACGGGGATATTGAGTTCTATAAGATAAAGCCATAAACATGTGTTTCTGAGTCTTCTATCAAAAGTTACAGCGATTTATATGAAGTTGTTCAAAAACGCTTTATTTCGCCAAGACAATGCGTTTCTCACTGTTACATGCATTTGAATGGGAAACTCGCCTGAAACAAAGTATAGGTTTTCATTATGTGAATAATTTTAAAATCTTAGCTCAAACGGCTGCAAAACCTGTTTGCCCAGCACGGGGATATTGAGTTCTATAAGATAAAGCCATAAACATGTGTTTCTGAGTCTTCTATCAAAAGTTACAGCGATTTATATGAAGTTGTTCAAAAACGCTTTATTTCGCCAAGACAATGCGTTTCTCACTGTTACATGCATTTGAATGGGAAACTCGCCTGAAACAAAGTATAGGTTTTCATTATGTGAATAATTTTAAAATCTTAGCTCAAACGGCTGCAAAACCTGTTTGCCCAGCACGGGGATATTGAGTTCTATAAGATAAAGCCATAAACATGTGTTTCTGAGTCTTCTATCAAAAGTTACAGCGATTTATATGAAGTTGTACGAAAACGCTTTCTTTCGCCAAGACAATGCGTTTCTCACTGTTACATGCATTTGAATGGGAAACTCGCCTGAAACAAAGTATAGGTTTTCATTATGTGAATAATTTTAAAATCTTAGCTCAAACGGCTGCAAAACCTGTTTGCCCAGCACGGGGATATTGAGTTCTATAAGATAAAGCCATAAACATGTGTTTCTGAGTCTTCTATCAAAAGTTACAGCGATTTATATGAAGTTGTACAAAAATGCTTTCTTTCGCCAAGACAATGCGTTTCTCACTGTTACATGCATTTGAATGGGAAACTCGCCTGAAACAAAGTATAGGTTTTCATTATGTGAATAATTTTAAAATCTTAGCTCAAACGGCTGCAAAACCTGTTTGCCCAGCACGGGGATATTGAGTTCTATAAGATAAAGCCATAAACATGTGTTTCTGAGTCTTCTATCAAAAGTTACAGCGATTTATATGAAGTTGTACGAAAACGCTTTATTTCGCCAAGACAATGCGTTTCTCACTGTTACATGCATTTGAATGGGAAACTCGCCTGAAACAAAGTATAGGTTTTCATTATGTGAATAATTTTAAAATCTTAGCTCAAACGGCTGCAAAACCTGTTTGCCCAGCACGGGGATATTGAGTTCTATAAGATAAAGCCATAAACATGTGTTTCTGAGTCTTCTATCAAAAGTTACAGCGATTTATATGAAGTTGTACGAAAACGCTTTCTTTCGCCAAGACAATGCGTTTCTCACTGTTACATGCATTTGAATGGGAAACTCGCCTGAAACAAAGTATAGGTTTTCATTATGTGAATAATTTTAAAATCTTAGCTCAAACGGCTGCAAAACCTGTTTGCCCAGCACGGGGATATTGAGTTCTATAAGATAAAGCCATAAACATGTGTTTCTGAGTCTTCTATCAAAAGTTACAGCGATTTATATGAAGTTGTACGAAAACGCTTTATTTCGCCAAGACAATGCGTTTCTCACTGTTACATGCATTTGAATGGGAAACTCGCCTGAAACAAAGTATAGGTTTTCATTATGTGAATAATTTTAAAATCTTAGCTCAAACGGCTGCAAAACCTGTTTGCCCAGCACGGGGATATTGAGTTCTATAAGATGAAGCCATAACCATGTGTTTCTGAGTCTTCTATCAAAAGTTACAGCGATTTATATGAAGTTGTTCAAAAACGCTTTATTTCGCCAAGACAATGCGTTTCTCACTGTTACATGCATTTGAATGGGAAACTCGCCTGAAACAAAGTATAGGTTTTCATTATGTGAATAATTTTAAAATCTTAGCTCAAACGGCTGCAAAACCTGTTTGCCCAGCACGGGGATATTGAGTTCTATAAGATAAAGCCATAAACATGTGTTTCTGAGTCTTCTATCAAAAGTTACAGCGATTTATATGAAGTTGTTCAAAAACGCTTTATTTCGCCAAGACAATGCGTTTCTCACTGTTACATGCATTTGAATGGGAAACTCGCCTGAAACAAAGTATAGGTTTTCATTATGTGAATAATTTTAAAATCTTAGCTCAAACGGCTGCAAAACCTGTTTGCCCAGCACGGGGATATTGAGTTCTATAAGATAAAGCCATAAACATGTGTTTCTGAGTCTTCTATCAAAAGTTACAGCGATTTATATGAAGTTGTTCAAAAACGCTTTATTTCGCCAAGACAATGCGTTTCTCACTGTTACATGCATTTGAATGGGAAACTCGCCTGAAACAAAGTATAGGTTTTCATTATGTGAATAATTTTAAAATCTTAGCTCAAACGGCTGCAAAACCTGTTTGCCCAGCACGGGGATATTGAGTTCTATAAGATAAAGCCATAAACATGTGTTTCTGAGTCTTCTATCAAAAGTTACAGCGATTTATATGAAGTTGTTCAAAAACGCTTTATTTCGCCAAGACAATGCGTTTCTCACTGTTACATGCATTTGAATGGGAAACTCGCCTGAAACAAAGTATAGGTTTTCATTATGTGAATAATTTTAAAATCTTAGCTCAAACGGCTGCAAAACCTGTTTGCCCAGCACGGGGATATTGAGTTCTATAAGATAAAGCCATAAACATGTGTTTCTGAGTCTTCTATCAAAAGTTACAGCGATTTATATGAAGTTGTACGAAAACGCTTTCTTTCGCCAAGACAATGCGTTTCTCACTGTTACATGCATTTGAATGGGAAACTCGCCTGAAACAAAGTATAGGTTTTCATTATGTGAATAATTTTAAAATCTTAGCTCAAACGGCTGCAAAACCTGTTTGCCCAGCACGGGGATATTGAGTTCTATAAGATAAAGCCATAAACATGTGTTTCTGAGTCTTCTATCAAAAGTTACAGCGATTTATATGAAGTTGTACGAAAACGCTTTATTTCGCCAAGACAATGCGTTTCTCACTGTTACATGCATTTGAATGGGAAACTCGCCTGAAACAAAGTATAGGTTTTCATTATGTGAATAATTTTAAAATCTTAGCTCAAACGGCTGCAAAACCTGTTTGCCCAGCACGGGGATATTGAGTTCTATAAGATAAAGCCATAAACATGTGTTTCTGAGTCTTCTATCAAAAGTTACAGCGATTTATATGAAGTTGTACAAAAACGCTTTATTTCGCCAAGACAATGCGTTTCTCACTGTTACATGCATTTGAATGGGAAACTCGCCTGAAACAAAGTATAGGTTTTCATTATGTGAATAATTTTAAAATCTTAGCTCAAACGGCTGCAAAACCTGTTTGCCCAGCACGGGGATATTGAGTTCTATAAGATAAAGCCATAAACATGTGTTTCTGAGTCTTCTATCAAAAGTTACAGCGATTTATATGAAGTTGTTCAAAAACGCTTTATTTCGCCAAGACAATGCGTTTCTCACTGTTACATGCATTTGAATGGGAAACTCGCCTGAAACAAAGTATAGGTTTTCATTATGTGAATAATTTTAAAATCTTAGCTCAAACGGCTGCAAAACCTGTTTGCCCAGCACGGGGATATTGAGTTCTATAAGATAAAGCCATAAACATGTGTTTCTGAGTCTTCTATCAAAAGTTACAGCGATTTATATGAAGTTGTACGAAAACGCTTTATTTCGCCAAGACAATGCGTTTCTCACTGTTACATGCATTTGAATGGGAAACTCGCCTGAAACAAAGTATAGGTTTTCATTATGTGAATAATTTTAAAATCTTAGCTCAAACGGCTGCAAAACCTGTTTGCCCAGCACGGGGATATTGAGTTCTATAAGATAAAGCCATAAACATGTGTTTCTGAGTCTTCTATCAAAAGTTACAGCGATTTATATGAAGTTGTACGAAAACGCTTTCTTTCGCCAAGACAATGCGTTTCTCACTGTTACATGCATTTGAATGGGAAACTCGCCTGAAACAAAGTATAGGTTTTCATTATGTGAATAATTTTAAAATCTTAGCTCAAACGGCTGCAAAACCTGTTTGCCCCGCACGGGGATATTGAGTTCTATAAGATAAAGCCATAAACATGTGTTTCTGAGTCTTCTATCAAAAGTTACAGCGATTTATATGAAGTTGTACGAAAACGCTTTATTTCGCCAAGACAATGCGTTTCTCACTGTTACATGCATTTGAATGGGAAACTCGCCTGAAACAAAGTATAGGTTTTCATTATGTGAATAATTTTAAAATCTTAGCTCAAACGGCTGCAAAACCTGTTTGCCCAGCACGGGGATATTGAGTTCTATAAGATAAAGCCATAAACATGTGTTTCTGAGTCTTCTATCAAAAGTTACAGCGATTTATATGAAGTTGTACGAAAACGCTTTATTTCGCCAAGACAATGCGTTTCTCACTGTTACATGCATTTGAATGGGAAACTCGCCTGAAACAAAGTATAGGTTTTCATTATGTGAATAATTTTAAAATCTTAGCTCAAACGGCTGCAAAACCTGTTTGCCCAGCACGGGGATATTGAGTTCTATAAGATAAAGCCATAAACATGTGTTTCTGAGTCTTCTATCAAAAGTTACAGCGATTTATATGAAGTTGTTCAAAAACGCTTTATTTCGCCAAGACAATGCGTTTCTCACTGTTACATGCATTTGAATGGGAAACTCGCCTGAAACAAAGTATAGGTTTTCATTATGTGAATAATTTTAAAATCTTAGCTCAAACGGCTGCAAAACCTGTTTGCCCAGCACGGGGATATTGAGTTCTATAAGATAAAGCCATAAACATGTGTTTCTGAGTCTTCTATCAAAAGTTACAGCGATTTATATGAAGTTGTACGAAAACGCTTTATTTCGCCAAGACAATGCGTTTCTCACTGTTACATGCATTTGAATGGGAAACTCGCCTGAAACAAAGTATAGGTTTTCATTATGTGAATAATTTTAAAATCTTAGCTCAAACGGCTGCAAAACCTGTTTGCCCAGCACGGGGATATTGAGTTCTATAAGATAAAGCCATAAACATGTGTTTCTGAGTCTTCTATCAAAAGTTACAGCGATTTATATGAAGTTGTTCAAAAACGCTTTATTTCGCCAAGACAATGCGTTTCTCACTGTTACATGCATTTGAATGGGAAACTCGCCTGAAACAAAGTATAGGTTTTCATTATGTGAATAATTTTAAAATCTTAGCTCAAACGGCTGCAAAACCTGTTTGCCCAGCACGGGGATATTGAGTTCTATAAGATAAAGCCATAAACATGTGTTTCTGAGTCTTCTATCAAAAGTTACAGCGATTTATATGAAGTTGTACGAAAACGCTTTCTTTCGCCAAGACAATGCGTTTCTCACTGTTACATGCATTTGAATGGGAAACTCGCCTGAAACAAAGTATAGGTTTTCATTATGTGAATAATTTTAAAATCTTAGCTCAAACGGCTGCAAAACCTGTTTGCCCAGCACGGGGATATTGAGTTCTATAAGATAAAGCCATAAACATGTGTTTCTGAGTCTTCTATCAAAAGTTACAGCGATTTATATGAAGTTGTTCAAAAACGCTTTATTTCGCCAAGACAATGCGTTTCTCACTGTTACATGCATTTGAATGGGAAACTCGCCTGAAACAAAGTATAGGTTTTCATTATGTGAATAATTTTAAAATCTTAGCTCAAACGGCTGCAAAACCTGTTTGCCCAGCACGGGGATATTGAGTTCTATAAGATAAAGCCATAAACATGTGTTTCTGAGTCTTCTATCAAAAGTTACAGCGATTTATATGAAGTTGTACGAAAACGCTTTCTTTCGCCAAGACAATGCGTTTCTCACTGTTACATGCATTTGAATGGGAAACTCGCCTGAAACAAAGTATAGGTTTTCATTATGTGAATAATTTTAAAATCTTAGCTCAAACGGCTGCAAAACCTGTTTGCCCAGCACGGGGATATTGAGTTCTATAAGATAAAGCCATAAACATGTGTTTCTGAGTCTTCTATCAAAAGTTACAGCGATTTATATGAAGTTGTACGAAAACGCTTTATTTCGCCAAGACAATGCGTTTCTCACTGTTACATGCATTTGAATGGGAAACTCGCCTGAAACAAAGTATAGGTTTTCATTATGTGAATAATTTTAAAATCTTAGCTCAAACGGCTGCAAAACCTGTTTGCCCAGCACGGGGATATTGAGTTCTATAAGATAAAGCCATAAACATGTGTTTCTGAGTCTTCTATCAAAAGTTACAGCGATTTATATGAAGTTGTACGAAAACGCTTTATTTCGCCAAGACAATGCGTTTCTCACTGTTACATGCATTTGAATGGGAAACTCGCCTGAAACAAAGTATAGGTTTTCATTATGTGAATAATTTTAAAATCTTAGCTCAAACGGCTGCAAAACCTGTTTGCCCAGCACGGGGATATTGAGTTCTATAAGATAAAGCCATAAACATGTGTTTCTGAGTCTTCTATCAAAAGTTACAGCGATTTATATGAAGTTGTACGAAAACGCTTTATTTCGCCAAGACAATGCGTTTCTCACTGTTACATGCATTTGAATGGGAAACTCGCCTGAAACAAAGTATAGGTTTTCATTATGTGAATAATTTTAAAATCTTAGCTCAAACGGCTGCAAAACCTGTTTGCCCAGCACGGGGATATTGAGTTCTATAAGATAAAGCCATAAACATGTGTTTCTGAGTCTTCTATCAAAAGTTACAGCGATTTATATGAAGTTGTACGAAAACGCTTTATTTCGCCAAGACAATGCGTTTCTCACTGTTACATGCATTTGAATGGGAAACTCGCCTGAAACAAAGTATAGGTTTTCATTATGTGAATAATTTTAAAATCTTAGCTCAAACGGCTGCAAAACCTGTTTGCCCAGCACGGGGATATTGAGTTCTATAAGATAAAGCCATAAACATGTTTGTCTGAGTCTTCTATCAAAAGTTACAGCGATTTATAAGAAGTTGTACAAAAATGCTTTCTTTCGCCAAGACAATGCGTTTCTCACTGTTACATGCATTTGAATGGGAAACTCGCCTGAAACAAAGTATAGGTTTTCATTATGTGAATAATTTTAAAATCTTAGCTCAAACGGCTGCAAAACCTGTTTGCCCAGCACGGGGATATTGAGTTCTATAAGATAAAGCCATAAACATGTGTTTCTGAGTCTTCTATCAAAAGTTACAGCGATTTATATGAAGTTGTTCAAAAACGCTTTATTTCGCCAAGACAATGCGTTTCTCACTGTTACATGCATTTGAATGGGAAACTCGCCTGAAACAAAGTATAGGTTTTCATTATGTGAATAATTTTAAAATCTTAGCTCAAACGGCTGCAAAACCTGTTTGCCCAGCACGGGGATATTGAGTTCTATAAGATAAAGCCATAAACATGTGTTTCTGAGTCTTCTATCAAAAGTTACAGCGATTTATATGAAGTTGTACAAAAATGCTTTCTTTCGCCAAGACAATGCGTTTCTCACTGTTACATGCATTTGAATGGGAAACTCGCCTGAAACAAAGTATAGGTTTTCATTATGTGAATAATTTTAAAATCTTAGCTCAAACGGCTGCAAAACCTGTTTGCCCAGCACGGGGATATTGAGTTCTATAAGATAAAGCCATAAACATGTGTTTCTGAGTCTTCTATCAAAAGTTACAGCGATTTATATGAAGTGTACAAAAATGCTTTCTTTCGCCAAGACAATGCGTTTCTCACTGTTACATGCATTTGAATGGGAAACTCGCCTGAAACAAAGTATAGGTTTTCATTATGTGAATAATTTTAAAATCTTAGCTCAAACGGCTGCAAAACCTGTTTGCCCAGCACGGGGATATTGAGTTCTATAAGATAAAGCCATAAACATGTGTTTCTGAGTCTTCTATCAAAAGTTACAGCGATTTATATGAAGTTGTTCAAAAACGCTTTATTTCGCCAAGACAATGCGTTTCTCACTGTTACATGCATTTGAATGGGAAACTCGCCTGAAACAAAGTATAGGTTTTCATTATGTGAATAATTTTAAAATCTTAGCTCAAACGGCTGCAAAACCTGTTTGCCCAGCACGGGGATATTGAGTTCTATAAGATAAAGCCATAAACATGTGTTTCTGAGTCTTCTATCAAAAGTTACAGCGATTTATATGAAGTTGTTCAAAAACGCTTTATTTCGCCAAGACAATGCGTTTCTCACTGTTACATGCATTTGAATGGGAAACTCGCCTGAAACAAAGTATAGGTTTTCATTATGTGAATAATTTTAAAATCTTAGCTCAAACGGCTGCAAAACCTGTTTGCCCAGCACGGGGATATTGAGTTCTATAAGATAAAGCCATAAACATGTGTTTCTGAGTCTTCTATCAAAAGTTACAGCGATTTATATGAAGTTGTACAAAAATGCTTTCTTTCGCCAAGACAATGCGTTTCTCACTGTTACATGCATTTGAATGGGAAACTCGCCTGAAACAAAGTATAGGTTTTCATTATGTGAATAATTTTAAAATCTTAGCTCAAACGGCTGCAAAACCTGTTTGCCCAGCACGGGGATATTGAGTTCTATAAGATAAAGCCATAAACATGTGTTTCTGAGTCTTCTATCAAAAGTTACAGCGATTTATATGAAGTTGTTCAAAAACGCTTTATTTCGCCAAGACAATGCGTTTCTCACTGTTACATGCATTTGAATGGGAAACTCGCCTGAAACAAAGTATAGGTTTTCATTATGTGAATAATTTTAAAATCTTAGCTCAAACGGCTGCAAAACCTGTTTGCCCAGCACGGGGATATTGAGTTCTATAAGATAAAGCCATAAACATGTGTTTCTGAGTCTTCTATCAAAAGTTACAGCGATTTATATGAAGTTGTACGAAAACGCTTTATTTCGCCAAGACAATGCGTTTCTCACTGTTACATGCATTTGAATGGGAAACTCGCCTGAAACAAAGTATAGGTTTTCATTATGTGAATAATTTTAAAATCTTAGCTCAAACGGCTGCAAAACCTGTTTGCCCAGCACGGGGATATTGAGTTCTATAAGATAAAGCCATAAACATGTGTTTCTGAGTCTTCTATCAAAAGTTACAGCGATTTATATGAAGTTGTACAAAAATGCTTTCTTTCGCCAAGACAATGCGTTTCTCACTGTTACATGCATTTGAATGGGAAACTCGCCTGAAACAAAGTATAGGTTTTCATTATGTGAATAATTTTAAAATCTTAGCTCAAACGGCTGCAAAACCTGTTTGCCCAGCACGGGGATATTGAGTTCTATAAGATAAAGCCATAAACATGTGTTTCTGAGTCTTCTATCAAAAGTTACAGCGATTTATATGAAGTTGTTCAAAAACGCTTTATTTCGCCAAGACAATGCGTTTCTCACTGTTACATGCATTTGAATGGGAAACTCGCCTGAAACAAAGTATAGGTTTTCATTATGTGAATAATTTTAAAATCTTAGCTCAAACGGCTGCAAAACCTGTTTGCCCAGCACGGGGATATTGAGTTCTATAAGATAAAGCCATAAACATGTGTTTCTGAGTCTTCTATCAAAAGTTACAGCGATTTATATGAAGTTGTTCAAAAACGCTTTATTTCGCCAAGACAATGCGTTTCTCACTGTTACATGCATTTGAATGGGAAACTCGCCTGAAACAAAGTATAGGTTTTCATTATGTGAATAATTTTAAAATCTTAGCTCAAACGGCTGCAAAACCTGTTTGCCCAGCACGGGGATATTGAGTTCTATAAGATAAAGCCATAAACATGTGTTTCTGAGTCTTCTATCAAAAGTTACAGCGATTTATATGAAGTTGTACGAAAACGCTTTATTTCGCCAAGACAATGCGTTTCTCACTGTTACATGCATTTGAATGGGAAACTCGCCTGAAACAAAGTATAGGTTTTCATTATGTGAATAATTTTAAAATCTTAGCTCAAACGGCTGCAAAACCTGTTTGCCCAGCACGGGGATATTGAGTTCTATAAGATAAAGCCATAAACATGTGTTTCTGAGTCTTCTATCAAAAGTTACAGCGATTTATATGAAGTTGTACAAAAATGCTTTCTTTCGCCAAGACAATGCGTTTCTCACTGTTACATGCATTTGAATGGGAAACTCGCCTGAAACAAAGTATAGGTTTTCATTATGTGAATAATTTTAAAATCTTAGCTCAAACGGCTGCAAAACCTGTTTGCCCAGCACGGGGATATTGAGTTCTATAAGATAAAGCCATAAACATGTGTTTCTGAGTCTTCTATCAAAAGTTACAGCGATTTATATGAAGTTGTTCAAAAACGCTTTATTTCGCCAAGACAATGCGTTTCTCACTGTTACATGCATTTGAATGGGAAACTCGCCTGAAACAAAGTATAGGTTTTCATTATGTGAATAATTTTAAAATCTTAGCTCAAACGGCTGCAAAACCTGTTTGCCCAGCACGGGGATATTGAGTTCTATAAGATAAAGCCATAAACATGTGTTTCTGAGTCTTCTATCAAAAGTTACAGCGATTTATATGAAGTTGTACAAAAATGCTTTCTTTCGCCAAGACAATGCGTTTCTCACTGTTACATGCATTTGAATGGGAAACTCGCCTGAAACAAAGTATAGGTTTTCATTATGTGAATAATTTTAAAATCTTAGCTCAAACGGCTGCAAAACCTGTTTGCCCAGCACGGGGATATTGAGTTCTATAAGATAAAGCCATAAACATGTGTTTCTGAGTCTTCTATCAAAAGTTACAGCGATTTATATGAAGTTGTTCAAAAACGCTTTATTTCGCCAAGACAATGCGTTTCTCACTGTTACATGCATTTGAATGGGAAACTCGCCTGAAACAAAGTATAGGTTTTCATTATGTGAATAATTTTAAAATCTTAGCTCAAACGGCTGCAAAACCTGTTTGCCCAGCACGGGGATATTGAGTTCTATAAGATAAAGCCATAAACATGTGTTTCTGAGTCTTCTATCAAAAGTTACAGCGATTTATATGAAGTTGTACGAAAACGCTTTCTTTCGCCAAGACAATGCGTTTCTCACTGTTACATGCATTTGAATGGGAAACTCGCCTGAAACAAAGTATAGGTTTTCATTATGTGAATAATTTTAAAATCTTAGCTCAAACGGCTGCAAAACCTGTTTGCCCAGCACGGGGATATTGAGTTCTATAAGATAAAGCCATAAACATGTGTTTCTGAGTCTTCTATCAAAAGTTACAGCGATTTATATGAAGTTGTACGAAAACGCTTTATTTCGCCAAGACAATGCGTTTCTCACTGTTACATGCATTTGAATGGGAAACTCGCCTGAAACAAAGTATAGGTTTTCATTATGTGAATAATTTTAAAATCTTAGCTCAAACGGCTGCAAAACCTGTTTGCCCAGCACGGGGATATTGAGTTCTATAAGATAAAGCCATAAACATGTGTTTCTGAGTCTTCTATCAAAAGTTACAGCGATTTATATGAAGTTGTACAAAAATGCTTTCTTTCGCCAAGACAATGCGTTTCTCACTGTTACATGCATTTGAATGGGAAACTCGCCTGAAACAAAGTATAGGTTTTCATTATGTGAATAATTTTAAAATCTTAGCTCAAACGGCTGCAAAACCTGTTTGCCCAGCACGGGGATATTGAGTTCTATAAGATAAAGCCATAAACATGTGTTTCTGAGTCTTCTATCAAAAGTTACAGCGATTTATATGAAGTTGTTCAAAAACGCTTTATTTCGCCAAGACAATGCGTTTCTCACTGTTACATGCATTTGAATGGGAAACTCGCCTGAAACAAAGTATAGGTTTTCATTATGTGAATAATTTTAAAATCTTAGCTCAAACGGCTGCAAAACCTGTTTGCCCAGCACGGGGATATTGAGTTCTATAAGATAAAGCCATAAACATGTGTTTCTGAGTCTTCTATCAAAAGTTACAGCGATTTATATGAAGTTGTTCAAAAACGCTTTATTTCGCCAAGACAATGCGTTTCTCACTGTTACATGCATTTGAATGGGAAACTCGCCTGAAACAAAGTATAGGTTTTCATTATGTGAATAATTTTAAAATCTTAGCTCAAACGGCTGCAAAACCTGTTTGCCCAGCACGGGGATATTGAGTTCTATAAGATAAAGCCATAAACATGTGTTTCTGAGTCTTCTATCAAAAGTTACAGCGATTTATATGAAGTTGTACGAAAACGCTTTATTTCGCCAAGACAATGCGTTTCTCACTGTTACATGCATTTGAATGGGAAACTCGCCTGAAACAAAGTATAGGTTTTCATTATGTGAATAATTTTAAAATCTTAGCTCAAACGGCTGCAAAACCTGTTTGCCCAGCACGGGGATATTGAGTTCTATAAGATAAAGCCATAAACATGTGTTTCTGAGTCTTCTATCAAAAGTTACAGCGATTTATATGAAGTTGTACAAAAATGCTTTCTTTCGCCAAGACAATGCGTTTCTCACTGTTACATGCATTTGAATGGGAAACTCGCCTGAAACAAAGTATAGGTTTTCATTATGTGAATAATTTTAAAATCTTAGCTCAAACGGCTGCAAAACCTGTTTGCCCAGCACGGGGATATTGAGTTCTATAAGATAAAGCCATAAACATGTGTTTCTGAGTCTTCTATCAAAAGTTACAGCGATTTATATGAAGTTGTTCAAAAACGCTTTATTTCGCCAAGACAATGCGTTTCTCACTGTTACATGCATTTGAATGGGAAACTCGCCTGAAACAAAGTATAGGTTTTCATTATGTGAATAATTTTAAAATCTTAGCTCAAACGGCTGCAAAACCTGTTTGCCCAGCACGGGGATATTGAGTTCTATAAGATAAAGCCATAAACATGTGTTTCTGAGTCTTCTATCAAAAGTTACAGCGATTTATATGAAGTTGTACAAAAATGCTTTCTTTCGCCAAGACAATGCGTTTCTCACTGTTACATGCATTTGAATGGGAAACTCGCCTGAAACAAAGTATAGGTTTTCATTATGTGAATAATTTTAAAATCTTAGCTCAAACGGCTGCAAAACCTGTTTGCCCAGCACGGGGATATTGAGTTCTATAAGATAAAGCCATAAACATGTGTTTCTGAGTCTTCTATCAAAAGTTACAGCGATTTATATGAAGTTGTTCAAAAACGCTTTATTTCGCCAAGACAATGCGTTTCTCACTGTTACATGCATTTGAATGGGAAACTCGCCTGAAACAAAGTATAGGTTTTCATTATGTGAATAATTTTAAAATCTTAGCTCAAACGGCTGCAAAACCTGTTTGCCCAGCACGGGGATATTGAGTTCTATAAGATAAAGCCATAAACATGTGTTTCTGAGTCTTCTATCAAAAGTTACAGCGATTTATATGAAGTTGTACGAAAACGCTTTATTTCGCCAAGACAATGCGTTTCTCACTGTTACATGCATTTGAATGGGAAACTCGCCTGAAACAAAGTATAGGTTTTCATTATGTGAATAATTTTAAAATCTTAGCTCAAACGGCTGCAAAACCTGTTTGCCCAGCACGGGGATATTGAGTTCTATAAGATAAAGCCATAAACATGTGTTTCTGAGTCTTCTATCAAAAGTTACAGCGATTTATATGAAGTTGTACGAAAACGCTTTCTTTCGCCAAGACAATGCGTTTCTCACTGTTACATGCATTTGAATGGGAAACTCGCCTGAAACAAAGTATAGGTTTTCATTATGTGAATAATTTTAAAATCTTAGCTCAAACGGCTGCAAAACCTGTTTGCCCAGCACGGGGATATTGAGTTCTATAAGATAAAGCCATAAACATGTGTTTCTGAGTCTTCTATCAAAAGTTACAGCGATTTATATGAAGTTGTACAAAAACACTTTATTTCGCCAAGACAATGCGTTTCTCACTGTTACATGCATTTGAATGGGAAACTCGCCTGAAACAAAGTATAGGTTTTCATTATGTGAATAATTTTAAAATCTAAGCTCAAACGGCTGCAAAACCTGTTTGCCCAGCACGGGGATATTGAGTTCTATAAGATAAAGCCATAAACATGTGTTTCTGAGTCTTCTATCAAAAGTTACAGCGATTTATATGAAGTTGTTCAAAAACGCTTTATTTCGCCAAGACAATGCGTTTCTCACTGTTACATGCATTTGAATGGGAAACTCGCCTGAAACAAAGTATAGGTTTTCATTATGTGAATAATTTTAAAATCTTAGCTCAAACGGCTGCAAAACCTGTTTGCCCAGCACGGGGATATTGAGTTCTATAAGATAAAGCCATAAACATGTGTTTCTGAGTCTTCTATCAAAAGTTACAGCGATTTATATGAAGTTGTACGAAAACGCTTTATTTCGCCAAGACAATGCGTTTCTCACTGTTACATGCATTTGAATGGGAAACTCGCCTGAAACAAAGTATAGGTTTTCATTATGTGAATAATTTTAAAATCTTAGCTCAAACGGCTGCAAAACCTGTTTGCCCAGCACGGGGATATTGAGTTCTATAAGATAAAGCCATAAACATGTGTTTCTGAGTCTTCTATCAAAAGTTACAGCGATTTATATGAAGTTGTACAAAAATGCTTTCTTTCGCCAAGACAATGCGTTTCTCACTGTTACATGCATTTGAATGGGAAACTCGCCTGAAATAAAGTATAGGTTTTCATTATGTGAATAATTTTAAAATCTTAGCTCAAACGGCTGCAAAACCTGTTTGCCCAGCACGGGGATATTGAGTTCTATAAGATAAAGCCATAAACATGTGTTTCTGAGTCTTCTATCAAAAGTTACAGCGATTTATATGAAGTTGTACGAAAACGCTTTATTTCGCCAAGACAATGCGTTTCTCACTGTTACATGCATTTGAATGGGAAACTCGCCTGAAACAAAGTATAGGTTTTCATTATGTGAATAATTTTAAAATCTTAGCTCAAACGGCTGCAAAACCTGTTTGCCCAGCACGGGGATATTGAGTTCTATAAGATAAAGCCATAAACATGTGTTTCTGAGTCTTCTATCAAAAGTTACAGCGATTTATATGAAGTTGTACGAAAACGCTTTCTTTCGCCAAGACAATGCGTTTCTCACTGTTACATGCATTTGAATGGGAAACTCGCCTGAAACAAAGTATAGGTTTTCATTATGTGAATAATTTTAAAATCTTAGCTCAAACGGCTGCAAAACCTGTTTGCCCAGCACGGGGATATTGAGTTCTATAAGATAAAGCCATAAACATGTGTTTCTGAGTCTTCTATCAAAAGTTACAGCGATTTATATGAAGTTGTACAAAAATGCTTTCTTTCGCCAAGACAATGCGTTTCTCACTGTTACATGCATTTGAATGGGAAACTCGCCTGAAACAAAGTATAGGTTTTCATTATGTGAATAATTTTAAAATCTTAGCTCAAACGGCTGCAAAACCTGTTTGCCCAGCACGGGGATATTGAGTTCTATAAGATAAAGCCATAAACATGTGTTTCTGAGTCTTCTATCAAAAGTTACAGCGATTTATATGAAGTTGTTCAAAAACGCTTTATTTCGCCAAGACAATGCGTTTCTCACTGTTACATGCATTTGAATGGGAAACTCGCCTGAAACAAAGTATAGGTTTTCATTATGTGAATAATTTTAAAATCTTAGCTCAAACGGCTGCAAAACCTGTTTGCCCAGCACGGGGATATTGAGTTCTATAAGATAAAGCCATAAACATGTGTTTCTGAGTCTTCTATCAAAAGTTACAGCGATTTATATGAAGTTGTACGAAAACGCTTTCTTTCGCCAAGACAATGCGTTTCTCACTGTTACATGCATTTGAATGGGAAACTCGCCTGAAACAAAGTATAGGTTTTCATTATGTGAATAATTTTAAAATCTTAGCTCAAACGGCTGCAAAACCTGTTTGCCCAGCACGGGGATATTGAGTTCTATAAGATAAAGCCATAAACATGTGTTTCTGAGTCTTCTATCAAAAGTTACAGCGATTTATATGAAGTTGTTCAAAAACGCTTTATTTCGCCAAGACAATGCGTTTCTCACTGTTACATGCATTTGAATGGGAAACTCGCCTGAAACAAAGTATAGGTTTTCATTATGTGAATAATTTTAAAATCTTAGCTCAAACGGCTGCAAAACCTGTTTGCCCAGCACGGGGATATTGAGTTCTATAAGATAAAGCCATAAACATGTGTTTCTGAGTCTTCTATCAAAAGTTACAGCGATTTATATGAAGTTGTACGAAAACGCTTTCTTTCGCCAAGACAATGCGTTTCTCACTGTTACATGCATTTGAATGGGAAACTCGCCTGAAACAAAGTATAGGTTTTCATTATGTGAATAATTTTAAAATCTTAGCTCAAACGGCTGCAAAACCTGTTTGCCCAGCACGGGGATATTGAGTTCTATAAGATAAAGCCATAAACATGTGTTTCTGAGTCTTCTATCAAAAGTTACAGCGATTTATATGAAGTTGTACGAAAACGCTTTATTTCGCCAAGACAATGCGTTTCTCACTGTTACATGCATTTGAATGGGAAACTCGCCTGAAACAAAGTATAGGTTTTCATTATGTGAATAATTTTAAAATCTTAGCTCAAACGGCTGCAAAACCTGTTTGCCCAGCACGGGGATATTGAGTTCTATAAGATGAAGCCATAACCATGTGTTTCTGAGTCTTCTATCAAAAGTTACAGCGATTTATATGAAGTTGTTCAAAAACGCTTTATTTCGCCAAGACAATGCGTTTCTCACTGTTACATGCATTTGAATGGGAAACTCGCCTGAAACAAAGTATAGGTTTTCATTATGTGAATAATTTTAAAATCTTAGCTCAAACGGCTGCAAAACCTGTTTGCCCAGCACGGGGATATTGAGTTCTATAAGATAAAGCCATAAACATGTGTTTCTGAGTCTTCTATCAAAAGTTACAGCGATTTATATGAAGTTGTACGAAAACGCTTTATTTCGCCAAGACAATGCGTTTCTCACTGTTACATGCATTTGAATGGGAAACTCGCCTGAAACAAAGTATAGGTTTTCATTATGTGAATAATTTTAAAATCTTAGCTCAAACGGCTGCAAAACCTGTTTGCCCAGCACGGGGATATTGAGTTCTATAAGATGAAGCCATAACCATGTGTTTCTGAGTCTTCTATCAAAAGTTACAGCGATTTATATGAAGTTGTTCAAAAACGCTTTATTTCGCCAAGACAATGCGTTTCTCACTGTTACATGCATTTGAATGGGAAACTCGCCTGAAACAAAGTATAGGTTTTCATTATGTGAATAATTTTAAAATCTTAGCTCAAACGGCTGCAAAACCTGTTTGCCCAGCACGGGGATATTGAGTTCTATAAGATAAAGCCATAAACATGTGTTTCTGAGTCTTCTATCAAAAGTTACAGCGATTTATATGAAGTTGTTCAAAAACGCTTTATTTCGCCAAGACAATGCGTTTCTCACTGTTACATGCATTTGAATGGGAAACTCGCCTGAAACAAAGTATAGGTTTTCATTATGTGAATAATTTTAAAATCTTAGCTCAAACGGCTGCAAAACCTGTTTGCCCAGCACGGGGATATTGAGTTCTATAAGATAAAGCCATAAACATGTGTTTCTGAGTCTTCTATCAAAAGTTACAGCGATTTATATGAAGTTGTACGAAAACGCTTTCTTTCGCCAAGACAATGCGTTTCTCACTGTTACATGCATTTGAATGGGAAACTCGCCTGAAACAAAGTATAGGTTTTCATTATGTGAATAATTTTAAAATCTTAGCTCAAACGGCTGCAAAACCTGTTTGCCCAGCACGGGGATATTGAGTTCTATAAGATAAAGCCATAAACATGTGTTTCTGAGTCTTCTATCAAAAGTTACAGCGATTTATATGAAGTTGTTCAAAAACACTTTATTTCGCCAAGACAATGCGTTTCTCACTGTTACATGCATTTGAATGGGAAACTCGCCTGAAACAAAGTATAGGTTTTCATTATGTGAATAATTTTAAAATCTTAGCTCAAACGGCTGCAAAACCTGTTTGCCCAGCACGGGGATATTGAGTTCTATAAGATAAAGCCATAAACATGTGTTTCTGAGTCTTCTATCAAAAGTTACAGCGATTTATATGAAGTTGTTCAAAAACGCTTTATTTCGCCAAGACAATGCGTTTCTCACTGTTACATGCATTTGAATGGGAAACTCGCCTGAAACAAAGTATAGGTTTTCATTATGTGAATAATTTTAAAATCTTAGCTCAAACGGCTGCAAAACCTGTTTGCCCAGCACGGGGATATTGAGTTCTATAAGATAAAGCCATAAACATGTGTTTCTGAGTCTTCTATCAAAAGTTACAGCGATTTATATGAAGTTGTACGAAAACGCTTTCTTTCGCCAAGACAATGCGTTTCTCACTGTTACATGCATTTGAATGGGAAACTCGCCTGAAACAAAGTATAGGTTTTCATTATGTGAATAATTTTAAAATCTTAGCTCAAACGGCTGCAAAACCTGTTTGCCCAGCACGGGGATATTGAGTTCTATAAGATAAAGCCATAAACATGTGTTTCTGAGTCTTCTATCAAAAGTTACAGCGATTTATATGAAGTTGTACGAAAACGCTTTATTTCGCCAAGACAATGCGTTTCTCACTGTTACATGCATTTGAATGGGAAACTCGCCTGAAACAAAGTATAGGTTTTCATTATGTGAATAATTTTAAAATCTTAGCTCAAACGGCTGCAAAACCTGTTTGCCCAGCACGGGGATATTGAGTTCTATAAGATAAAGCCATAAACATGTGTTTCTGAGTCTTCTATCAAAAGTTACAGCGATTTATATGAAGTTGTACAAAAATGCTTTCTTTCGCCAAGACAATGCGTTTCTCACTGTTACATGCATTTGAATGGGAAACTCGCCTGAAACAAAGTATAGGTTTTCATTATGTGAATAATTTTAAAATCTTAGCTCAAACGGCTGCAAAACCTGTTTGCCCAGCACGGGGATATTGAGTTCTATAAGATGAAGCCATAACCATGTGTTTCTGAGTCTTCTATCAAAAGTTACAGCGATTTATATGAAGTTGTTCAAAAACGCTTTATTTCGCCAAGACAATGCGTTTCTCACTGTTACATGCATTTGAATGGGAAACTCGCCTGAAACAAAGTATAGGTTTTCATTATGTGAATAATTTTAAAATCTTAGCTCAAACGGCTGCAAAACCTGTTTGCCCAGCACGGGGATATTGAGTTCTATAAGATAAAGCCATAAACATGTGTTTCTGAGTCTTCTATCAAAAGTTACAGCGATTTATATGAAGTTGTTCAAAAACGCTTTATTTCGCCAAGACAATGCGTTTCTCACTGTTACATGCATTTGAATGGGAAACTCGCCTGAAACAAAGTATAGGTTTTCATTATGTGAATAATTTTAAAATCTTAGCTCAAACGGCTGCAAAACCTGTTTGCCCAGCACGGGGATATTGAGTTCTATAAGATAAAGCCATAAACATGTGTTTCTGAGTCTTCTATCAAAAGTTACAGCGATTTATATGAAGTTGTACAAAAATGCTTTCTTTCGCCAAGACAATGCGTTTCTCACTGTTACATGCATTTGAATGGGAAACTCGCCTGAAACAAAGTATAGGTTTTCATTATGTGAATAATTTTAAAATCTTAGCTCAAACGGCTGCAAAACCTGTTTGCCCAGCACGGGGATATTGAGTTCTATAAGATAAAGCCATAAACATGTGTTTCTGAGTCTTCTATCAAAAGTTACAGCGATTTATATGAAGTTGTTCAAAAACGCTTTATTTCGCCAAGACAATGCGTTTCTCACTGTTACATGCATTTGAATGGGAAACTCGCCTGAAACAAAGTATAGGTTTTCATTATGTGAATAATTTTAAAATCTTAGCTCAAACGGCTGCAAAACCTGTTTGCCCAGCACGGGGATATTGAGTTCTATAAGATAAAGCCATAAACATGTGTTTCTGAGTCTTCTATCAAAAGTTACAGCGATTTATATGAAGTTGTACGAAAACGCTTTATTTCGCCAAGACAATGCGTTTCTCACTGTTACATGCATTTGAATGGGAAACTCGCCTGAAACAAAGTATAGGTTTTCATTATGTGAATAATTTTAAAATCTTAGCTCAAACGGCTGCAAAACCTGTTTGCCCAGCACGGGGATATTGAGTTCTATAAGATAAAGCCATAAACATGTGTTTCTGAGTCTTCTATCAAAAGTTACAGCGATTTATATGAAGTTGTACGAAAACGCTTTCTTTCGCCAAGACAATGCGTTTCTCACTGTTACATGCATTTGAATGGGAAACTCGCCTGAAACAAAGTATAGGTTTTCATTATGTGAATAATTTTAAAATCTTAGCTCAAACGGCTGCAAAACCTGTTTGCCCAGCACGGGGATATTGAGTTCTATAAGATAAAGCCATAAACATGTGTTTCTGAGTCTTCTATCAAAAGTTACAGCGATTTATATGAAGTTGTACGAAAACGCTTTATTTCGCCAAGACAATGCGTTTCTCACTGTTACATGCATTTGAATGGGAAACTCGCCTGAAACAAAGTATAGGTTTTCATTATGTGAATAATTTTAAAATCTTAGCTCAAACGGCTGCAAAACCTGTTTGCCCAGCACGGGGATATTGAGTTCTATAAGATAAAGCCATAAACATGTGTTTCTGAGTCTTCTATCAAAAGTTACAGCGATTTATATGAAGTTGTACAAAAATGCTTTCTTTCGCCAAGACAATGCGTTTCTCACTGTTACATGCATTTGAATGGGAAACTCGCCTGAAACAAAGTATAGGTTTTCATTATGTGAATAATTTTAAAATCTTAGCTCAAACGGCTGCAAAACCTGTTTGCCCAGCACGGGGATATTGAGTTCTATAAGATGAAGCCATAACCATGTGTTTCTGAGTCTTCTATCAAAAGTTACAGCGATTTATATGAAGTTGTTCAAAAACGCTTTATTTCGCCAAGACAATGCGTTTCTCACTGTTACATGCATTTGAATGGGAAACTCGCCTGAAACAAAGTATAGGTTTTCATTATGTGAATAATTTTAAAATCTTAGCTCAAACGGCTGCAAAACCTGTTTGCCCAGCACGGGGATATTGAGTTCTATAAGATAAAGCCATAAACATGTGTTTCTGAGTCTTCTATCAAAAGTTACAGCGATTTATATGAAGTTGTTCAAAAACGCTTTATTTCGCCAAGACAATGCGTTTCTCACTGTTACATGCATTTGAATGGGAAACTCGCCTGAAACAAAGTATAGGTTTTCATTATGTGAATAATTTTAAAATCTTAGCTCAAACGGCTGCAAAACCTGTTTGCCCAGCACGGGGATATTGAGTTCTATAAGATAAAGCCATAAACATGTGTTTCTGAGTCTTCTATCAAAAGTTACAGCGATTTATATGAAGTTGTACGAAAACGCTTTATTTCGCCAAGACAATGCGTTTCTCACTGTTACATGCATTTGAATGGGAAACTCGCCTGAAACAAAGTATAGGTTTTCATTATGTGAATAATTTTAAAATCTTAGCTCAAACGGCTGCAAAACCTGTTTGCCCAGCACGGGGATATTGAGTTCTATAAGATAAAGCCATAAACATGTGTTTCTGAGTCTTCTATCAAAAGTTACAGCGATTTATATGAAGTTGTACGAAAACGCTTTCTTTCGCCAAGACAATGCGTTTCTCACTGTTACATGCATTTGAATGGGAAACTCGCCTGAAACAAAGTATAGGTTTTCATTATGTGAATAATTTTAAAATCTTAGCTCAAACGGCTGCAAAACCTGTTTGCCCAGCACGGGGATATTGAGTTCTATAAGATAAAGCCATAAACATGTGTTTCTGAGTCTTCTATCAAAAGTTACAGCGATTTATATGAAGTTGTACGAAAACGCTTTATTTCGCCAAGACAATGCGTTTCTCACTGTTACATGCATTTGAATGGGAAACTCGCCTGAAACAAAGTATAGGTTTTCATTATGTGAATAATTTTAAAATCTTAGCTCAAACGGCTGCAAAACCTGTTTGCCCAGCACGGGGATATTGAGTTCTATAAGATAAAGCCATAAACATGTGTTTCTGAGTCTTCTATCAAAAGTTACAGCGATTTATATGAAGTTGTACGAAAACGCTTTATTTCGCCAAGACAATGCGTTTCTCACTGTTACATGCATTTGAATGGGAAACTCGCCTGAAACAAAGTATAGGTTTTCATTATGTGAATAATTTTAAAATCTTAGCTCAAACGGCTGCAAAACCTGTTTGCCCAGCACGGGGATATTGAGTTCTATAAGATAAAGCCATAAACATGTGTTTCTGAGTCTTCTATCAAAAGTTACAGCGATTTATATGAAGTTGTTCAAAAACGCTTTATTTCGCCAAGACAATGCGTTTCTCACTGTTACATGCATTTGAATGGGAAACTCGCCTGAAACAAAGTATAGGTTTTCATTATGTGAATAATTTTAAAATCTTAGCTCAAACGGCTGCAAAACCTGTTTGCCCAGCACGGGGATATTGAGTTCTATAAGATAAAGCCATAAACATGTGTTTCTGAGTCTTCTATCAAAAGTTACAGCGATTTATATGAAGTTGTACGAAAACGCTTTATTTCGCCAAGACAATGCGTTTCTCACTGTTACATGCATTTGAATGGGAAACTCGCCTGAAACAAAGTATAGGTTTTCATTATGTGAATAATTTTAAAATCTTAGCTCAAACGGCTGCAAAACCTGTTTGCCCAGCACGGGGATATTGAGTTCTATAAGATAAAGCCATAAACATGTTTGTCTGAGTCTTCTATCAAAAGTTACAGCGATTTATATGAAGTTGTACAAAAATGCTTTCTTTCGCCAAGACAATGCGTTTCTCACTGTTACATGCATTTGAATGGGAAACTCGCCTGAAACAAAGTATAGGTTTTCATTATGTGAATAATTTTAAAATCTTAGCTCAAACGGCTGCAAAACCTGTTTGCCCAGCACGGGGATATTGAGTTCTATAAGATAAAGCCATAAACATGTGTTTCTGAGTCTTCTATCAAAAGTTACAGCGATTTATATGAAGTTGTACAAAAATGCTTTCTTTCGCCAAGACAATGCGTTTCTCACTGTTACATGCATTTGAATGGGAAACTCGCCTGAAACAAAGTATAGGTTTTCATTATGTGAATAATTTTAAAATCTTAGCTCAAACGGCTGCAAAACCTGTTTGCCCAGCACGGGGATATTGAGTTCTATAAGATGAAGCCATAACCATGTGTTTCTGAGTCTTCTATCAAAAGTTACAGCGATTTATATGAAGTTGTTCAAAAACGCTTTATTTCGCCAAGACAATGCGTTTCTCACTGTTACATGCATTTGAATGGGAAACTCGCCTGAAACAAAGTATAGGTTTTCATTATGTGAATAATTTTAAAATCTTAGCTCAAACGGCTGCAAAACCTGTTTGCCCAGCACGGGGATATTGAGTTCTATAAGATAAAGCCATAAACATGTGTTTCTGAGTCTTCTATCAAAAGTTACAGCGATTTATATGAAGTTGTTCAAAAACGCTTTATTTCGCCAAGACAATGCGTTTCTCACTGTTACATGCATTTGAATGGGAAACTCGCCTGAAACAAAGTATAGGTTTTCATTATGTGAATAATTTTAAAATCTTAGCTCAAACGGCTGCAAAACCTGTTTGCCCAGCACGGGGATATTGAGTTCTATAAGATAAAGCCATAAACATGTGTTTCTGAGTCTTCTATCAAAAGTTACAGCGATTTATATGAAGTTGTACGAAAACGCTTTATTTCGCCAAGACAATGCGTTTCTCACTGTTACATGCATTTGAATGGGAAACTCGCCTGAAACAAAGTATAGGTTTTCATTATGTGAATAATTTTAAAATCTTAGCTCAAACGGCTGCAAAACCTGTTTGCCCAGCACGGGGATATTGAGTTCTATAAGATAAAGCCATAAACATGTGTTTCTGAGTCTTCTATCAAAAGTTACAGCGATTTATATGAAGTTGTACGAAAACGCTTTCTTTCGCCAAGACAATGCGTTTCTCACTGTTACATGCATTTGAATGGGAAACTCGCCTGAAACAAAGTATAGGTTTTCATTATGTGAATAATTTTAAAATCTTAGCTCAAACGGCTGCAAAACCTGTTTGCCCAGCACGGGGATATTGAGTTCTATAAGATAAAGCCATAAACATGTGTTTCTGAGTCTTCTATCAAAAGTTACAGCGATTTATATGAAGTTGTACGAAAACGCTTTATTTCGCCAAGACAATGCGTTTCTCACTGTTACATGCATTTGAATGGGAAACTCGCCTGAAACAAAGTATAGGTTTTCATTATGTGAATAATTTTAAAATCTTAGCTCAAACGGCTGCAAAACCTGTTTGCCCAGCACGGGGATATTGAGTTCTATAAGATAAAGCCATAAACATGTGTTTCTGAGTCTTCTATCAAAAGTTACAGCGATTTATATGAAGTTGTACGAAAACGCTTTATTTCGCCAAGACAATGCGTTTCTCACTGTTACATGCATTTGAATGGGAAACTCGCCTGAAACAAAGTATAGGTTTTCATTATGTGAATAATTTTAAAATCTTAGCTCAAACGGCTGCAAAACCTGTTTGCCCAGCACGGGGATATTGAGTTCTATAAGATAAAGCCATAAACATGTGTTTCTGAGTCTTCTATCAAAAGTTACAGCGATTTATATGAAGTTGTTCAAAAACGCTTTATTTCGCCAAGACAATGCGTTTCTCACTGTTACATGCATTTGAATGGGAAACTCGCCTGAAACAAAGTATAGGTTTTCATTATGTGAATAATTTTAAAATCTTAGCTCAAACGGCTGCAAAACCTGTTTGCCCAGCACGGGGATATTGAGTTCTATAAGATAAAGCCATAAACATGTGTTTCTGAGTCTTCTATCAAAAGTTACAGCGATTTATATGAAGTTGTACGAAAACGCTTTATTTCGCCAAGACAATGCGTTTCTCACTGTTACATGCATTTGAATGGGAAACTCGCCTGAAACAAAGTATAGGTTTTCATTATGTGAATAATTTTAAAATCTTAGCTCAAACGGCTGCAAAACCTGTTTGCCCAGCACGGGGATATTGAGTTCTATAAGATAAAGCCATAAACATGTTTGTCTGAGTCTTCTATCAAAAGTTACAGCGATTTATATGAAGTTGTACAAAAATGCTTTCTTTCGCCAAGACAATGCGTTTCTCACTGTTACATGCATTTGAATGGGAAACTCGCCTGAAACAAAGTATAGGTTTTCATTATGTGAATAATTTTAAAATCTTAGCTCAAACGGCTGCAAAACCTGTTTGCCCAGCACGGGGATATTGAGTTCTATAAGATAAAGCCATAAACATGTGTTTCTGAGTCTTCTATCAAAAGTTACAGCGATTTATATGAAGTTGTACGAAAACGCTTTATTTCGCCAAGACAATGCGTTTCTCACTGTTACATGCATTTGAATGGGAAACTCGCCTGAAACAAAGTATAGGTTTTCATTATGTGAATAATTTTAAAATCTTAGCTCAAACGGCTGCAAAACCTGTTTGCCCAGCACGGGGATATTGAGTTCTATAAGATAAAGCCATAAACATGTGTTTCTGAGTCTTCTATCAAAAGTTACAGCGATTTATATGAAGTTGTACAAAAATGCTTTCTTTCGCCAAGACAATGCGTTTCTCACTGTTACATGCATTTGAATGGGAAACTCGCCTGAAACAAAGTATAGGTTTTCATTATGTGAATAATTTTAAAATCTTAGCTCAAACGGCTGCAAAACCTGTTTGCCCAGCACGGGGATATTGAGTTCTATAAGATAAAGCCATAAACATGTGTTTCTGAGTCTTCTATCAAAAGTTACAGCGATTTATATGAAGTTGTACGAAAACGCTTTATTTCGCCAAGACAATGCGTTTCTCACTGTTACATGCATTTGAATGGGAAACTCGCCTGAAACAAAGTATAGGTTTTCATTATGTGAATAATTTTAAAATCTTAGCTCAAACGGCTGCAAAACCTGTTTGCCCAGCACGGGGATATTGAGTTCTATAAGATAAAGCCATAAACATGTGTTTCTGAGTCTTCTATCAAAAGTTACAGCGATTTATATGAAGTTGTACGAAAACGCTTTATTTCGCCAAGACAATGCGTTTCTCACTGTTACATGCATTTGAATGGGAAACTCGCCTGAAACAAAGTATAGGTTTTCATTATGTGAATAATTTTAAAATCTTAGCTCAAACGGCTGCAAAACCTGTTTGCCCAGCACGGGGATATTGAGTTCTATAAGATAAAGCCATAAACATGTGTTTCTGAGTCTTCTATCAAAAGTTACAGCGATTTATATGAAGTTGTTCAAAAACGCTTTATTTCGCCAAGACAATGCGTTTCTCACTGTTACATGCATTTGAATGGGAAACTCGCCTGAAACAAAGTATAGGTTTTCATTATGTGAATAATTTTAAAATCTTAGCTCAAACGGCTGCAAAACCTGTTTGCCCAGCACGGGGATATTGAGTTCTATCAGATAAAGCCATAAACATGTTTGTCTGAGTCTTCTATCAAAAGTTACAGCGATTTATATGAAGTTGTACAAAAACGCTTTATTTCGCCAAGACAATGCGTTTCTCACTGTTACATGCATTTGAATGGGAAACTCGCCTGAAACAAAGTATAGGTTTTCATTATGTGAATAATTTTAAAATCTTAGCTCAAACGGCTGCAAAACCTGTTTGCCCAGCACGGGGATATTGAGTTCTATAAGATAAAGCCATAAACATGTGTTTCTGAGTCTTCTATCAAAAGTTACAGCGATTTATATGAAGTTGTACGAAAACGCTTTATTTCGCCAAGACAATGCGTTTCTCACTGTTACATGCATTTGAATGGGAAACTCGCCTGAAACAAAGTATAGGTTTTCATTATGTGAATAATTTTAAAATCTTAGCTCAAACGGCTGCAAAACCTGTTTGCCCAGCACGGGGATATTGAGTTCTATAAGATAAAGCCATAAACATGTGTTTCTGAGTCTTCTATCAAAAGTTACAGCGATTTATATGAAGTTGTACGAAAACGCTTTATTTCGCCAAGACAATGCGTTTCTCACTGTTACATGCATTTGAATGGGAAACTCGCCTGAAACAAAGTATAGGTTTTCATTATGTGAATAATTTTAAAATCTTAGCTCAAACGGCTGCAAAACCTGTTTGCCCAGCACGGGGATATTGAGTTCTATAAGATAAAGCCATAAACATGTGTTTCTGAGTCTTCTATCAAAAGTTACAGCGATTTATATGAAGTTGTTCAAAAACGCTTTATTTCGCCAAGACAATGCGTTTCTCACTGTTACATGCATTTGAATGGGAAACTCGCCTGAAACAAAGTATAGGTTTTCATTATGTGAATAATTTTAAAATCTTAGCTCAAACGGCTGCAAAACCTGTTTGCCCAGCACGGGGATATTGAGTTCTATCAGATAAAGCCATAAACATGTTTGTCTGAGTCTTCTATCAAAAGTTACAGCGATTTATATGAAGTTGTACAAAAACGCTTTATTTCGCCAAGACAATGCGTTTCTCACTGTTACATGCATTTGAATGGGAAACTCGCCTGAAACAAAGTATAGGTTTTCATTATGTGAATAATTTTAAAATCTTAGCTCAAACGGCTGCAAAACCTGTTTGCCCAGCACGGGGATATTGAGTTCTATAAGATAAAGCCATAAACATGTGTTTCTGAGTCTTCTATCAAAAGTTACAGCGATTTATATGAAGTTGTACGAAAACGCTTTATTTCGCCAAGACAATGCGTTTCTCACTGTTACATGCATTTGAATGGGAAACTCGCCTGAAACAAAGTATAGGTTTTCATTATGTGAATAATTTTAAAATCTTAGCTCAAACGGCTGCAAAACCTGTTTGCCCAGCACGGGGATATTGAGTTCTATAAGATAAAGCCATAAACATGTGTTTCTGAGTCTTCTATCAAAAGTTACAGCGATTTATATGAAGTTGTACAAAAATGCTTTCTTTCGCCAAGACAATGCGTTTCTCACTGTTACATGCATTTGAATGGGAAACTCGCCTGAAACAAAGTATAGGTTTTCATTATGTGAATAATTTTAAAATCTTAGCTCAAACGGCTGCAAAACCTGTTTGCCCAGCACGGGGATATTGAGTTCTATAAGATGAAGCCATAACCATGTGTTTCTGAGTCTTCTATCAAAAGTTACAGCGATTTATATGAAGTTGTTCAAAAACGCTTTATTTCGCCAAGACAATGCGTTTCTCACTGTTACATGCATTTGAATGGGAAACTCGCCTGAAACAAAGTATAGGTTTTCATTATGTGAATAATTTTAAAATCTTAGCTCAAACGGCTGCAAAACCTGTTTGCCCAGCACGGGGATATTGAGTTCTATAAGATAAAGCCATAAACATGTGTTTCTGAGTCTTCTATCAAAAGTTACAGCGATTTATATGAAGTTGTTCAAAAACGCTTTATTTCGCCAAGACAATGCGTTTCTCACTGTTACATGCATTTGAATGGGAAACTCGCCTGAAACAAAGTATAGGTTTTCATTATGTGAATAATTTTAAAATCTTAGCTCAAACGGCTGCAAAACCTGTTTGCCCAGCACGGGGATATTGAGTTCTATAAGATAAAGCCATAAACATGTGTTTCTGAGTCTTCTATCAAAAGTTACAGCGATTTATATGAAGTTGTACGAAAACGCTTTATTTCGCCAAGACAATGCGTTTCTCACTGTTACATGCATTTGAATGGGAAACTCGCCTGAAACAAAGTATAGGTTTTCATTATGTGAATAATTTTAAAATCTTAGCTCAAACGGCTGCAAAACCTGTTTGCCCAGCACGGGGATATTGAGTTCTATAAGATAAAGCCATAAACATGTGTTTCTGAGTCTTCTATCAAAAGTTACAGCGATTTATATGAAGTTGTACGAAAACGCTTTCTTTCGCCAAGACAATGCGTTTCTCACTGTTACATGCATTTGAATGGGAAACTCGCCTGAAACAAAGTATAGGTTTTCATTATGTGAATAATTTTAAAATCTTAGCTCAAACGGCTGCAAAACCTGTTTGCCCAGCACGGGGATATTGAGTTCTATAAGATAAAGCCATAAACATGTGTTTCTGAGTCTTCTATCAAAAGTTACAGCGATTTATATGAAGTTGTACGAAAACGCTTTATTTCGCCAAGACAATGCGTTTCTCACTGTTACATGCATTTGAATGGGAAACTCGCCTGAAACAAAGTATAGGTTTTCATTATGTGAATAATTTTAAAATCTTAGCTCAAACGGCTGCAAAACCTGTTTGCCCAGCACGGGGATATTGAGTTCTATAAGATAAAGCCATAAACATGTGTTTCTGAGTCTTCTATCAAAAGTTACAGCGATTTATATGAAGTTGTACGAAAACGCTTTATTTCGCCAAGACAATGCGTTTCTCACTGTTACATGCATTTGAATGGGAAACTCGCCTGAAACAAAGTATAGGTTTTCATTATGTGAATAATTTTAAAATCTTAGCTCAAACGGCTGCAAAACCTGTTTGCCCAGCACGGGGATATTGAGTTCTATAAGATAAAGCCATAAACATGTGTTTCTGAGTCTTCTATCAAAAGTTACAGCGATTTATATGAAGTTGTTCAAAAACGCTTTATTTCGCCAAGACAATGCGTTTCTCACTGTTACATGCATTTGAATGGGAAACTCGCCTGAAACAAAGTATAGGTTTTCATTATGTGAATAATTTTAAAATCTTAGCTCAAACGGCTGCAAAACCTGTTTGCCCAGCACGGGGATATTGAGTTCTATAAGATAAAGCCATAAACATGTGTTTCTGAGTCTTCTATCAAAAGTTACAGCGATTTATATGAAGTTGTACGAAAACGCTTTATTTCGCCAAGACAATGCGTTTCTCACTGTTACATGCATTTGAATGGGAAACTCGCCTGAAACAAAGTATAGGTTTTCATTATGTGAATAATTTTAAAATCTTAGCTCAAACGGCTGCAAAACCTGTTTGCCCAGCACGGGGATATTGAGTTCTATAAGATAAAGCCATAAACATGTTTGTCTGAGTCTTCTATCAAAAGTTACAGCGATTTATATGAAGTTGTACAAAAATGCTTTCTTTCGCCAAGACAATGCGTTTCTCACTGTTACATGCATTTGAATGGGAAACTCGCCTGAAACAAAGTATAGGTTTTCATTATGTGAATAATTTTAAAATCTTAGCTCAAACGGCTGCAAAACCTGTTTGCCCAGCACGGGGATATTGAGTTCTATAAGATAAAGCCATAAACATGTGTTTCTGAGTCTTCTATCAAAAGTTACAGCGATTTATATGAAGTTGTACGAAAACGCTTTATTTCGCCAAGACAATGCGTTTCTCACTGTTACATGCATTTGAATGGGAAACTCGCCTGAAACAAAGTATAGGTTTTCATTATGTGAATAATTTTAAAATCTTAGCTCAAACGGCTGCAAAACCTGTTTGCCCAGCACGGGGATATTGAGTTCTATAAGATAAAGCCATAAACATGTGTTTCTGAGTCTTCTATCAAAAGTTACAGCGATTTATATGAAGTTGTACAAAAATGCTTTCTTTCGCCAAGACAATGCGTTTCTCACTGTTACATGCATTTGAATGGGAAACTCGCCTGAAACAAAGTATAGGTTTTCATTATGTGAATAATTTTAAAATCTTAGCTCAAACGGCTGCAAAACCTGTTTGCCCAGCACGGGGATATTGAGTTCTATAAGATAAAGCCATAAACATGTGTTTCTGAGTCTTCTATCAAAAGTTACAGCGATTTATATGAAGTTGTACGAAAACGCTTTATTTCGCCAAGACAATGCGTTTCTCACTGTTACATGCATTTGAATGGGAAACTCGCCTGAAACAAAGTATAGGTTTTCATTATGTGAATAATTTTAAAATCTTAGCTCAAACGGCTGCAAAACCTGTTTGCCCAGCACGGGGATATTGAGTTCTATAAGATAAAGCCATAAACATGTGTTTCTGAGTCTTCTATCAAAAGTTACAGCGATTTATATGAAGTTGTACGAAAACGCTTTATTTCGCCAAGACAATGCGTTTCTCACTGTTACATGCATTTGAATGGGAAACTCGCCTGAAACAAAGTATAGGTTTTCATTATGTGAATAATTTTAAAATCTTAGCTCAAACGGCTGCAAAACCTGTTTGCCCAGCACGGGGATATTGAGTTCTATAAGATAAAGCCATAAACATGTGTTTCTGAGTCTTCTATCAAAAGTTACAGCGATTTATATGAAGTTGTTCAAAAACGCTTTATTTCGCCAAGACAATGCGTTTCTCACTGTTACATGCATTTGAATGGGAAACTCGCCTGAAACAAAGTATAGGTTTTCATTATGTGAATAATTTTAAAATCTTAGCTCAAACGGCTGCAAAACCTGTTTGCCCAGCACGGGGATATTGAGTTCTATCAGATAAAGCCATAAACATGTTTGTCTGAGTCTTCTATCAAAAGTTACAGCGATTTATATGAAGTTGTACAAAAACGCTTTATTTCGCCAAGACAATGCGTTTCTCACTGTTACATGCATTTGAATGGGAAACTCGCCTGAAACAAAGTATAGGTTTTCATTATGTGAATAATTTTAAAATCTTAGCTCAAACGGCTGCAAAACCTGTTTGCCCAGCACGGGGATATTGAGTTCTATAAGATAAAGCCATAAACATGTGTTTCTGAGTCTTCTATCAAAAGTTACAGCGATTTATATGAAGTTGTACGAAAACGCTTTATTTCGCCAAGACAATGCGTTTCTCACTGTTACATGCATTTGAATGGGAAACTCGCCTGAAACAAAGTATAGGTTTTCATTATGTGAATAATTTTAAAATCTTAGCTCAAACGGCTGCAAAACCTGTTTGCCCAGCACGGGGATATTGAGTTCTATAAGATAAAGCCATAAACATGTGTTTCTGAGTCTTCTATCAAAAGTTACAGCGATTTATATGAAGTTGTACAAAAATGCTTTCTTTCGCCAAGACAATGCGTTTCTCACTGTTACATGCATTTGAATGGGAAACTCGCCTGAAACAAAGTATAGGTTTTCATTATGTGAATAATTTTAAAATCTTAGCTCAAACGGCTGCAAAACCTGTTTGCCCAGCACGGGGATATTGAGTTCTATAAGATAAAGCCATAAACATGTGTTTCTGAGTCTTCTATCAAAAGTTACAGCGATTTATATGAAGTTGTTCAAAAACGCTTTATTTCGCCAAGACAATGCGTTTCTCACTGTTACATGCATTTGAATGGGAAACTCGCCTGAAACAAAGTATAGGTTTTCATTATGTGAATAATTTTAAAATCTTAGCTCAAACGGCTGCAAAACCTGTTTGCCCAGCACGGGGATATTGAGTTCTATAAGATAAAGCCATAAACATGTGTTTCTGAGTCTTCTATCAAAAGTTACAGCGATTTATATGAAGTTGTACGAAAACGCTTTCTTTCGCCAAGACAATGCGTTTCTCACTGTTACATGCATTTGAATGGGAAACTCGCCTGAAACAAAGTATAGGTTTTCATTATGTGAATAATTTTAAAATCTTAGCTCAAACGGCTGCAAAACCTGTTTGCCCAGCACGGGGATATTGAGTTCTATAAGATAAAGCCATAAACATGTGTTTCTGAGTCTTCTATCAAAAGTTACAGCGATTTATATGAAGTTGTACGAAAACGCTTTATTTCGCCAAGACAATGCGTTTCTCACTGTTACATGCATTTGAATGGGAAACTCGCCTGAAACAAAGTATAGGTTTTCATTATGTGAATAATTTTAAAATCTTAGCTCAAACGGCTGCAAAACCTGTTTGCCCAGCACGGGGATATTGAGTTCTATAAGATAAAGCCATAAACATGTGTTTCTGAGTCTTCTATCAAAAGTTACAGCGATTTATATGAAGTTGTACGAAAACGCTTTATTTCGCCAAGACAATGCGTTTCTCACTGTTACATGCATTTGAATGGGAAACTCGCCTGAAACAAAGTATAGGTTTTCATTATGTGAATAATTTTAAAATCTTAGCTCAAACGGCTGCAAAACCTGTTTGCCCAGCACGGGGATATTGAGTTCTATAAGATAAAGCCATAAACATGTGTTTCTGAGTCTTCTATCAAAAGTTACAGCGATTTATATGAAGTTGTTCAAAAACGCTTTATTTCGCCAAGACAATGCGTTTCTCACTGTTACATGCATTTGAATGGGAAACTCGCCTGAAACAAAGTATAGGTTTTCATTATGTGAATAATTTTAAAATCTTAGCTCAAACGGCTGCAAAACCTGTTTGCCCAGCACGGGGATATTGAGTTCTATCAGATAAAGCCATAAACATGTTTGTCTGAGTCTTCTATCAAAAGTTACAGCGATTTATATGAAGTTGTACAAAAACGCTTTATTTCGCCAAGACAATGCGTTTCTCACTGTTACATGCATTTGAATGGGAAACTCGCCTGAAACAAAGTATAGGTTTTCATTATGTGAATAATTTTAAAATCTTAGCTCAAACGGCTGCAAAACCTGTTTGCCCAGCACGGGGATATTGAGTTCTATAAGATAAAGCCATAAACATGTGTTTCTGAGTCTTCTATCAAAAGTTACAGCGATTTATATGAAGTTGTACGAAAACGCTTTATTTCGCCAAGACAATGCGTTTCTCACTGTTACATGCATTTGAATGGGAAACTCGCCTGAAACAAAGTATAGGTTTTCATTATGTGAATAATTTTAAAATCTTAGCTCAAACGGCTGCAAAACCTGTTTGCCCAGCACGGGGATATTGAGTTCTATAAGATAAAGCCATAAACATGTGTTTCTGAGTCTTCTATCAAAAGTTACAGCGATTTATATGAAGTTGTACAAAAATGCTTTCTTTCGCCAAGACAATGCGTTTCTCACTGTTACATGCATTTGAATGGGAAACTCGCCTGAAACAAAGTATAGGTTTTCATTATGTGAATAATTTTAAAATCTTAGCTCAAACGGCTGCAAAACCTGTTTGCCCAGCACGGGGATATTGAGTTCTATAAGATAAAGCCATAAACATGTGTTTCTGAGTCTTCTATCAAAAGTTACAGCGATTTATATGAAGTTGTTCAAAAACGCTTTATTTCGCCAAGACAATGCGTTTCTCACTGTTACATGCATTTGAATGGGAAACTCGCCTGAAACAAAGTATAGGTTTTCATTATGTGAATAATTTTAAAATCTTAGCTCAAACGGCTGCAAAACCTGTTTGCCCAGCACGGGGATATTGAGTTCTATAAGATAAAGCCATAAACATGTGTTTCTGAGTCTTCTATCAAAAGTTACAGCGATTTATATGAAGTTGTACGAAAACGCTTTCTTTCGCCAAGACAATGCGTTTCTCACTGTTACATGCATTTGAATGGGAAACTCGCCTGAAACAAAGTATAGGTTTTCATTATGTGAATAATTTTAAAATCTTAGCTCAAACGGCTGCAAAACCTGTTTGCCCAGCACGGGGATATTGAGTTCTATAAGATAAAGCCATAAACATGTTTGTCTGAGTCTTCTATCAAAAGTTACAGCGATTTATATGAAGTTGTACAAAAATGCTTTCTTTCGCCAAGACAATGCGTTTCTCACTGTTACATGCATTTGAATGGGAAACTCGCCTGAAACAAAGTATAGGTTTTCATTATGTGAATAATTTTAAAATCTTAGCTCAAACGGCTGCAAAACCTGTTTGCCCAGCACGGGGATATTGAGTTCTATAAGATAAAGCCATAAACATGTGTTTCTGAGTCTTCTATCAAAAGTTACAGCGATTTATATGAAGTTGTACGAAAATGCTTTCTTTCGCCAAGACAGTGTGTTTCTCACTGTTACATGCATTTGAATGGGAAACTCGCCTGAAACAAAGTATAGGTTTTCATTATGTGAATAATTTTAAAATCTTAGCTCAAACGGCTGCAAAACCTGTTTGCCCAGCACGGGGATATTGAGTTCTATCGGATAAAGCCATAAACATGTGTTTCTGAGTCTTCTATCAAAAGTTACAGCGATTTATATGAAGTTGTTCAAAAACGCTTTATTTCGCCAAGACAATGCGTTTCTCACTGTTACATGCATTTGAATGGGAAACTCGCCTGAAACAAAGTATAGGTTTTCATTATGTGAATAATTTTAAAATCTTAGCTCAAACGGCTGCAAAACCTGTTTGCCCAGCACGGGGATATTGAGTTCTATAAGATAAAGCCATAAACATGTGTTTCTGAGTCTTCTATCAAAAGTTACAGCGATTTATATGAAGTTGTACGAAAACGCTTTCTTTCGCCAAGACAATGCGTTTCTCACTGTTACATGCATTTGAATGGGAAACTCGCCTGAAACAAAGTATAGGTTTTCATTATGTGAATAATTTTAAAATCTTAGCTCAAACGGCTGCAAAACCTGTTTGCCCAGCACGGGGATATTGAGTTCTATAAGATAAAGCCATAAACATGTGTTTCTGAGTCTTCTATCAAAAGTTACAGCGATTTATATGAAGTTGTTCAAAAACGCTTTATTTCGCCAAGACAATGCGTTTCTCACTGTTACATGCATTTGAATGGGAAACTCGCCTGAAACAAAGTATAGGTTTTCATTATGTGAATAATTTTAAAATCTTAGCTCAAACGGCTGCAAAACCTGTTTGCCCAGCACGGGGATATTGAGTTCTATAAGATAAAGCCATAAACATGTGTTTCTGAGTCTTCTATCAAAAGTTACAGCGATTTATATGAAGTTGTTCAAAAACGCTTTATTTCGCCAAGACAATGCGTTTCTCACTGTTACATGCATTTGAATGGGAAACTCGCCTGAAACAAAGTATAGGTTTTCATTATGTGAATAATTTTAAAATCTTAGCTCAAACGGCTGCAAAACCTGTTTGCCCAGCACGGGGATATTGAGTTCTATAAGATAAAGCCATAAACATGTGTTTCTGAGTCTTCTATCAAAAGTTACAGCGATTTATATGAAGTTGTACAAAAATGCTTTCTTTCGCCAAGACAATGCGTTTCTCACTGTTACATGCATTTGAATGGGAAACTCGCCTGAAACAAAGTATAGGTTTTCATTATGTGAATAATTTTAAAATCTTAGCTCAAACGGCTGCAAAACCTGTTTGCCCAGCACGGGGATATTGAGTTCTATAAGATAAAGCCATAAACATGTGTTTCTGAGTCTTCTATCAAAAGTTACAGCGATTTATATGAAGTTGTACGAAAACGCTTTATTTCGCCAAGACAATGCGTTTCTCACTGTTACATGCATTTGAATGGGAAACTCGCCTGAAACAAAGTATAGGTTTTCATTATGTGAATAATTTTAAAATCTTAGCTCAAACGGCTGCAAAACCTGTTTGCCCAGCACGGGGATATTGAGTTCTATAAGATAAAGCCATAAACATGTGTTTCTGAGTCTTCTATCAAAAGTTACAGCGATTTATATGAAGTTGTACGAAAACGCTTTATTTCGCCAAGACAATGCGTTTCTCACTGTTACATGCATTTGAATGGGAAACTCGCCTGAAACAAAGTATAGGTTTTCATTATGTGAATAATTTTAAAATCTTAGCTCAAACGGCTGCAAAACCTGTTTGCCCAGCACGGGGATATTGAGTTCTATAAGATAAAGCCATAAACATGTGTTTCTGAGTCTTCTATCAAAAGTTACAGCGATTTATATGAAGTTGTTCAAAAACGCTTTATTTCGCCAAGACAATGCGTTTCTCACTGTTACATGCATTTGAATGGGAAACTCGCCTGAAACAAAGTATAGGTTTTCATTATGTGAATAATTTTAAAATCTTAGCTCAAACGGCTGCAAAACCTGTTTGCCCAGCACGGGGATATTGAGTTCTATAAGATAAAGCCATAAACATGTGTTTCTGAGTCTTCTATCAAAAGTTACAGCGATTTATATGAAGTTGTACGAAAACGCTTTCTTTCGCCAAGACAATGCGTTTCTCACTGTTACATGCATTTGAATGGGAAACTCGCCTGAAACAAAGTATAGGTTTTCATTATGTGAATAATTTTAAAATCTTAGCTCAAACGGCTGCAAAACCTGTTTGCCCAGCACGGGGATATTGAGTTCTATAAGATGAAGCCATAAACATGTGTTTCTGAGTCTTCTATCAAAAGTTACAGCGATTTATATGAAGTTGTTCAAAAACGCTTTATTTCGCCAAGACAATGCGTTTCTCACTGTTACATGCATTTGAATGGGAAACTCGCCTGAAACAAAGTATAGGTTTTCATTATGTGAATAATTTTAAAATCTTAGCTCAAACGGCTGCAAAACCTGTTTGCCCAGCACGGGGATATTGAGTTCTATAAGATAAAGCCATAAACATGTGTTTCTGAGTCTTCTATCAAAAGTTACAGCGATTTATATGAAGTTGTACGAAAACGCTTTCTTTCGCCAAGACAATGCGTTTCTCACTGTTACATGCATTTGAATGGGAAACTCGCCTGAAACAAAGTATAGGTTTTCATTATGTGAATAATTTTAAAATCTTAGCTCAAACGGCTGCAAAACCTGTTTGCCCAGCACGGGGATATTGAGTTCTATAAGATAAAGCCATAAACATGTGTTTCTGAGTCTTCTATCAAAAGTTACAGCGATTTATATGAAGTTGTACAAAAATGCTTTCTTTCGCCAAGACAATGCGTTTCTCACTGTTACATGCATTTGAATGGGAAACTCGCCTGAAACAAAGTATAGGTTTTCATTATGTGAATAATTTTAAAATCTTAGCTCAAACGGCTGCAAAACCTGTTTGCCCAGCACGGGGATATTGAGTTCTATAAGATAAAGCCATAAACATGTGTTTCTGAGTCTTCTATCAAAAGTTACAGCGATTTATATGAAGTTGTACAAAAATGCTTTCTTTCGCCAAGACAATGCGTTTCTCACTGTTACATGCATTTGAATGGGAAACTCGCCTGAAACAAAGTATAGGTTTTCATTATGTGAATAATTTTAAAATCTTAGCTCAAACGGCTGCAAAACCTGTTTGCCCAGCACGGGGATATTGAGTTCTATAAGATAAAGCCATAAACATGTGTTTCTGAGTCTTCTATCAAAAGTTACAGCGATTTATATGAAGTTGTTCAAAAACGCTTTATTTCGCCAAGACAATGCGTTTCTCACTGTTACATGCATTTGAATGGGAAACTCGCCTGAAACAAAGTATAGGTTTTCATTATGTGAATAATTTTAAAATCTTAGCTCAAACGGCTGCAAAACCTGTTTGCCCAGCACGGGGATATTGAGTTCTATAAGATAAAGCCATAAACATGTGTTTCTGAGTCTTCTATCAAAAGTTACAGCGATTTATATGAAGTTGTACGAAAACGCTTTCTTTCGCCAAGACAATGCGTTTCTCACTGTTACATGCATTTGAATGGGAAACTCGCCTGAAACAAAGTATAGGTTTTCATTATGTGAATAATTTTAAAATCTTAGCTCAAACGGCTGCAAAACCTGTTTGCCCAGCACGGGGATATTGAGTTCTATAAGATAAAGCCATAAACATGTTTGTCTGAGTCTTCTATCAAAAGTTACAGCGATTTATATGAAGTTGTACAAAAATGCTTTCTTTCGCCAAGACAATGCGTTTCTCACTGTTACATGCATTTGAATGGGAAACTCGCCTGAAACAAAGTATAGGTTTTCATTATGTGAATAATTTTAAAATCTTAGCTCAAACGGCTGCAAAACCTGTTTGCCCAGCACGGGGATATTGAGTTCTATAAGATAAAGCCATAAACATGTTTGTCTGAGTCTTCTATCAAAAGTTACAGCGATTTATATGAAGTTGTACAAAAATGCTTTATTTCGCCAAGACAATGCGTTTCTCACTGTTACATGCATTTGAATGGGAAACTCGCCTGAAACAAAGTATAGGTTTTCATTATGTGAATAATTTTAAAATCTTAGCTCAAACGGCTGCAAAACCTGTTTGCCCAGCACGGGGATATTGAGTTCTATAAGATAAAGCCATAAACATGTGTTTCTGAGTCTTCTATCAAAAGTTACAGCGATTTATATGAAGTTGTACGAAAACGCTTTATTTCGCCAAGACAATGCGTTTCTCACTGTTACATGCATTTGAATGGGAAACTCGCCTGAAACAAAGTATAGGTTTTCATTATGTGAATAATTTTAAAATCTTAGCTCAAACGGCTGCAAAACCTGTTTGCCCAGCACGGGGATATTGAGTTCTATAAGATAAAGCCATAAACATGTTTGTCTGAGTCTTCTATCAAAAGTTACAGCGATTTATATGAAGTTGTACAAAAATGCTTTCTTTCGCCAAGACAATGCGTTTCTCACTGTTACATGCATTTGAATGGGAAACTCGCCTGAAACAAAGTATAGGTTTTCATTATGTGAATAATTTTAAAATCTTAGCTCAAACGGCTGCAAAACCTGTTTGCCCAGCACGGGGATATTGAGTTCTATAAGATAAAGCCATAAACATGTTTGTCTGAGTCTTCTATCAAAAGTTACAGCGATTTATATGAAGTTGTACAAAAATGCTTTATTTCGCCAAGACAATGCGTTTCTCACTGTTACATGCATTTGAATGGGAAACTCGCCTGAAACAAAGTATAGGTTTTCATTATGTGAATAATTTTAAAATCTTAGCTCAAACGGCTGCAAAACCTGTTTGCCCAGCACGGGGATATTGAGTTCTATAAGATAAAGCCATAAACATGTGTTTCTGAGTCTTCTATCAAAAGTTACAGCGATTTATATGAAGTTGTACGAAAACGCTTTATTTCGCCAAGACAATGCGTTTCTCACTGTTACATGCATTTGAATGGGAAACTCGCCTGAAACAAAGTATAGGTTTTCATTATGTGAATAATTTTAAAATCTTAGCTCAAACGGCTGCAAAACCTGTTTGCCCAGCACGGGGATATTGAGTTCTATAAGATAAAGCCATAAACATGTGTTTCTGAGTCTTCTATCAAAAGTTACAGCGATTTATATGAAGTTGTACGAAAACGCTTTATTTCGCCAAGACAATGCGTTTCTCACTGTTACATGCATTTGAATGGGAAACTCGCCTGAAACAAAGTATAGGTTTTCATTATGTGAATAATTTTAAAATCTTAGCTCAAACGGCTGCAAAACCTGTTTGCCCAGCACGGGGATCTTGAGTTCTATAAGATAAAGCCATAAACATGTGTTTCTGAGTCTTCTATCAAAAGTTACAGCGATTTATATGAAGTTGTACGAAAACGCTTTATTTCGCCAAGACAATGCGTTTCTCACTGTTACATGCATTTGAATGGGAAACTCGCCTGAAACAAAGTATAGGTTTTCATTATGTGAATAATTTTAAAATCTTAGCTCAAACGGCTGCAAAACCTGTTTGCCCAGCACGGGGATATTGAGTTCTATAAGATAAAGCCATAAACATGTGTTTCTGAGTCTTCTATCAAAAGTTACAGCGATTTATATGAAGTTGTTCAAAAACGCTTTATTTCGCCAAGACAATGCGTTTCTCACTGTTACATGCATTTGAATGGGAAACTCGCCTGAAACAAAGTATAGGTTTTCATTATGTGAATAATTTTAAAATCTTAGCTCAAACGGCTGCAAAACCTGTTTGCCCAGCACGGGGATATTGAGTTCTATAAGATAAAGCCATAAACATGTGTTTCTGAGTCTTCTATCAAAAGTTACAGCGATTTATATGAAGTTGTACGAAAACGCTTTCTTTCGCCAAGACAATGCGTTTCTCACTGTTACATGCATTTGAATGGGAAACTCGCCTGAAACAAAGTATAGGTTTTCATTATGTGAATAATTTTAAAATCTTAGCTCAAACGGCTGCAAAACCTGTTTGCCCAGCACGGGGATATTGAGTTCTATAAGATGAAGCCATAAACATGTGTTTCTGAGTCTTCTATCAAAAGTTACAGCGATTTATATGAAGTTGTTCAAAAACGCTTTATTTCGCCAAGACAATGCGTTTCTCACTGTTACATGCATTTGAATGGGAAACTCGCCTGAAACAAAGTATAGGTTTTCATTATGTGAATAATTTTAAAATCTTAGCTCAAACGGCTGCAAAACCTGTTTGCCCAGCACGGGGATATTGAGTTCTATAAGATAAAGCCATAAACATGTGTTTCTGAGTCTTCTATCAAAAGTTACAGCGATTTATATGAAGTTGTACGAAAACGCTTTCTTTCGCCAAGACAATGCGTTTCTCACTGTTACATGCATTTGAATGGGAAACTCGCCTGAAACAAAGTATAGGTTTTCATTATGTGAATAATTTTAAAATCTTAGCTCAAACGGCTGCAAAACCTGTTTGCCCAGCACGGGGATATTGAGTTCTATAAGATAAAGCCATAAACATGTGTTTCTGAGTCTTCTATCAAAAGTTACAGCGATTTATATGAAGTTGTACAAAAATGCTTTCTTTCGCCAAGACAATGCGTTTCTCACTGTTACATGCATTTGAATGGGAAACTCGCCTGAAACAAAGTATAGGTTTTCATTATGTGAATAATTTTAAAATCTTAGCTCAAACGGCTGCAAAACCTGTTTGCCCAGCACGGGGATATTGAGTTCTATAAGATAAAGCCATAAACATGTGTTTCTGAGTCTTCTATCAAAAGTTACAGCGATTTATATGAAGTTGTACAAAAATGCTTTCTTTCGCCAAGACAATGCGTTTCTCACTGTTACATGCATTTGAATGGGAAACTCGCCTGAAACAAAGTATAGGTTTTCATTATGTGAATAATTTTAAAATCTTAGCTCAAACGGCTGCAAAACCTGTTTGCCCAGCACGGGGATATTGAGTTCTATAAGATAAAGCCATAAACATGTGTTTCTGAGTCTTCTATCAAAAGTTACAGCGATTTATATGAAGTTGTTCAAAAACGCTTTATTTCGCCAAGACAATGCGTTTCTCACTGTTACATGCATTTGAATGGGAAACTCGCCTGAAACAAAGTATAGGTTTTCATTATGTGAATAATTTTAAAATCTTAGCTCAAACGGCTGCAAAACCTGTTTGCCCAGCACGGGGATATTGAGTTCTATAAGATAAAGCCATAAACATGTGTTTCTGAGTCTTCTATCAAAAGTTACAGCGATTTATATGAAGTTGTACGAAAACGCTTTCTTTCGCCAAGACAATGCGTTTCTCACTGTTACATGCATTTGAATGGGAAACTCGCCTGAAACAAAGTATAGGTTTTCATTATGTGAATAATTTTAAAATCTTAGCTCAAACGGCTGCAAAACCTGTTTGCCCAGCACGGGGATATTGAGTTCTATAAGATAAAGCCATAAACATGTTTGTCTGAGTCTTCTATCAAAAGTTACAGCGATTTATATGAAGTTGTACAAAAATGCTTTCTTTCGCCAAGACAATGCGTTTCTCACTGTTACATGCATTTGAATGGGAAACTCGCCTGAAACAAAGTATAGGTTTTCATTATGTGAATAATTTTAAAATCTTAGCTCAAACGGCTGCAAAACCTGTTTGCCCAGCACGGGGATATTGAGTTCTATAAGATAAAGCCATAAACATGTTTGTCTGAGTCTTCTATCAAAAGTTACAGCGATTTATATGAAGTTGTACAAAAATGCTTTATTTCGCCAAGACAATGCGTTTCTCACTGTTACATGCATTTGAATGGGAAACTCGCCTGAAACAAAGTATAGGTTTTCATTATGTGAATAATTTTAAAATCTTAGCTCAAACGGCTGCAAAACCTGTTTGCCCAGCACGGGGATATTGAGTTCTATAAGATAAAGCCATAAACATGTGTTTCTGAGTCTTCTATCAAAAGTTACAGCGATTTATATGAAGTTGTTCAAAAACGCTTTATTTCGCCAAGACAATGCGTTTCTCACTGTTACATGCATTTGAATGGGAAACTCGCCTGAAACAAAGTATAGGTTTTCATTATGTGAATAATTTTAAAATCTTAGCTCAAACGGCTGCAAAACCTGTTTGCCCAGCACGGGGATATTGAGTTCTATAAGATAAAGCCATAAACATGTGTTTCTGAGTCTTCTATCAAAAGTTACAGCGATTTATATGAAGTTGTACGAAAACGCTTTCTTTCGCCAAGACAATGCGTTTCTCACTGTTACATGCATTTGAATGGGAAACTCGCCTGAAACAAAGTATAGGTTTTCATTATGTGAATAATTTTAAAATCTTAGCTCAAACGGCTGCAAAACCTGTTTGCCCAGCACGGGGATATTGAGTTCTATAAGATAAAGCCATAAACATGTTTGTCTGAGTCTTCTATCAAAAGTTACAGCGATTTATATGAAGTTGTACAAAAATGCTTTCTTTCGCCAAGACAATGCGTTTCTCACTGTTACATGCATTTGAATGGGAAACTCGCCTGAAACAAAGTATAGGTTTTCATTATGTGAATAATTTTAAAATCTTAGCTCAAACGGCTGCAAAACCTGTTTGCCCAGCACGGGGATATTGAGTTCTATAAGATAAAGCCATAAACATGTTTGTCTGAGTCTTCTATCAAAAGTTACAGCGATTTATATGAAGTTGTACAAAAATGCTTTATTTCGCCAAGACAATGCGTTTCTCACTGTTACATGCATTTGAATGGGAAACTCGCCTGAAACAAAGTATAGGTTTTCATTATGTGAATAATTTTAAAATCTTAGCTCAAACGGCTGCAAAACCTGTTTGCCCAGCACGGGGATATTGAGTTCTATAAGATAAAGCCATAAACATGTGTTTCTGAGTCTTCTATCAAAAGTTACAGCGATTTATATGAAGTTGTACGAAAACGCTTTATTTCGCCAAGACAATGCGTTTCTCACTGTTACATGCATTTGAATGGGAAACTCGCCTGAAACAAAGTATAGGTTTTCATTATGTGAATAATTTTAAAATCTTAGCTCAAACGGCTGCAAAACCTGTTTGCCCAGCACGGGGATATTGAGTTCTATAAGATAAAGCCATAAACATGTTTGTCTGAGTCTTCTATCAAAAGTTACAGCGATTTATATGAAGTTGTACAAAAATGCTTTCTTTCGCCAAGACAATGCGTTTCTCACTGTTACATGCATTTGAATGGGAAACTCGCCTGAAACAAAGTATAGGTTTTCATTATGTGAATAATTTTAAAATCTTAGCTCAAACGGCTGCAAAACCTGTTTGCCCAGCACGGGGATATTGAGTTCTATAAGATAAAGCCATAAACATGTTTGTCTGAGTCTTCTATCAAAAGTTACAGCGATTTATATGAAGTTGTACAAAAATGCTTTATTTCGCCAAGACAATGCGTTTCTCACTGTTACATGCATTTGAATGGGAAACTCGCCTGAAACAAAGTATAGGTTTTCATTATGTGAATAATTTTAAAATCTTAGCTCAAACGGCTGCAAAACCTGTTTGCCCAGCACGGGGATATTGAGTTCTATAAGATAAAGCCATAAACATGTGTTTCTGAGTCTTCTATCAAAAGTTACAGCGATTTATATGAAGTTGTACGAAAACGCTTTATTTCGCCAAGACAATGCGTTTCTCACTGTTACATGCATTTGAATGGGAAACTCGCCTGAAACAAAGTATAGGTTTTCATTATGTGAATAATTTTAAAATCTTAGCTCAAACGGCTGCAAAACCTGTTTGCCCAGCACGGGGATATTGAGTTCTATAAGATAAAGCCATAAACATGTGTTTCTGAGTCTTCTATCAAAAGTTACAGCGATTTATATGAAGTTGTACGAAAACGCTTTATTTCGCCAAGACAATGCGTTTCTCACTGTTACATGCATTTGAATGGGAAACTCGCCTGAAACAAAGTATAGGTTTTCATTATGTGAATAATTTTAAAATCTTAGCTCAAACGGCTGCAAAACCTGTTTGCCCAGCACGGGGATCTTGAGTTCTATAAGATAAAGCCATAAACATGTGTTTCTGAGTCTTCTATCAAAAGTTACAGCGATTTATATGAAGTTGTACGAAAACGCTTTATTTCGCCAAGACAATGCGTTTCTCACTGTTACATGCATTTGAATGGGAAACTCGCCTGAAACAAAGTATAGGTTTTCATTATGTGAATAATTTTAAAATCTTAGCTCAAACGGCTGCAAAACCTGTTTGCCCAGCACGGGGATATTGAGTTCTATAAGATAAAGCCATAAACATGTGTTTCTGAGTCTTCTATCAAAAGTTACAGCGATTTATATGAAGTTGTTCAAAAACGCTTTATTTCGCCAAGACAATGCGTTTCTCACTGTTACATGCATTTGAATGGGAAACTCGCCTGAAACAAAGTATAGGTTTTCATTATGTGAATAATTTTAAAATCTTAGCTCAAACGGCTGCAAAACCTGTTTGCCCAGCACGGGGATATTGAGTTCTATAAGATAAAGCCATAAACATGTGTTTCTGAGTCTTCTATCAAAAGTTACAGCGATTTATATGAAGTTGTACGAAAACGCTTTCTTTCGCCAAGACAATGCGTTTCTCACTGTTACATGCATTTGAATGGGAAACTCGCCTGAAACAAAGTATAGGTTTTCATTATGTGAATAATTTTAAAATCTTAGCTCAAACGGCTGCAAAACCTGTTTGCCCAGCACGGGGATATTGAGTTCTATAAGATGAAGCCATAAACATGTGTTTCTGAGTCTTCTATCAAAAGTTACAGCGATTTATATGAAGTTGTTCAAAAACGCTTTATTTCGCCAAGACAATGCGTTTCTCACTGTTACATGCATTTGAATGGGAAACTCGCCTGAAACAAAGTATAGGTTTTCATTATGTGAATAATTTTAAAATCTTAGCTCAAACGGCTGCAAAACCTGTTTGCCCAGCACGGGGATATTGAGTTCTATAAGATAAAGCCATAAACATGTGTTTCTGAGTCTTCTATCAAAAGTTACAGCGATTTATATGAAGTTGTACGAAAACGCTTTCTTTCGCCAAGACAATGCGTTTCTCACTGTTACATGCATTTGAATGGGAAACTCGCCTGAAACAAAGTATAGGTTTTCATTATGTGAATAATTTTAAAATCTTAGCTCAAACGGCTGCAAAACCTGTTTGCCCAGCACGGGGATATTGAGTTCTATAAGATAAAGCCATAAACATGTGTTTCTGAGTCTTCTATCAAAAGTTACAGCGATTTATATGAAGTTGTACAAAAATGCTTTCTTTCGCCAAGACAATGCGTTTCTCACTGTTACATGCATTTGAATGGGAAACTCGCCTGAAACAAAGTATAGGTTTTCATTATGTGAATAATTTTAAAATCTTAGCTCAAACGGCTGCAAAACCTGTTTGCCCAGCACGGGGATATTGAGTTCTATAAGATAAAGCCATAAACATGTGTTTCTGAGTCTTCTATCAAAAGTTACAGCGATTTATATGAAGTTGTACAAAAATGCTTTCTTTCGCCAAGACAATGCGTTTCTCACTGTTACATGCATTTGAATGGGAAACTCGCCTGAAACAAAGTATAGGTTTTCATTATGTGAATAATTTTAAAATCTTAGCTCAAACGGCTGCAAAACCTGTTTGCCCAGCACGGGGATATTGAGTTCTATAAGATAAAGCCATAAACATGTGTTTCTGAGTCTTCTATCAAAAGTTACAGCGATTTATATGAAGTTGTTCAAAAACGCTTTATTTCGCCAAGACAATGCGTTTCTCACTGTTACATGCATTTGAATGGGAAACTCGCCTGAAACAAAGTATAGGTTTTCATTATGTGAATAATTTTAAAATCTTAGCTCAAACGGCTGCAAAACCTGTTTGCCCAGCACGGGGATATTGAGTTCTATAAGATAAAGCCATAAACATGTGTTTCTGAGTCTTCTATCAAAAGTTACAGCGATTTATATGAAGTTGTACGAAAACGCTTTCTTTCGCCAAGACAATGCGTTTCTCACTGTTACATGCATTTGAATGGGAAACTCGCCTGAAACAAAGTATAGGTTTTCATTATGTGAATAATTTTAAAATCTTAGCTCAAACGGCTGCAAAACCTGTTTGCCCAGCACGGGGATATTGAGTTCTATAAGATAAAGCCATAAACATGTTTGTCTGAGTCTTCTATCAAAAGTTACAGCGATTTATATGAAGTTGTACAAAAATGCTTTCTTTCGCCAAGACAATGCGTTTCTCACTGTTACATGCATTTGAATGGGAAACTCGCCTGAAACAAAGTATAGGTTTTCATTATGTGAATAATTTTAAAATCTTAGCTCAAACGGCTGCAAAACCTGTTTGCCCAGCACGGGGATATTGAGTTCTATAAGATAAAGCCATAAACATGTTTGTCTGAGTCTTCTATCAAAAGTTACAGCGATTTATATGAAGTTGTACAAAAATGCTTTATTTCGCCAAGACAATGCGTTTCTCACTGTTACATGCATTTGAATGGGAAACTCGCCTGAAACAAAGTATAGGTTTTCATTATGTGAATAATTTTAAAATCTTAGCTCAAACGGCTGCAAAACCTGTTTGCCCAGCACGGGGATATTGAGTTCTATAAGATAAAGCCATAAACATGTGTTTCTGAGTCTTCTATCAAAAGTTACAGCGATTTATATGAAGTTGTACGAAAACGCTTTATTTCGCCAAGACAATGCGTTTCTCACTGTTACATGCATTTGAATGGGAAACTCGCCTGAAACAAAGTATAGGTTTTCATTATGTGAATAATTTTAAAATCTTAGCTCAAACGGCTGCAAAACCTGTTTGCCCAGCACGGGGATATTGAGTTCTATAAGATAAAGCCATAAACATGTGTTTCTGAGTCTTCTATCAAAAGTTACAGCGATTTATATGAAGTTGTACGAAAACGCTTTCTTTCGCCAAGACAATGCGTTTCTCACTGTTACATGCATTTGAATGGGAAACTCGCCTGAAACAAAGTATAGGTTTTCATTATGTGAATAATTTTAAAATCTTAGCTCAAACGGCTGCAAAACCTGTTTGCCCAGCACGGGGATATTGAGTTCTATAAGATAAAGCCATAAACATGTGTTTCTGAGTCTTCTATCAAAAGTTACAGCGATTTATATGAAGTTGTTCAAAAACGCTTTATTTCGCCAAGACAATGCGTTTCTCACTGTTACATGCATTTGAATGGGAAACTCGCCTGAAACAAAGTATAGGTTTTCATTATGTGAATAATTTTAAAATCTTAGCTCAAACGGCTGCAAAACCTGTTTGCCCAGCACGGGGATATTGAGTTCTATAAGATAAAGCCATAAACATGTGTTTCTGAGTCTTCTATCAAAAGTTACAGCGATTTATATGAAGTTGTACGAAAACGCTTTCTTTCGCCAAGACAATGCGTTTCTCACTGTTACATGCATTTGAATGGGAAACTCGCCTGAAACAAAGTATAGGTTTTCATTATGTGAATAATTTTAAAATCTTAGCTCAAACGGCTGCAAAACCTGTTTGCCCAGCACGGGGATATTGAGTTCTATAAGATAAAGCCATAAACATGTGTTTCTGAGTCTTCTATCAAAAGTTACAGCGATTTATATGAAGTTGTTCAAAAACGCTTTATTTCGCCAAGACAATGCGTTTCTCACTGTTACATGCATTTGAATGGGAAACTCGCCTGAAACAAAGTATAGGTTTTCATTATGTGAATAATTTTAAAATCTTAGCTCAAACGGCTGCAAAACCTGTTTGCCCAGCACGGGGATATTGAGTTCTATAAGATAAAGCCATAAACATGTGTTTCTGAGTCTTCTATCAAAAGTTACAGCGATTTATATGAAGTTGTACGAAAACGCTTTCTTTCGCCAAGACAATGCGTTTCTCACTGTTACATGCATTTGAATGGGAAACTCGCCTGAAACAAAGTATAGGTTTTCATTATGTGAATAATTTTAAAATCTTAGCTCAAACGGCTGCAAAACCTGTTTGCCCAGCACGGGGATATTGAGTTCTATAAGATAAAGCCATAAACATGTGTTTCTGAGTCTTCTATCAAAAGTTACAGCGATTTATATGAAGTTGTTCAAAAACGCTTTATTTCGCCAAGACAATGCGTTTCTCACTGTTACATGCATTTGAATGGGAAACTCGCCTGAAACAAAGTATAGGTTTTCATTATGTGAATAATTTTAAAATCTTAGCTCAAACGGCTGCAAAACCTGTTTGCCCAGCACGGGGATATTGAGTTCTATAAGATAAAGCCATAAACATGTGTTTCTGAGTCTTCTATCAAAAGTTACAGCGATTTATATGAAGTTGTACGAAAACGCTTTCTTTCGCCAAGACAATGCGTTTCTCACTGTTACATGCATTTGAATGGGAAACTCGCCTGAAACAAAGTATAGGTTTTCATTATGTGAATAATTTTAAAATCTTAGCTCAAACGGCTGCAAAACCTGTTTGCCCAGCACGGGGATATTGAGTTCTATAAGATAAAGCCATAAACATGTTTGTCTGAGTCTTCTATCAAAAGTTACAGCGATTTATATGAAGTTGTACAAAAATGCTTTCTTTCGCCAAGACAATGCGTTTCTCACTGTTACATGCATTTGAATGGGAAACTCGCCTGAAACAAAGTATAGGTTTTCATTATGTGAATAATTTTAAAATCTTAGCTCAAACGGCTGCAAAACCTGTTTGCCCAGCACGGGGATATTGAGTTCTATAAGATAAAGCCATAAACATGTTTGTCTGAGTCTTCTATCAAAAGTTACAGCGATTTATATGAAGTTGTACAAAAATGCTTTATTTCGCCAAGACAATGCGTTTCTCACTGTTACATGCATTTGAATGGGAAACTCGCCTGAAACAAAGTATAGGTTTTCATTATGTGAATAATTTTAAAATCTTAGCTCAAACGGCTGCAAAACCTGTTTGCCCAGCACGGGGATATTGAGTTCTATAAGATAAAGCCATAAACATGTGTTTCTGAGTCTTCTATCAAAAGTTACAGCGATTTATATGAAGTTGTACGAAAACGCTTTATTTCGCCAAGACAATGCGTTTCTCACTGTTACATGCATTTGAATGGGAAACTCGCCTGAAACAAAGTATAGGTTTTCATTATGTGAATAATTTTAAAATCTTAGCTCAAACGGCTGCAAAACCTGTTTGCCCAGCACGGGGATATTGAGTTCTATAAGATAAAGCCATAAACATGTGTTTCTGAGTCTTCTATCAAAAGTTACAGCGATTTATATGAAGTTGTACGAAAACGCTTTATTTCGCCAAGACAATGCGTTTCTCACTGTTACATGCATTTGAATGGGAAACTCGCCTGAAACAAAGTATAGGTTTTCATTATGTGAATAATTTTAAAATCTTAGCTCAAACGGCTGCAAAACCTGTTTGCCCAGCACGGGGATATTGAGTTCTATAAGATAAAGCCATAAACATGTGTTTCTGAGTCTTCTATCAAAAGTTACAGCGATTTATATGAAGTTGTACGAAAACGCTTTATTTCGCCAAGACAATGCGTTTCTCACTGTTACATGCATTTGAATGGGAAACTCGCCTGAAACAAAGTATAGGTTTTCATTATGTGAATAATTTTAAAATCTTAGCTCAAACGGCTGCAAAACCTGTTTGCCCAGCACGGGGATATTGAGTTCTATAAGATAAAGCCATAAACATGTGTTTCTGAGTCTTCTATCAAAAGTTACAGCGATTTATATGAAGTTGTACGAAAACGCTTTATTTCGCCAAGACAATGCGTTTCTCACTGTTACATGCATTTGAATGGGAAACTCGCCTGAAACAAAGTATAGGTTTTCATTATGTGAATAATTTTAAAATCTTAGCTCAAACGGCTGCAAAACCTGTTTGCCCAGCACGGGGATATTGAGTTCTATAAGATAAAGCCATAAACATGTGTTTCTGAGTCTTCTATCAAAAGTTACAGCGATTTATATGAAGTTGTACGAAAACGCTTTCTTTCGCCAAGACAATGCGTTTCTCACTGTTACATGCATTTGAATGGGAAACTCGCCTGAAACAAAGTATAGGTTTTCATTATGTGAATAATTTTAAAATCTTAGCTCAAACGGCTGCAAAACCTGTTTGCCCAGCACGGGGATATTGAGTTCTATAAGATAAAGCCATAAACATGTGTTTCTGAGTCTTCTATCAAAAGTTACAGCGATTTATATGAAGTTGTTCAAAAACGCTTTATTTCGCCAAGACAATGCGTTTCTCACTGTTACATGCATTTGAATGGGAAACTCGCCTGAAACAAAGTATAGGTTTTCATTATGTGAATAATTTTAAAATCTTAGCTCAAACGGCTGCAAAACCTGTTTGCCCAGCACGGGGATATTGAGTTCTATAAGATAAAGCCATAAACATGTGTTTCTGAGTCTTCTATCAAAAGTTACAGCGATTTATATGAAGTTGTACGAAAACGCTTTCTTTCGCCAAGACAATGCGTTTCTCACTGTTACATGCATTTGAATGGGAAACTCGCCTGAAACAAAGTATAGGTTTTCATTATGTGAATAATTTTAAAATCTTAGCTCAAACGGCTGCAAAACCTGTTTGCCCAGCACGGGGATATTGAGTTCTATAAGATAAAGCCATAAACATGTGTTTCTGAGTCTTCTATCAAAAGTTACAGCGATTTATATGAAGTTGTACAAAAATGCTTTCTTTCGCCAAGACAATGCGTTTCTCACTGTTACATGCATTTGAATGGGAAACTCGCCTGAAACAAAGTATAGGTTTTCATTATGTGAATAATTTTAAAATCTTAGCTCAAACGGCTGCAAAACCTGTTTGCCCAGCACGGGGATATTGAGTTCTATAAGATAAAGCCATAAACATGTTTGTCTGAGTCTTCTATCAAAAGTTACAGCGATTTATATGAAGTTGTACAAAAATGCTTTATTTCGCCAAGACAATGCGTTTCTCACTGTTACATGCATTTGAATGGGAAACTCGCCTGAAACAAAGTATAGGTTTTCATTATGTGAATAATTTTAAAATCTTAGCTCAAACGGCTGCAAAACCTGTTTGCCCAGCACGGGGATATTGAGTTCTATAAGATAAAGCCATAAACATGTGTTTCTGAGTCTTCTATCAAAAGTTACAGCGATTTATATGAAGTTGTACGAAAACGCTTTATTTCGCCAAGACAATGCGTTTCTCACTGTTACATGCATTTGAATGGGAAACTCGCCTGAAACAAAGTATAGGTTTTCATTATGTGAATAATTTTAAAATCTTAGCTCAAACGGCTGCAAAACCTGTTTGCCCAGCACGGGGATATTGAGTTCTATAAGATAAAGCCATAAACATGTGTTTCTGAGTCTTCTATCAAAAGTTACAGCGATTTATATGAAGTTGTACGAAAACGCTTTATTTCGCCAAGACAATGCGTTTCTCACTGTTACATGCATTTGAATGGGAAACTCGCCTGAAACAAAGTATAGGTTTTCATTATGTGAATAATTTTAAAATCTTAGCTCAAACGGCTGCAAAACCTGTTTGCCCAGCACGGGGATATTGAGTTCTATAAGATAAAGCCATAAACATGTGTTTCTGAGTCTTCTATCAAAAGTTACAGCGATTTATATGAAGTTGTACGAAAACGCTTTATTTCGCCAAGACAATGCGTTTCTCACTGTTACATGCATTTGAATGGGAAACTCGCCTGAAACAAAGTATAGGTTTTCATTATGTGAATAATTTTAAAATCTTAGCTCAAACGGCTGCAAAACCTGTTTGCCCAGCACGGGGATATTGAGTTCTATAAGATAAAGCCATAAACATGTGTTTCTGAGTCTTCTATCAAAAGTTACAGCGATTTATATGAAGTTGTTCAAAAACGCTTTATTTCGCCAAGACAATGCGTTTCTCACTGTTACATGCATTTGAATGGGAAACTCGCCTGAAACAAAGTATAGGTTTTCATTATGTGAATAATTTTAAAATCTTAGCTCAAACGGCTGCAAAACCTGTTTGCCCAGCACGGGGATATTGAGTTCTATAAGATAAAGCCATAAACATGTGTTTCTGAGTCTTCTATCAAAAGTTACAGCGATTTATATGAAGTTGTACGAAAACGCTTTCTTTCGCCAAGACAATGCGTTTCTCACTGTTACATGCATTTGAATGGGAAACTCGCCTGAAACAAAGTATAGGTTTTCATTATGTGAATAATTTTAAAATCTTAGCTCAAACGGCTGCAAAACCTGTTTGCCCAGCACGGGGATATTGAGTTCTATAAGATAAAGCCATAAACATGTGTTTCTGAGTCTTCTATCAAAAGTTACAGCGATTTATATGAAGTTGTTCAAAAACGCTTTATTTCGCCAAGACAATGCGTTTCTCACTGTTACATGCATTTGAATGGGAAACTCGCCTGAAACAAAGTATAGGTTTTCATTATGTGAATAATTTTAAAATCTTAGCTCAAACGGCTGCAAAACCTGTTTGCCCAGCACGGGGATATTGAGTTCTATAAGATAAAGCCATAAACATGTGTTTCTGAGTCTTCTATCAAAAGTTACAGCGATTTATATGAAGTTGTACGAAAACGCTTTCTTTCGCCAAGACAATGCGTTTCTCACTGTTACATGCATTTGAATGGGAAACTCGCCTGAAACAAAGTATAGGTTTTCATTATGTGAATAATTTTAAAATCTTAGCTCAAACGGCTGCAAAACCTGTTTGCCCAGCACGGGGATATTGAGTTCTATAAGATAAAGCCATAAACATGTGTTTCTGAGTCTTCTATCAAAAGTTACAGCGATTTATATGAAGTTGTTCAAAAACGCTTTATTTCGCCAAGACAATGCGTTTCTCACTGTTACATGCATTTGAATGGGAAACTCGCCTGAAACAAAGTATAGGTTTTCATTATGTGAATAATTTTAAAATCTTAGCTCAAACGGCTGCAAAACCTGTTTGCCCAGCACGGGGATATTGAGTTCTATAAGATAAAGCCATAAACATGTGTTTCTGAGTCTTCTATCAAAAGTTACAGCGATTTATATGAAGTTGTACGAAAACGCTTTATTTCGCCAAGACAATGCGTTTCTCACTGTTACATGCATTTGAATGGGAAACTCGCCTGAAACAAAGTATAGGTTTTCATTATGTGAATAATTTTAAAATCTTAGCTCAAACGGCTGCAAAACCTGTTTGCCCAGCACGGGGATATTGAGTTCTATAAGATAAAGCCATAAACATGTGTTTCTGAGTCTTCTATCAAAAGTTACAGCGATTTATATGAAGTTGTACGAAAACGCTTTATTTCGCCAAGACAATGCGTTTCTCACTGTTACATGCATTTGAATGGGAAACTCGCCTGAAACAAAGTATAGGTTTTCATTATGTGAATAATTTTAAAATCTTAGCTCAAACGGCTGCAAAACCTGTTTGCCCAGCACGGGGATATTGAGTTCTATAAGATAAAGCCATAAACATGTGTTTCTGAGTCTTCTATCAAAAGTTACAGCGATTTATATGAAGTTGTTCAAAAACGCTTTATTTCGCCAAGACAATGCGTTTCTCACTGTTACATGCATTTGAATGGGAAACTCGCCTGAAACAAAGTATAGGTTTTCATTATGTGAATAATTTTAAAATCTTAGCTCAAACGGCTGCAAAACCTGTTTGCCCAGCACGGGGATATTGAGTTCTATAAGATAAAGCCATAAACATGTGTTTCTGAGTCTTCTATCAAAAGTTACAGCGATTTATATGAAGTTGTACGAAAACGCTTTCTTTCGCCAAGACAATGCGTTTCTCACTGTTACATGCATTTGAATGGGAAACTCGCCTGAAACAAAGTATAGGTTTTCATTATGTGAATAATTTTAAAATCTTAGCTCAAACGGCTGCAAAACCTGTTTGCCCAGCACGGGGATATTGAGTTCTATAAGATAAAGCCATAAACATGTGTTTCTGAGTCTTCTATCAAAAGTTACAGCGATTTATATGAAGTTGTACGAAAACGCTTTATTTCGCCAAGACAATGCGTTTCTCACTGTTACATGCATTTGAATGGGAAACTCGCCTGAAACAAAGTATAGGTTTTCATTATGTGAATAATTTTAAAATCTTAGCTCAAACGGCTGCAAAACCTGTTTGCCCAGCACGGGGATATTGAGTTCTATAAGATAAAGCCATAAACATGTGTTTCTGAGTCTTCTATCAAAAGTTACAGCGATTTATATGAAGTTGTACGAAAACGCTTTCTTTCGCCAAGACAATGCGTTTCTCACTGTTACATGCATTTGAATGGGAAACTCGCCTGAAACAAAGTATAGGTTTTCATTATGTGAATAATTTTAAAATCTTAGCTCAAACGGCTGCAAAACCTGTTTGCCCAGCACGGGGATATTGAGTTCTATAAGATAAAGCCATAAACATGTGTTTCTGAGTCTTCTATCAAAAGTTACAGCGATTTATATGAAGTTGTACAAAAATGCTTTCTTTCGCCAAGACAATGCGTTTCTCACTGTTACATGCATTTGAATGGGAAACTCGCCTGAAACAAAGTATAGGTTTTCATTATGTGAATAATTTTAAAATCTTAGCTCAAACGGCTGCAAAACCTGTTTGCCCAGCACGGGGATATTGAGTTCTATAAGATAAAGCCATAAACATGTGTTTCTGAGTCTTCTATCAAAAGTTACAGCGATTTATATGAAGTTGTACAAAAATGCTTTCTTTCGCCAAGACAATGCGTTTCTCACTGTTACATGCATTTGAATGGGAAACTCGCCTGAAACAAAGTATAGGTTTTCATTATGTGAATAATTTTAAAATCTTAGCTCAAACGGCTGCAAAACCTGTTTGCCCAGCACGGGGATATTGAGTTCTATAAGATAAAGCCATAAACATGTGTTTCTGAGTCTTCTATCAAAAGTTACAGCGATTTATATGAAGTTGTTCAAAAACGCTTTATTTCGCCAAGACAATGCGTTTCTCACTGTTACATGCATTTGAATGGGAAACTCGCCTGAAACAAAGTATAGGTTTTCATTATGTGAATAATTTTAAAATCTTAGCTCAAACGGCTGCAAAACCTGTTTGCCCAGCACGGGGATATTGAGTTCTATAAGATAAAGCCATAAACATGTGTTTCTGAGTCTTCTATCAAAAGTTACAGCGATTTATATGAAGTTGTACGAAAACGCTTTCTTTCGCCAAGACAATGCGTTTCTCACTGTTACATGCATTTGAATGGGAAACTCGCCTGAAACAAAGTATAGGTTTTCATTATGTGAATAATTTTAAAATCTTAGCTCAAACGGCTGCAAAACCTGTTTGCCCAGCACGGGGATATTGAGTTCTATAAGATAAAGCCATAAACATGTTTTTCTGAGTCTTCTATCAAAAGTTACAGCGATTTATATGAAGTTGTACAAAAATGCTTTCTTTCGCCAAGACAATGCGTTTCTCACTGTTACATGCATTTGAATGGGAAACTCGCCTGAAACAAAGTATAGGTTTTCATTATGTGAATAATTTTAAAATCTTAGCTCAAACGGCTGCAAAACCTGTTTGCCCAGCACGGGGATATTGAGTTCTATAAGATAAAGCCATAAACATGTTTGTCTGAGTCTTCTATCAAAAGTTACAGCGATTTATATGAAGTTGTACAAAAATGCTTTATTTCGCCAAGACAATGCGTTTCTCACTGTTACATGCATTTGAATGGGAAACTCGCCTGAAACAAAGTATAGGTTTTCATTATGTGAATAATTTTAAAATCTTAGCTCAAACGGCTGCAAAACCTGTTTGCCCAGCACGGGGATATTGAGTTCTATAAGATAAAGCCATAAACATGTGTTTCTGAGTCTTCTATCAAAAGTTACAGCGATTTATATGAAGTTGTACGAAAACGCTTTATTTCGCCAAGACAATGCGTTTCTCACTGTTACATGCATTTGAATGGGAAACTCGCCTGAAACAAAGTATAGGTTTTCATTATGTGAATAATTTTAAAATCTTAGCTCAAACGGCTGCAAAACCTGTTTGCCCAGCACGGGGATATTGAGTTCTATAAGATAAAGCCATAAACATGTGTTTCTGAGTCTTCTATCAAAAGTTACAGCGATTTATATGAAGTTGTTCAAAAACGCTTTATTTCGCCAAGACAATGCGTTTCTCACTGTTACATGCATTTGAATGGGAAACTCGCCTGAAACAAAGTATAGGTTTTCATTATGTGAATAATTTTAAAATCTTAGCTCAAACGGCTGCAAAACCTGTTTGCCCAGCACGGGGATATTGAGTTCTATAAGATAAAGCCATAAACATGTGTTTCTGAGTCTTCTATCAAAAGTTACAGCGATTTATATGAAGTTGTACGAAAACGCTTTCTTTCGCCAAGACAATGCGTTTCTCACTGTTACATGCATTTGAATGGGAAACTCGCCTGAAACAAAGTATAGGTTTTCATTATGTGAATAATTTTAAAATCTTAGCTCAAACGGCTGCAAAACCTGTTTGCCCAGCACGGGGATATTGAGTTCTATAAGATAAAGCCATAAACATGTGTTTCTGAGTCTTCTATCAAAAGTTACAGCGATTTATATGAAGTTGTTCAAAAACGCTTTATTTCGCCAAGACAATGCGTTTCTCACTGTTACATGCATTTGAATGGGAAACTCGCCTGAAACAAAGTATAGGTTTTCATTATGTGAATAATTTTAAAATCTTAGCTCAAACGGCTGCAAAACCTGTTTGCCCAGCACGGGGATATTGAGTTCTATAAGATAAAGCCATAAACATGTGTTTCTGAGTCTTCTATCAAAAGTTACAGCGATTTATATGAAGTTGTACGAAAACGCTTTCTTTCGCCAAGACAATGCGTTTCTCACTGTTACATGCATTTGAATGGGAAACTCGCCTGAAACAAAGTATAGGTTTTCATTATGTGAATAATTTTAAAATCTTAGCTCAAACGGCTGCAAAACCTGTTTGCCCAGCACGGGGATATTGAGTTCTATAAGATAAAGCCATAAACATGTGTTTCTGAGTCTTCTATCAAAAGTTACAGCGATTTATATGAAGTTGTACAAAAATGCTTTATTTCGCCAAGACAATGCGTTTCTCACTGTTACATGCATTTGAATGGGAAACTCGCCTGAAACAAAGTATAGGTTTTCATTATGTGAATAATTTTAAAATCTTAGCTCAAACGGCTGCAAAACCTGTTTGCCCAGCACGGGGATATTGAGTTCTATAAGATAAAGCCATAAACATGTGTTTCTGAGTCTTCTATCAAAAGTTACAGCGATTTATATGAAGTTGTACGAAAACGCTTTATTTCGCCAAGACAATGCGTTTCTCACTGTTACATGCATTTGAATGGGAAACTCGCCTGAAACAAAGTATAGGTTTTCATTATGTGAATAATTTTAAAATCTTAGCTCAAACGGCTGCAAAACCTGTTTGCCCAGCACGGGGATATTGAGTTCTATAAGATAAAGCCATAAACATGTGTTTCTGAGTCTTCTATCAAAAGTTACAGCGATTTATATGAAGTTGTACGAAAACGCTTTCTTTCGCCAAGACAATGCGTTTCTCACTGTTACATGCATTTGAATGGGAAACTCGCCTGAAACAAAGTATAGGTTTTCATTATGTGAATAATTTTAAAATCTTAGCTCAAACGGCTGCAAAACCTGTTTGCCCAGCACGGGGATATTGAGTTCTATAAGATAAAGCCATAAACATGTGTTTCTGAGTCTTCTATCAAAAGTTACAGCGATTTATATGAAGTTGTTCAAAAACGCTTTATTTCGCCAAGACAATGCGTTTCTCACTGTTACATGCATTTGAATGGGAAACTCGCCTGAAACAAAGTATAGGTTTTCATTATGTGAATAATTTTAAAATCTTAGCTCAAACGGCTGCAAAACCTGTTTGCCCAGCACGGGGATATTGAGTTCTATAAGATAAAGCCATAAACATGTGTTTCTGAGTCTTCTATCAAAAGTTACAGCGATTTATATGAAGTTGTACGAAAACGCTTTCTTTCGCCAAGACAATGCGTTTCTCACTGTTACATGCATTTGAATGGGAAACTCGCCTGAAACAAAGTATAGGTTTTCATTATGTGAATAATTTTAAAATCTTAGCTCAAACGGCTGCAAAACCTGTTTGCCCAGCACGGGGATATTGAGTTCTATAAGATAAAGCCATAAACATGTGTTTCTGAGTCTTCTATCAAAAGTTACAGCGATTTATATGAAGTTGTACAAAAATGCTTTATTTCGCCAAGACAATGCGTTTCTCACTGTTACATGCATTTGAATGGGAAACTCGCCTGAAACAAAGTATAGGTTTTCATTATGTGAATAATTTTAAAATCTTAGCTCAAACGGCTGCAAAACCTGTTTGCCCAGCACGGGGATATTGAGTTCTATAAGATAAAGCCATAAACATGTGTTTCTGAGTCTTCTATCAAAAGTTACAGCGATTTATATGAAGTTGTTCAAAAACGCTTTATTTCGCCAAGACAATGCGTTTCTCACTGTTACATGCATTTGAATGGGAAACTCGCCTGAAACAAAGTATAGGTTTTCATTATGTGAATAATTTTAAAATCTTAGCTCAAACGGCTGCAAAACCTGTTTGCCCAGCACGGGGATATTGAGTTCTATAAGATAAAGCCATAAACATGTGTTTCTGAGTCTTCTATCAAAAGTTACAGCGATTTATATGAAGTTGTACGAAAACGCTTTCTTTCGCCAAGACAATGCGTTTCTCACTGTTACATGCATTTGAATGGGAAACTCGCCTGAAACAAAGTATAGGTTTTCATTATGTGAATAATTTTAAAATCTTAGCTCAAACGGCTGCAAAACCTGTTTGCCCAGCACGGGGATATTGAGTTCTATAAGATAAAGCCATAAACATGTGTTTCTGAGTCTTCTATCAAAAGTTACAGCGATTTATATGAAGTTGTACAAAAATGCTTTCTTTCGCCAAGACAATGCGTTTCTCACTGTTACATGCATTTGAATGGGAAACTCGCCTGAAACAAAGTATAGGTTTTCATTATGTGAATAATTTTAAAATCTTAGCTCAAACGGCTGCAAAACCTGTTTGCCCAGCACGGGGATATTGAGTTCTATAAGATAAAGCCATAAACATGTGTTTCTGAGTCTTCTATCAAAAGTTACAGCGATTTATATGAAGTTGTACAAAAATGCTTTCTTTCGCCAAGACAATGCGTTTCTCACTGTTACATGCATTTGAATGGGAAACTCGCCTGAAACAAAGTATAGGTTTTCATTATGTGAATAATTTTAAAATCTTAGCTCAAACGGCTGCAAAACCTGTTTGCCCAGCACGGGGATATTGAGTTCTATAAGATAAAGCCATAAACATGTGTTTCTGAGTCTTCTATCAAAAGTTACAGCGATTTATATGAAGTTGTTCAAAAACGCTTTATTTCGCCAAGACAATGCGTTTCTCACTGTTACATGCATTTGAATGGGAAACTCGCCTGAAACAAAGTATAGGTTTTCATTATGTGAATAATTTTAAAATCTTAGCTCAAACGGCTGCAAAACCTGTTTGCCCAGCACGGGGATATTGAGTTCTATAAGATAAAGCCATAAACATGTGTTTCTGAGTCTTCTATCAAAAGTTACAGCGATTTATATGAAGTTGTACGAAAACGCTTTCTTTCGCCAAGACAATGCGTTTCTCACTGTTACATGCATTTGAATGGGAAACTCGCCTGAAACAAAGTATAGGTTTTCATTATGTGAATAATTTTAAAATCTTAGCTCAAACGGCTGCAAAACCTGTTTGCCCAGCACGGGGATATTGAGTTCTATAAGATAAAGCCATAAACATGTTTGTCTGAGTCTTCTATCAAAAGTTACAGCGATTTATATGAAGTTGTACAAAAATGCTTTCTTTCGCCAAGACAATGCGTTTCTCACTGTTACATGCATTTGAATGGGAAACTCGCCTGAAACAAAGTATAGGTTTTCATTATGTGAATAATTTTAAAATCTTAGCTCAAACGGCTGCAAAACCTGTTTGCCCAGCACGGGGATATTGAGTTCTATAAGATAAAGCCATAAACATGTTTGTCTGAGTCTTCTATCAAAAGTTACAGCGATTTATATGAAGTTGTACAAAAATGCTTTATTTCGCCAAGACAATGCGTTTCTCACTGTTACATGCATTTGAATGGGAAACTCGCCTGAAACAAAGTATAGGTTTTCATTATGTGAATAATTTTAAAATCTTAGCTCAAACGGCTGCAAAACCTGTTTGCCCAGCACGGGGATATTGAGTTCTATAAGATAAAGCCATAAACATGTGTTTCTGAGTCTTCTATCAAAAGTTACAGCGATTTATATGAAGTTGTACAAAAATGCTTTATTTCGCCAAGACAATGCGTTTCTCACTGTTACATGCATTTGAATGGGAAACTCGCCTGAAACAAAGTATAGGTTTTCATTATGTGAATAATTTTAAAATCTTAGCTCAAACGGCTGCAAAACCTGTTTGCCCAGCACGGGGATATTGAGTTCTATAAGATAAAGCCATAAACATGTGTTTCTGAGTCTTCTATCAAAAGTTACAGCGATTTATATGAAGTTGTTCAAAAACGCTTTATTTCGCCAAGACAATGCGTTTCTCACTGTTACATGCATTTGAATGGGAAACTCGCCTGAAACAAAGTATAGGTTTTCATTATGTGAATAATTTTAAAATCTTAGCTCAAACGGCTGCAAAACCTGTTTGCCCAGCACGGGGATATTGAGTTCTATAAGATAAAGCCATAAACATGTGTTTCTGAGTCTTCTATCAAAAGTTACAGCGATTTATATGAAGTTGTACGAAAACGCTTTCTTTCGCCAAGACAATGCGTTTCTCACTGTTACATGCATTTGAATGGGAAACTCGCCTGAAACAAAGTATAGGTTTTCATTATGTGAATAATTTTAAAATCTTAGCTCAAACGGCTGCAAAACCTGTTTGCCCAGCACGGGGATATTGAGTTCTATAAGATAAAGCCATAAACATGTGTTTCTGAGTCTTCTATCAAAAGTTACAGCGATTTATATGAAGTTGTACAAAAATGCTTTCTTTCGCCAAGACAATGCGTTTCTCACTGTTACATGCATTTGAATGGGAAACTCGCCTGAAACAAAGTATAGGTTTTCATTATGTGAATAATTTTAAAATCTTAGCTCAAACGGCTGCAAAACCTGTTTGCCCAGCACGGGGATATTGAGTTCTATAAGATAAAGCCATAAACATGTGTTTCTGAGTCTTCTATCAAAAGTTACAGCGATTTATATGAAGTTGTACAAAAATGCTTTCTTTCGCCAAGACAATGCGTTTCTCACTGTTACATGCATTTGAATGGGAAACTCGCCTGAAACAAAGTATAGGTTTTCATTATGTGAATAATTTTAAAATCTTAGCTCAAACGGCTGCAAAACCTGTTTGCCCAGCACGGGGATATTGAGTTCTATAAGATAAAGCCATAAACATGTGTTTCTGAGTCTTCTATCAAAAGTTACAGCGATTTATATGAAGTTGTTCAAAAACGCTTTATTTCGCCAAGACAATGCGTTTCTCACTGTTACATGCATTTGAATGGGAAACTCGCCTGAAACAAAGTATAGGTTTTCATTATGTGAATAATTTTAAAATCTTAGCTCAAACGGCTGCAAAACCTGTTTGCCCAGCACGGGGATATTGAGTTCTATAAGATAAAGCCATAAACATGTGTTTCTGAGTCTTCTATCAAAAGTTACAGCGATTTATATGAAGTTGTACGAAAACGCTTTCTTTCGCCAAGACAATGCGTTTCTCACTGTTACATGCATTTGAATGGGAAACTCGCCTGAAACAAAGTATAGGTTTTCATTATGTGAATAATTTTAAAATCTTAGCTCAAACGGCTGCAAAACCTGTTTGCCCAGCACGGGGATATTGAGTTCTATAAGATAAAGCCATAAACATGTTTGTCTGAGTCTTCTATCAAAAGTTACAGCGATTTATATGAAGTTGTACAAAAATGCTTTCTTTCGCCAAGACAATGCGTTTCTCACTGTTACATGCATTTGAATGGGAAACTCGCCTGAAACAAAGTATAGGTTTTCATTATGTGAATAATTTTAAAATCTTAGCTCAAACGGCTGCAAAACCTGTTTGCCCAGCACGGGGATATTGAGTTCTATAAGATAAAGCCATAAACATGTTTGTCTGAGTCTTCTATCAAAAGTTACAGCGATTTATATGAAGTTGTACAAAAATGCTTTATTTCGCCAAGACAATGCGTTTCTCACTGTTACATGCATTTGAATGGGAAACTCGCCTGAAACAAAGTATAGGTTTTCATTATGTGAATAATTTTAAAATCTTAGCTCAAACGGCTGCAAAACCTGTTTGCCCAGCACGGGGATATTGAGTTCTATAAGATAAAGCCATAAACATGTGTTTCTGAGTCTTCTATCAAAAGTTACAGCGATTTATATGAAGTTGTACGAAAACGCTTTATTTCGCCAAGACAATGCGTTTCTCACTGTTACATGCATTTGAATGGGAAACTCGCCTGAAACAAAGTATAGGTTTTCATTATGTGAATAATTTTAAAATCTTAGCTCAAACGGCTGCAAAACCTGTTTGCCCAGCACGGGGATATTGAGTTCTATAAGATAAAGCCATAAACATGTGTTTCTGAGTCTTCTATCAAAAGTTACAGCGATTTATATGAAGTTGTTCAAAAACGCTTTATTTCGCCAAGACAATGCGTTTCTCACTGTTACATGCATTTGAATGGGAAACTCGCCTGAAACAAAGTATAGGTTTTCATTATGTGAATAATTTTAAAATCTTAGCTCAAACGGCTGCAAAACCTGTTTGCCCAGCACGGGGATATTGAGTTCTATAAGATAAAGCCATAAACATGTGTTTCTGAGTCTTCTATCAAAAGTTACAGCGATTTATATGAAGTTGTACGAAAACGCTTTCTTTCGCCAAGACAATGCGTTTCTCACTGTTACATGCATTTGAATGGGAAACTCGCCTGAAACAAAGTATAGGTTTTCATTATGTGAATAATTTTAAAATCTTAGCTCAAACGGCTGCAAAACCTGTTTGCCCAGCACGGGGATATTGAGTTCTATAAGATAAAGCCATAAACATGTGTTTCTGAGTCTTCTATCAAAAGTTACAGCGATTTATATGAAGTTGTTCAAAAACGCTTTATTTCGCCAAGACAATGCGTTTCTCACTGTTACATGCATTTGAATGGGAAACTCGCCTGAAACAAAGTATAGGTTTTCATTATGTGAATAATTTTAAAATCTTAGCTCAAACGGCTGCAAAACCTGTTTGCCCAGCACGGGGATATTGAGTTCTATAAGATAAAGCCATAAACATGTGTTTCTGAGTCTTCTATCAAAAGTTACAGCGATTTATATGAAGTTGTACGAAAACGCTTTCTTTCGCCAAGACAATGCGTTTCTCACTGTTACATGCATTTGAATGGGAAACTCGCCTGAAACAAAGTATAGGTTTTCATTATGTGAATAATTTTAAAATCTTAGCTCAAACGGCTGCAAAACCTGTTTGCCCAGCACGGGGATATTGAGTTCTATAAGATAAAGCCATAAACATGTGTTTCTGAGTCTTCTATCAAAAGTTACAGCGATTTATATGAAGTTGTACAAAAATGCTTTATTTCGCCAAGACAATGCGTTTCTCACTGTTACATGCATTTGAATGGGAAACTCGCCTGAAACAAAGTATAGGTTTTCATTATGTGAATAATTTTAAAATCTTAGCTCAAACGGCTGCAAAACCTGTTTGCCCAGCACGGGGATATTGAGTTCTATAAGATAAAGCCATAAACATGTGTTTCTGAGTCTTCTATCAAAAGTTACAGCGATTTATATGAAGTTGTACGAAAACGCTTTATTTCGCCAAGACAATGCGTTTCTCACTGTTACATGCATTTGAATGGGAAACTCGCCTGAAACAAAGTATAGGTTTTCATTATGTGAATAATTTTAAAATCTTAGCTCAAACGGCTGCAAAACCTGTTTGCCCAGCACGGGGATATTGAGTTCTATAAGATAAAGCCATAAACATGTGTTTCTGAGTCTTCTATCAAAAGTTACAGCGATTTATATGAAGTTGTACGAAAACGCTTTCTTTCGCCAAGACAATGCGTTTCTCACTGTTACATGCATTTGAATGGGAAACTCGCCTGAAACAAAGTATAGGTTTTCATTATGTGAATAATTTTAAAATCTTAGCTCAAACGGCTGCAAAACCTGTTTGCCCAGCACGGGGATATTGAGTTCTATAAGATAAAGCCATAAACATGTGTTTCTGAGTCTTCTATCAAAAGTTACAGCGATTTATATGAAGTTGTTCAAAAACGCTTTATTTCGCCAAGACAATGCGTTTCTCACTGTTACATGCATTTGAATGGGAAACTCGCCTGAAACAAAGTATAGGTTTTCATTATGTGAATAATTTTAAAATCTTAGCTCAAACGGCTGCAAAACCTGTTTGCCCAGCACGGGGATATTGAGTTCTATAAGATAAAGCCATAAACATGTGTTTCTGAGTCTTCTATCAAAAGTTACAGCGATTTATATGAAGTTGTACGAAAACGCTTTCTTTCGCCAAGACAATGCGTTTCTCACTGTTACATGCATTTGAATGGGAAACTCGCCTGAAACAAAGTATAGGTTTTCATTATGTGAATAATTTTAAAATCTTAGCTCAAACGGCTGCAAAACCTGTTTGCCCAGCACGGGGATATTGAGTTCTATAAGATAAAGCCATAAACATGTGTTTCTGAGTCTTCTATCAAAAGTTACAGCGATTTATATGAAGTTGTACAAAAATGCTTTATTTCGCCAAGACAATGCGTTTCTCACTGTTACATGCATTTGAATGGGAAACTCGCCTGAAACAAAGTATAGGTTTTCATTATGTGAATAATTTTAAAATCTTAGCTCAAACGGCTGCAAAACCTGTTTGCCCAGCACGGGGATATTGAGTTCTATAAGATAAAGCCATAAACATGTGTTTCTGAGTCTTCTATCAAAAGTTACAGCGATTTATATGAAGTTGTACGAAAACGCTTTATTTCGCCAAGACAATGCGTTTCTCACTGTTACATGCATTTGAATGGGAAACTCGCCTGAAACAAAGTATAGGTTTTCATTATGTGAATAATTTTAAAATCTTAGCTCAAACGGCTGCAAAACCTGTTTGCCCAGCACGGGGATATTGAGTTCTATAAGATAAAGCCATAAACATGTGTTTCTGAGTCTTCTATCAAAAGTTACAGCGATTTATATGAAGTTGTACGAAAACGCTTTATTTCGCCAAGACAATGCGTTTCTCACTGTTACATGCATTTGAATGGGAAACTCGCCTGAAACAAAGTATAGGTTTTCATTATGTGAATAATTTTAAAATCTTAGCTCAAACGGCTGCAAAACCTGTTTGCCCAGCACGGGGATATTGAGTTCTATAAGATAAAGCCATAAACATGTGTTTCTGAGTCTTCTATCAAAAGTTACAGCGATTTATATGAAGTTGTTCAAAAACGCTTTATTTCGCCAAGACAATGCGTTTCTCACTGTTACATGCATTTGAATGGGAAACTCGCCTGAAACAAAGTATAGGTTTTCATTATGTGAATAATTTTAAAATCTTAGCTCAAACGGCTGCAAAACCTGTTTGCCCAGCACGGGGATATTGAGTTCTATAAGATAAAGCCATAAACATGTGTTTCTGAGTCTTCTATCAAAAGTTACAGCGATTTATATGAAGTTGTACGAAAACGCTTTATTTCGCCAAGACAATGCGTTTCTCACTGTTACATGCATTTGAATGGGAAACTCGCCTGAAACAAAGTATAGGTTTTCATTATGTGAATAATTTTAAAATCTTAGCTCAAACGGCTGCAAAACCTGTTTGCCCAGCACGGGGATATTGAGTTCTATAAGATAAAGCCATAAACATGTGTTTCTGAGTCTTCTATCAAAAGTTACAGCGATTTATATGAAGTTGTACGAAAACGCTTTATTTCGCCAAGACAATGCGTTTCTCACTGTTACATGCATTTGAATGGGAAACTCGCCTGAAACAAAGTATAGGTTTTCATTATGTGAATAATTTTAAAATCTTAGCTCAAACGGCTGCAAAACCTGTTTGCCCAGCACGGGGATATTGAGTTCTATAAGATAAAGCCATAAACATGTGTTTCTGAGTCTTCTATCAAAAGTTACAGCGATTTATATGAAGTTGTTCAAAAACGCTTTATTTCGCCAAGACAATGCGTTTCTCACTGTTACATGCATTTGAATGGGAAACTCGCCTGAAACAAAGTATAGGTTTTCATTATGTGAATAATTTTAAAATCTTAGCTCAAACGGCTGCAAAACCTGTTTGCCCAGCACGGGGATATTGAGTTCTATAAGATAAAGCCATAAACATGTGTTTCTGAGTCTTCTATCAAAAGTTACAGCGATTTATATGAAGTTGTTCAAAAACGCTTTATTTCGCCAAGACAATGCGTTTCTCACTGTTACATGCATTTGAATGGGAAACTCGCCTGAAACAAAGTATAGGTTTTCATTATGTGAATAATTTTAAAATCTTAGCTCAAACGGCTGCAAAACCTGTTTGCCCAGCACGGGGATATTGAGTTCTATAAGATAAAGCCATAAACATGTGTTTCTGAGTCTTCTATCAAAAGTTACAGCGATTTATATGAAGTTGTACGAAAACGCTTTATTTCGCCAAGACAATGCGTTTCTCACTGTTACATGCATTTGAATGGGAAACTCGCCTGAAACAAAGTATAGGTTTTCATTATGTGAATAATTTTAAAATCTTAGCTCAAACGGCTGCAAAACCTGTTTGCCCAGCACGGGGATATTGAGTTCTATAAGATAAAGCCATAAACATGTGTTTCTGAGTCTTCTATCAAAAGTTACAGCGATTTATATGAAGTTGTACGAAAACGCTTTATTTCGCCAAGACAATGCGTTTCTCACTGTTACATGCATTTGAATGGGAAACTCGCCTGAAACAAAGTATAGGTTTTCATTATGTGAATAATTTTAAAATCTTAGCTCAAACGGCTGCAAAACCTGTTTGCCCAGCACGGGGATATTGAGTTCTATAAGATAAAGCCATAAACATGTGTTTCTGAGTCTTCTATCAAAAGTTACAGCGATTTATATGAAGTTGTACGAAAACGCTTTCTTTCGCCAAGACAATGCGTTTCTCACTGTTACATGCATTTGAATGGGAAACTCGCCTGAAACAAAGTATAGGTTTTCAGTATGTGAATAATTTTAAAATCTTAGCTCAAACGGCTGCAAAACCTGTTTGCCCAGCACGGGGATATTGAGTTCTATAAGATAAAGCCATAAACATGTGTTTCTGAGTCTTCTATCAAAAGTTACAGCGATTTATATGAAGTTGTACGAAAACGCTTTCTTTCGCCAAGACAATGCGTTTCTCACTGTTACATGCATTTGAATGGGAAACTCGCCTGAAACAAAGTATAGGTTTTCATTATGTGAATAATTTTAAAATCTTAGCTCAAACGGCTGCAAAACCTGTTTGCCCAGCACGGGGATATTGAGTTCTATAAGATAAAGCCATAAACATGTGTTTCTGAGTCTTCTATCAAAAGTTACAGCGATTTATATGAAGTTGTACAAAAATGCTTTCTTTCGCCAAGACAATGCGTTTCTCACTGTTACATGCATTTGAATGGGAAACTCGCCTGAAACAAAGTATAGGTTTTCATTATGTGAATAATTTTAAAATCTTAGCTCAAACGGCTGCAAAACCTGTTTGCCCAGCACGGGGATATTGAGTTCTATAAGATAAAGCCATAAACATGTGTTTCTGAGTCTTCTATCAAAAGTTACAGCGATTTATATGAAGTTGTTCAAAAACGCTTTATTTCGCCAAGACAATGCGTTTCTCACTGTTACATGCATTTGAATGGGAAACTCGCCTGAAACAAAGTATAGGTTTTCATTATGTGAATAATTTTAAAATCTTAGCTCAAACGGCTGCAAAACCTGTTTGCCCAGCACGGGGATATTGAGTTCTATAAGATAAAGCCATAAACATGTGTTTCTGAGTCTTCTATCAAAAGTTACAGCGATTTATATGAAGTTGTACAAAAATGCTTTATTTCGCCAAGACAATGCGTTTCTCACTGTTACATGCATTTGAATGGGAAACTCGCCTGAAACAAAGTATAGGTTTTCATTATGTGAATAATTTTAAAATCTTAGCTCAAACGGCTGCAAAACCTGTTTGCCCAGCACGGGGATATTGAGTTCTATAAGATAAAGCCATAAACATGTGTTTCTGAGTCTTCTATCAAAAGTTACAGCGATTTATATGAAGTTGTACGAAAACGCTTTATTTCGCCAAGACAATGCGTTTCTCACTGTTACATGCATTTGAATGGGAAACTCGCCTGAAACAAAGTATAGGTTTTCATTATGTGAATAATTTTAAAATCTTAGCTCAAACGGCTGCAAAACCTGTTTGCCCAGCACGGGGATATTGAGTTCTATAAGATAAAGCCATAAACATGTGTTTCTGAGTCTTCTATCAAAAGTTACAGCGATTTATATGAAGTTGTACGAAAACGCTTTATTTCGCCAAGACAATGCGTTTCTCACTGTTACATGCATTTGAATGGGAAACTCGCCTGAAACAAAGTATAGGTTTTCATTATGTGAATAATTTTAAAATCTTAGCTCAAACGGCTGCAAAACCTGTTTGCCCAGCACGGGGATATTGAGTTCTATAAGATAAAGCCATAAACATGTGTTTCTGAGTCTTCTATCAAAAGTTACAGCGATTTATATGAAGTTGTACGAAAACGCTTTATTTCGCCAAGACAATGCGTTTCTCACTGTTACATGCATTTGAATGGGAAACTCGCCTGAAACAAAGTATAGGTTTTCATTATGTGAATAATTTTAAAATCTTAGCTCAAACGGCTGCAAAACCTGTTTGCCCAGCACGGGGATCTTGAGTTCTATAAGATAAAGCCATAAACATGTGTTTCTGAGTCTTCTATCAAAAGTTACAGCGATTTATATGAAGTTGTACGAAAACGCTTTATTTCGCCAAGACAATGCGTTTCTCACTGTTACATGCATTTGAATGGGAAACTCGCCTGAAACAAAGTATAGGTTTTCATTATGTGAATAATTTTAAAATCTTAGCTCAAACGGCTGCAAAACCTGTTTGCCCAGCACGGGGATATTGAGTTCTATAAGATAAAGCCATAAACATGTGTTTCTGAGTCTTCTATCAAAAGTTACAGCGATTTATATGAAGTTGTTCAAAAACGCTTTATTTCGCCAAGACAATGCGTTTCTCACTGTTACATGCATTTGAATGGGAAACTCGCCTGAAACAAAGTATAGGTTTTCATTATGTGAATAATTTTAAAATCTTAGCTCAAACGGCTGCAAAACCTGTTTGCCCAGCACGGGGATATTGAGTTCTATAAGATAAAGCCATAAACATGTGTTTCTGAGTCTTCTATCAAAAGTTACAGCGATTTATATGAAGTTGTACGAAAACGCTTTCTTTCGCCAAGACAATGCGTTTCTCACTGTTACATGCATTTGAATGGGAAACTCGCCTGAAACAAAGTATAGGTTTTCATTATGTGAATAATTTTAAAATCTTAGCTCAAACGGCTGCAAAACCTGTTTGCCCAGCACGGGGATATTGAGTTCTATAAGATAAAGCCATAAACATGTGTTTCTGAGTCTTCTATCAAAAGTTACAGCGATTTATATGAAGTTGTTCAAAAACGCTTTATTTCGCCAAGACAATGCGTTTCTCACTGTTACATGCATTTGAATGGGAAACTCGCCTGAAACAAAGTATAGGTTTTCATTATGTGAATAATTTTAAAATCTTAGCTCAAACGGCTGCAAAACCTGTTTGCCCAGCACGGGGATATTGAGTTCTATAAGATAAAGCCATAAACATGTGTTTCTGAGTCTTCTATCAAAAGTTACAGCGATTTATATGAAGTTGTACGAAAACGCTTTCTTTCGCCAAGACAATGCGTTTCTCACTGTTACATGCATTTGAATGGGAAACTCGCCTGAAACAAAGTATAGGTTTTCATTATGTGAATAATTTTAAAATCTTAGCTCAAACGGCTGCAAAACCTGTTTGCCCAGCACGGGGATATTGAGTTCTATAAGATAAAGCCATAAACATGTGTTTCTGAGTCTTCTATCAAAAGTTACAGCGATTTATATGAAGTTGTACAAAAATGCTTTCTTTCGCCAAGACAATGCGTTTCTCACTGTTACATGCATTTGAATGGGAAACTCGCCTGAAACAAAGTATAGGTTTTCATTATGTGAATAATTTTAAAATCTTAGCTCAAACGGCTGCAAAACCTGTTTGCCCAGCACGGGGATATTGAGTTCTATAAGATAAAGCCATAAACATGTGTTTCTGAGTCTTCTATCAAAAGTTACAGCGATTTATATGAAGTTGTACGAAAACGCTTTATTTCGCCAAGACAATGCGTTTCTCACTGTTACATGCATTTGAATGGGAAACTCGCCTGAAACAAAGTATAGGTTTTCATTATGTGAATAATTTTAAAATCTTAGCTCAAACGGCTGCAAAACCTGTTTGCCCAGCACGGGGATATTGAGTTCTATAAGATAAAGCCATAAACATGTGTTTCTGAGTCTTCTATCAAAAGTTACAGCGATTTATATGAAGTTGTACGAAAACGCTTTATTTCGCCAAGACAATGCGTTTCTCACTGTTACATGCATTTGAATGGGAAACTCGCCTGAAACAAAGTATAGGTTTTCATTATGTGAATAATTTTAAAATCTTAGCTCAAACGGCTGCAAAACCTGTTTGCCCAGCACGGGGATATTGAGTTCTATAAGATAAAGCCATAAACATGTGTTTCTGAGTCTTCTATCAAAAGTTACAGCGATTTATATGAAGTTGTACGAAAACGCTTTATTTCGCCAAGACAATGCGTTTCTCACTGTTACATGCATTTGAATGGGAAACTCGCCTGAAACAAAGTATAGGTTTTCATTATGTGAATAATTTTAAAATCTTAGCTCAAACGGCTGCAAAACCTGTTTGCCCAGCACGGGGATATTGAGTTCTATAAGATAAAGCCATAAACATGTGTTTCTGAGTCTTCTATCAAAAGTTACAGCGATTTATATGAAGTTGTTCAAAAACGCTTTATTTCGCCAAGACAATGCGTTTCTCACTGTTACATGCATTTGAATGGGAAACTCGCCTGAAACAAAGTATAGGTTTTCATTATGTGAATAATTTTAAAATCTTAGCTCAAACGGCTGCAAAACCTGTTTGCCCAGCACGGGGATATTGAGTTCTATAAGATAAAGCCATAAACATGTGTTTCTGAGTCTTCTATCAAAAGTTACAGCGATTTATATGAAGTTGTACGAAAACGCTTTATTTCGCCAAGACAATGCGTTTCTCACTGTTACATGCATTTGAATGGGAAACTCGCCTGAAACAAAGTATAGGTTTTCATTATGTGAATAATTTTAAAATCTTAGCTCAAACGGCTGCAAAACCTGTTTGCCCAGCACGGGGATATTGAGTTCTATAAGATAAAGCCATAAACATGTGTTTCTGAGTCTTCTATCAAAAGTTACAGCGATTTATATGAAGTTGTACGAAAACGCTTTATTTCGCCAAGACAATGCGTTTCTCACTGTTACATGCATTTGAATGGGAAACTCGCCTGAAACAAAGTATAGGTTTTCATTATGTGAATAATTTTAAAATCTTAGCTCAAACGGCTGCAAAACCTGTTTGCCCAGCACGGGGATATTGAGTTCTATAAGATAAAGCCATAAACATGTGTTTCTGAGTCTTCTATCAAAAGTTACAGCGATTTATATGAAGTTGTACGAAAACGCTTTCTTTCGCCAAGACAATGCGTTTCTCACTGTTACATGCATTTGAATGGGAAACTCGCCTGAAACAAAGTATAGGTTTTCATTATGTGAATAATTTTAAAATCTTAGCTCAAACGGCTGCAAAACCTGTTTGCCCAGCACGGGGATATTGAGTTCTATAAGATAAAGCCATAAACATGTGTTTCTGAGTCTTCTATCAAAAGTTACAGCGATTTATATGAAGTTGTACAAAAATGCTTTCTTTCGCCAAGACAATGCGTTTCTCACTGTTACATGCATTTGAATGGGAAACTCGCCTGAAACAAAGTATAGGTTTTCATTATGTGAATAATTTTAAAATCTTAGCTCAAACGGCTGCAAAACCTGTTTGCCCAGCACGGGGATATTGAGTTCTATAAGATAAAGCCATAAACATGTGTTTCTGAGTCTTCTATCAAAAGTTACAGCGATTTATATGAAGTTGTTCAAAAACGCTTTATTTCGCCAAGACAATGCGTTTCTCACTGTTACATGCATTTGAATGGGAAACTCGCCTGAAACAAAGTATAGGTTTTCATTATGTGAATAATTTTAAAATCTTAGCTCAAACGGCTGCAAAACCTGTTTGCCCAGCACGGGGATATTGAGTTCTATAAGATAAAGCCATAAACATGTGTTTCTGAGTCTTCTATCAAAAGTTACAGCGATTTATATGAAGTTGTTCAAAAACGCTTTATTTCGCCAAGACAATGCGTTTCTCACTGTTACATGCATTTGAATGGGAAACTCGCCTGAAACAAAGTATAGGTTTTCATTATGTGAATAATTTTAAAATCTTAGCTCAAACGGCTGCAAAACCTGTTTGCCCAGCACGGGGATATTGAGTTCTATAAGATAAAGCCATAAACATGTGTTTCTGAGTCTTCTATCAAAAGTTACAGCGATTTATATGAAGTTGTACGAAAACGCTTTATTTCGCCAAGACAATGCGTTTCTCACTGTTACATGCATTTGAATGAGAAACTCGCCTGAAACAAAGTATAGGTTTTCATTATGTGAATAATTTTAAAATCTTAGCTCAAACGGCTGCAAAACCTGTTTGCCCAGCACGGGGATATTGAGTTCTATAAGATAAAGCCATAAACATGTGTTTCTGAGTCTTCTATCAAAAGTTACAGCGATTTATATGAAGTTGTACGAAAACGCTTTATTTCGCCAAGACAATGCGTTTCTCACTGTTACATGCATTTGAATGGGAAACTCGCCTGAAACAAAGTATAGGTTTTCATTATGTGAATAATTTTAAAATCTTAGCTCAAACGGCTGCAAAACCTGTTTGCCCAGCACGGGGATATTGAGTTCTATAAGATAAAGCCATAAACATGTGTTTCTGAGTCTTCTATCAAAAGTTACAGCGATTTATATGAAGTTGTACGAAAACGCTTTATTTCGCCAAGACAATGCGTTTCTCACTGTTACATGCATTTGAATGGGAAACTCGCCTGAAACAAAGTATAGGTTTTCATTATGTGAATAATTTTAAAATCTTAGCTCAAACGGCTGCAAAACCTGTTTGCCCAGCACGGGGATATTGAGTTCTATAAGATAAAGCCATAAACATGTGTTTCTGAGTCTTCTATCAAAAGTTACAGCGATTTATATGAAGTTGTTCAAAAACGCTTTATTTCGCCAAGACAATGCGTTTCTCACTGTTACATGCATTTGAATGGGAAACTCGCCTGAAACAAAGTATAGGTTTTCATTATGTGAATAATTTTAAAATCTTAGCTCAAACGGCTGCAAAACCTGTTTGCCCAGCACGGGGATATTGAGTTCTATAAGATAAAGCCATAAACATGTGTTTCTGAGTCTTCTATCAAAAGTTACAGCGATTTATATGAAGTTGTACGAAAACGCTTTCTTTCGCCAAGACAATGCGTTTCTCACTGTTACATGCATTTGAATGGGAAACTCGCCTGAAACAAAGTATAGGTTTTCATTATGTGAATAATTTTAAAATCTTAGCTCAAACGGCTGCAAAACCTGTTTGCCCAGCACGGGGATATTGAGTTCTATAAGATAAAGCCATAAACATGTGTTTCTGAGTCTTCTATCAAAAGTTACAGCGATTTATATGAAGTTGTTCAAAAACGCTTTATTTCGCCAAGACAATGCGTTTCTCACTGTTACATGCATTTGAATGGGAAACTCGCCTGAAACAAAGTATAGGTTTTCATTATGTGAATAATTTTAAAATCTTAGCTCAAACGGCTGCAAAACCTGTTTGCCCAGCACGGGGATATTGAGTTCTATAAGATAAAGCCATAAACATGTGTTTCTGAGTCTTCTATCAAAAGTTACAGCGATTTATATGAAGTTGTACGAAAACGCTTTCTTTCGCCAAGACAATGCGTTTCTCACTGTTACATGCATTTGAATGGGAAACTCGCCTGAAACAAAGTATAGGTTTTCATTATGTGAATAATTTTAAAATCTTAGCTCAAACGGCTGCAAAACCTGTTTGCCCAGCACGGGGATATTGAGTTCTATAAGATAAAGCCATAAACATGTGTTTCTGAGTCTTCTATCAAAAGTTACAGCGATTTATATGAAGTTGTACAAAAATGCTTTCTTTCGCCAAGACAATGCGTTTCTCACTGTTACATGCATTTGAATGGGAAACTCGCCTGAAACAAAGTATAGGTTTTCATTATGTGAATAATTTTAAAATCTTAGCTCAAACGGCTGCAAAACCTGTTTGCCCAGCACGGGGATATTGAGTTCTATAAGATAAAGCCATAAACATGTGTTTCTGAGTCTTCTATCAAAAGTTACAGCGATTTATATGAAGTTGTACGAAAACGCTTTATTTCGCCAAGACAATGCGTTTCTCACTGTTACATGCATTTGAATGGGAAACTCGCCTGAAACAAAGTATAGGTTTTCATTATGTGAATAATTTTAAAATCTTAGCTCAAACGGCTGCAAAACCTGTTTGCCCAGCACGGGGATATTGAGTTCTATAAGATAAAGCCATAAACATGTGTTTCTGAGTCTTCTATCAAAAGTTACAGCGATTTATATGAAGTTGTACGAAAACGCTTTATTTCGCCAAGACAATGCGTTTCTCACTGTTACATGCATTTGAATGGGAAACTCGCCTGAAACAAAGTATAGGTTTTCATTATGTGAATAATTTTAAAATCTTAGCTCAAACGGCTGCAAAACCTGTTTGCCCAGCACGGGGATATTGAGTTCTATAAGATAAAGCCATAAACATGTGTTTCTGAGTCTTCTATCAAAAGTTACAGCGATTTATATGAAGTTGTACGAAAACGCTTTATTTCGCCAAGACAATGCGTTTCTCACTGTTACATGCATTTGAATGGGAAACTCGCCTGAAACAAAGTATAGGTTTTCATTATGTGAATAATTTTAAAATCTTAGCTCAAACGGCTGCAAAACCTGTTTGCCCAGCACGGGGATATTGAGTTCTATAAGATAAAGCCATAAACATGTGTTTCTGAGTCTTCTATCAAAAGTTACAGCGATTTATATGAAGTTGTTCAAAAACGCTTTATTTCGCCAAGACAATGCGTTTCTCACTGTTACATGCATTTGAATGGGAAACTCGCCTGAAACAAAGTATAGGTTTTCATTATGTGAATAATTTTAAAATCTTAGCTCAAACGGCTGCAAAACCTGTTTGCCCAGCACGGGGATATTGAGTTCTATAAGATAAAGCCATAAACATGTGTTTCTGAGTCTTCTATCAAAAGTTACAGCGATTTATATGAAGTTGTACGAAAACGCTTTATTTCGCCAAGACAATGCGTTTCTCACTGTTACATGCATTTGAATGGGAAACTCGCCTGAAACAAAGTATAGGTTTTCATTATGTGAATAATTTTAAAATCTTAGCTCAAACGGCTGCAAAACCTGTTTGCCCAGCACGGGGATATTGAGTTCTATAAGATAAAGCCATAAACATGTGTTTCTGAGTCTTCTATCAAAAGTTACAGCGATTTATATGAAGTTGTACGAAAACGCTTTATTTCGCCAAGACAATGCGTTTCTCACTGTTACATGCATTTGAATGGGAAACTCGCCTGAAACAAAGTATAGGTTTTCATTATGTGAATAATTTTAAAATCTTAGCTCAAACGGCTGCAAAACCTGTTTGCCCAGCACGGGGATATTGAGTTCTATAAGATAAAGCCATAAACATGTGTTTCTGAGTCTTCTATCAAAAGTTACAGCGATTTATATGAAGTTGTACGAAAACGCTTTATTTCGCCAAGACAATGCGTTTCTCACTGTTACATGCATTTGAATGGGAAACTCGCCTGAAACAAAGTATAGGTTTTCATTATGTGAATAATTTTAAAATCTTAGCTCAAACGGCTGCAAAACCTGTTTGCCCAGCACGGGGATATTGAGTTCTATAAGATAAAGCCATAAACATGTGTTTCTGAGTCTTCTATCAAAAGTTACAGCGATTTATATGAAGTTGTACAAAAATGCTTTCTTTCGCCAAGACAATGCGTTTCTCACTGTTACATGCATTTGAATGGGAAACTCGCCTGAAACAAAGTATAGGTTTTCATTATGTGAATAATTTTAAAATCTTAGCTCAAACGGCTGCAAAACCTGTTTGCCCAGCACGGGGATATTGAGTTCTATAAGATAAAGCCATAAACATGTGTTTCTGAGTCTTCTATCAAAAGTTACAGCGATTTATATGAAGTTGTTCAAAAACGCTTTATTTCGCCAAGACAATGCGTTTCTCACTGTTACATGCATTTGAATGGGAAACTCGCCTGAAACAAAGTATAGGTTTTCATTATGTGAATAATTTTAAAATCTTAGCTCAAACGGCTGCAAAACCTGTTTGCCCAGCACGGGGATATTGAGTTCTATAAGATAAAGCCATAAACATGTGTTTCTGAGTCTTCTATCAAAAGTTACAGCGATTTATATGAAGTTGTTCAAAAACGCTTTATTTCGCCAAGACAATGCGTTTCTCACTGTTACATGCATTTGAATGGGAAACTCGCCTGAAACAAAGTATAGGTTTTCATTATGTGAATAATTTTAAAATCTTAGCTCAAACGGCTGCAAAACCTGTTTGCCCAGCACGGGGATATTGAGTTCTATAAGATAAAGCCATAAACATGTGTTTCTGAGTCTTCTATCAAAAGTTACAGCGATTTATATGAAGTTGTACGAAAACGCTTTATTTCGCCAAGACAATGCGTTTCTCACTGTTACATGCATTTGAATGGGAAACTCGCCTGAAACAAAGTATAGGTTTTCATTATGTGAATAATTTTAAAATCTTAGCTCAAACGGCTGCAAAACCTGTTTGCCCAGCACGGGGATATTGAGTTCTATAAGATAAAGCCATAAACATGTGTTTCTGAGTCTTCTATCAAAAGTTACAGCGATTTATATGAAGTTGTACGAAAACGCTTTATTTCGCCAAGACAATGCGTTTCTCACTGTTACATGCATTTGAATGGGAAACTCGCCTGAAACAAAGTATAGGTTTTCATTATGTGAATAATTTTAAAATCTTAGCTCAAACGGCTGCAAAACCTGTTTGCCCAGCACGGGGATATTGAGTTCTATAAGATAAAGCCATAAACATGTGTTTCTGAGTCTTCTATCAAAAGTTACAGCGATTTATATGAAGTTGTTCAAAAACGCTTTATTTCGCCAAGACAATGCGTTTCTCACTGTTACATGCATTTGAATGGGAAACTCGCCTGAAACAAAGTATAGGTTTTCATTATGTGAATAATTTTAAAATCTTAGCTCAAACGGCTGCAAAACCTGTTTGCCCAGCACGGGGATATTGAGTTCTATAAGATAAAGCCATAAACATGTGTTTCTGAGTCTTCTATCAAAAGTTACAGCGATTTATATGAAGTTGTACGAAAACGCTTTATTTCGCCAAGACAATGCGTTTCTCACTGTTACATGCATTTGAATGGGAAACTCGCCTGAAACAAAGTATAGGTTTTCATTATGTGAATAATTTTAAAATCTTAGCTCAAACGGCTGCAAAACCTGTTTGCCCAGCACGGGGATATTGAGTTCTATAAGATAAAGCCATAAACATGTGTTTCTGAGTCTTCTATCAAAAGTTACAGCGATTTATATGAAGTTGTACGAAAACGCTTTATTTCGCCAAGACAATGCGTTTCTCACTGTTACATGCATTTGAATGGGAAACTCGCCTGAAACAAAGTATAGGTTTTCATTATGTGAATAATTTTAAAATCTTAGCTCAAACGGCTGCAAAACCTGTTTGCCCAGCACGGGGATATTGAGTTCTATAAGATAAAGCCATAAACATGTGTTTCTGAGTCTTCTATCAAAAGTTACAGCGATTTATATGAAGTTGTACGAAAACGCTTTCTTTCGCCAAGACAATGCGTTTCTCACTGTTACATGCATTTGAATGGGAAACTCGCCTGAAACAAAGTATAGGTTTTCATTATGTGAATAATTTTAAAATCTTAGCTCAAACGGCTGCAAAACCTGTTTGCCCAGCACGGGGATATTGAGTTCTATAAGATAAAGCCATAAACATGTGTTTCTGAGTCTTCTATCAAAAGTTACAGCGATTTATATGAAGTTGTACAAAAATGCTTTCTTTCGCCAAGACAATGCGTTTCTCACTGTTACATGCATTTGAATGGGAAACTCGCCTGAAACAAAGTATAGGTTTTCATTATGTGAATAATTTTAAAATCTTAGCTCAAACGGCTGCAAAACCTGTTTGCCCAGCACGGGGATATTGAGTTCTATAAGATAAAGCCATAAACATGTGTTTCTGAGTCTTCTATCAAAAGTTACAGCGATTTATATGAAGTTGTTCAAAAACGCTTTATTTCGCCAAGACAATGCGTTTCTCACTGTTACATGCATTTGAATGGGAAACTCGCCTGAAACAAAGTATAGGTTTTCATTATGTGAATAATTTTAAAATCTTAGCTCAAACGGCTGCAAAACCTGTTTGCCCAGCACGGGGATATTGAGTTCTATAAGATAAAGCCATAAACATGTGTTTCTGAGTCTTCTATCAAAAGTTACAGCGATTTATATGAAGTTGTTCAAAAACGCTTTATTTCGCCAAGACAATGCGTTTCTCACTGTTACATGCATTTGAATGGGAAACTCGCCTGAAACAAAGTATAGGTTTTCATTATGTGAATAATTTTAAAATCTTAGCTCAAACGGCTGCAAAACCTGTTTGCCCAGCACGGGGATATTGAGTTCTATAAGATAAAGCCATAAACATGTGTTTCTGAGTCTTCTATCAAAAGTTACAGCGATTTATATGAAGTTGTACGAAAACGCTTTATTTCGCCAAGACAATGCGTTTCTCACTGTTACATGCATTTGAATGGGAAACTCGCCTGAAACAAAGTATAGGTTTTCATTATGTGAATAATTTTAAAATCTTAGCTCAAACGGCTGCAAAACCTGTTTGCCCAGCACGGGGATATTGAGTTCTATAAGATAAAGCCATAAACATGTGTTTCTGAGTCTTCTATCAAAAGTTACAGCGATTTATATGAAGTTGTACGAAAACGCTTTATTTCGCCAAGACAATGCGTTTCTCACTGTTACATGCATTTGAATGGGAAACTCGCCTGAAACAAAGTATAGGTTTTCATTATGTGAATAATTTTAAAATCTTAGCTCAAACGGCTGCAAAACCTGTTTGCCCAGCACGGGGATATTGAGTTCTATAAGATAAAGCCATAAACATGTGTTTCTGAGTCTTCTATCAAAAGTTACAGCGATTTATATGAAGTTGTACGAAAACGCTTTCTTTCGCCAAGACAATGCGTTTCTCACTGTTACATGCATTTGAATGGGAAACTCGCCTGAAACAAAGTATAGGTTTTCATTATGTGAATAATTTTAAAATCTTAGCTCAAACGGCTGCAAAACCTGTTTGCCCAGCACGGGGATATTGAGTTCTATAAGATAAAGCCATAAACATGTGTTTCTGAGTCTTCTATCAAAAGTTACAGCGATTTATATGAAGTTGTTCAAAAACGCTTTATTTCGCCAAGACAATGCGTTTCTCACTGTTACATGCATTTGAATGGGAAACTCGCCTGAAACAAAGTATAGGTTTTCATTATGTGAATAATTTTAAAATCTTAGCTCAAACGGCTGCAAAACCTGTTTGCCCAGCACGGGGATATTGAGTTCTATAAGATAAAGCCATAAACATGTGTTTCTGAGTCTTCTATCAAAAGTTACAGCGATTTATATGAAGTTGTACGAAAACGCTTTCTTTCGCCAAGACAATGCGTTTCTCACTGTTACATGCATTTGAATGGGAAACTCGCCTGAAACAAAGTATAGGTTTTCATTATGTGAATAATTTTAAAATCTTAGCTCAAACGGCTGCAAAACCTGTTTGCCCAGCACGGGGATATTGAGTTCTATAAGATAAAGCCATAAACATGTGTTTCTGAGTCTTCTATCAAAAGTTACAGCGATTTATATGAAGTTGTACAAAAATGCTTTCTTTCGCCAAGACAATGCGTTTCTCACTGTTACATGCATTTGAATGGGAAACTCGCCTGAAACAAAGTATAGGTTTTCATTATGTGAATAATTTTAAAATCTTAGCTCAAACGGCTGCAAAACCTGTTTGCCCAGCACGGGGATATTGAGTTCTATAAGATAAAGCCATAAACATGTGTTTCTGAGTCTTCTATCAAAAGTTACAGCGATTTATATGAAGTTGTACAAAAATGCTTTCTTTCGCCAAGACAATGCGTTTCTCACTGTTACATGCATTTGAATGGGAAACTCGCCTGAAACAAAGTATAGGTTTTCATTATGTGAATAATTTTAAAATCTTAGCTCAAACGGCTGCAAAACCTGTTTGCCCAGCACGGGGATATTGAGTTCTATAAGATAAAGCCATAAACATGTGTTTCTGAGTCTTCTATCAAAAGTTACAGCGATTTATATGAAGTTGTTCAAAAACGCTTTATTTCGCCAAGACAATGCGTTTCTCACTGTTACATGCATTTGAATGGGAAACTCGCCTGAAACAAAGTATAGGTTTTCATTATGTGAATAATTTTAAAATCTTAGCTCAAACGGCTGCAAAACCTGTTTGCCCAGCACGGGGATATTGAGTTCTATAAGATAAAGCCATAAACATGTGTTTCTGAGTCTTCTATCAAAAGTTACAGCGATTTATATGAAGTTGTACGAAAACGCTTTATTTCGCCAAGACAATGCGTTTCTCACTGTTACATGCATTTGAATGGGAAACTCGCCTGAAACAAAGTATAGGTTTTCATTATGTGAATAATTTTAAAATCTTAGCTCAAACGGCTGCAAAACCTGTTTGCCCAGCACGGGGATATTGAGTTCTATAAGATAAAGCCATAAACATGTGTTTCTGAGTCTTCTATCAAAAGTTACAGCGATTTATATGAAGTTGTACGAAAACGCTTTATTTCGCCAAGACAATGCGTTTCTCACTGTTACATGCATTTGAATGGGAAACTCGCCTGAAACAAAGTATAGGTTTTCATTATGTGAATAATTTTAAAATCTTAGCTCAAACGGCTGCAAAACCTGTTTGCCCAGCACGGGGATATTGAGTTCTATAAGATAAAGCCATAAACATGTGTTTCTGAGTCTTCTATCAAAAGTTACAGCGATTTATATGAAGTTGTACGAAAACGCTTTCTTTCGCCAAGACAATGCGTTTCTCACTGTTACATGCATTTGAATGGGAAACTCGCCTGAAACAAAGTATAGGTTTTCATTATGTGAATAATTTTAAAATCTTAGCTCAAACGGCTGCAAAACCTGTTTGCCCAGCACGGGGATATTGAGTTCTATAAGATAAAGCCATAAACATGTGTTTCTGAGTCTTCTATCAAAAGTTACAGCGATTTATATGAAGTTGTTCAAAAACGCTTTATTTCGCCAAGACAATGCGTTTCTCACTGTTACATGCATTTGAATGGGAAACTCGCCTGAAACAAAGTATAGGTTTTCATTATGTGAATAATTTTAAAATCTTAGCTCAAACGGCTGCAAAACCTGTTTGCCCAGCACGGGGATATTGAGTTCTATAAGATAAAGCCATAAACATGTGTTTCTGAGTCTTCTATCAAAAGTTACAGCGATTTATATGAAGTTGTACGAAAACGCTTTATTTCGCCAAGACAATGCGTTTCTCACTGTTACATGCATTTGAATGGGAAACTCGCCTGAAACAAAGTATAGGTTTTCATTATGTGAATAATTTTAAAATCTTAGCTCAAACGGCTGCAAAACCTGTTTGCCCAGCACGGGGATATTGAGTTCTATAAGATAAAGCCATAAACATGTGTTTCTGAGTCTTCTATCAAAAGTTACAGCGATTTATATGAAGTTGTACGAAAACGCTTTATTTCGCCAAGACAATGCGTTTCTCACTGTTACATGCATTTGAATGGGAAACTCGCCTGAAACAAAGTATAGGTTTTCATTATGTGAATAATTTTAAAATCTTAGCTCAAACGGCTGCAAAACCTGTTTGCCCAGCACGGGGATATTGAGTTCTATAAGATAAAGCCATAAACATGTGTTTCTGAGTCTTCTATCAAAAGTTACAGCGATTTATATGAAGTTGTACGAAAATGCTTTCTTTCGCCAAGACAATGCGTTTCTCACTGTTACATGCATTTGAATGGGAAACTCGCCTGAAACAAAGTATAGGTTTTCATTATGTGAATAATTTTAAAATCTTAGCTCAAACGGCTGCAAAACCTGTTTGCCCAGCACGGGGATATTGAGTTCTATAAGATAAAGCCATAAACATGTGTTTCTGAGTCTTCTATCAAAAGTTACAGCGATTTATATGAAGTTGTACAAAAATGCTTTCTTTCGCCAAGACAATGCGTTTCTCACTGTTACATGCATTTGAATGGGAAACTCGCCTGAAACAAAGTATAGGTTTTCATTATGTGAATAATTTTAAAATCTTAGCTCAAACGGCTGCAAAACCTGTTTGCCCAGCACGGGGATATTGAGTTCTATAAGATAAAGCCATAAACATGTGTTTCTGAGTCTTCTATCAAAAGTTACAGCGATTTATATGAAGTTGTTCAAAAACGCTTTATTTCGCCAAGACAATGCGTTTCTCACTGTTACATGCATTTGAATGGGAAACTCGCCTGAAACAAAGTATAGGTTTTCATTATGTGAATAATTTTAAAATCTTAGCTCAAACGGCTGCAAAACCTGTTTGCCCAGCACGGGGATATTGAGTTCTATAAGATAAAGCCATAAACATGTGTTTCTGAGTCTTCTATCAAAAGTTACAGCGATTTATATGAAGTTGTACGAAAATGCTTTCTTTCGCCAAGACAATGCGTTTCTCACTGTTACATGCATTTGAATGGGAAACTCGCCTGAAACAAAGTATAGGTTTTCATTATGTGAATAATTTTAAAATCTTAGCTCAAACGGCTGCAAAACCTGTTTGCCCAGCACGGGGATATTGAGTTCTATAAGATAAAGCCATAAACATGTGTTTCTGAGTCTTCTATCAAAAGTTACAGCGATTTATATGAAGTTGTTCAAAAACGCTTTATTTCGCCAAGACAATGCGTTTCTCACTGTTACATGCATTTGAATGGGAAACTCGCCTGAAACAAAGTATAGGTTTTCATTATGTGAATAATTTTAAAATCTTAGCTCAAACGGCTGCAAAACCTGTTTGCCCAGCACGGGGATATTGAGTTCTATAAGATAAAGCCATAAACATGTGTTTCTGAGTCTTCTATCAAAAGTTACAGCGATTTATATGAAGTTGTACGAAAACGCTTTATTTCGCCAAGACAATGCGTTTCTCACTGTTACATGCATTTGAATGGGAAACTCGCCTGAAACAAAGTATAGGTTTTCATTATGTGAATAATTTTAAAATCTTAGCTCAAACGGCTGCAAAACCTGTTTGCCCAGCACGGGGATATTGAGTTCTATAAGATAAAGCCATAAACATGTGTTTCTGAGTCTTCTATCAAAAGTTACAGCGATTTATATGAAGTTGTACGAAAACGCTTTATTTCGCCAAGACAATGCGTTTCTCACTGTTACATGCATTTGAATGGGAAACTCGCCTGAAACAAAGTATAGGTTTTCATTATGTGAATAATTTTAAAATCTTAGCTCAAACGGCTGCAAAACCTGTTTGCCCAGCACGGGGATATTGAGTTCTATAAGATAAAGCCATAAACATGTGTTTCTGAGTCTTCTATCAAAAGTTACAGCGATTTATATGAAGTTGTACGAAAATGCTTTCTTTCGCCAAGACAATGCGTTTCTCACTGTTACATGCATTTGAATGGGAAACTCGCCTGAAACAAAGTATAGGTTTTCATTATGTGAATAATTTTAAAATCTTAGCTCAAACGGCTGCAAAACCTGTTTGCCCAGCACGGGGATATTGAGTTCTATAAGATAAAGCCATAAACATGTGTTTCTGAGTCTTCTATCAAAAGTTACAGCGATTTATATGAAGTTGTACGAAAACGCTTTATTTCGCCAAGACAATGCGTTTCTCACTGTTACATGCATTTGAATGGGAAACTCGCCTGAAACAAAGTATAGGTTTTCATTATGTGAATAATTTTAAAATCTTAGCTCAAACGGCTGCAAAACCTGTTTGCCCAGCACGGGGATATTGAGTTCTATAAGATAAAGCCATAAACATGTGTTTCTGAGTCTTCTATCAAAAGTTACAGCGATTTATATGAAGTTGTACGAAAATGCTTTCTTTCGCCAAGACAATGCGTTTCTCACTGTTACATGCATTTGAATGGGAAACTCGCCTGAAACAAAGTATAGGTTTTCATTATGTGAATAATTTTAAAATCTTAGCTCAAACGGCTGCAAAACCTGTTTGCCCAGCACGGGGATATTGAGTTCTATAAGATAAAGCCATAAACATGTGTTTCTGAGTCTTCTATCAAAAGTTACAGCGATTTATATGAAGTTGTACAAAAATGCTTTCTTTCGCCAAGACAATGCGTTTCTCACTGTTACATGCATTTGAATGGGAAACTCGCCTGAAACAAAGTATAGGTTTTCATTATGTGAATAATTTTAAAATCTTAGCTCAAACGGCTGCAAAACCTGTTTGCCCAGCACGGGGATATTGAGTTCTATAAGATAAAGCCATAAACATGTGTTTCTGAGTCTTCTATCAAAAGTTACAGCGATTTATATGAAGTTGTTCAAAAACGCTTTATTTCGCCAAGACAATGCGTTTCTCACTGTTACATGCATTTGAATGGGAAACTCGCCTGAAACAAAGTATAGGTTTTCATTATGTGAATAATTTTAAAATCTTAGCTCAAACGGCTGCAAAACCTGTTTGCCCAGCACGGGGATATTGAGTTCTATAAGATAAAGCCATAAACATGTGTTTCTGAGTCTTCTATCAAAAGTTACAGCGATTTATATGAAGTTGTACGAAAATGCTTTCTTTCGCCAAGACAATGCGTTTCTCACTGTTACATGCATTTGAATGGGAAACTCGCCTGAAACAAAGTATAGGTTTTCATTATGTGAATAATTTTAAAATCTTAGCTCAAACGGCTGCAAAACCTGTTTGCCCAGCACGGGGATATTGAGTTCTATAAGATAAAGCCATAAACATGTGTTTCTGAGTCTTCTATCAAAAGTTACAGCGATTTATATGAAGTTGTTCAAAAACGCTTTATTTCGCCAAGACAATGCGTTTCTCACTGTTACATGCATTTGAATGGGAAACTCGCCTGAAACAAAGTATAGGTTTTCATTATGTGAATAATTTTAAAATCTTAGCTCAAACGGCTGCAAAACCTGTTTGCCCAGCACGGGGATATTGAGTTCTATAAGATAAAGCCATAAACATGTGTTTCTGAGTCTTCTATCAAAAGTTACAGCGATTTATATGAAGTTGTACGAAAACGCTTTATTTCGCCAAGACAATGCGTTTCTCACTGTTACATGCATTTGAATGGGAAACTCGCCTGAAACAAAGTATAGGTTTTCATTATGTGAATAATTTTAAAATCTTAGCTCAAACGGCTGCAAAACCTGTTTGCCCAGCACGGGGATATTGAGTTCTATAAGATAAAGCCATAAACATGTGTTTCTGAGTCTTCTATCAAAAGTTACAGCGATTTATATGAAGTTGTACGAAAACGCTTTATTTCGCCAAGACAATGCGTTTCTCACTGTTACATGCATTTGAATGGGAAACTCGCCTGAAACAAAGTATAGGTTTTCATTATGTGAATAATTTTAAAATCTTAGCTCAAACGGCTGCAAAACCTGTTTGCCCAGCACGGGGATATTGAGTTCTATAAGATAAAGCCATAAACATGTGTTTCTGAGTCTTCTATCAAAAGTTACAGCGATTTATATGAAGTTGTACGAAAATGCTTTCTTTCGCCAAGACAATGCGTTTCTCACTGTTACATGCATTTGAATGGGAAACTCGCCTGAAACAAAGTATAGGTTTTCATTATGTGAATAATTTTAAAATCTTAGCTCAAACGGCTGCAAAACCTGTTTGCCCAGCACGGGGATATTGAGTTCTATAAGATAAAGCCATAAACATGTGTTTCTGAGTCTTCTATCAAAAGTTACAGCGATTTATATGAAGTTGTTCAAAAACGCTTTATTTCGCCAAGACAATGCGTTTCTCACTGTTACATGCATTTGAATGGGAAACTCGCCTGAAACAAAGTATAGGTTTTCATTATGTGAATAATTTTAAAATCTTAGCTCAAACGGCTGCAAAACCTGTTTGCCCAGCACGGGGATATTGAGTTCTATAAGATAAAGCCATAAACATGTGTTTCTGAGTCTTCTATCAAAAGTTACAGCGATTTATATGAAGTTGTACGAAAACGCTTTCTTTCGCCAAGACAATGCGTTTCTCACTGTTACATGCATTTGAATGGGAAACTCGCCTGAAACAAAGTATAGGTTTTCATTATGTGAATAATTTTAAAATCTTAGCTCAAACGGCTGCAAAACCTGTTTGCCCAGCACGGGGATATTGAGTTCTATAAGATAAAGCCATAAACATGTGTTTCTGAGTCTTCTATCAAAAGTTACAGCGATTTATATGAAGTTGTACAAAAATGCTTTCTTTCGCCAAGACAATGCGTTTCTCACTGTTACATGCATTTGAATGGGAAACTCGCCTGAAACAAAGTATAGGTTTTCATTATGTGAATAATTTTAAAATCTTAGCTCAAACGGCTGCAAAACCTGTTTGCCCAGCACGGGGATATTGAGTTCTATAAGATAAAGCCATAAACATGTGTTTCTGAGTCTTCTATCAAAAGTTACAGCGATTTATATGAAGTTGTTCAAAAACGCTTTATTTCGCCAAGACAATGCGTTTCTCACTGTTACATGCATTTGAATGGGAAACTCGCCTGAAACAAAGTATAGGTTTTCATTATGTGAATAATTTTAAAATCTTAGCTCAAACGGCTGCAAAACCTGTTTGCCCAGCACGGGGATATTGAGTTCTATAAGATAAAGCCATAAACATGTGTTTCTGAGTCTTCTATCAAAAGTTACAGCGATTTATATGAAGTTGTACGAAAACGCTTTATTTCGCCAAGACAATGCGTTTCTCACTGTTACATGCATTTGAATGGGAAACTCGCCTGAAACAAAGTATAGGTTTTCATTATGTGAATAATTTTAAAATCTTAGCTCAAACGGCTGCAAAACCTGTTTGCCCAGCACGGGGATATTGAGTTCTATAAGATAAAGCCATAAACATGTGTTTCTGAGTCTTCTATCAAAAGTTACAGCGATTTATATGAAGTTGTACGAAAACGCTTTATTTCGCCAAGACAATGCGTTTCTCACTGTTACATGCATTTGAATGGGAAACTCGCCTGAAACAAAGTATAGGTTTTCATTATGTGAATAATTTTAAAATCTTAGCTCAAACGGCTGCAAAACCTGTTTGCCCAGCACGGGGATATTGAGTTCTATAAGATAAAGCCATAAACATGTGTTTCTGAGTCTTCTATCAAAAGTTACAGCGATTTATATGAAGTTGTACGAAAACGCTTTATTTCGCCAAGACAATGCGTTTCTCACTGTTACATGCATTTGAATGGGAAACTCGCCTGAAACAAAGTATAGGTTTTCATTATGTGAATAATTTTAAAATCTTAGCTCAAACGGCTGCAAAACCTGTTTGCCCAGCACGGGGATATTGAGTTCTATAAGATAAAGCCATAAACATGTGTTTCTGAGTCTTCTATCAAAAGTTACAGCGATTTATATGAAGTTGTACGAAAACGCTTTATTTCGCCAAGACAATGCGTTTCTCACTGTTACATGCATTTGAATGGGAAACTCGCCTGAAACAAAGTATAGGTTTTCATTATGTGAATAATTTTAAAATCTTAGCTCAAACGGCTGCAAAACCTGTTTGCCCAGCACGGGGATCTTGAGTTCTATAAGATAAAGCCATAAACATGTGTTTCTGAGTCTTCTATCAAAAGTTACAGCGATTTATATGAAGTTGTACGAAAACGCTTTCTTTCGCCAAGACAATGCGTTTCTCACTGTTACATGCATTTGAATGGGAAACTCGCCTGAAACAAAGTATAGGTTTTCATTATGTGAATAATTTTAAAATCTTAGCTCAAACGGCTGCAAAACCTGTTTGCCCAGCACGGGGATATTGAGTTCTATAAGATAAAGCCATAAACATGTGTTTCTGAGTCTTCTATCAAAAGTTACAGCGATTTATATGAAGTTGTACGAAAACGCTTTATTTCGCCAAGACAATGCGTTTCTCACTGTTACATGCATTTGAATGGGAAACTCGCCTGAAACAAAGTATAGGTTTTCATTATGTGAATAATTTTAAAATCTTAGCTCAAACGGCTGCAAAACCTGTTTGCCCAGCACGGGGATATTGAGTTCTATAAGATAAAGCCATAAACATGTGTTTCTGAGTCTTCTATCAAAAGTTACAGCGATTTATATGAAGTTGTTCAAAAACGCTTTATTTCGCCAAGACAATGCGTTTCTCACTGTTACATGCATTTGAATGGGAAACTCGCCTGAAACAAAGTATAGGTTTTCATTATGTGAATAATTTTAAAATCTTAGCTCAAACGGCTGCAAAACCTGTTTGCCCAGCACGGGGATATTGAGTTCTATAAGATAAAGCCATAAACATGTGTTTCTGAGTCTTCTATCAAAAGTTACAGCGATTTATATGAAGTTGTACGAAAACGCTTTCTTTCGCCAAGACAATGCGTTTCTCACTGTTACATGCATTTGAATGGGAAACTCGCCTGAAACAAAGTATAGGTTTTCATTATGTGAATAATTTTAAAATCTTAGCTCAAACGGCTGCAAAACCTGTTTGCCCAGCACGGGGATATTGAGTTCTATAAGATAAAGCCATAAACATGTGTTTCTGAGTCTTCTATCAAAAGTTACAGCGATTTATATGAAGTTGTACAAAAATGCTTTCTTTCGCCAAGACAATGCGTTTCTCACTGTTACATGCATTTGAATGGGAAACTCGCCTGAAACAAAGTATAGGTTTTCATTATGTGAATAATTTTAAAATCTTAGCTCAAACGGCTGCAAAACCTGTTTGCCCAGCACGGGGATCTTGAGTTCTATAAGATAAAGCCATAAACATGTGTTTCTGAGTCTTCTATCAAAAGTTACAGCGATTTATATGAAGTTGTACGAAAACGCTTTCTTTCGCCAAGACAATGCGTTTCTCACTGTTACATGCATTTGAATGGGAAACTCGCCTGAAACAAAGTATAGGTTTTCATTATGTGAATAATTTTAAAATCTTAGCTCAAACGGCTGCAAAACCTGTTTGCCCAGCACGGGGATATTGAGTTCTATAAGATAAAGCCATAAACATGTGTTTCTGAGTCTTCTATCAAAAGTTACAGCGATTTATATGAAGTTGTACGAAAACGCTTTATTTCGCCAAGACAATGCGTTTCTCACTGTTACATGCATTTGAATGGGAAACTCGCCTGAAACAAAGTATAGGTTTTCATTATGTGAATAATTTTAAAATCTTAGCTCAAACGGCTGCAAAACCTGTTTGCCCAGCACGGGGATATTGAGTTCTATAAGATAAAGCCATAAACATGTGTTTCTGAGTCTTCTATCAAAAGTTACAGCGATTTATATGAAGTTGTTCAAAAACGCTTTATTTCGCCAAGACAATGCGTTTCTCACTGTTACATGCATTTGAATGGGAAACTCGCCTGAAACAAAGTATAGGTTTTCATTATGTGAATAATTTTAAAATCTTAGCTCAAACGGCTGCAAAACCTGTTTGCCCAGCACGGGGATATTGAGTTCTATAAGATAAAGCCATAAACATGTGTTTCTGAGTCTTCTATCAAAAGTTACAGCGATTTATATGAAGTTGTACGAAAACGCTTTATTTCGCCAAGACAATGCGTTTCTCACTGTTACATGCATTTGAATGGGAAACTCGCCTGAAACAAAGTATAGGTTTTCATTATGTGAATAATTTTAAAATCTTAGCTCAAACGGCTGCAAAACCTGTTTGCCCAGCACGGGGATATTGAGTTCTATAAGATAAAGCCATAAACATGTGTTTCTGAGTCTTCTATCAAAAGTTACAGCGATTTATATGAAGTTGTTCAAAAACGCTTTATTTCGCCAAGACAATGCGTTTCTCACTGTTACATGCATTTGAATGGGAAACTCGCCTGAAACAAAGTATAGGTTTTCATTATGTGAATAATTTTAAAATCTTAGCTCAAACGGCTGCAAAACCTGTTTGCCCAGCACGGGGATATTGAGTTCTATAAGATAAAGCCATAAACATGTGTTTCTGAGTCTTCTATCAAAAGTTACAGCGATTTATATGAAGTTGTACAAAAATGCTTTCTTTCGCCAAGACAATGCGTTTCTCACTGTTACATGCATTTGAATGGGAAACTCGCCTGAAACAAAGTATAGGTTTTCATTATGTGAATAATTTTAAAATCTTAGCTCAAACGGCTGCAAAACCTGTTTGCCCAGCACGGGGATATTGAGTTCTATAAGATAAAGCCATAAACATGTGTTTCTGAGTCTTCTATCAAAAGTTACAGCGATTTATATGAAGTTGTTCAAAAACGCTTTATTTCGCCAAGACAATGCGTTTCTCACTGTTACATGCATTTGAATGGGAAACTCGCCTGAAACAAAGTATAGGTTTTCATTATGTGAATAATTTTAAAATCTTAGCTCAAACGGCTGCAAAACCTGTTTGCCCAGCACGGGGATATTGAGTTCTATAAGATAAAGCCATAAACATGTGTTTCTGAGTCTTCTATCAAAAGTTACAGCGATTTATATGAAGTTGTACGAAAACGCTTTATTTCGCCAAGACAATGCGTTTCTCACTGTTACATGCATTTGAATGGGAAACTCGCCTGAAACAAAGTATAGGTTTTCATTATGTGAATAATTTTAAAATCTTAGCTCAAACGGCTGCAAAACCTGTTTGCCCAGCACGGGGATATTGAGTTCTATAAGATAAAGCCATAAACATGTGTTTCTGAGTCTTCTATCAAAAGTTACAGCGATTTATATGAAGTTGTACGAAAACGCTTTATTTCGCCAAGACAATGCGTTTCTCACTGTTACATGCATTTGAATGGGAAACTCGCCTGAAACAAAGTATAGGTTTTCATTATGTGAATAATTTTAAAATCTTAGCTCAAACGGCTGCAAAACCTGTTTGCCCAGCACGGGGATATTGAGTTCTATAAGATAAAGCCATAAACATGTGTTTCTGAGTCTTCTATCAAAAGTTACAGCGATTTATATGAAGTTGTTCAAAAACGCTTTATTTCGCCAAGACAATGCGTTTCTCACTGTTACATGCATTTGAATGGGAAACTCGCCTGAAACAAAGTATAGGTTTTCATTATGTGAATAATTTTAAAATCTTAGCTCAAACGGCTGCAAAACCTGTTTGCCCAGCACGGGGATATTGAGTTCTATAAGATAAAGCCATAAACATGTGTTTCTGAGTCTTCTATCAAAAGTTACAGCGATTTATATGAAGTTGTACGAAAACGCTTTCTTTCGCCAAGACAATGCGTTTCTCACTGTTACATGCATTTGAATGGGAAACTCGCCTGAAACAAAGTATAGGTTTTCATTATGTGAATAATTTTAAAATCTTAGCTCAAACGGCTGCAAAACCTGTTTGCCCAGCACGGGGATATTGAGTTCTATAAGATAAAGCCATAAACATGTGTTTCTGAGTCTTCTATCAAAAGTTACAGCGATTTATATGAAGTTGTACGAAAACGCTTTATTTCGCCAAGACAATGCGTTTCTCACTGTTACATGCATTTGAATGGGAAACTCGCCTGAAACAAAGTATAGGTTTTCATTATGTGAATAATTTTAAAATCTTAGCTCAAACGGCTGCAAAACCTGTTTGCCCAGCACGGGGATATTGAGTTCTATAAGATAAAGCCATAAACATGTGTTTCTGAGTCTTCTATCAAAAGTTACAGCGATTTATATGAAGTTGTACGAAAACGCTTTATTTCGCCAAGACAATGCGTTTCTCACTGTTACATGCATTTGAATGGGAAACTCGCCTGAAACAAAGTATAGGTTTTCATTATGTGAATAATTTTAAAATCTTAGCTCAAACGGCTGCAAAACCTGTTTGCCCAGCACGGGGATATTGAGTTCTATAAGATAAAGCCATAAACATGTGTTTCTGAGTCTTCTATCAAAAGTTACAGCGATTTATATGAAGTTGTACGAAAACGCTTTATTTCGCCAAGACAATGCGTTTCTCACTGTTACATGCATTTGAATGGGAAACTCGCCTGAAACAAAGTATAGGTTTTCATTATGTGAATAATTTTAAAATCTTAGCTCAAACGGCTGCAAAACCTGTTTGCCCAGCACGGGGATATTGAGTTCTATAAGATAAAGCCATAAACATGTGTTTCTGAGTCTTCTATCAAAAGTTACAGCGATTTATATGAAGTTGTACGAAAACGCTTTATTTCGCCAAGACAATGCGTTTCTCACTGTTACATGCATTTGAATGGGAAACTCGCCTGAAACAAAGTATAGGTTTTCATTATGTGAATAATTTTAAAATCTTAGCTCAAACGGCTGCAAAACCTGTTTGCCCAGCACGGGGATATTGAGTTCTATAAGATAAAGCCATAAACATGTGTTTCTGAGTCTTCTATCAAAAGTTACAGCGATTTATATGAAGTTGTTCAAAAACGCTTTATTTCGCCAAGACAATGCGTTTCTCACTGTTACATGCATTTGAATGGGAAACTCGCCTGAAACAAAGTATAGGTTTTCATTATGTGAATAATTTTAAAATCTTAGCTCAAACGGCTGCAAAACCTGTTTGCCCAGCACGGGGATATTGAGTTCTATAAGATAAAGCCATAAACATGTGTTTCTGAGTCTTCTATCAAAAGTTACAGCGATTTATATGAAGTTGTACAAAAATGCTTTCTTTCGCCAAGACAATGCGTTTCTCACTGTTACATGCATTTGAATGGGAAACTCGCCTGAAACAAAGTATAGGTTTTCATTATGTGAATAATTTTAAAATCTTAGCTCAAACGGCTGCAAAACCTGTTTGCCCAGCACGGGGATATTGAGTTCTATAAGATAAAGCCATAAACATGTGTTTCTGAGTCTTCTATCAAAAGTTACAGCGATTTATATGAAGTTGTTCAAAAACGCTTTATTTCGCCAAGACAATGCGTTTCTCACTGTTACATGCATTTGAATGGGAAACTCGCCTGAAACAAAGTATAGGTTTTCATTATGTGAATAATTTTAAAATCTTAGCTCAAACGGCTGCAAAACCTGTTTGCCCAGCACGGGGATATTGAGTTCTATAAGATAAAGCCATAAACATGTGTTTCTGAGTCTTCTATCAAAAGTTACAGCGATTTATATGAAGTTGTACGAAAACGCTTTATTTCGCCAAGACAATGCGTTTCTCACTGTTACATGCATTTGAATGGGAAACTCGCCTGAAACAAAGTATAGGTTTTCATTATGTGAATAATTTTAAAATCTTAGCTCAAACGGCTGCAAAACCTGTTTGCCCAGCACGGGGATATTGAGTTCTATAAGATAAAGCCATAAACATGTGTTTCTGAGTCTTCTATCAAAAGTTACAGCGATTTATATGAAGTTGTTCAAAAACGCTTTATTTCGCCAAGACAATGCGTTTCTCACTGTTACATGCATTTGAATGGGAAACTCGCCTGAAACAAAGTATAGGTTTTCATTATGTGAATAATTTTAAAATCTTAGCTCAAACGGCTGCAAAACCTGTTTGCCCAGCACGGGGATATTGAGTTCTATAAGATAAAGCCATAAACATGTGTTTCTGAGTCTTCTATCAAAAGTTACAGCGATTTATATGAAGTTGTACGAAAACGCTTTCTTTCGCCAAGACAATGCGTTTCTCACTGTTACATGCATTTGAATGGGAAACTCGCCTGAAACAAAGTATAGGTTTTCATTATGTGAATAATTTTAAAATCTTAGCTCAAACGGCTGCAAAACCTGTTTGCCCAGCACGGGGATATTGAGTTCTATAAGATAAAGCCATAAACATGTGTTTCTGAGTCTTCTATCAAAAGTTACAGCGATTTATATGAAGTTGTACAAAAATGCTTTCTTTCGCCAAGACAATGCGTTTCTCACTGTTACATGCATTTGAATGGGAAACTCGCCTGAAACAAAGTATAGGTTTTCATTATGTGAATAATTTTAAAATCTTAGCTCAAACGGCTGCAAAACCTGTTTGCCCAGCACGGGGATCTTGAGTTCTATAAGATAAAGCCATAAACATGTGTTTCTGAGTCTTCTATCAAAAGTTACAGCGATTTATATGAAGTTGTACGAAAACGCTTTCTTTCGCCAAGACAATGCGTTTCTCACTGTTACATGCATTTGAATGGGAAACTCGCCTGAAACAAAGTATAGGTTTTCATTATGTGAATAATTTTAAAATCTTAGCTCAAACGGCTGCAAAACCTGTTTGCCCAGCACGGGGATATTGAGTTCTATAAGATAAAGCCATAAACATGTGTTTCTGAGTCTTCTATCAAAAGTTACAGCGATTTATATGAAGTTGTACGAAAACGCTTTATTTCGCCAAGACAATGCGTTTCTCACTGTTACATGCATTTGAATGGGAAACTCGCCTGAAACAAAGTATAGGTTTTCATTATGTGAATAATTTTAAAATCTTAGCTCAAACGGCTGCAAAACCTGTTTGCCCAGCACGGGGATATTGAGTTCTATAAGATAAAGCCATAAACATGTGTTTCTGAGTCTTCTATCAAAAGTTACAGCGATTTATATGAAGTTGTTCAAAAACGCTTTATTTCGCCAAGACAATGCGTTTCTCACTGTTACATGCATTTGAATGGGAAACTCGCCTGAAACAAAGTATAGGTTTTCATTATGTGAATAATTTTAAAATCTTAGCTCAAACGGCTGCAAAACCTGTTTGCCCAGCACGGGGATATTGAGTTCTATAAGATAAAGCCATAAACATGTGTTTCTGAGTCTTCTATCAAAAGTTACAGCGATTTATATGAAGTTGTACGAAAACGCTTTCTTTCGCCAAGACAATGCGTTTCTCACTGTTACATGCATTTGAATGGGAAACTCGCCTGAAACAAAGTATAGGTTTTCATTATGTGAATAATTTTAAAATCTTAGCTCAAACGGCTGCAAAACCTGTTTGCCCAGCACGGGGATATTGAGTTCTATAAGATAAAGCCATAAACATGTGTTTCTGAGTCTTCTATCAAAAGTTACAGCGATTTATATGAAGTTGTTCAAAAACGCTTTATTTCGCCAAGACAATGCGTTTCTCACTGTTACATGCATTTGAATGGGAAACTCGCCTGAAACAAAGTATAGGTTTTCATTATGTGAATAATTTTAAAATCTTAGCTCAAACGGCTGCAAAACCTGTTTGCCCAGCACGGGGATATTGAGTTCTATAAGATAAAGCCATAAACATGTGTTTCTGAGTCTTCTATCAAAAGTTACAGCGATTTATATGAAGTTGTACGAAAACGCTTTCTTTCGCCAAGACAATGCGTTTCTCACTGTTACATGCATTTGAATGGGAAACTCGCCTGAAACAAAGTATAGGTTTTCATTATGTGAATAATTTTAAAATCTTAGCTCAAACGGCTGCAAAACCTGTTTGCCCAGCACGGGGATATTGAGTTCTATAAGATAAAGCCATAAACATGTGTTTCTGAGTCTTCTATCAAAAGTTACAGCGATTTATATGAAGTTGTACGAAAACGCTTTATTTCGCCAAGACAATGCGTTTCTCACTGTTACATGCATTTGAATGGGAAACTCGCCTGAAACAAAGTATAGGTTTTCATTATGTGAATAATTTTAAAATCTTAGCTCAAACGGCTGCAAAACCTGTTTGCCCAGCACGGGGATATTGAGTTCTATAAGATAAAGCCATAAACATGTGTTTCTGAGTCTTCTATCAAAAGTTACAGCGATTTATATGAAGTTGTTCAAAAACGCTTTATTTCGCCAAGACAATGCGTTTCTCACTGTTACATGCATTTGAATGGGAAACTCGCCTGAAACAAAGTATAGGTTTTCATTATGTGAATAATTTTAAAATCTTAGCTCAAACGGCTGCAAAACCTGTTTGCCCAGCACGGGGATATTGAGTTCTATAAGATAAAGCCATAAACATGTGTTTCTGAGTCTTCTATCAAAAGTTACAGCGATTTATATGAAGTTGTACGAAAACGCTTTATTTCGCCAAGACAATGCGTTTCTCACTGTTACATGCATTTGAATGGGAAACTCGCCTGAAACAAAGTATAGGTTTTCATTATGTGAATAATTTTAAAATCTTAGCTCAAACGGCTGCAAAACCTGTTTGCCCAGCACGGGGATATTGAGTTCTATAAGATAAAGCCATAAACATGTGTTTCTGAGTCTTCTATCAAAAGTTACAGCGATTTATATGAAGTTGTACGAAAACGCTTTCTTTCGCCAAGACAATGCGTTTCTCACTGTTACATGCATTTGAATGGGAAACTCGCCTGAAACAAAGTATAGGTTTTCATTATGTGAATAATTTTAAAATCTTAGCTCAAACGGCTGCAAAACCTGTTTGCCCAGCACGGGGATATTGAGTTCTATAAGATAAAGCCATAAACATGTGTTTCTGAGTCTTCTATCAAAAGTTACAGCGATTTATATGAAGTTGTACAAAAATGCTTTCTTTCGCCAAGACAATGCGTTTCTCACTGTTACATGCATTTGAATGGGAAACTCGCCTGAAACAAAGTATAGGTTTTCATTATGTGAATAATTTTAAAATCTTAGCTCAAACGGCTGCAAAACCTGTTTGCCCAGCACGGGGATCTTGAGTTCTATAAGATAAAGCCATAAACATGTGTTTCTGAGTCTTCTATCAAAAGTTACAGCGATTTATATGAAGTTGTACGAAAACGCTTTCTTTCGCCAAGACAATGCGTTTCTCACTGTTACATGCATTTGAATGGGAAACTCGCCTGAAACAAAGTATAGGTTTTCATTATGTGAATAATTTTAAAATCTTAGCTCAAACGGCTGCAAAACCTGTTTGCCCAGCACGGGGATATTGAGTTCTATAAGATAAAGCCATAAACATGTGTTTCTGAGTCTTCTATCAAAAGTTACAGCGATTTATATGAAGTTGTACGAAAACGCTTTATTTCGCCAAGACAATGCGTTTCTCACTGTTACATGCATTTGAATGGGAAACTCGCCTGAAACAAAGTATAGGTTTTCATTATGTGAATAATTTTAAAATCTTAGCTCAAACGGCTGCAAAACCTGTTTGCCCAGCACGGGGATATTGAGTTCTATAAGATAAAGCCATAAACATGTGTTTCTGAGTCTTCTATCAAAAGTTACAGCGATTTATATGAAGTTGTTCAAAAACGCTTTATTTCGCCAAGACAATGCGTTTCTCACTGTTACATGCATTTGAATGGGAAACTCGCCTGAAACAAAGTATAGGTTTTCATTATGTGAATAATTTTAAAATCTTAGCTCAAACGGCTGCAAAACCTGTTTGCCCAGCACGGGGATATTGAGTTCTATAAGATAAAGCCATAAACATGTGTTTCTGAGTCTTCTATCAAAAGTTACAGCGATTTATATGAAGTTGTACGAAAACGCTTTCTTTCGCCAAGACAATGCGTTTCTCACTGTTACATGCATTTGAATGGGAAACTCGCCTGAAACAAAGTATAGGTTTTCATTATGTGAATAATTTTAAAATCTTAGCTCAAACGGCTGCAAAACCTGTTTGCCCAGCACGGGGATATTGAGTTCTATAAGATAAAGCCATAAACATGTGTTTCTGAGTCTTCTATCAAAAGTTACAGCGATTTATATGAAGTTGTTCAAAAACGCTTTATTTCGCCAAGACAATGCGTTTCTCACTGTTACATGCATTTGAATGGGAAACTCGCCTGAAACAAAGTATAGGTTTTCATTATGTGAATAATTTTAAAATCTTAGCTCAAACGGCTGCAAAACCTGTTTGCCCAGCACGGGGATCTTGAGTTCTATAAGATAAAGCCATAAACATGTGTTTCTGAGTCTTCTATCAAAAGTTACAGCGATTTATATGAAGTTGTACGAAAACGCTTTCTTTCGCCAAGACAATGCGTTTCTCACTGTTACATGCATTTGAATGGGGAACTCGCCCGAAACAAAGTATAGGTTTTCATTATGTGTATAACTTGAAAATCTTAGCTCAAACAGCTGTAAAACCTGTTTTCCCAGCACGGGGACCTTGAGTTCTATAAGATAAAGCCATAAACATGTTTGTCTGAGTCTTCTATCAAAAGTTACAGCTATTTCTATGAAGTTGTACAAAAACGCTTTCTTTCGCCAAGACAGTGCGTTTCTCACTGTTACATGCATTTGAATGGGGAACTCGCCCGAAACAAAGTATAGGTTTTCATTATGTGTATAACTTGAAAATCTTAGCTCAAACAGCTGCAAAACCTGATTTCCCAGCACGGGGACCTTGAGTTCTATAAGATAAAGCCATAAACATGTTTGTCTGAGTCTTCTATCAAAAGTTACAGCTATTTATATGAAGTTGTACAAAAACGCTTTATTTCGCCAAGACAGTGTGTTTCTCACTGTTACATGCATTTGAATGGGGAACTCGCCTGAAACAAAGTATAGGTTTTCATTATGTGTATAACTTGGAAATCTTAGCTCAAACAGCTGCAAAACCTGTTTGCCCAGCACGGGGACCTTGAGTTCTATAAGATAAAGCCATAAACATGTTTGTCTGAGTCTTATATCAAAAGTTACAGCTATTTATATGAAGTTGTACAAAAACGCTTTCTTTCGCCAAGACAGTGCGTTTCTCACTGTTACATGCATTTGAATGGGGAACTCGCCCGAAACAAAGTATAGGTTTTCATTATGTGTATAACTTGGAAATCTTAGCTCAAACAGCTGTAAAACCTGTTTTCCCAGCACGGGGACCTTGAGTTCTATAAGATAAAGCCATAAACATGTGTATCCGAGTCTTATATCAAAAGTTACAGCTATTTATATGAAGTTGTACAAAAACGCTTTCTTTCGCCAAGACAGTGCGTTTCTCACTGTTACATGCATTTGAATGGGGAACTCGCCCGAAACAAAGTATAGGTTTTCATTATGTGTATAACTTGAAAATCTTAGCTCAAACAGCTGTAAAACCTGTTTTCCCAGCACGGGGACCTTGAGTTCTATAAGATAAAGCCATAAACATGTTTGTCTGAGTCTTCTATCAAAAGTTACAGCTATTTCTATGAAGTTGTACAAAAACGCTTTCTTTCGCCAAGACAGTGCGTTTCTCACTGTTACATGCATTTGAATGGGGAACTCGCCCGAAACAAAGTATAGGTTTTCATTATGTGTATAACTTGAAAATCTTAGCTCAAACAGCTGCAAAACCTGATTTCCCAGCACGGGGACCTTGAGTTCTATAAGATAAAGCCATAAACATGTTTGTCTGAGTCTTCTATCAAAAGTTACAGCTATTTATATGAAGTTGTACAAAAACGCTTTATTTCGCCAAGACAGTGTGTTTCTCACTGTTACATGCATTTGAATGGGGAACTCGCCTGAAACAAAGTATAGGTTTTCATTATGTGTATAACTTGGAAATCTTAGCTCAAACAGCTGCAAATCCTGTTTTCCCAGCACGGGGACCTTGAGTTCTATAAGATAAAGCCATAAACATGTTTGTCTGAGTCTTCTATCAAAAGTTACAGCTATTTATATGAAGTTGTACAAAAACGCTTTATTTCGCCAAGACAGTGCGTTTCTCACTGTTACATGCATTTGAATGGGGAACTCGACCGAAACAAAGTATAGGTTTTCATTATGTGTATAACTTGAAAATCTTAGCTCAAACAGCTGTAAAACCTGTTTTCCCAGCACGGGGACCTTGATTTCTATAAGATAAAGCCATAAACATGTTTGTCTGAGTCTTCTATCAAAAGTTACAGCTATTTCTATGAAGTTGTACAAAAACGCTTTCTTTCGCCAAGACAGTGCGTTTCTCACTGTTACATGCATTTGAATGGGGAACTCGACCGAAACAAAGTATAGGTTTTCATTATGTGTATAACTTGAAAATCTTAGCTCAAACAGCTGCAAAACCTGTTTGCCCAGCACGGGGACCTTGAGTTCTATAAGATAAAGCCATAAACATGTTTGTCTGAGTCTTATATCAAAAGTTACAGCTATTTATATGAAGTTGTACAAAAACGCTTTCTTTCGCCAAGACAGTGCGTTTCTCACTGTTACATGCATTTGAATGGGGAACTCGACCGAAACAAAGTATAGGTTTTCATTATGTGTATAACTTGAAAATCTTAGCTCAAACAGCTGCAAATCCTGTTTTCTCAGCACAGGGACCTTGAGTTCTATAAGATAAAGCCATAAACATGTTTGTCTGAGTCTTCTATCAAAAGTTACAGCTATTTATATGAAGTTGTACAAAAACGCTTTCTTTTGCCAAGACAGTGTGTTTCTCACTGTTACATGCATTTGAATGGGGAACTTGACCGAAACAAAGTATAGGTTTTCATTATGTGTATAACTTGAAAATCTTAGCTCAAACAGCTGTAAAACCTGTTTTCCCAGCACGGGGACCTTGAGTTCTATAAGATAAAGCCATAAACATGTTTGTCTGAGTCTTCTATCAAAAGTTACAGCTATTTATATGAAGTTGTACAAAAACGCTTTCTTTCGCCAAGACAGTGCGTTTCTCACTGTTACATGCATTTGAATGGGGAACTCGCCCGAAACAAAGTATAGGTTTTCATTATGTGTATAACTTGAAAATCTTAGCTCAAACAGCTGCAAATCCTGTTTTCTCAGCACAGGGACCTTGAGTTCTATAAGATAAAGCCATAAACATGTTTGTCTGAGTCTTCTATCAAAAGTTACAGCTATTTATATGAAGTTGTACAAAAACGCTTTCTTTTGCCAAGACAGTGCGTTTCTCACTGTTACATGCATTTGAATGGGGAACTTGACCGAAACAAAGTATAGGTTTTCATTATGTGTATAACTTGAAAATCTTAGCTCAAACAGCTGTAAAACCTGTTTTCCCAGCACGGGGACCTTGAGTTCTATAAGATAAAGCCATAAACATGTTTGTCTGAGTCTTCTATCAAAAGTTACAGCTATTTATATGAAGTTGTACAAAAACGCTTTCTTTCGCCAAGACAGTGCGTTTCTCACTGTTACATGCATTTGAATGGGGAACTCGCCCGAAACAAAGTATAGGTTTTCATTATGTGTATAACTTGAAAATCTTAGCTCAAACGGCTGCAAAACCTTTTTTCTCAGCACAGGGACCTTGAGTTCTATAAGATAAAGCCATAAACATGTTTGTCTGAGTCTTCTATCAAAAGTTACAGCTATTTATATGAAGTTGTACAAAAACGCTTTCTTTTGCCAAGACAGTGCGTTTCTCACTGTTACATGCATTTGAATGGGGAACTTGACCGAAACAAAGTATAGGTTTTCATTATGTGTATAACTTGGAAATCTTAGCTCAAACAGCTGCAAATCCTGTTTTCCCAGCACGGGGACCTTGAGTTCTATAAGATAAAGCCATAAACATGTGTATCCGAGTCTTATATCAAAAGTTACAGCTATTTATATGAAGTTGTACAAAAACGCTTTCTTTCGCCAAGACAGTGCGTTTCTCACTGTTACATGCATTTGAATGGGGAACTCGCCCGAAACAAAGTATAGGTTTTCATTATGTGTATAACTTGAAAATCTTAGCTCAAACAGCTACAAAACCTGTTTTCCCAGCACGGGGACCTTGAGTTCTATAAGATAAAGCTATAAACATGTGTATCCGAGTCTTCTATCAAAAGTTACAGCTATTTATATGAAGTTGTACAAAAACGCTTTCTTTCGCCAAGACAGTGCGTTTCTCACTGTTACATGCATTTGAATGGGGAACTCGCCCGAAACAAAGTATAGGTTTTCATTATGTGTATAACTTGGAAATCTTAGCTCAAACAGCTACAAAACCTGTTTTCCCAGCACGGGGACCTTGAGTTCTATAAGATAAAGCCATAAACATGTGTTTCTGAGTCTTCTATCAAAAGTTACAGCTATTTATATGAAGTTGTACAAAAACGCTTTCTTTCGCCAAGACAGTGCGTTTCTCACTGTTACATGCATTTGAATGGGGAACTCGCCCGAAACAAAGTATAGGTTTTCATTATGTGTATAACTTGAAAATCTTAGCTCAAACAGCTGCAAATCCTGTTTTCTCAGCACAGGGACCTTGAGTTCTATAAGATAAAGCCATAAACATGTTTGTCTGAGTCTTCTATCAAAAGTTACAGCTATTTATATGAAGTTGTACAAAAACGCTTTCTTTTGCCAAGACAGTGCGTTTCTCACTGTTACATGCATTTGAATGGGGAACTTGACCGAAACAAAGTATAGGTTTTCATTATGTGTATAACTTGAAAATCTTAGCTCAAACAGCTGTAAAACCTGTTTTCCCAGCACGGGGACCTTGAGTTCTATAAGATAAAGCCATAAACATGTTTGTCTGAGTCTTCTATCAAAAGTTACAGCTATTTATATGAAGTTGTACAAAAACGCTTTCTTTTGCCAAGACAGTGCGTTTCTCACTGTTACATGCATTTGAATGGGGAACTCGCCCGAGACAAAGTATAGGTTTTCATTATGTGTATAACTTGGAAATCTTAGCTCACACAGCTACAAAACCTGTTTTCCCAGCACGGGGACCTTGAGTTCTATAAGATAAAGCCATAAACATGTTTGTCTGAGTCTTCTATCAAAAGTTACAGCTATTTATATGAAGTTGTACAAAAACGCTTTCTTTTGCCAAGACAGTGCGTTTCTCACTGTTACATGCATTTGAATGGGGAACTCGCCCGAGACAAAGTATAGGTTTTCATTATGTGTATAACTTGGAAATCTTAGCTCAAACAGCTACAAAACCTGTTTTCCCAGCACGGGGACCTTGAGTTCTATAAGATAAAGCCATAAACATGTTTGTCTGAGTCTTCTATCAAAAGTTACAGCTATTTATATGAAGTTGTACAAAAACGCTTTCTTTTGCCAAGACAGTGCGTTTCTCACTGTTACATGCATTTGAATGGGGAACTTGACCGAAACAAAGTATAGGTTTTCATTATGTGTATAACTTGGAAATCTTAGCTCAAACAGCTGCAAATCCTGTTTTCCCAGCACGGGGACCTTGAGTTCTATAAGATAAAGCCATAAACATGTGTATCCGAGTCTTATATCAAAAGTTACAGCTATTTATATGAAGTTGTACAAAAACGCTTTCTTTCGCCAAGACAGTGCGTTTCTCACTGTTACATGCATTTGAATGGGGAACTCGCCCGAAACAAAGTATAGGTTTTCATTATGTGTATAACTTGAAAATCTTAGCTCAAACAGCTACAAAACCTGTTTTCCCAGCACGGGGACCTTGAGTTCTATAAGATAAAGCCATAAACATGTGTATCCGAGTCTTCTATCAAAAGTTACAGCTATTTATATGAAGTTGTACAAAAACGCTTTCTTTCGCCAAGACAGTGCGTTTCTCACTGTTACATGCATTTGAATGGGGAACTCGCCCGAAACAAAGTATAGGTTTTCATTATGTGTATAACTTGGAAATCTTAGCTCAAACAGCTACAAAACCTGTTTTCCCAGCACGGGGACCTTGAGTTCTATAAGATAAAGCCATAAACATGTGTTTCTGAGTCTTCTATCAAAAGTTACAGCTATTTATATGAAGTTGTACAAAAACGCTTTCTTTCGCCAAGACAGTGCGTTTCTCACTGTTACATGCATTTGAATGGGGAACTCGCCCGAAACAAAGTATAGGTTTTCATTATGTGTATAACTTGAAAATCTTAGCTCAAACAGCTGCAAATCCTGTTTTCTCAGCACAGGGACCTTGAGTTCTATAAGATAAAGCCATAAACATGTTTGTCTGAGTCTTCTATCAAAAGTTACAGCTATTTATATGAAGTTGTACAAAAACGCTTTCTTTTGCCAAGACAGTGCGTTTCTCACTGTTACATGCATTTGAATGGGGAACTTGACCGAAACAAAGTATAGGTTTTCATTATGTGTATAACTTGAAAATCTTAGCTCAAACAGCTGTAAAACCTGTTTTCCCAGCACGGGGACCTTGAGTTCTATAAGATAAAGCCATAAACATGTTTGTCTGAGTCTTCTATCAAAAGTTACAGCTATTTATATGAAGTTGTACAAAAACGCTTTCTTTTGCCAAGACAGTGCGTTTCTCACTGTTACATGCATTTGAATGGGGAACTCGCCCGAGACAAAGTATAGGTTTTCATTATGTGTATAACTTGGAAATCTTAGCTCACACAGCTACAAAACCTGTTTTCCCAGCACGGGGACCTTGAGTTCTATAAGATAAAGCCATAAACATGTTTGTCTGAGTCTTCTATCAAAAGTTACAGCTATTTATATGAAGTTGTACAAAAACGCTTTCTTTTGCCAAGACAGTGCGTTTCTCACTGTTACATGCATTTGAATGGGGAACTCGCCCGAGACAAAGTATAGGTTTTCATTATGTGTATAACTTGGAAATCTTAGCTCAAACAGCTACAAAACCTGTTTTCCCAGCACGGGGACCTTGAGTTCTATAAGATAAAGCCATAAACATGTTTGTCTGAGTCTTCTATCAAAAGTTACAGCTATTTATATGAAGTTGTACAAAAACGCTTTCTTTTGCCAAGACAGTGCGTTTCTCACTGTTACATGCATTTGAATGGGGAACTCGCCCGAGACAAAGTATAGGTTTTCATTATGTGTATAACTTGGAAATCTTAGCTCAAACAGCTACAAAACCTGTTTTCCCAGCACGGGGACCTTGAGTTCTATAAGATAAAGCCATAAACATGTGTATCCGAGTCTTCTATCAAAAGTTACAGCTATTTATATGAAGTTGTACAAAAACGCTTTCTTTCGCCAAGACAGTGCGTTTCTCACTGTTACATGCATTTGAATGGGGAACTCGCCCGAAACAAAGTATAGGTTTTCATTATGTGTATAACTTGAAAATCTTAGCTCAAACGGCTGCAAAACCTTTTTTCTCAGCACAGGGACCTTGAGTTCTATAAGATAAAGCCATAAACATGTTTGTCTGAGTCTTCTATCAAAAGTTACAGCTATTTATATGAAGTTGTACAAAAACGCTTTCTTTTGCCAAGACAGTGCGTTTCTCACTGTTACATGCATTTGAATGGGGAACTTGACCGAAACAAAGTATAGGTTTTCATTATGTGTATAACTTGAAAATCTTAGCTCAAACAGCTGCAAAACCTGATTTCCCAGCACGGGGACCTTGAGTTCTATAAGATAAAGCCATAAACATGTTTGTCTGAGTCTTATATCAAAAGTTACAGCTATTTATATGAAGTTGTACAAAAACGCTTTCTTTCGCCAAGACAGTGCGTTTCTCACTGTTACATGCATTTGAATGGGGAACTCGACCGAAACAAAGTATAGGTTTTCATTATGTGTATAACTTGAAAATCTTAGCTCAAACAGCTGCAAATCCTGTTTTCTCAGCACAGGGACCTTGAGTTCTATAAGATAAAGCCATAAACATGTTTGTCTGAGTCTTCTATCAAAAGTTACAGCTATTTATATGAAGTTGTACAAAAACGCTTTCTTTTGCCAAGACAGTGTGTTTCTCACTGTTACATGCATTTGAATGGGGAACTTGACCGAAACAAAGTATAGGTTTTCATTATGTGTATAACTTGAAAATCTTAGCTCAAACAGCTGTAAAACCTGTTTTCCCAGCACGGGGACCTTGAGTTCTATAAGATAAAGCCATAAACATGTTTGTCTGAGTCTTCTATCAAAAGTTACAGCTATTTATATGAAGTTGTACAAAAACGCTTTCTTTCGCCAAGACAGTGCGTTTCTCACTGTTACATGCATTTGAATGGGGAACTCGCCCGAAACAAAGTATAGGTTTTCATTATGTGTATAACTTGAAAATCTTAGCTCAAACAGCTGCAAATCCTGTTTTCTCAGCACAGGGACCTTGAGTTCTATAAGATAAAGCCATAAACATGTTTGTCTGAGTCTTCTATCAAAAGTTACAGCTATTTATATGAAGTTGTACAAAAACGCTTTCTTTTGCCAAGACAGTGCGTTTCTCACTGTTACATGCATTTGAATGGGGAACTTGACCGAAACAAAGTATAGGTTTTCATTATGTGTATAACTTGAAAATCTTAGCTCAAACAGCTGTAAAACCTGTTTTCCCAGCACGGGGACCTTGAGTTCTATAAGATAAAGCCATAAACATGTTTGTCTGAGTCTTCTATCAAAAGTTACAGCTATTTATATGAAGTTGTACAAAAACGCTTTCTTTCGCCAAGACAGTGCGTTTCTCACTGTTACATGCATTTGAATGGGGAACTCGCCCGAAACAAAGTATAGGTTTTCATTATGTGTATAACTTGAAAATCTTAGCTCAAACGGCTGCAAAACCTTTTTTCTCAGCACAGGGACCTTGAGTTCTATAAGATAAAGCCATAAACATGTTTGTCTGAGTCTTCTATCAAAAGTTACAGCTATTTATATGAAGTTGTACAAAAACGCTTTCTTTTGCCAAGACAGTGCGTTTCTCACTGTTACATGCATTTGAATGGGGAACTTGACCGAAACAAAGTATAGGTTTTCATTATGTGTATAACTTGGAAATCTTAGCTCAAACAGCTGCAAATCCTGTTTTCCCAGCACGGGGACCTTGAGTTCTATAAGATAAAGCCATAAACATGTGTATCCGAGTCTTATATCAAAAGTTACAGCTATTTATATGAAGTTGTACAAAAACGCTTTCTTTCGCCAAGACAGTGCGTTTCTCACTGTTACATGCATTTGAATGGGGAACTCGCCCGAAACAAAGTATAGGTTTTCATTATGTGTATAACTTGAAAATCTTAGCTCAAACAGCTACAAAACCTGTTTTCCCAGCACGGGGACCTTGAGTTCTATAAGATAAAGCCATAAACATGTTTGTCTGAGTCTTCTATCAAAAGTTACAGCTATTTATATGAAGTTGTACAAAAACGCTTTCTTTTGCCAAGACAGTGCGTTTCTCACTGTTACATGCATTTGAATGGGGAACTTGACCGAAACAAAGTATAGGTTTTCATTATGTGTATAACTTGAAAATCTTAGCTCAAACAGCTGTAAAACCTGTTTTCCCAGCACGGGGACCTTGAGTTCTATAAGATAAAGCCATAAACATGTTTGTCTGAGTCTTCTATCAAAAGTTACAGCTATTTATATGAAGTTGTACAAAAACGCTTTCTTTTGCCAAGACAGTGCGTTTCTCACTGTTACATGCATTTGAATGGGGAACTCGCCCGAGACAAAGTATAGGTTTTCATTATGTGTATAACTTGGAAATCTTAGCTCACACAGCTACAAAACCTGTTTTCCCAGCACGGGGACCTTGAGTTCTATAAGATAAAGCCATAAACATGTTTGTCTGAGTCTTCTATCAAAAGTTACAGCTATTTATATGAAGTTGTACAAAAACGCTTTCTTTTGCCAAGACAGTGCGTTTCTCACTGTTACATGCATTTGAATGGGGAACTCGCCCGAGACAAAGTATAGGTTTTCATTATGTGTATAACTTGGAAATCTTAGCTCAAACAGCTACAAAACCTGTTTTCCCAGCACGGGGACCTTGAGTTCTATAAGATAAAGCCATAAACATGTTTGTCTGAGTCTTCTATCAAAAGTTACAGCTATTTATATGAAGTTGTACAAAAACGCTTTCTTTTGCCAAGACAGTGCGTTTCTCACTGTTACATGCATTTGAATGGGGAACTTGACCGAAACAAAGTATAGGTTTTCATTATGTGTATAACTTGAAAATCTTAGCTCAAACAGCTACAAAACCTGTTTTCCCAGCACGGGGACCTTGAGTTCTATAAGATAAAGCCATAAACATGTGTATCCGAGTCTTCTATCAAAAGTTACAGCTATTTATATGAAGTTGTACAAAAACGCTTTCTTTCGCCAAGACAGTGCGTTTCTCACTGTTACATGCATTTGAATGGGGAACTCGCCCGAAACAAAGTATAGGTTTTCATTATGTGTATAACTTGAAAATCTTAGCTCAAACAGCTGCAAATCCTGTTTTCTCAGCACAGGGACCTTGAGTTCTATAAGATAAAGCCATAAACATGTTTGTCTGAGTCTTCTATCAAAAGTTACAGCTATTTATATGAAGTTGTACAAAAACGCTTTCTTTTGCCAAGACAGTGCGTTTCTCACTGTTACATGCATTTGAATGGGGAACTTGACCGAAACAAAGTATAGGTTTTCATTATGTGTATAACTTGAAAATCTTAGCTCAAACAGCTGCAAAACCTGATTTCCCAGCACGGGGACCTTGAGTTCTATAAGATAAAGCCATAAACATGTTTGTCTGAGTCTTCTATCAAAAGTTACAGCTATTTATATGAAGTTGTACAAAAACGCTTTCTTTCGCCAAGACAGTGCGTTTCTCACTGTTACATGCATTTGAATGGGGAACTCGCCCGAAACAAAGTATAGGTTTTCATTATGTGTATAACTTGGAAATCTTAGCTCAAACAGCTGCAAATCCTGTTTTCCCAGCACGGGGACCTTGAGTTCTATAAGATAAAGCCATAAACATGTTTGTCTGAGTCTTCTATCAAAAGTTACAGCTATTTATATGAAGTTGTACAAAAACGCTTTCTTTTGCCAAGACAGTGCGTTTCTCACTGTTACATGCATTTGAATGGGGAACTTGACCGAAACAAAGTATAGGTTTTCATTATGTGTATAACTTGGAAATCTTAGCACAAACAGCTGCAAATCCTGTTTTCCCAGCACGGGGACCTTGAGTTCTATAAGATAAAGCCATAAACATGTGTATCCGAGTCTTATATCAAAAGTTACAGCTATTTATATGAAGTTGTACAAAAACGCTTTCTTTCGCCAAGACAGTGCGTTTCTCACTGTTACATGCATTTGAATGGGGAACTCGCCCGAAACAAAGTATAGGTTTTCATTATGTGTATAACTTGAAAATCTTAGCTCAAACAGCTACAAAACCTGTTTTCCCAGCACGGGGACCTTGAGTTCTATAAGATAAAGCCATAAACATGTGTATCCGAGTCTTCTATCAAAAGTTACAGCTATTTATATGAAGTTGTACAAAAACGCTTTCTTTCGCCAAGACAGTGCGTTTCTCACTGTTACATGCATTTGAATGGGGAACTCGCCCGAAACAAAGTATAGGTTTTCATTATGTGTATAACTTGGAAATCTTAGCTCAAACAGCTACAAAACCTGTTTTCCCAGCACGGGGACCTTGAGTTCTATAAGATAAAGCCATAAACATGTTTGTCTGAGTCTTCTATCAAAAGTTACAGCTATTTATATGAAGTTGTACAAAAACGCTTTCTTTTGCCAAGACAGTGCGTTTCTCACTGTTACATGCATTTGAATGGGGAACTCGCCCGAGACAAAGTATAGGTTTTCATTATGTGTATAACTTGGAAATCTTAGCTCAAACAGCTACAAAACCTGTTTTCCCAGCACGGGGACCTTGAGTTCTATAAGATAAAGCCATAAACATGTTTGTCTGAGTCTTCTATCAAAAGTTACAGCTATTTATATGAAGTTGTACAAAAACGCTTTCTTTTGCCAAGACAGTGCGTTTCTCACTGTTACATGCATTTGAATGGGGAACTCGCCCGAGACAAAGTATAGGTTTTCATTATGTGTATAACTTGGAAATCTTAGCTCAAACAGCTACAAAACCTGTTTTCCCAGCACGGGGACCTTGAGTTCTATAAGATAAAGCCATAAACATGTTTGTCTGAGTCTTCTATCAAAAGTTACAGCTATTTATATGAAGTTGTACAAAAACGCTTTCTTTTGCCAAGACAGTGCGTTTCTCACTGTTACATGCATTTGAATGGGGAACTCGCCCGAGACAAAGTATAGGTTTTCATTATGTGTATAACTTGGAAATCTTAGCTCAAACAGCTACAAAACCTGTTTTCCCAGCACGGGGACCTTGAGTTCTATAAGATAAAGCCATAAACATGTTTGTCTGAGTCTTCTATCAAAAGTTACAGCTATTTCTATGAAGTTGTACAAAAAGGCTTTCTTTCGCCAACACAGTGCGTTTCTCACTGTTACATGCATTTGAATGGGGAACTCGCCCGAAACAAAGTATAGGTTTTCATTATGTGTATAACTTGAAAATCTTAGCTCAAACAGCTGTAAAACCTGTTTTCCCAGCACGGGGACCTTGAGTTCTATAAGATAAAGCCATAAACATGTTTGTCTGAGTCTTCTATCAAAAGTTACAGCTATTTCTATGAAGTTGTACAAAAAGGCTTTCTTTCGCCAACACAGTGCGTTTCTCACTGTTACATGCATTTGAATGGGGAACTCGACCGAAACAAAGTATAGGTTTTCATTATGTGTATAACTTGAAAATCTTAGCTCAAACAGCTGCAAAACCTGTTTGCCCAGCACGGGGACCTTGAGTTCTATAAGATAAAGCCATAAACATGTGTATCCGAGTCTTCTATCAAAAGTTACAGCTATTTATATGAAGTTGTACAAAAACGCTTTCTTTTGCCAAGACAGTGCGTTTCTCACTGTTACATGCATTTGAATGGGGAACTCGCCCGAAACAAAGTATAGGTTTTCATTATGTGTATAACTTGAAAATCTTAGCTCAAACAGCTGTAAAACCTGTTTTCCCAGCACGGGGACCTTGAGTTCTATAAGATAAAGCCATAAACATGTTTGTCTGAGTCTTCTATCAAAAGTTACAGCTATTTCTATGAAGTTGTACAAAAACGCTTTCTTTCGCCAAGACAGTGCGTTTCTCACTGTTACATGCATTTGAATGGGGAACTCGCCCGAAACAAAGTATAGGTTTTCATTATGTGTATAACTTGAAAATCTTAGCTCAAACAGCTACAAAACCTGTTTTCCCAGCACGGGGACCTTGAGTTCTATAAGATAAAGCCATAAACATGTGTATCCGAGTCTTCTATCAAAAGTTACAGCTATTTATATGAAGTTGTACAAAAACGCTTTCTTTCGCCAAGACAGTGCGTTTCTCACTGTTACATGCATTTGAATGGGGAACTCGCCCGAAACAAAGTATAGGTTTTCATTATGTGTATAACTTGGAAATCTTAGCTCAAACAGCTGCAAATCCTGTTTTCCCAGCACGGGGACCTTGAGTTCTATAAGATAAAGCCATAAACATGTTTGTCTGAGTCTTCTATCAAAAGTTACAGCTATTTATATGAAGTTGTACAAAAACGCTTTCTTTCGCCAAGACAGTGCGTTTCTCACTGTTACATGCATTTGAATGGGGAACTCGCCCGAAACAAAGTATAGGTTTTCATTATGTGTATAACTTGAAAATCTTAGCTCAAACAGCTGCAAATCCTGTTTTCTCAGCACAGGGACCTTGAGTTCTATAAGATAAAGCCATAAACATGTTTGTCTGAGTCTTCTATCAAAAGTTACAGCTATTTATATGAAGTTGTACAAAAACGCTTTCTTTTGCCAAGACAGTGCGTTTCTCACTGTTACATGCATTTGAATGGGGAACTTGACCGAAACAAAGTATAGGTTTTCATTATGTGTATAACTTGAAAATCTTAGCTCAAACAGCTGTAAAACCTGTTTTCCCAGCACGGGGACCTTGAGTTCTATAAGATAAAGCCATAAACATGTTTGTCTGAGTCTTCTATCAAAAGTTACAGCTATTTATATGAAGTTGTACAAAAACGCTTTCTTTCGCCAAGACAGTGCGTTTCTCACTGTTACATGCATTTGAATGGGGAACTCGCCCGAAACAAAGTATAGGTTTTCATTATGTGTATAACTTGAAAATCTTAGCTCAAACGGCTGCAAAACCTTTTTTCTCAGCACAGGGACCTTGAGTTCTATAAGATAAAGCCATAAACATGTTTGTCTGAGTCTTCTATCAAAAGTTACAGCTATTTATATGAAGTTGTACAAAAACGCTTTCTTTTGCCAAGACAGTGCGTTTCTCACTGTTACATGCATTTGAATGGGGAACTTGACCGAAACAAAGTATAGGTTTTCATTATGTGTATAACTTGGAAATCTTAGCTCAAACAGCTGCAAATCCTGTTTTCCCAGCACGGGGACCTTGAGTTCTATAAGATAAAGCCATAAACATGTGTATCCGAGTCTTATATCAAAAGTTACAGCTATTTATATGAAGTTGTACAAAAACGCTTTCTTTCGCCAAGACAGTGCGTTTCTCACTGTTACATGCATTTGAATGGGGAACTCGCCCGAAACAAAGTATAGGTTTTCATTATGTGTATAACTTGAAAATCTTAGCTCAAACAGCTACAAAACCTGTTTTCCCAGCACGGGGACCTTGAGTTCTATAAGATAAAGCCATAAACATGTGTATCCGAGTCTTCTATCAAAAGTTACAGCTATTTATATGAAGTTGTACAAAAACGCTTTCTTTCGCCAAGACAGTGCGTTTCTCACTGTTACATGCATTTGAATGGGGAACTCGCCCGAAACAAAGTATAGGTTTTCATTATGTGTATAACTTGGAAATCTTAGCTCAAACAGCTACAAAACCTGTTTTCCCAGCACGGGGACCTTGAGTTCTATAAGATAAAGCCATAAACATGTGTTTCTGAGTCTTCTATCAAAAGTTACAGCTATTTATATGAAGTTGTACAAAAACGCTTTCTTTCGCCAAGACAGTGCGTTTCTCACTGTTACATGCATTTGAATGGGGAACTCGCCCGAAACAAAGTATAGGTTTTCATTATGTGTATAACTTGAAAATCTTAGCTCAAACAGCTGCAAATCCTGTTTTCTCAGCACAGGGACCTTGAGTTCTATAAGATAAAGCCATAAACATGTTTGTCTGAGTCTTCTATCAAAAGTTACAGCTATTTATATGAAGTTGTACAAAAACGCTTTCTTTTGCCAAGACAGTGCGTTTCTCACTGTTACATGCATTTGAATGGGGAACTTGACCGAAACAAAGTATAGGTTTTCATTATGTGTATAACTTGGAAATCTTAGCACAAACAGCTGCAAATCCTGTTTTCCCAGCACGGGGACCTTGAGTTCTATAAGATAAAGCCATAAACATGTGTATCCGAGTCTTATATCAAAAGTTACAGCTATTTATATGAAGTTGTACAAAAACGCTTTCTTTCGCCAAGACAGTGCGTTTCTCACTGTTACATACATTTGAATGGGGAACTCGCCCGAAACAAAGTATAGGTTTTCATTATGTGTATAACTTGAAAATCTTAGCTCAAACAGCTGTAAAACCTGATTTCCCAGCACGGGGACCTTGAGTTCTATAAGATAAAGCCATAAACATGTTTGTCTGAGTCTTCTATCAAAAGTTACAGCTATTTCTATGAAGTTGTACAAAAACGCTTTCTTTCGCCAAGACAGTGCGTTTCTCACTGTTACATGCATTTGAATGGGGAACTCGCCCGAAACAAAGTATAGGTTTTCATTATGTGTATAACTTGGAAATCTTAGCTCAAACAGCTGCAAATCCTGTTTTCCCAGCACGGGGACCTTGAGTTCTATAAGATAAAGCCATAAACATGTGTATCCGAGTCTTATATCAAAAGTTACAGCTATTTATATGAAGTTGTACAAAAACGCTTTCTTTCGCCAAGACAGTGCGTTTCTCACTGTTACATGCATTTGAATGGGGAACTCGCCCGAAACAAAGTATAGGTTTTCATTATGTGTATAACTTGAAAATCTTAGCTCAAACAGCTGTAAAACCTGTTTTCCCAGCACGGGGACCTTGAGTTCTATAAGATAAAGCCATAAACATGTTTGTCTGAGTCTTCTATCAAAAGTTACAGCTATTTCTATGAAGTTGTACAAAAAGGCTTTCTTTCGCCAACACAGTGCGTTTCTCACTGTTACATGCATTTGAATGGGGAACTCGCCCGAAACAAAGTATAGGTTTTCATTATGTGTATAACTTGAAAATCTTAGCTCAAACAGCTGTAAAACCTGTTTTCCCAGCACGGGGACCTTGAGTTCTATAAGATAAAGCCATAAACATGTTTGTCTGAGTCTTCTATCAAAAGTTACAGCTATTTCTATGAAGTTGTACAAAAAGGCTTTCTTTCGCCAACACAGTGCGTTTCTCACTGTTACATGCATTTGAATGGGGAACTCGACCGAAACAAAGTATAGGTTTTCATTATGTGTATAACTTGAAAATCTTAGCTCAAACAGCTGCAAAACCTGTTTGCCCAGCACGGGGACCTTGAGTTCTATAAGATAAAGCCATAAACATGTGTATCCGAGTCTTCTATCAAAAGTTACAGCTATTTATATGAAGTTGTACAAAAACGCTTTCTTTTGCCAAGACAGTGCGTTTCTCACTGTTACATGCATTTGAATGGGGAACTTGACCGAAACAAAGTATAGGTTTTCATTATGTGTATAACTTGAAAATCTTAGCTCAAACAGCTGCAAAACCTGATTTCCCAGCACGGGGACCTTGAGTTCTATAAGATAAAGCCATAAACATGTTTGTCTGAGTCTTCTATCAAAAGTTACAGCTATTTATATGAAGTTGTACAAAAACGCTTTCTTTTGCCAAGACAGTGCGTTTCTCACTGTTACATGCATTTGAATGGGGAACTTGACCGAAACAAAGTATAGGTTTTCATTATGTGTATAACTTGGAAATCTTAGCACAAACAGCTGCAAATCCTGTTTTCCCAGCACGGGGACCTTGAGTTCTATAAGATAAAGCCATAAACATGTTTGTCTGAGTCTTCTATCAAAAGTTACAGCTATTTATATGAAGTTGTACAAAAACGCTTTCTTTCGCCAAGACAGTGCGTTTCTCACTGTTACATGCATTTGAATGGGGAACTCGCCCGAAACAAAGTATAGGTTTTCATTATGTGTATAACTTGGAAATCTTAGCTCAAACAGCTGCAAATCCTGTTTTCCCAGCACGGGGACCTTGAGTTCTATAAGATAAAGCCATAAACATGTTTGTCTGAGTCTTCTATCAAAAGTTACAGCTATTTATATGAAGTTGTACAAAAACGCTTTCTTTCGCCAAGACAGTGCGTTTCTCACTGTTACATGCATTTGAATGGGGAACTCGCCCGAAACAAAGTATAGGTTTTCATTATGTGTATAACTTGAAAATCTTAGCTCAAACAGCTGCAAATCCTGTTTTCTCAGCACAGGGACCTTGAGTTCTATAAGATAAAGCCATAAACATGTTTGTCTGAGTCTTCTATCAAAAGTTACAGCTATTTATATGAAGTTGTACAAAAACGCTTTCTTTTGCCAAGACAGTGCGTTTCTCACTGTTACATGCATTTGAATGGGGAACTTGACCGAAACAAAGTATAGGTTTTCATTATGTGTATAACTTGAAAATCTTAGCTCAAACAGCTGTAAAACCTGTTTTCCCAGCACGGGGACCTTGAGTTCTATAAGATAAAGCCATAAACATGTTTGTCTGAGTCTTCTATCAAAAGTTACAGCTATTTATATGAAGTTGTACAAAAACGCTTTCTTTCGCCAAGACAGTGCGTTTCTCACTGTTACATGCATTTGAATGGGGAACTCGCCCGAAACAAAGTATAGGTTTTCATTATGTGTATAACTTGAAAATCTTAGCTCAAACGGCTGCAAAACCTTTTTTCTCAGCACAGGGACCTTGAGTTCTATAAGATAAAGCCATAAACATGTTTGTCTGAGTCTTCTATCAAAAGTTACAGCTATTTATATGAAGTTGTACAAAAACGCTTTCTTTTGCCAAGACAGTGCGTTTCTCACTGTTACATGCATTTGAATGGGGAACTTGACCGAAACAAAGTATAGGTTTTCATTATGTGTATAACTTGAAAATCTTAGCTCAAACAGCTGTAAAACCTGTTTTCCCAGCACGGGGACCTTGAGTTCTATAAGATAAAGCCATAAACATGTTTGTCTGAGTCTTCTATCAAAAGTTACAGCTATTTATATGAAGTTGTACAAAAACGCTTTCTTTCGCCAAGACAGTGCGTTTCTCACTGTTACATGCATTTGAATGGGGAACTCGCCCGAAACAAAGTATAGGTTTTCATTATGTGTATAACTTGAAAATCTTAGCTCAAACGGCTGCAAAACCTTTTTTCTCAGCACAGGGACCTTGAGTTCTATAAGATAAAGCCATAAACATGTTTGTCTGAGTCTTCTATCAAAAGTTACAGCTATTTATATGAAGTTGTACAAAAACGCTTTCTTTTGCCAAGACAGTGCGTTTCTCACTGTTACATGCATTTGAATGGGGAACTTGACCGAAACAAAGTATAGGTTTTCATTATGTGTATAACTTGGAAATCTTAGCTCAAACAGCTGCAAATCCTGTTTTCCCAGCACGGGGACCTTGAGTTCTATAAGATAAAGCCATAAACATGTGTATCCGAGTCTTATATCAAAAGTTACAGCTATTTATATGAAGTTGTACAAAAACGCTTTCTTTCGCCAAGACAGTGCGTTTCTCACTGTTACATGCATTTGAATGGGGAACTTGACCGAAACAAAGTATAGGTTTTCATTATGTGTATAACTTGAAAATCTTAGCTCAAACAGCTGCAAAACCTGATTTCCCAGCACGGGGACCTTGAGTTCTATAAGATAAAGCCATAAACATGTTTGTCTGAGTCTTCTATCAAAAGTTACAGCTATTTATATGAAGTTGTACAAAAACGCTTTCTTTTGCCAAGACAGTGCGTTTCTCACTGTTACATGCATTTGAATGGGGAACTTGACCGAAACAAAGTATAGGTTTTCATTATGTGTATAACTTGGAAATCTTAGCACAAACAGCTGCAAATCCTGTTTTCCCAGCACGGGGACCTTGAGTTCTATAAGATAAAGCCATAAACATGTTTGTCTGAGTCTTCTATCAAAAGTTACAGCTATTTATATGAAGTTGTACAAAAACGCTTTCTTTCGCCAAGACAGTGCGTTTCTCACTGTTACATGCATTTGAATGGGGAACTCGCCCGAAACAAAGTATAGGTTTTCATTATGTGTATAACTTGAAAATCTTAGCTCAAACAGCTGCAAATCCTGTTTTCTCAGCACAGGGACCTTGAGTTCTATAAGATAAAGCCATAAACATGTTTGTCTGAGTCTTCTATCAAAAGTTACAGCTATTTATATGAAGTTGTACAAAAACGCTTTCTTTTGCCAAGACAGTGCGTTTCTCACTGTTACATGCATTTGAATGGGGAACTTGACCGAAACAAAGTATAGGTTTTCATTATGTGTATAACTTGAAAATCTTAGCTCAAACAGCTGTAAAACCTGTTTTCCCAGCACGGGGACCTTGAGTTCTATAAGATAAAGCCATAAACATGTTTGTCTGAGTCTTCTATCAAAAGTTACAGCTATTTATATGAAGTTGTACAAAAACGCTTTCTTTCGCCAAGACAGTGCGTTTCTCACTGTTACATGCATTTGAATGGGGAACTCGCCCGAAACAAAGTATAGGTTTTCATTATGTGTATAACTTGAAAATCTTAGCTCAAACGGCTGCAAAACCTTTTTTCTCAGCACAGGGACCTTGAGTTCTATAAGATAAAGCCATAAACATGTTTGTCTGAGTCTTCTATCAAAAGTTACAGCTATTTATATGAAGTTGTACAAAAACGCTTTCTTTTGCCAAGACAGTGCGTTTCTCACTGTTACATGCATTTGAATGGGGAACTTGACCGAAACAAAGTATAGGTTTTCATTATGTGTATAACTTGGAAATCTTAGCTCAAACAGCTGCAAATCCTGTTTTCCCAGCACGGGGACCTTGAGTTCTATAAGATAAAGCCATAAACATGTGTATCCGAGTCTTATATCAAAAGTTACAGCTATTTATATGAAGTTGTACAAAAACGCTTTCTTTCGCCAAGACAGTGCGTTTCTCACTGTTACATGCATTTGAATGGGGAACTTGACCGAAACAAAGTATAGGTTTTCATTATGTGTATAACTTGAAAATCTTAGCTCAAACAGCTGCAAAACCTGATTTCCCAGCACGGGGACCTTGAGTTCTATAAGATAAAGCCATAAACATGTTTGTCTGAGTCTTCTATCAAAAGTTACAGCTATTTATATGAAGTTGTACAAAAACGCTTTCTTTTGCCAAGACAGTGCGTTTCTCACTGTTACATGCATTTGAATGGGGAACTTGACCGAAACAAAGTATAGGTTTTCATTATGTGTATAACTTGGAAATCTTAGCACAAACAGCTGCAAATCCTGTTTTCCCAGCACGGGGACCTTGAGTTCTATAAGATAAAGCCATAAACATGTTTGTCTGAGTCTTCTATCAAAAGTTACAGCTATTTCTATGAAGTTGTACAAAAACGCTTTCTTTCGCCAAGACAGTGCGTTTCTCACTGTTACATGCATTTGAATGGGGAACTCGCCCGAAACAAAGTATAGGTTTTCATTATGTGTATAACTTGAAAATCTTAGCTCAAACAGCTACAAAACCTGTTTTCCCAGCACGGGGACCTTGAGTTCTATAAGATAAAGCCATAAACATGTGTATCCGAGTCTTCTATCAAAAGTTACAGCTATTTATATGAAGTTGTACAAAAACGCTTTCTTTCGCCAAGACAGTGCGTTTCTCACTGTTACATGCATTTGAATGGGGAACTCGCCCGAAACAAAGTATAGGTTTTCATTATGTGTATAACTTGGAAATCTTAGCTCAAACAGCTGCAAATCCTGTTTTCCCAGCACGGGGACCTTGAGTTCTATAAGATAAAGCCATAAACATGTTTGTCTGAGTCTTCTATCAAAAGTTACAGCTATTTATATGAAGTTGTACAAAAACGCTTTCTTTCGCCAAGACAGTGCGTTTCTCACTGTTACATGCATTTGAATGGGGAACTCGCCCGAAACAAAGTATAGGTTTTCATTATGTGTATAACTTGAAAATCTTAGCTCAAACAGCTGCAAATCCTGTTTTCTCAGCACAGGGACCTTGAGTTCTATAAGATAAAGCCATAAACATGTTTGTCTGAGTCTTCTATCAAAAGTTACAGCTATTTATATGAAGTTGTACAAAAACGCTTTCTTTTGCCAAGACAGTGCGTTTCTCACTGTTACATGCATTTGAATGGGGAACTTGACCGAAACAAAGTATAGGTTTTCATTATGTGTATAACTTGAAAATCTTAGCTCAAACAGCTGTAAAACCTGTTTTCCCAGCACGGGGACCTTGAGTTCTATAAGATAAAGCCATAAACATGTTTGTCTGAGTCTTCTATCAAAAGTTACAGCTATTTATATGAAGTTGTACAAAAACGCTTTCTTTCGCCAAGACAGTGCGTTTCTCACTGTTACATGCATTTGAATGGGGAACTCGCCCGAAACAAAGTATAGGTTTTCATTATGTGTATAACTTGAAAATCTTAGCTCAAACGGCTGCAAAACCTTTTTTCTCAGCACAGGGACCTTGAGTTCTATAAGATAAAGCCATAAACATGTTTGTCTGAGTCTTCTATCAAAAGTTACAGCTATTTATATGAAGTTGTACAAAAACGCTTTCTTTTGCCAAGACAGTGCGTTTCTCACTGTTACATGCATTTGAATGGGGAACTTGACCGAAACAAAGTATAGGTTTTCATTATGTGTATAACTTGGAAATCTTAGCTCAAACAGCTGCAAATCCTGTTTTCCCAGCACGGGGACCTTGAGTTCTATAAGATAAAGCCATAAACATGTGTATCCGAGTCTTATATCAAAAGTTACAGCTATTTATATGAAGTTGTACAAAAACGCTTTCTTTCGCCAAGACAGTGCGTTTCTCACTGTTACATGCATTTGAATGGGGAACTCGCCCGAAACAAAGTATAGGTTTTCATTATGTGTATAACTTGAAAATCTTAGCTCAAACAGCTACAAAACCTGTTTTCCCAGCACGGGGACCTTGAGTTCTATAAGATAAAGCCATAAACATGTGTATCCGAGTCTTCTATCAAAAGTTACAGCTATTTATATGAAGTTGTACAAAAACGCTTTCTTTCGCCAAGACAGTGCGTTTCTCACTGTTACATGCATTTGAATGGGGAACTCGCCCGAAACAAAGTATAGGTTTTCATTATGTGTATAACTTGGAAATCTTAGCTCAAACAGCTACAAAACCTGTTTTCCCAGCACGGGGACCTTGAGTTCTATAAGATAAAGCCATAAACATGTGTTTCTGAGTCTTCTATCAAAAGTTACAGCTATTTATATGAAGTTGTACAAAAACGCTTTCTTTCGCCAAGACAGTGCGTTTCTCACTGTTACATGCATTTGAATGGGGAACTCGCCCGAAACAAAGTATAGGTTTTCATTATGTGTATAACTTGAAAATCTTAGCTCAAACAGCTGCAAATCCTGTTTTCTCAGCACAGGGACCTTGAGTTCTATAAGATAAAGCCATAAACATGTTTGTCTGAGTCTTCTATCAAAAGTTACAGCTATTTATATGAAGTTGTACAAAAACGCTTTCTTTTGCCAAGACAGTGCGTTTCTCACTGTTACATGCATTTGAATGGGGAACTTGACCGAAACAAAGTATAGGTTTTCATTATGTGTATAACTTGAAAATCTTAGCTCAAACAGCTGTAAAACCTGTTTTCCCAGCACGGGGACCTTGAGTTCTATAAGATAAAGCCATAAACATGTTTGTCTGAGTCTTCTATCAAAAGTTACAGCTATTTATATGAAGTTGTACAAAAACGCTTTCTTTTGCCAAGACAGTGCGTTTCTCACTGTTACATGCATTTGAATGGGGAACTCGCCCGAGACAAAGTATAGGTTTTCATTATGTGTATAACTTGGAAATCTTAGCTCACACAGCTACAAAACCTGTTTTCCCAGCACGGGGACCTTGAGTTCTATAAGATAAAGCCATAAACATGTTTGTCTGAGTCTTCTATCAAAAGTTACAGCTATTTATATGAAGTTGTACAAAAACGCTTTCTTTTGCCAAGACAGTGCGTTTCTCACTGTTACATGCATTTGAATGGGGAACTCGCCCGAGACAAAGTATAGGTTTTCATTATGTGTATAACTTGGAAATCTTAGCTCAAACAGCTACAAAACCTGTTTTCCCAGCACGGGGACCTTGAGTTCTATAAGATAAAGCCATAAACATGTTTGTCTGAGTCTTCTATCAAAAGTTACAGCTATTTATATGAAGTTGTACAAAAACGCTTTCTTTTGCCAAGACAGTGCGTTTCTCACTGTTACATGCATTTGAATGGGGAACTTGACCGAAACAAAGTATAGGTTTTCATTATGTGTATAACTTGGAAATCTTAGCTCAAACAGCTGCAAATCCTGTTTTCCCAGCACGGGGACCTTGAGTTCTATAAGATAAAGCCATAAACATGTGTATCCGAGTCTTATATCAAAAGTTACAGCTATTTATATGAAGTTGTACAAAAACGCTTTCTTTCGCCAAGACAGTGCGTTTCTCACTGTTACATGCATTTGAATGGGGAACTCGCCCGAAACAAAGTATAGGTTTTCATTATGTGTATAACTTGAAAATCTTAGCTCAAACAGCTACAAAACCTGTTTTCCCAGCACGGGGACCTTGAGTTCTATAAGATAAAGCCATAAACATGTGTATCCGAGTCTTCTATCAAAAGTTACAGCTATTTATATGAAGTTGTACAAAAACGCTTTCTTTCGCCAAGACAGTGCGTTTCTCACTGTTACATGCATTTGAATGGGGAACTCGCCCGAAACAAAGTATAGGTTTTCATTATGTGTATAACTTGGAAATCTTAGCTCAAACAGCTACAAAACCTGTTTTCCCAGCACGGGGACCTTGAGTTCTATAAGATAAAGCCATAAACATGTGTTTCTGAGTCTTCTATCAAAAGTTACAGCTATTTATATGAAGTTGTACAAAAACGCTTTCTTTCGCCAAGACAGTGCGTTTCTCACTGTTACATGCATTTGAATGGGGAACTCGCCCGAAACAAAGTATAGGTTTTCATTATGTGTATAACTTGAAAATCTTAGCTCAAACAGCTGCAAATCCTGTTTTCTCAGCACAGGGACCTTGAGTTCTATAAGATAAAGCCATAAACATGTTTGTCTGAGTCTTCTATCAAAAGTTACAGCTATTTATATGAAGTTGTACAAAAACGCTTTCTTTTGCCAAGACAGTGCGTTTCTCACTGTTACATGCATTTGAATGGGGAACTTGACCGAAACAAAGTATAGGTTTTCATTATGTGTATAACTTGAAAATCTTAGCTCAAACAGCTGTAAAACCTGTTTTCCCAGCACGGGGACCTTGAGTTCTATAAGATAAAGCCATAAACATGTTTGTCTGAGTCTTCTATCAAAAGTTACAGCTATTTATATGAAGTTGTACAAAAACGCTTTCTTTTGCCAAGACAGTGCGTTTCTCACTGTTACATGCATTTGAATGGGGAACTCGCCCGAGACAAAGTATAGGTTTTCATTATGTGTATAACTTGGAAATCTTAGCTCAAACAGCTACAAAACCTGTTTTCCCAGCACGGGGACCTTGAGTTCTATAAGATAAAGCCATAAACATGTTTGTCTGAGTCTTCTATCAAAAGTTACAGCTATTTATATGAAGTTGTACAAAAACGCTTTCTTTTGCCAAGACAGTGCGTTTCTCACTGTTACATGCATTTGAATGGGGAACTCGCCCGAGACAAAGTATAGGTTTTCATTATGTGTATAACTTGGAAATCTTAGCTCAAACAGCTACAAAACCTGTTTTCCCAGCACGGGGACCTTGAGTTCTATAAGATAAAGCCATAAACATGTGTATCCGAGTCTTCTATCAAAAGTTACAGCTATTTATATGAAGTTGTACAAAAACGCTTTCTTTCGCCAAGACAGTGCGTTTCTCACTGTTACATGCATTTGAATGGGGAACTCGCCCGAAACAAAGTATAGGTTTTCATTATGTGTATAACTTGAAAATCTTAGCTCAAACGGCTGCAAAACCTTTTTTCTCAGCACAGGGACCTTGAGTTCTATAAGATAAAGCCATAAACATGTTTGTCTGAGTCTTCTATCAAAAGTTACAGCTATTTATATGAAGTTGTACAAAAACGCTTTCTTTTGCCAAGACAGTGCGTTTCTCACTGTTACATGCATTTGAATGGGGAACTTGACCGAAACAAAGTATAGGTTTTCATTATGTGTATAACTTGAAAATCTTAGCTCAAACAGCTGCAAAACCTGATTTCCCAGCACGGGGACCTTGAGTTCTATAAGATAAAGCCATAAACATGTTTGTCTGAGTCTTCTATCAAAAGTTACAGCTATTTATATGAAGTTGTACAAAAACGCTTTCTTTCGCCAAGACAGTGCGTTTCTCACTGTTACATGCATTTGAATGGGGAACTCGCCCGAAACAAAGTATAGGTTTTCATTATGTGTATAACTTGGAAATCTTAGCTCAAACAGCTGCAAATCCTGTTTTCCCAGCACGGGGACCTTGAGTTCTATAAGATAAAGCCATAAACATGTTTGTCTGAGTCTTCTATCAAAAGTTACAGCTATTTATATGAAGTTGTACAAAAACGCTTTCTTTTGCCAAGACAGTGCGTTTCTCACTGTTACATGCATTTGAATGGGGAACTTGACCGAAACAAAGTATAGGTTTTCATTATGTGTATAACTTGGAAATCTTAGCACAAACAGCTGCAAATCCTGTTTTCCCAGCACGGGGACCTTGAGTTCTATAAGATAAAGCCATAAACATGTGTATCCGAGTCTTATATCAAAAGTTACAGCTATTTATATGAAGTTGTACAAAAACGCTTTCTTTCGCCAAGACAGTGCGTTTCTCACTGTTACATGCATTTGAATGGGGAACTCGCCCGAAACAAAGTATAGGTTTTCATTATGTGTATAACTTGAAAATCTTAGCTCAAACAGCTACAAAACCTGTTTTCCCAGCACGGGAACCTTGAGTTCTATAAGATAAAGCCATAAACATGTGTATCCGAGTCTTCTATCAAAAGTTACAGCTATTTATATGAAGTTGTACAAAAACGCTTTCTTTCGCCAAGACAGTGCGTTTCTCACTGTTACATGCATTTGAATGGGGAACTCGCCCGAAACAAAGTATAGGTTTTCATTATGTGTATAACTTGGAAATCTTAGCTCAAACAGCTACAAAACCTGTTTTCCCAGCACGGGGACCTTGAGTTCTATAAGATAAAGCCATAAACATGTTTGTCTGAGTCTTCTATCAAAAGTTACAGCTATTTATATGAAGTTGTACAAAAACGCTTTCTTTTGCCAAGACAGTGCGTTTCTCACTGTTACATGCATTTGAATGGGGAACTCGCCCGAGACAAAGTATAGGTTTTCATTATGTGTATAACTTGGAAATCTTAGCTCAAACAGCTACAAAACCTGTTTTCCCAGCACGGGGACCTTGAGTTCTATAAGATAAAGCCATAAACATGTTTGTCTGAGTCTTCTATCAAAAGTTACAGCTATTTATATGAAGTTGTACAAAAACGCTTTCTTTTGCCAAGACAGTGCGTTTCTCACTGTTACATGCATTTGAATGGGGAACTCGCCCGAGACAAAGTATAGGTTTTCATTATGTGTATAACTTGGAAATCTTAGCTCAAACAGCTACAAAACCTGTTTTCCCAGCACGGGGACCTTGAGTTCTATAAGATAAAGCCATAAACATGTTTGTCTGAGTCTTCTATCAAAAGTTACAGCTATTTATATGAAGTTGTACAAAAACGCTTTCTTTTGCCAAGACAGTGCGTTTCTCACTGTTACATGCATTTGAATGGGGAACTCGCCCGAGACAAAGTATAGGTTTTCATTATGTGTATAACTTGGAAATCTTAGCTCAAACAGCTACAAAACCTGTTTTCCCAGCACGGGGACCTTGAGTTCTATAAGATAAAGCCATAAACATGTTTGTCTGAGTCTTCTATCAAAAGTTACAGCTATTTATATGAAGTTGTACAAAAACGCTTTCTTTTGCCAAGACAGTGCGTTTCTCACTGTTACATGCATTTGAATGGGGAACTCGCCCGAGACAAAGTATAGGTTTTCATTATGTGTATAACTTGGAAATCTTAGCACAAACAGCTGCAAATCCTGTTTTCCCAGCACGGGGACCTTGAGTTCTATAAGATAAAGCCATAAACATGTGTATCCGAGTCTTATATCAAAAGTTACAGCTATTTATATGAAGTTGTACAAAAACGCTTTCTTTCGCCAAGACAGTGCGTTTCTCACTGTTACATACATTTGAATGGGGAACTCGCCCGAAACAAAGTATAGGTTTTCATTATGTGTATAACTTGAAAATCTTAGCTCAAACAGCTGTAAAACCTGATTTCCCAGCACGGGGACCTTGAGTTCTATAAGATAAAGCCATAAACATGTTTGTCTGAGTCTTCTATCAAAAGTTACAGCTATTTCTATGAAGTTGTACAAAAACGCTTTCTTTCGCCAAGACAGTGCGTTTCTCACTGTTACATGCATTTGAATGGGGAACTTGACCGAAACAAAGTATAGGTTTTCATTATGTGTATAACTTGGAAATCTTAGCACAAACAGCTGCAAATCCTGTTTTCCCAGCACGGGGACCTTGAGTTCTATAAGATAAAGCCATAAACATGTGTATCCGAGTCTTATATCAAAAGTTACAGCTATTTATATGAAGTTGTACAAAAACGCTTTCTTTCGCCAAGACAGTGCGTTTCTCACTGTTACATACATTTGAATGGGGAACTCGCCCGAAACAAAGTATAGGTTTTCATTATGTGTATAACTTGAAAATCTTAGCTCAAACAGCTGTAAAACCTGTTTTCCCAGCACGGGGACCTTGAGTTCTATAAGATAAAGCCATAAACATGTTTGTCTGAGTCTTCTATCAAAAGTTACAGCTATTTCTATGAAGTTGTACAAAAACGCTTTCTTTCGCCAAGACAGTGCGTTTCTCACTGTTACATGCATTTGAATGGGGAACTCGCCCGAAACAAAGTATAGGTTTTCATTATGTGTATAACTTGAAAATCTTAGCTCAAACAGCTACAAAACCTGTTTTCCCAGCACGGGGACCTTGAGTTCTATAAGATAAAGCCATAAACATGTGTATCCGAGTCTTCTATCAAAAGTTACAGCTATTTATATGAAGTTGTACAAAAACGCTTTCTTTCGCCAAGACAGTGCGTTTCTCACTGTTACATGCATTTGAATGGGGAACTCGCCCGAAACAAAGTATAGGTTTTCATTATGTGTATAACTTGGAAATCTTAGCTCAAACAGCTGCAAATCCTGTTTTCCCAGCACGGGGACCTTGAGTTCTATAAGATAAAGCCATAAACATGTTTGTCTGAGTCTTCTATCAAAAGTTACAGCTATTTATATGAAGTTGTACAAAAACGCTTTCTTTTGCCAAGACAGTGCGTTTCTCACTGTTACATGCATTTGAATGGGGAACTCGCCCGAGACAAAGTATAGGTTTTCATTATGTGTATAACTTGGAAATCTTAGCTCAAACAGCTACAAAACCTGTTTTCCCAGCACGGGGACCTTGAGTTCTATAAGATAAAGCCATAAACATGTGTATCCGAGTCTTCTATCAAAAGTTACAGCTATTTATATGAAGTTGTACAAAAACGCTTTCTTTCGCCAAGACAGTGCGTTTCTCACTGTTACATGCATTTGAATGGGGAACTCGCCCGAAACAAAGTATAGGTTTTCATTATGTGTATAACTTGAAAATCTTAGCTCAAACAGCTGTAAAACCTGTTTTCCCAGCACGGGGACCTTGAGTTCTATAAGATAAAGCCATAAACATGTTTGTCTGAGTCTTCTATCAAAAGTTACAGCTATTTCTATGAAGTTGTACAAAAACGCTTTCTTTCGCCAAGACAGTGCGTTTCTCACTGTTACATGCATTTGAATGGGGAACTCGACCGAAACAAAGTATAGGTTTTCATTATGTGTATAACTTGAAAATCTTAGCTCAAACAGCTGCAAAACCTGTTTGCCCAGCACGGGGACCTTGAGTTCTATAAGATAAAGCCATAAACATGTTTGTCTGAGTCTTATATCAAAAGTTACAGCTATTTATATGAAGTTGTACAAAAACGCTTTCTTTCGCCAAGACAGTGCGTTTCTCACTGTTACATGCATTTGAATGGGGAACTCGACCGAAACAAAGTATAGGTTTTCATTATGTGTATAACTTGAAAATCTTAGCTCAAACAGCTGCAAATCCTGTTTTCTCAGCACAGGGACCTTGAGTTCTATAAGATAAAGCCATAAACATGTTTGTCTGAGTCTTCTATCAAAAGTTACAGCTATTTATATGAAGTTGTACAAAAACGCTTTCTTTCGCCAAGACAGTGCGTTTCTCACTGTTACATGCATTTGAATGGGGAACTTGACCGAAACAAAGTATAGGTTTTCATTATGTGTATAACTTGAAAATCTTAGCTCAAACAGCTGCAAAACCTGATTTCCCAGCACGGGGACCTTGAGTTCTATAAGATGAAGCCATAAACATGTGTATCCGAGTCTTCTATCAAAAGTTACAGCTATTTATATGAAGTTGTACAAAAACGCTTTCTTTCGCCAAGACAGTGCGTTTCTCACTGTTACATGCATTTGAATGGGGAACTCGCCCGAAACAAAGTATAGGTTTTCATTATGTGTATAACTTGGAAATCTTAGCTCAAACAGCTGCAAATCCTGTTTTCCCAGCACGGGGACCTTGAGTTCTATAAGATAAAGCCATAAACATGTTTGTCTGAGTCTTCTATCAAAAGTTACAGCTATTTATATGAAGTTGTACAAAAACGCTTTCTTTTGCCAAGACAGTGCGTTTCTCACTGTTACATGCATTTGAATGGGGAACTTGACCGAAACAAAGTATAGGTTTTCATTATGTGTATAACTTGGAAATCTTAGCACAAACAGCTGCAAATCCTGTTTTCCCAGCACGGGGACCTTGAGTTCTATAAGATAAAGCCATAAACATGTGTATCCGAGTCTTATATCAAAAGTTACAGCTATTTATATGAAGTTGTACAAAAACGCTTTCTTTCGCCAAGACAGTGCGTTTCTCACTGTTACATACATTTGAATGGGGAACTCGCCCGAAACAAAGTATAGGTTTTCATTATGTGTATAACTTGAAAATCTTAGCTCAAACAGCTGTAAAACCTGTTTTCCCAGCACGGGGACCTTGAGTTCTATAAGATAAAGCCATAAACATGTTTGTCTGAGTCTTCTATCAAAAGTTACAGCTATTTCTATGAAGTTGTACAAAAACGCTTTCTTTCGCCAAGACAGTGCGTTTCTCACTGTTACATGCATTTGAATGGGGAACTCGCCCGAAACAAAGTATAGGTTTTCATTATGTGTATAACTTGGAAATCTTAGCTCAAACAGCTGCAAATCCTGTTTTCCCAGCACGGGGACCTTGAGTTCTATAAGATAAAGCCATAAACATGTGTATCCGAGTCTTATATCAAAAGTTACAGCTATTTATATGAAGTTGTACAAAAACGCTTTCTTTCGCCAAGACAGTGCGTTTCTCACTGTTACATGCATTTGAATGGGGAACTCGCCCGAAACAAAGTATAGGTTTTCATTATGTGTATAACTTGAAAATCTTAGCTCAAACAGCTGTAAAACCTGTTTTCCCAGCACGGGGACCTTGAGTTCTATAAGATAAAGCCATAAACATGTTTGTCTGAGTCTTCTATCAAAAGTTACAGCTATTTCTATGAAGTTGTACAAAAACGCTTTCTTTTGCCAAGACAGTGCGTTTCTCACTGTTACATGCATTTGAATGGGGAACTTGACCGAAACAAAGTATAGGTTTTCATTATGTGTATAACTTGGAAATCTTAGCACAAACAGCTGCAAATCCTGTTTTCCCAGCACGGGGACCTTGAGTTCTATAAGATAAAGCCATAAACATGTGTATCCGAGTCTTCTATCAAAAGTTACAGCTATTTATATGAAGTTGTACAAAAACGCTTTCTTTTGCCAAGACAGTGCGTTTCTCACTGTTACATGCATTTGAATGGGGAACTTGACCGAAACAAAGTATAGGTTTTCATTATGTGTATAACTTGGAAATCTTAGCACAAACAGCTGCAAATCCTGTTTTCCCAGCACGGGGACCTTGAGTTCTATAAGATAAAGCCATAAACATGTGTATCCGAGTCTTATATCAAAAGTTACAGCTATTTATATGAAGTTGTACAAAAACGCTTTCTTTCGCCAAGACAGTGCGTTTCTCACTGTTACATACATTTGAATGGGGAACTCGCCCGAAACAAAGTATAGGTTTTCATTATGTGTATAACTTGAAAATCTTAGCTCAAACAGCTGTAAAACCTGTTTTCCCAGCACGGGGACCTTGAGTTCTATAAGATAAAGCCATAAACATGTTTGTCTGAGTCTTCTATCAAAAGTTACAGCTATTTCTATGAAGTTGTACAAAAACGCTTTCTTTCGCCAAGACAGTGCGTTTCTCACTGTTACATGCATTTGAATGGGGAACTTGACCGAAACAAAGTATAGGTTTTCATTATGTGTATAACTTGGAAATCTTAGCTCAAACAGCTGCAAATCCTGTTTTCCCAGCACGGGGACCTTGAGTTCTATAAGATAAAGCCATAAACATGTGTATCCGAGTCTTATATCAAAAGTTACAGCTATTTATATGAAGTTGTACAAAAACGCTTTCTTTCGCCAAGACAGTGCGTTTCTCACTGTTACATGCATTTGAATGGGGAACTCGCCCGAAACAAAGTATAGGTTTTCATTATGTGTATAACTTGAAAATCTTAGCTCAAACAGCTGTAAAACCTGTTTTCCCAGCACGGGGACCTTGAGTTCTATAAGATAAAGCCATAAACATGTTTGTCTGAGTCTTCTATCAAAAGTTACAGCTATTTCTATGAAGTTGTACAAAAACGCTTTCTTTCGCCAACACAGTGCGTTTCTCACTGTTACATGCATTTGAATGGGGAACTCGACCGAAACAAAGTATAGGTTTTCATTATGTGTATAACTTGAAAATCTTAGCTCAAACAGCTGCAAAACCTGTTTGCCCAGCACGGGGACCTTGAGTTCTATAAGATAAAGCCATAAACATGTGTATCCGAGTCTTCTATCAAAAGTTACAGCTATTTATATGAAGTTGTACAAAAACGCTTTCTTTTGCCAAGACAGTGCGTTTCTCACTGTTACATGCATTTGAATGGGGAACTTGACCGAAACAAAGTATAGGTTTTCATTATGTGTATAACTTGAAAATCTTAGCTCAAACAGCTGCAAAACCTGATTTCCCAGCACGGGGACCTTGAGTTCTATAAGATAAAGCCATAAACATGTTTGTCTGAGTCTTATATCAAAAGTTACAGCTATTTATATGAAGTTGTACAAAAACGCTTTATTTCGCCAAGACAGTGCGTTTCTCACTGTTACATGCATTTGAATGGGGAACTTGACCGAAACAAAGTATAGGTTTTCATTATGTGTATAACTTGGAAATCTTAGCACAAACAGCTGCAAATCCTGTTTTCCCAGCACGGGGACCTTGAGTTCTATAAGATAAAGCCATAAACATGTGTATCCGAGTCTTATATCAAAAGTTACAGCTATTTATATGAAGTTGTACAAAAACGCTTTCTTTCGCCAAGACAGTGCGTTTCTCACTGTTACATACATTTGAATGGGGAACTCGCCCGAAACAAAGTATAGGTTTTCATTATGTGTATAACTTGAAAATCTTAGCTCAAACAGCTGTAAAACCTGTTTTCCCAGCACGGGGACCTTGAGTTCTATAAGATAAAGCCATAAACATGTTTGTCTGAGTCTTCTATCAAAAGTTACAGCTATTTCTATGAAGTTGTACAAAAACGCTTTCTTTCGCCAAGACAGTGCGTTTCTCACTGTTACATGCATTTGAATGGGGAACTCGCCCGAAACAAAGTATAGGTTTTCATTATGTGTATAACTTGAAAATCTTAGCTCAAACAGCTACAAAACCTGTTTTCCCAGCACGGGGACCTTGAGTTCTATAAGATAAAGCCATAAACATGTGTATCCGAGTCTTCTATCAAAAGTTACAGCTATTTATATGAAGTTGTACAAAAACGCTTTCTTTCGCCAAGACAGTGCGTTTCTCACTGTTACATGCATTTGAATGGGGAACTCGCCCGAAACAAAGTATAGGTTTTCATTATGTGTATAACTTGGAAATCTTAGCTCAAACAGCTGCAAATCCTGTTTTCCCAGCACGGGGACCTTGAGTTCTATAAGATAAAGCCATAAACATGTTTGTCTGAGTCTTCTATCAAAAGTTACAGCTATTTATATGAAGTTGTACAAAAACGCTTTCTTTTGCCAAGACAGTGCGTTTCTCACTGTTACATGCATTTGAATGGGGAACTCGCCCGAGACAAAGTATAGGTTTTCATTATGTGTATAACTTGGAAATCTTAGCTCAAACAGCTACAAAACCTGTTTTCCCAGCACGGGGACCTTGAGTTCTATAAGATAAAGCCATAAACATGTGTATCCGAGTCTTCTATCAAAAGTTACAGCTATTTATATGAAGTTGTACAAAAACGCTTTCTTTCGCCAAGACAGTGCGTTTCTCACTGTTACATGCATTTGAATGGGGAACTCGCCCGAAACAAAGTATAGGTTTTCATTATGTGTATAACTTGAAAATCTTAGCTCAAACAGCTGTAAAACCTGTTTTCCCAGCACGGGGACCTTGAGTTCTATAAGATAAAGCCATAAACATGTTTGTCTGAGTCTTCTATCAAAAGTTACAGCTATTTCTATGAAGTTGTACAAAAACGCTTTCTTTCGCCAAGACAGTGCGTTTCTCACTGTTACATGCATTTGAATGGGGAACTCGACCGAAACAAAGTATAGGTTTTCATTAGGTGTATAACTTGAAAATCTTAGCTCAAACAGCTGCAAAACCTGTTTGCCCAGCACGGGGACCTTGAGTTCTATAAGATAAAGCCATAAACATGTTTGTCTGAGTCTTATATCAAAAGTTACAGCTATTTCTATGAAGTTGTACAAAAACGCTTTCTTTCGCCAAGACAGTGCGTTTCTCACTGTTACATGCATTTGAATGGGGAACTCGACCGAAACAAAGTATAGGTTTTCATTATGTGTATAACTTGAAAATCTTAGCTCAAACAGCTGCAAATCCTGTTTTCTCAGCACAGGGACCTTGAGTTCTATAAGATAAAGCCATAAACATGTTTGTCTGAGTCTTCTATCAAAAGTTACAGCTATTTATATGAAGTTGTACAAAAACGCTTTCTTTCGCCAAGACAGTGCGTTTCTCACTGTTACATGCATTTGAATGGGGAACTTGACCGAAACAAAGTATAGGTTTTCATTATGTGTATAACTTGAAAATCTTAGCTCAAACAGCTGCAAAACCTGATTTCCCAGCACGGGGACCTTGAGTTCTATAAGATAAAGCCATAAACATGTTTGTCTGAGTCTTCTATCAAAAGTTACAGCTATTTATATGAAGTTGTACAAAAACGCTTTCTTTCGCCAAGACAGTGCGTTTCTCACTGTTACATGCATTTGAATGGGGAACTCGCCCGAAACAAAGTATAGGTTTTCATTATGTGTATAACTTGGAAATCTTAGCTCAAACAGCTGCAAATCCTGTTTTCCCAGCACGGGGACCTTGAGTTCTATAAGATAAAGCCATAAACATGTTTGTCTGAGTCTTCTATCAAAAGTTACAGCTATTTATATGAAGTTGTACAAAAACGCTTTCTTTTGCCAAGACAGTGCGTTTCTCACTGTTACATGCATTTGAATGGGGAACTTGACCGAAACAAAGTATAGGTTTTCATTATGTGTATAACTTGGAAATCTTAGCACAAACAGCTGCAAATCCTGTTTTCCCAGCACGGGGACCTTGAGTTCTATAAGATAAAGCCATAAACATGTGTATCCGAGTCTTATATCAAAAGTTACAGCTATTTATATGAAGTTGTACAAAAACGCTTTCTTTCGCCAAGACAGTGCGTTTCTCACTGTTACATACATTTGAATGGGGAACTCGCCCGAAACAAAGTATAGGTTTTCATTATGTGTATAACTTGAAAATCTTAGCTCAAACAGCTGTAAAACCTGTTTTCCCAGCACGGGGACCTTGAGTTCTATAAGATAAAGCCATAAACATGTTTGTCTGAGTCTTCTATCAAAAGTTACAGCTATTTCTATGAAGTTGTACAAAAACGCTTTCTTTCGCCAAGACAGTGCGTTTCTCACTGTTACATGCATTTGAATGGGGAACTCGCCCGAAACAAAGTATAGGTTTTCATTATGTGTATAACTTGGAAATCTTAGCTCAAACAGCTGCAAATCCTGTTTTCCCAGCACGGGGACCTTGAGTTCTATAAGATAAAGCCATAAACATGTTTGTCTGAGTCTTCTATCAAAAGTTACAGCTATTTCTATGAAGTTGTACAAAAACGCTTTCTTTCGCCAACACAGTGCGTTTCTCACTGTTACATGCATTTGAATGGGGAACTCGACCGAAACAAAGTATAGGTTTTCATTATGTGTATAACTTGAAAATCTTAGCTCAAACAGCTGCAAAACCTGTTTGCCCAGCACGGGGACCTTGAGTTCTATAAGATAAAGCCATAAACATGTGTATCCGAGTCTTCTATCAAAAGTTACAGCTATTTATATGAAGTTGTACAAAAACGCTTTCTTTTGCCAAGACAGTGCGTTTCTCACTGTTACATGCATTTGAATGGGGAACTTGACCGAAACAAAGTATAGGTTTTCATTATGTGTATAACTTGAAAATCTTAGCTCAAACAGCTGCAAAACCTGATTTCCCAGCACGGGGACCTTGAGTTCTATAAGATAAAGCCATAAACATGTTTGTCTGAGTCTTATATCAAAAGTTACAGCTATTTATATGAAGTTGTACAAAAACGCTTTATTTCGCCAAGACAGTGCGTTTCTCACTGTTACATGCATTTGAATGGGGAACTTGACCGAAACAAAGTATAGGTTTTCATTATGTGTATAACTTGGAAATCTTAGCACAAACAGCTGCAAATCCTGTTTTCCCAGCACGGGGACCTTGAGTTCTATAAGATAAAGCCATAAACATGTGTATCCGAGTCTTCTATCAAAAGTTACAGCTATTTATATGAAGTTGTACAAAAACGCTTTCTTTTGCCAAGACAGTGCGTTTCTCACTGTTACATGCATTTGAATGGGGAACTTGACCGAAACAAAGTATAGGTTTTCATTATGTGTATAACTTGGAAATCTTAGCACAAACAGCTGCAAATCCTGTTTTCCCAGCACGGGGACCTTGAGTTCTATAAGATAAAGCCATAAACATGTGTATCCGAGTCTTATATCAAAAGTTACAGCTATTTATATGAAGTTGTACAAAAACGCTTTCTTTCGCCAAGACAGTGCGTTTCTCACTGTTACATACATTTGAATGGGGAACTCGCCCGAAACAAAGTATAGGTTTTCATTATGTGTATAACTTGAAAATCTTAGCTCAAACAGCTGTAAAACCTGTTTTCCCAGCACGGGGACCTTGAGTTCTATAAGATAAAGCCATAAACATGTTTGTCTGAGTCTTCTATCAAAAGTTACAGCTATTTCTATGAAGTTGTACAAAAACGCTTTCTTTCGCCAAGACAGTGCGTTTCTCACTGTTACATGCATTTGAATGGGGAACTCGCCCGAAACAAAGTATAGGTTTTCATTATGTGTATAACTTGGAAATCTTAGCTCAAACAGCTGCAAATCCTGTTTTCCCAGCACGGGGACCTTGAGTTCTATAAGATAAAGCCATAAACATGTGTATCCGAGTCTTATATCAAAAGTTACAGCTATTTATATGAAGTTGTACAAAAACGCTTTCTTTCGCCAAGACAGTGCGTTTCTCACTGTTACATGCATTTGAATGGGGAACTCGCCCGAAACAAAGTATAGGTTTTCATTATGTGTATAACTTGAAAATCTTAGCTCAAACAGCTGTAAAACCTGTTTTCCCAGCACGGGGACCTTGAGTTCTATAAGATAAAGCCATAAACATGTTTGTCTGAGTCTTCTATCAAAAGTTACAGCTATTTCTATGAAGTTGTACAAAAACGCTTTCTTTCGCCAACACAGTGCGTTTCTCACTGTTACATGCATTTGAATGGGGAACTCGACCGAAACAAAGTATAGGTTTTCATTATGTGTATAACTTGAAAATCTTAGCTCAAACAGCTGCAAAACCTGTTTGCCCAGCACGGGGACCTTGAGTTCTATAAGATAAAGCCATAAACATGTGTATCCGAGTCTTCTATCAAAAGTTACAGCTATTTATATGAAGTTGTACAAAAACGCTTTCTTTTGCCAAGACAGTGCGTTTCTCACTGTTACATGCATTTGAATGGGGAACTTGACCGAAACAAAGTATAGGTTTTCATTATGTGTATAACTTGAAAATCTTAGCTCAAACAGCTGCAAAACCTGATTTCCCAGCACGGGGACCTTGAGTTCTATAAGATAAAGCCATAAACATGTTTGTCTGAGTCTTATATCAAAAGTTACAGCTATTTATATGAAGTTGTACAAAAACGCTTTATTTCGCCAAGACAGTGCGTTTCTCACTGTTACATGCATTTGAATGGGGAACTTGACCGAAACAAAGTATAGGTTTTCATTATGTGTATAACTTGGAAATCTTAGCACAAACAGCTGCAAATCCTGTTTTCCCAGCACGGGGACCTTGAGTTCTATAAGATAAAGCCATAAACATGTGTATCCGAGTCTTATATCAAAAGTTACAGCTATTTATATGAAGTTGTACAAAAACGCTTTCTTTCGCCAAGACAGTGCGTTTCTCACTGTTACATACATTTGAATGGGGAACTCGCCCGAAACAAAGTATAGGTTTTCATTATGTGTATAACTTGAAAATCTTAGCTCAAACAGCTGTAAAACCTGTTTTCCCAGCACGGGGACCTTGAGTTCTATAAGATAAAGCCATAAACATGTTTGTCTGAGTCTTCTATCAAAAGTTACAGCTATTTCTATGAAGTTGTACAAAAACGCTTTCTTTCGCCAAGACAGTGCGTTTCTCACTGTTACATGCATTTGAATGGGGAACTCGCCCGAAACAAAGTATAGGTTTTCATTATGTGTATAACTTGAAAATCTTAGCTCAAACAGCTACAAAACCTGTTTTCCCAGCACGGGGACCTTGAGTTCTATAAGATAAAGCCATAAACATGTTTGTCTGAGTCTTCTATCAAAAGTTACAGCTATTTATATGAAGTTGTACAAAAACGCTTTCTTTTGCCAAGACAGTGCGTTTCTCACTGTTACATGCATTTGAATGGGGAACTCGCCCGAGACAAAGTATAGGTTTTCATTATGTGTATAACTTGGAAATCTTAGCTCAAACAGCTACAAAACCTGTTTTCCCAGCACGGGGACCTTGAGTTCTATAAGATAAAGCCATAAACATGTTTGTCTGAGTCTTCTATCAAAAGTTACAGCTATTTATATGAAGTTGTACAAAAACGCTTTCTTTTGCCAAGACAGTGCGTTTCTCACTGTTACATGCATTTGAATGGGGAACTCGCCCGAGACAAAGTATAGGTTTTCATTATGTGTATAACTTGGAAATCTTAGCTCAAACAGCTACAAAACCTGTTTTCCCAGCACGGGGACCTTGAGTTCTATAAGATAAAGCCATAAACATGTTTGTCTGAGTCTTCTATCAAAAGTTACAGCTATTTATATGAAGTTGTACAAAAACGCTTTCTTTTGCCAAGACAGTGCGTTTCTCACTGTTACATGCATTTGAATGGGGAACTCGCCCGAGACAAAGTATAGGTTTTCATTATGTGTATAACTTGGAAATCTTAGCTCAAACAGCTACAAAACCTGTTTTCCCAGCACGGGGACCTTGAGTTCTATAAGATAAAGCCATAAACATGTTTGTCTGAGTCTTCTATCAAAAGTTACAGCTATTTATATGAAGTTGTACAAAAACGCTTTCTTTTGCCAAGACAGTGCGTTTCTCACTGTTACATGCATTTGAATGGGGAACTCGCCCGAGACAAAGTATAGGTTTTCATTATGTGTATAACTTGGAAATCTTAGCTCAAACAGCTACAAAACCTGTTTTCCCAGCACGGGGACCTTGAGTTCTATAAGATAAAGCCATAAACATGTTTGTCTGAGTCTTCTATCAAAAGTTACAGCTATTTATATGAAGTTGTACAAAAACGCTTTCTTTTGCCAAGACAGTGCGTTTCTCACTGTTACATGCATTTGAATGGGGAACTTGACCGAAACAAAGTATAGGTTTTCATTATGTGTATAACTTGAAAATCTTAGCTCAAACAGCTGCAAAACCTGATTTCCCAGCACGGGGACCTTGAGTTCTATAAGATAAAGCCATAAACATGTTTGTCTGAGTCTTCTATCAAAAGTTACAGCTATTTATATGAAGTTGTACAAAAACGCTTTCTTTCGCCAAGACAGTGCGTTTCTCACTGTTACATGCATTTGAATGGGGAACTCGCCCGAAACAAAGTATAGGTTTTCATTATGTGTATAACTTGGAAATCTTAGCTCAAACAGCTGCAAATCCTGTTTTCCCAGCACGGGGACCTTGAGTTCTATAAGATAAAGCCATAAACATGTTTGTCTGAGTCTTCTATCAAAAGTTACAGCTATTTATATGAAGTTGTACAAAAACGCTTTCTTTTGCCAAGACAGTGCGTTTCTCACTGTTACATGCATTTGAATGGGGAACTTGACCGAAACAAAGTATAGGTTTTCATTATGTGTATAACTTGGAAATCTTAGCACAAACAGCTGCAAATCCTGTTTTCCCAGCACGGGGACCTTGAGTTCTATAAGATAAAGCCATAAACATGTGTATCCGAGTCTTATATCAAAAGTTACAGCTATTTATATGAAGTTGTACAAAAACGCTTTCTTTCGCCAAGACAGTGCGTTTCTCACTGTTACATACATTTGAATGGGGAACTCGCCCGAAACAAAGTATAGGTTTTCATTATGTGTATAACTTGAAAATCTTAGCTCAAACAGCTGTAAAACCTGATTTCCCAGCACGGGGACCTTGAGTTCTATAAGATAAAGCCATAAACATGTTTGTCTGAGTCTTCTATCAAAAGTTACAGCTATTTCTATGAAGTTGTACAAAAACGCTTTCTTTCGCCAAGACAGTGCGTTTCTCACTGTTACATGCATTTGAATGGGGAACTCGCCCGAAACAAAGTATAGGTTTTCATTATGTGTATAACTTGGAAATCTTAGCTCAAACAGCTGCAAATCCTGTTTTCCCAGCACGGGGACCTTGAGTTCTATAAGATAAAGCCATAAACATGTGTATCCGAGTCTTATATCAAAAGTTACAGCTATTTATATGAAGTTGTACAAAAACGCTTTCTTTCGCCAAGACAGTGCGTTTCTCACTGTTACATGCATTTGAATGGGGAACTCGCCCGAAACAAAGTATAGGTTTTCATTATGTGTATAACTTGAAAATCTTAGCTCAAACAGCTGTAAAACCTGTTTTCCCAGCACGGGGACCTTGAGTTCTATAAGATAAAGCCATAAACATGTTTGTCTGAGTCTTCTATCAAAAGTTACAGCTATTTCTATGAAGTTGTACAAAAACGCTTTCTTTCGCCAAGACAGTGCGTTTCTCACTGTTACATGCATTTGAATGGGGAACTCGCCCGAAACAAAGTATAGGTTTTCATTATGTGTATAACTTGAAAATCTTAGCTCAAACAGCTACAAAACCTGTTTTCCCAGCACGGGGACCTTGAGTTCTATAAGATAAAGCCATAAACATGTTTGTCTGAGTCTTCTATCAAAAGTTACAGCTATTTATATGAAGTTGTACAAAAACGCTTTCTTTTGCCAAGACAGTGCGTTTCTCACTGTTACATGCATTTGAATGGGGAACTCGCCCGAGACAAAGTATAGGTTTTCATTATGTGTATAACTTGGAAATCTTAGCTCAAACAGCTACAAAACCTGTTTTCCCAGCACGGGGACCTTGAGTTCTATAAGATAAAGCCATAAACATGTTTGTCTGAGTCTTCTATCAAAAGTTACAGCTATTTATATGAAGTTGTACAAAAACGCTTTCTTTTGCCAAGACAGTGCGTTTCTCACTGTTACATGCATTTGAATGGGGAACTCGCCCGAGACAAAGTATAGGTTTTCATTATGTGTATAACTTGGAAATCTTAGCTCAAACAGCTACAAAACCTGTTTTCCCAGCACGGGGACCTTGAGTTCTATAAGATAAAGCCATAAACATGTTTGTCTGAGTCTTCTATCAAAAGTTACAGCTATTTATATGAAGTTGTACAAAAACGCTTTCTTTTGCCAAGACAGTGCGTTTCTCACTGTTACATGCATTTGAATGGGGAACTCGCCCGAGACAAAGTATAGGTTTTCATTATGTGTATAACTTGGAAATCTTAGCTCAAACAGCTACAAAACCTGTTTTCCCAGCACGGGGACCTTGAGTTCTATAAGATAAAGCCATAAACATGTTTGTCTGAGTCTTCTATCAAAAGTTACAGCTATTTATATGAAGTTGTACAAAAACGCTTTCTTTTGCCAAGACAGTGCGTTTCTCACTGTTACATGCATTTGAATGGGGAACTCGCCCGAGACAAAGTATAGGTTTTCATTATGTGTATAACTTGGAAATCTTAGCTCAAACAGCTACAAAACCTGTTTTCCCAGCACGGGGACCTTGAGTTCTATAAGATAAAGCCATAAACATGTTTGTCTGAGTCTTCTATCAAAAGTTACAGCTATTTATATGAAGTTGTACAAAAACGCTTTCTTTTGCCAAGACAGTGCGTTTCTCACTGTTACATGCATTTGAATGGGGAACTTGACCGAAACAAAGTATAGGTTTTCATTATGTGTATAACTTGAAAATCTTAGCTCAAACAGCTGCAAAACCTGATTTCCCAGCACGGGGACCTTGAGTTCTATAAGATAAAGCCATAAACATGTTTGTCTGAGTCTTCTATCAAAAGTTACAGCTATTTATATGAAGTTGTACAAAAACGCTTTCTTTCGCCAAGACAGTGCGTTTCTCACTGTTACATGCATTTGAATGGGGAACTCGCCCGAAACAAAGTATAGGTTTTCATTATGTGTATAACTTGGAAATCTTAGCTCAAACAGCTGCAAATCCTGTTTTCCCAGCACGGGGACCTTGAGTTCTATAAGATAAAGCCATAAACATGTTTGTCTGAGTCTTCTATCAAAAGTTACAGCTATTTATATGAAGTTGTACAAAAACGCTTTCTTTTGCCAAGACAGTGCGTTTCTCACTGTTACATGCATTTGAATGGGGAACTTGACCGAAACAAAGTATAGGTTTTCATTATGTGTATAACTTGGAAATCTTAGCACAAACAGCTGCAAATCCTGTTTTCCCAGCACGGGGACCTTGAGTTCTATAAGATAAAGCCATAAACATGTGTATCCGAGTCTTATATCAAAAGTTACAGCTATTTATATGAAGTTGTACAAAAACGCTTTCTTTCGCCAAGACAGTGCGTTTCTCACTGTTACATACATTTGAATGGGGAACTCGCCCGAAACAAAGTATAGGTTTTCATTATGTGTATAACTTGAAAATCTTAGCTCAAACAGCTGTAAAACCTGATTTCCCAGCACGGGGACCTTGAGTTCTATAAGATAAAGCCATAAACATGTTTGTCTGAGTCTTCTATCAAAAGTTACAGCTATTTCTATGAAGTTGTACAAAAACGCTTTCTTTCGCCAAGACAGTGCGTTTCTCACTGTTACATGCATTTGAATGGGGAACTCGCCCGAAACAAAGTATAGGTTTTCATTATGTGTATAACTTGGAAATCTTAGCTCAAACAGCTGCAAATCCTGTTTTCCCAGCACGGGGACCTTGAGTTCTATAAGATAAAGCCATAAACATGTGTATCCGAGTCTTATATCAAAAGTTACAGCTATTTATATGAAGTTGTACAAAAACGCTTTCTTTCGCCAAGACAGTGCGTTTCTCACTGTTACATGCATTTGAATGGGGAACTCGCCCGAAACAAAGTATAGGTTTTCATTATGTGTATAACTTGAAAATCTTAGCTCAAACAGCTGTAAAACCTGTTTTCCCAGCACGGGGACCTTGAGTTCTATAAGATAAAGCCATAAACATGTTTGTCTGAGTCTTCTATCAAAAGTTACAGCTATTTCTATGAAGTTGTACAAAAAGGCTTTCTTTCGCCAACACAGTGCGTTTCTCACTGTTACATGCATTTGAATGGGGAACTCGCCCGAAACAAAGTATAGGTTTTCATTATGTGTATAACTTGAAAATCTTAGCTCAAACAGCTGTAAAACCTGTTTTCCCAGCACGGGGACCTTGAGTTCTATAAGATAAAGCCATAAACATGTTTGTCTGAGTCTTCTATCAAAAGTTACAGCTATTTCTATGAAGTTGTACAAAAAGGCTTTCTTTCGCCAACACAGTGCGTTTCTCACTGTTACATGCATTTGAATGGGGAACTCGACCGAAACAAAGTATAGGTTTTCATTATGTGTATAACTTGAAAATCTTAGCTCAAACAGCTGCAAAACCTGTTTGCCCAGCACGGGGACCTTGAGTTCTATAAGATAAAGCCATAAACATGTGTATCCGAGTCTTCTATCAAAAGTTACAGCTATTTATATGAAGTTGTACAAAAACGCTTTCTTTTGCCAAGACAGTGCGTTTCTCACTGTTACATGCATTTGAATGGGGAACTTGACCGAAACAAAGTATAGGTTTTCATTATGTGTATAACTTGAAAATCTTAGCTCAAACAGCTGCAAAACCTGATTTCCCAGCACGGGGACCTTGAGTTCTATAAGATAAAGCCATAAACATGTTTGTCTGAGTCTTCTATCAAAAGTTACAGCTATTTATATGAAGTTGTACAAAAACGCTTTCTTTTGCCAAGACAGTGCGTTTCTCACTGTTACATGCATTTGAATGGGGAACTTGACCGAAACAAAGTATAGGTTTTCATTATGTGTATAACTTGGAAATCTTAGCACAAACAGCTGCAAATCCTGTTTTCCCAGCACGGGGACCTTGAGTTCTATAAGATAAAGCCATAAACATGTGTATCCGAGTCTTATATCAAAAGTTACAGCTATTTATATGAAGTTGTACAAAAACGCTTTCTTTCGCCAAGACAGTGCGTTTCTCACTGTTACATACATTTGAATGGGGAACTCGCCCGAAACAAAGTATAGGTTTTCATTATGTGTATAACTTGAAAATCTTAGCTCAAACAGCTGTAAAACCTGTTTTCCCAGCACGGGGACCTTGAGTTCTATAAGATAAAGCCATAAACATGTTTGTCTGAGTCTTCTATCAAAAGTTACAGCTATTTCTATGAAGTTGTACAAAAACGCTTTCTTTCGCCAAGACAGTGCGTTTCTCACTGTTACATGCATTTGAATGGGGAACTCGCCCGAAACAAAGTATAGGTTTTCATTATGTGTATAACTTGAAAATCTTAGCTCAAACAGCTACAAAACCTGTTTTCCCAGCACGGGGACCTTGAGTTCTATAAGATAAAGCCATAAACATGTGTATCCGAGTCTTCTATCAAAAGTTACAGCTATTTATATGAAGTTGTACAAAAACGCTTTCTTTCGCCAAGACAGTGCGTTTCTCACTGTTACATGCATTTGAATGGGGAACTCGCCCGAAACAAAGTATAGGTTTTCATTATGTGTATAACTTGGAAATCTTAGCTCAAACAGCTGCAAATCCTGTTTTCCCAGCACGGGGACCTTGAGTTCTATAAGATAAAGCCATAAACATGTTTGTCTGAGTCTTCTATCAAAAGTTACAGCTATTTATATGAAGTTGTACAAAAACGCTTTCTTTTGCCAAGACAGTGCGTTTCTCACTGTTACATGCATTTGAATGGGGAACTCGCCCGAGACAAAGTATAGGTTTTCATTATGTGTATAACTTGGAAATCTTAGCTCAAACAGCTACAAAACCTGTTTTCCCAGCACGGGGACCTTGAGTTCTATAAGATAAAGCCATAAACATGTTTGTCTGAGTCTTCTATCAAAAGTTACAGCTATTTATATGAAGTTGTACAAAAACGCTTTCTTTTGCCAAGACAGTGCGTTTCTCACTGTTACATGCATTTGAATGGGGAACTTGACCGAAACAAAGTATAGGTTTTCATTATGTGTATAACTTGGAAATCTTAGCACAAACAGCTGCAAATCCTGTTTTCCCAGCACGGGGACCTTGAGTTCTATAAGATAAAGCCATAAACATGTGTATCCGAGTCTTATATCAAAAGTTACAGCTATTTATATGAAGTTGTACAAAAACGCTTTCTTTCGCCAAGACAGTGCGTTTCTCACTGTTACATACATTTGAATGGGGAACTCGCCCGAAACAAAGTATAGGTTTTCATTATGTGTATAACTTGAAAATCTTAGCTCAAACAGCTGTAAAACCTGATTTCCCAGCACGGGGACCTTGAGTTCTATAAGATAAAGCCATAAACATGTTTGTCTGAGTCTTCTATCAAAAGTTACAGCTATTTCTATGAAGTTGTACAAAAACGCTTTCTTTCGCCAAGACAGTGCGTTTCTCACTGTTACATGCATTTGAATGGGGAACTCGCCCGAAACAAAGTATAGGTTTTCATTATGTGTATAACTTGGAAATCTTAGCTCAAACAGCTGCAAATCCTGTTTTCCCAGCACGGGGACCTTGAGTTCTATAAGATAAAGCCATAAACATGTGTATCCGAGTCTTATATCAAAAGTTACAGCTATTTATATGAAGTTGTACAAAAACGCTTTCTTTCGCCAAGACAGTGCGTTTCTCACTGTTACATGCATTTGAATGGGGAACTCGCCCGAAACAAAGTATAGGTTTTCATTATGTGTATAACTTGAAAATCTTAGCTCAAACAGCTGTAAAACCTGTTTTCCCAGCACGGGGACCTTGAGTTCTATAAGATAAAGCCATAAACATGTTTGTCTGAGTCTTCTATCAAAAGTTACAGCTATTTCTATGAAGTTGTACAAAAACGCTTTCTTTCGCCAAGACAGTGCGTTTCTCACTGTTACATGCATTTGAATGGGGAACTCGCCCGAAACAAAGTATAGGTTTTCATTATGTGTATAACTTGAAAATCTTAGCTCAAACAGCTACAAAACCTGTTTTCCCAGCACGGGGACCTTGAGTTCTATAAGATAAAGCCATAAACATGTTTGTCTGAGTCTTCTATCAAAAGTTACAGCTATTTATATGAAGTTGTACAAAAACGCTTTCTTTTGCCAAGACAGTGCGTTTCTCACTGTTACATGCATTTGAATGGGGAACTCGCCCGAGACAAAGTATAGGTTTTCATTATGTGTATAACTTGGAAATCTTAGCTCAAACAGCTACAAAACCTGTTTTCCCAGCACGGGGACCTTGAGTTCTATAAGATAAAGCCATAAACATGTTTGTCTGAGTCTTCTATCAAAAGTTACAGCTATTTATATGAAGTTGTACAAAAACGCTTTCTTTTGCCAAGACAGTGCGTTTCTCACTGTTACATGCATTTGAATGGGGAACTCGCCCGAGACAAAGTATAGGTTTTCATTATGTGTATAACTTGGAAATCTTAGCTCAAACAGCTACAAAACCTGTTTTCCCAGCACGGGGACCTTGAGTTCTATAAGATAAAGCCATAAACATGTTTGTCTGAGTCTTCTATCAAAAGTTACAGCTATTTATATGAAGTTGTACAAAAACGCTTTCTTTTGCCAAGACAGTGCGTTTCTCACTGTTACATGCATTTGAATGGGGAACTCGCCCGAGACAAAGTATAGGTTTTCATTATGTGTATAACTTGGAAATCTTAGCTCAAACAGCTACAAAACCTGTTTTCCCAGCACGGGGACCTTGAGTTCTATAAGATAAAGCCATAAACATGTTTGTCTGAGTCTTCTATCAAAAGTTACAGCTATTTATATGAAGTTGTACAAAAACGCTTTCTTTTGCCAAGACAGTGCGTTTCTCACTGTTACATGCATTTGAATGGGGAACTCGCCCGAGACAAAGTATAGGTTTTCATTATGTGTATAACTTGGAAATCTTAGCTCAAACAGCTACAAAACCTGTTTTCCCAGCACGGGGACCTTGAGTTCTATAAGATAAAGCCATAAACATGTTTGTCTGAGTCTTCTATCAAAAGTTACAGCTATTTATATGAAGTTGTACAAAAACGCTTTCTTTTGCCAAGACAGTGCGTTTCTCACTGTTACATGCATTTGAATGGGGAACTTGACCGAAACAAAGTATAGGTTTTCATTATGTGTATAACTTGAAAATCTTAGCTCAAACAGCTGCAAAACCTGATTTCCCAGCACGGGGACCTTGAGTTCTATAAGATAAAGCCATAAACATGTTTGTCTGAGTCTTCTATCAAAAGTTACAGCTATTTATATGAAGTTGTACAAAAACGCTTTCTTTCGCCAAGACAGTGCGTTTCTCACTGTTACATGCATTTGAATGGGGAACTCGCCCGAAACAAAGTATAGGTTTTCATTATGTGTATAACTTGGAAATCTTAGCTCAAACAGCTGCAAATCCTGTTTTCCCAGCACGGGGACCTTGAGTTCTATAAGATAAAGCCATAAACATGTTTGTCTGAGTCTTCTATCAAAAGTTACAGCTATTTATATGAAGTTGTACAAAAACGCTTTCTTTTGCCAAGACAGTGCGTTTCTCACTGTTACATGCATTTGAATGGGGAACTTGACCGAAACAAAGTATAGGTTTTCATTATGTGTATAACTTGGAAATCTTAGCACAAACAGCTGCAAATCCTGTTTTCCCAGCACGGGGACCTTGAGTTCTATAAGATAAAGCCATAAACATGTGTATCCGAGTCTTATATCAAAAGTTACAGCTATTTATATGAAGTTGTACAAAAACGCTTTCTTTCGCCAAGACAGTGCGTTTCTCACTGTTACATACATTTGAATGGGGAACTCGCCCGAAACAAAGTATAGGTTTTCATTATGTGTATAACTTGAAAATCTTAGCTCAAACAGCTGTAAAACCTGATTTCCCAGCACGGGGACCTTGAGTTCTATAAGATAAAGCCATAAACATGTTTGTCTGAGTCTTCTATCAAAAGTTACAGCTATTTCTATGAAGTTGTACAAAAACGCTTTCTTTCGCCAAGACAGTGCGTTTCTCACTGTTACATGCATTTGAATGGGGAACTCGCCCGAAACAAAGTATAGGTTTTCATTATGTGTATAACTTGGAAATCTTAGCTCAAACAGCTGCAAATCCTGTTTTCCCAGCACGGGGACCTTGAGTTCTATAAGATAAAGCCATAAACATGTGTATCCGAGTCTTATATCAAAAGTTACAGCTATTTATATGAAGTTGTACAAAAACGCTTTCTTTCGCCAAGACAGTGCGTTTCTCACTGTTACATGCATTTGAATGGGGAACTCGCCCGAAACAAAGTATAGGTTTTCATTATGTGTATAACTTGAAAATCTTAGCTCAAACAGCTGTAAAACCTGTTTTCCCAGCACGGGGACCTTGAGTTCTATAAGATAAAGCCATAAACATGTTTGTCTGAGTCTTCTATCAAAAGTTACAGCTATTTCTATGAAGTTGTACAAAAAGGCTTTCTTTCGCCAACACAGTGCGTTTCTCACTGTTACATGCATTTGAATGGGGAACTCGCCCGAAACAAAGTATAGGTTTTCATTATGTGTATAACTTGAAAATCTTAGCTCAAACAGCTGTAAAACCTGTTTTCCCAGCACGGGGACCTTGAGTTCTATAAGATAAAGCCATAAACATGTTTGTCTGAGTCTTCTATCAAAAGTTACAGCTATTTCTATGAAGTTGTACAAAAAGGCTTTCTTTCGCCAACACAGTGCGTTTCTCACTGTTACATGCATTTGAATGGGGAACTCGACCGAAACAAAGTATAGGTTTTCATTATGTGTATAACTTGAAAATCTTAGCTCAAACAGCTGCAAAACCTGTTTGCCCAGCACGGGGACCTTGAGTTCTATAAGATAAAGCCATAAACATGTGTATCCGAGTCTTCTATCAAAAGTTACAGCTATTTATATGAAGTTGTACAAAAACGCTTTCTTTTGCCAAGACAGTGCGTTTCTCACTGTTACATGCATTTGAATGGGGAACTTGACCGAAACAAAGTATAGGTTTTCATTATGTGTATAACTTGAAAATCTTAGCTCAAACAGCTGCAAAACCTGATTTCCCAGCACGGGGACCTTGAGTTCTATAAGATAAAGCCATAAACATGTTTGTCTGAGTCTTCTATCAAAAGTTACAGCTATTTATATGAAGTTGTACAAAAACGCTTTCTTTTGCCAAGACAGTGCGTTTCTCACTGTTACATGCATTTGAATGGGGAACTTGACCGAAACAAAGTATAGGTTTTCATTATGTGTATAACTTGGAAATCTTAGCACAAACAGCTGCAAATCCTGTTTTCCCAGCACGGGGACCTTGAGTTCTATAAGATAAAGCCATAAACATGTGTATCCGAGTCTTATATCAAAAGTTACAGCTATTTATATGAAGTTGTACAAAAACGCTTTCTTTCGCCAAGACAGTGCGTTTCTCACTGTTACATACATTTGAATGGGGAACTCGCCCGAAACAAAGTATAGGTTTTCATTATGTGTATAACTTGAAAATCTTAGCTCAAACAGCTGTAAAACCTGTTTTCCCAGCACGGGGACCTTGAGTTCTATAAGATAAAGCCATAAACATGTTTGTCTGAGTCTTCTATCAAAAGTTACAGCTATTTCTATGAAGTTGTACAAAAACGCTTTCTTTCGCCAAGACAGTGCGTTTCTCACTGTTACATGCATTTGAATGGGGAACTCGCCCGAAACAAAGTATAGGTTTTCATTATGTGTATAACTTGAAAATCTTAGCTCAAACAGCTACAAAACCTGTTTTCCCAGCACGGGGACCTTGAGTTCTATAAGATAAAGCCATAAACATGTGTATCCGAGTCTTCTATCAAAAGTTACAGCTATTTATATGAAGTTGTACAAAAACGCTTTCTTTCGCCAAGACAGTGCGTTTCTCACTGTTACATGCATTTGAATGGGGAACTCGCCCGAAACAAAGTATAGGTTTTCATTATGTGTATAACTTGGAAATCTTAGCTCAAACAGCTGCAAATCCTGTTTTCCCAGCACGGGGACCTTGAGTTCTATAAGATAAAGCCATAAACATGTTTGTCTGAGTCTTCTATCAAAAGTTACAGCTATTTATATGAAGTTGTACAAAAACGCTTTCTTTTGCCAAGACAGTGCGTTTCTCACTGTTACATGCATTTGAATGGGGAACTCGCCCGAGACAAAGTATAGGTTTTCATTATGTGTATAACTTGGAAATCTTAGCTCAAACAGCTACAAAACCTGTTTTCCCAGCACGGGGACCTTGAGTTCTATAAGATAAAGCCATAAACATGTGTATCCGAGTCTTCTATCAAAAGTTACAGCTATTTATATGAAGTTGTACAAAAACGCTTTCTTTCGCCAAGACAGTGCGTTTCTCACTGTTACATGCATTTGAATGGGGAACTCGCCCGAAACAAAGTATAGGTTTTCATTATGTGTATAACTTGAAAATCTTAGCTCAAACAGCTGTAAAACCTGTTTTCCCAGCACGGGGACCTTGAGTTCTATAAGATAAAGCCATAAACATGTTTGTCTGAGTCTTCTATCAAAAGTTACAGCTATTTCTATGAAGTTGTACAAAAACGCTTTCTTTCGCCAAGACAGTGCGTTTCTCACTGTTACATGCATTTGAATGGGGAACTCGACCGAAACAAAGTATAGGTTTTCATTATGTGTATAACTTGAAAATCTTAGCTCAAACAGCTGCAAAACCTGTTTGCCCAGCACGGGGACCTTGAGTTCTATAAGATAAAGCCATAAACATGTTTGTCTGAGTCTTCTATCAAAAGTTACAGCTATTTATATGAAGTTGTACAAAAACGCTTTCTTTTGCCAAGACAGTGCGTTTCTCACTGTTACATGCATTTGAATGGGGAACTTGACCGAAACAAAGTATAGGTTTTCATTATGTGTATAACTTGAAAATCTTAGCTCAAACAGCTGCAAAACCTGATTTCCCAGCACCGGGACCTTGAGTTCTATAAGATAAAGCCATAAACATGTTTGTCTGAGTCTTCTATCAAAAGTTACAGCTATTTATATGAAGTTGTACAAAAACGCTTTCTTTCGCCAAGACAGTGCGTTTCTCACTGTTACATGCATTTGAATGGGGAACTCGCCCGAAACAAAGTATAGGTTTTCATTATGTGTATAACTTGGAAATCTTAGCTCAAACAGCTGCAAATCCTGTTTTCCCAGCACGGGGACCTTGAGTTCTATAAGATAAAGCCATAAACATGTTTGTCTGAGTCTTCTATCAAAAGTTACAGCTATTTATATGAAGTTGTACAAAAACGCTTTCTTTTGCCAAGACAGTGCGTTTCTCACTGTTACATGCATTTGAATGGGGAACTTGACCGAAACAAAGTATAGGTTTTCATTATGTGTATAACTTGGAAATCTTAGCACAAACAGCTGCAAATCCTGTTTTCCCAGCACGGGGACCTTGAGTTCTATAAGATAAAGCCATAAACATGTGTATCCGAGTCTTATATCAAAAGTTACAGCTATTTATATGAAGTTGTACAAAAACGCTTTCTTTCGCCAAGACAGTGCGTTTCTCACTGTTACATACATTTGAATGGGGAACTCGCCCGAAACAAAGTATAGGTTTTCATTATGTGTATAACTTGAAAATCTTAGCTCAAACAGCTGTAAAACCTGATTTCCCAGCACGGGGACCTTGAGTTCTATAAGATAAAGCCATAAACATGTTTGTCTGAGTCTTCTATCAAAAGTTACAGCTATTTCTATGAAGTTGTACAAAAACGCTTTCTTTCGCCAAGACAGTGCGTTTCTCACTGTTACATGCATTTGAATGGGGAACTCGCCCGAAACAAAGTATAGGTTTTCATTATGTGTATAACTTGGAAATCTTAGCTCAAACAGCTGCAAATCCTGTTTTCCCAGCACGGGGACCTTGAGTTCTATAAGATAAAGCCATAAACATGTGTATCCGAGTCTTATATCAAAAGTTACAGCTATTTATATGAAGTTGTACAAAAACGCTTTCTTTCGCCAAGACAGTGCGTTTCTCACTGTTACATGCATTTGAATGGGGAACTCGCCCGAAACAAAGTATAGGTTTTCATTATGTGTATAACTTGAAAATCTTAGCTCAAACAGCTGTAAAACCTGTTTTCCCAGCACGGGGACCTTGAGTTCTATAAGATAAAGCCATAAACATGTTTGTCTGAGTCTTCTATCAAAAGTTACAGCTATTTCTATGAAGTTGTACAAAAAGGCTTTCTTTCGCCAACACAGTGCGTTTCTCACTGTTACATGCATTTGAATGGGGAACTCGCCCGAAACAAAGTATAGGTTTTCATTATGTGTATAACTTGAAAATCTTAGCTCAAACAGCTGTAAAACCTGTTTTCCCAGCACGGGGACCTTGAGTTCTATAAGATAAAGCCATAAACATGTTTGTCTGAGTCTTCTATCAAAAGTTACAGCTATTTCTATGAAGTTGTACAAAAAGGCTTTCTTTCGCCAACACAGTGCGTTTCTCACTGTTACATGCATTTGAATGGGGAACTCGACCGAAACAAAGTATAGGTTTTCATTATGTGTATAACTTGAAAATCTTAGCTCAAACAGCTGCAAAACCTGTTTGCCCAGCACGGGGACCTTGAGTTCTATAAGATAAAGCCATAAACATGTGTATCCGAGTCTTCTATCAAAAGTTACAGCTATTTATATGAAGTTGTACAAAAACGCTTTCTTTTGCCAAGACAGTGCGTTTCTCACTGTTACATGCATTTGAATGGGGAACTTGACCGAAACAAAGTATAGGTTTTCATTATGTGTATAACTTGAAAATCTTAGCTCAAACAGCTGCAAAACCTGATTTCCCAGCACGGGGACCTTGAGTTCTATAAGATAAAGCCATAAACATGTTTGTCTGAGTCTTCTATCAAAAGTTACAGCTATTTATATGAAGTTGTACAAAAACGCTTTCTTTTGCCAAGACAGTGCGTTTCTCACTGTTACATGCATTTGAATGGGGAACTTGACCGAAACAAAGTATAGGTTTTCATTATGTGTATAACTTGGAAATCTTAGCACAAACAGCTGCAAATCCTGTTTTCCCAGCACGGGGACCTTGAGTTCTATAAGATAAAGCCATAAACATGTGTATCCGAGTCTTATATCAAAAGTTACAGCTATTTATATGAAGTTGTACAAAAACGCTTTCTTTCGCCAAGACAGTGCGTTTCTCACTGTTACATACATTTGAATGGGGAACTCGCCCGAAACAAAGTATAGGTTTTCATTATGTGTATAACTTGAAAATCTTAGCTCAAACAGCTGTAAAACCTGTTTTCCCAGCACGGGGACCTTGAGTTCTATAAGATAAAGCCATAAACATGTTTGTCTGAGTCTTCTATCAAAAGTTACAGCTATTTCTATGAAGTTGTACAAAAACGCTTTCTTTCGCCAAGACAGTGCGTTTCTCACTGTTACATGCATTTGAATGGGGAACTCGCCCGAAACAAAGTATAGGTTTTCATTATGTGTATAACTTGAAAATCTTAGCTCAAACAGCTACAAAACCTGTTTTCCCAGCACGGGGACCTTGAGTTCTATAAGATAAAGCCATAAACATGTGTATCCGAGTCTTCTATCAAAAGTTACAGCTATTTATATGAAGTTGTACAAAAACGCTTTCTTTCGCCAAGACAGTGCGTTTCTCACTGTTACATGCATTTGAATGGGGAACTCGCCCGAAACAAAGTATAGGTTTTCATTATGTGTATAACTTGGAAATCTTAGCTCAAACAGCTGCAAATCCTGTTTTCCCAGCACGGGGACCTTGAGTTCTATAAGATAAAGCCATAAACATGTTTGTCTGAGTCTTCTATCAAAAGTTACAGCTATTTATATGAAGTTGTACAAAAACGCTTTCTTTCGCCAAGACAGTGCGTTTCTCACTGTTACATGCATTTGAATGGGGAACTCGCCCGAGACAAAGTATAGGTTTTCATTATGTGTATAACTTGGAAATCTTAGCTCAAACAGCTACAAAACCTGTTTTCCCAGCACGGGGACCTTGAGTTCTATAAGATAAAGCCATAAACATGTGTATCCGAGTCTTCTATCAAAAGTTACAGCTATTTATATGAAGTTGTACAAAAACGCTTTCTTTCGCCAAGACAGTGCGTTTCTCACTGTTACATGCATTTGAATGGGGAACTCGCCCGAAACAAAGTATAGGTTTTCATTATGTGTATAACTTGAAAATCTTAGCTCAAACAGCTGTAAAACCTGTTTTCCCAGCACGGGGACCTTGAGTTCTATAAGATAAAGCCATAAACATGTTTGTCTGAGTCTTCTATCAAAAGTTACAGCTATTTCTATGAAGTTGTACAAAAACGCTTTCTTTCGCCAAGACAGTGCGTTTCTCACTGTTACATGCATTTGAATGGGGAACTCGACCGAAACAAAGTATAGGTTTTCATTATGTGTATAACTTGAAAATCTTAGCTCAAACAGCTGCAAAACCTGTTTGCCCAGCACGGGGACCTTGAGTTCTATAAGATAAAGCCATAAACATGTTTGTCTGAGTCTTCTATCAAAAGTTACAGCTATTTATATGAAGTTGTACAAAAACGCTTTCTTTTGCCAAGACAGTGCGTTTCTCACTGTTACATGCATTTGAATGGGGAACTTGACCGAAACAAAGTATAGGTTTTCATTATGTGTATAACTTGAAAATCTTAGCTCAAACAGCTGCAAAACCTGATTTCCCAGCACGGGGACCTTGAGTTCTATAAGATAAAGCCATAAACATGTTTGTCTGAGTCTTCTATCAAAAGTTACAGCTATTTATATGAAGTTGTACAAAAACGCTTTCTTTCGCCAAGACAGTGCGTTTCTCACTGTTACATGCATTTGAATGGGGAACTCGCCCGAAACAAAGTATAGGTTTTCATTATGTGTATAACTTGGAAATCTTAGCTCAAACAGCTGCAAATCCTGTTTTCCCAGCACGGGGACCTTGAGTTCTATAAGATAAAGCCATAAACATGTTTGTCTGAGTCTTCTATCAAAAGTTACAGCTATTTATATGAAGTTGTACAAAAACGCTTTCTTTTGCCAAGACAGTGCGTTTCTCACTGTTACATGCATTTGAATGGGGAACTTGACCGAAACAAAGTATAGGTTTTCATTATGTGTATAACTTGGAAATCTTAGCACAAACAGCTGCAAATCCTGTTTTCCCAGCACGGGGACCTTGAGTTCTATAAGATAAAGCCATAAACATGTGTATCCGAGTCTTATATCAAAAGTTACAGCTATTTATATGAAGTTGTACAAAAACGCTTTCTTTCGCCAAGACAGTGCGTTTCTCACTGTTACATACATTTGAATGGGGAACTCGCCCGAAACAAAGTATAGGTTTTCATTATGTGTATAACTTGAAAATCTTAGCTCAAACAGCTGTAAAACCTGATTTCCCAGCACGGGGACCTTGAGTTCTATAAGATAAAGCCATAAACATGTTTGTCTGAGTCTTCTATCAAAAGTTACAGCTATTTCTATGAAGTTGTACAAAAACGCTTTCTTTCGCCAAGACAGTGCGTTTCTCACTGTTACATGCATTTGAATGGGGAACTCGCCCGAAACAAAGTATAGGTTTTCATTATGTGTATAACTTGGAAATCTTAGCTCAAACAGCTGCAAATCCTGTTTTCCCAGCACGGGGACCTTGAGTTCTATAAGATAAAGCCATAAACATGTGTATCCGAGTCTTATATCAAAAGTTACAGCTATTTATATGAAGTTGTACAAAAACGCTTTCTTTCGCCAAGACAGTGCGTTTCTCACTGTTACATGCATTTGAATGGGGAACTCGCCCGAAACAAAGTATAGGTTTTCATTATGTGTATAACTTGAAAATCTTAGCTCAAACAGCTGTAAAACCTGTTTTCCCAGCACGGGGACCTTGAGTTCTATAAGATAAAGCCATAAACATGTTTGTCTGAGTCTTCTATCAAAAGTTACAGCTATTTCTATGAAGTTGTACAAAAAGGCTTTCTTTCGCCAACACAGTGCGTTTCTCACTGTTACATGCATTTGAATGGGGAACTCGCCCGAAACAAAGTATAGGTTTTCATTATGTGTATAACTTGAAAATCTTAGCTCAAACAGCTGTAAAACCTGTTTTCCCAGCACGGGGACCTTGAGTTCTATAAGATAAAGCCATAAACATGTTTGTCTGAGTCTTCTATCAAAAGTTACAGCTATTTCTATGAAGTTGTACAAAAAGGCTTTCTTTCGCCAACACAGTGCGTTTCTCACTGTTACATGCATTTGAATGGGGAACTCGACCGAAACAAAGTATAGGTTTTCATTATGTGTATAACTTGAAAATCTTAGCTCAAACAGCTGCAAAACCTGTTTGCCCAGCACGGGGACCTTGAGTTCTATAAGATAAAGCCATAAACATGTGTATCCGAGTCTTCTATCAAAAGTTACAGCTATTTATATGAAGTTGTACAAAAACGCTTTCTTTTGCCAAGACAGTGCGTTTCTCACTGTTACATGCATTTGAATGGGGAACTTGACCGAAACAAAGTATAGGTTTTCATTATGTGTATAACTTGAAAATCTTAGCTCAAACAGCTGCAAAACCTGATTTCCCAGCACGGGGACCTTGAGTTCTATAAGATAAAGCCATAAACATGTTTGTCTGAGTCTTCTATCAAAAGTTACAGCTATTTATATGAAGTTGTACAAAAACGCTTTCTTTTGCCAAGACAGTGCGTTTCTCACTGTTACATGCATTTGAATGGGGAACTTGACCGAAACAAAGTATAGGTTTTCATTATGTGTATAACTTGGAAATCTTAGCACAAACAGCTGCAAATCCTGTTTTCCCAGCACGGGGACCTTGAGTTCTATAAGATAAAGCCATAAACATGTGTATCCGAGTCTTATATCAAAAGTTACAGCTATTTATATGAAGTTGTACAAAAACGCTTTCTTTCGCCAAGACAGTGCGTTTCTCACTGTTACATACATTTGAATGGGGAACTCGCCCGAAACAAAGTATAGGTTTTCATTATGTGTATAACTTGAAAATCTTAGCTCAAACAGCTGTAAAACCTGTTTTCCCAGCACGGGGACCTTGAGTTCTATAAGATAAAGCCATAAACATGTTTGTCTGAGTCTTCTATCAAAAGTTACAGCTATTTCTATGAAGTTGTACAAAAACGCTTTCTTTCGCCAAGACAGTGCGTTTCTCACTGTTACATGCATTTGAATGGGGAACTCGCCCGAAACAAAGTATAGGTTTTCATTATGTGTATAACTTGAAAATCTTAGCTCAAACAGCTACAAAACCTGTTTTCCCAGCACGGGGACCTTGAGTTCTATAAGATAAAGCCATAAACATGTGTATCCGAGTCTTCTATCAAAAGTTACAGCTATTTATATGAAGTTGTACAAAAACGCTTTCTTTCGCCAAGACAGTGCGTTTCTCACTGTTACATGCATTTGAATGGGGAACTCGCCCGAAACAAAGTATAGGTTTTCATTATGTGTATAACTTGGAAATCTTAGCTCAAACAGCTGCAAATCCTGTTTTCCCAGCACGGGGACCTTGAGTTCTATAAGATAAAGCCATAAACATGTTTGTCTGAGTCTTCTATCAAAAGTTACAGCTATTTATATGAAGTTGTACAAAAACGCTTTCTTTTGCCAAGACAGTGCGTTTCTCACTGTTACATGCATTTGAATGGGGAACTCGCCCGAGACAAAGTATAGGTTTTCATTATGTGTATAACTTGGAAATCTTAGCTCAAACAGCTACAAAACCTGTTTTCCCAGCACGGGGACCTTGAGTTCTATAAGATAAAGCCATAAACATGTGTATCCGAGTCTTCTATCAAAAGTTACAGCTATTTATATGAAGTTGTACAAAAACGCTTTCTTTCGCCAAGACAGTGCGTTTCTCACTGTTACATGCATTTGAATGGGGAACTCGCCCGAAACAAAGTATAGGTTTTCATTATGTGTATAACTTGAAAATCTTAGCTCAAACAGCTGTAAAACCTGTTTTCCCAGCACGGGGACCTTGAGTTCTATAAGATAAAGCCATAAACATGTTTGTCTGAGTCTTCTATCAAAAGTTACAGCTATTTCTATGAAGTTGTACAAAAACGCTTTCTTTCGCCAAGACAGTGCGTTTCTCACTGTTACATGCATTTGAATGGGGAACTCGACCGAAACAAAGTATAGGTTTTCATTATGTGTATAACTTGAAAATCTTAGCTCAAACAGCTGCAAAACCTGTTTGCCCAGCACGGGGACCTTGAGTTCTATAAGATAAAGCCATAAACATGTTTGTCTGAGTCTTATATCAAAAGTTACAGCTATTTATATGAAGTTGTACAAAAACGCTTTCTTTCGCCAAGACAGTGCGTTTCTCACTGTTACATGCATTTGAATGGGGAACTCGACCGAAACAAAGTATAGGTTTTCATTATGTGTATAACTTGAAAATCTTAGCTCAAACAGCTGCAAATCCTGTTTTCTCAGCACAGGGACCTTGAGTTCTATAAGATAAAGCCATAAACATGTTTGTCTGAGTCTTCTATCAAAAGTTACAGCTATTTATATGAAGTTGTACAAAAACGCTTTCTTTCGCCAAGACAGTGCGTTTCTCACTGTTACATGCATTTGAATGGGGAACTCGCCCGAAACAAAGTATAGGTTTTCATTATGTGTATAACTTGGAAATCTTAGCTCAAACAGCTGCAAATCCTGTTTTCCCAGCACGGGGACCTTGAGTTCTATAAGATAAAGCCATAAACATGTTTGTCTGAGTCTTCTATCAAAAGTTACAGCTATTTATATGAAGTTGTACAAAAACGCTTTCTTTTGCCAAGACAGTGCGTTTCTCACTGTTACATGCATTTGAATGGGGAACTTGACCGAAACAAAGTATAGGTTTTCATTATGTGTATAACTTGGAAATCTTAGCACAAACAGCTGCAAATCCTGTTTTCCCAGCACGGGGACCTTGAGTTCTATAAGATAAAGCCATAAACATGTGTATCCGAGTCTTATATCAAAAGTTACAGCTATTTATATGAAGTTGTACAAAAACGCTTTCTTTCGCCAAGACAGTGCGTTTCTCACTGTTACATACATTTGAATGGGGAACTCGCCCGAAACAAAGTATAGGTTTTCATTATGTGTATAACTTGAAAATCTTAGCTCAAACAGCTGTAAAACCTGTTTTCCCAGCACGGGGACCTTGAGTTCTATAAGATAAAGCCATAAACATGTTTGTCTGAGTCTTCTATCAAAAGTTACAGCTATTTCTATGAAGTTGTACAAAAACGCTTTCTTTCGCCAAGACAGTGCGTTTCTCACTGTTACATGCATTTGAATGGGGAACTCGCCCGAAACAAAGTATAGGTTTTCATTATGTGTATAACTTGGAAATCTTAGCTCAAACAGCTGCAAAACCTGTTTGCCCAGCACGGGGACCTTGAGTTCTATAAGATAAAGCCATAAACATGTGTATCCGAGTCTTCTATCAAAAGTTACAGCTATTTATATGAAGTTGTACAAAAACGCTTTCTTTTGCCAAGACAGTGCGTTTCTCACTGTTACATGCATTTGAATGGGGAACTTGACCGAAACAAAGTATAGGTTTTCATTATGTGTATAACTTGAAAATCTTAGCTCAAACAGCTGCAAAACCTGATTTCCCAGCACGGGGACCTTGAGTTCTATAAGATAAAGCCATAAACATGTTTGTCTGAGTCTTCTATCAAAAGTTACAGCTATTTATATGAAGTTGTACAAAAACGCTTTCTTTTGCCAAGACAGTGCGTTTCTCACTGTTACATGCATTTGAATGGGGAACTTGACCGAAACAAAGTATAGGTTTTCATTATGTGTATAACTTGAAAATCTTAGCTCAAACAGCTGTAAAACCTGTTTTCCCAGCACGGGGACCTTGAGTTCTATAAGATAAAGCCATAAACATGTTTGTCTGAGTCTTCTATCAAAAGTTACAGCTATTTCTATGAAGTTGTACAAAAAGGCTTTCTTTCGCCAACACAGTGCGTTTCTCACTGTTACATGCATTTGAATGGGGAACTCGACCGAAACAAAGTATAGGTTTTCATTATGTGTATAACTTGAAAATCTTAGCTCAAACAGCTGCAAAACCTGTTTGCCCAGCACGGGGACCTTGAGTTCTATAAGATAAAGCCATAAACATGTGTATCCGAGTCTTCTATCAAAAGTTACAGCTATTTATATGAAGTTGTACAAAAACGCTTTCTTTTGCCAAGACAGTGCGTTTCTCACTGTTACATGCATTTGAATGGGGAACTTGACCGAAACAAAGTATAGGTTTTCATTATGTGTATAACTTGAAAATCTTAGCTCAAACAGCTGCAAAACCTGATTTCCCAGCACGGGGACCTTGAGTTCTATAAGATAAAGCCATAAACATGTTTGTCTGAGTCTTCTATCAAAAGTTACAGCTATTTATATGAAGTTGTACAAAAACGCTTTCTTTTGCCAAGACAGTGCGTTTCTCACTGTTACATGCATTTGAATGGGGAACTTGACCGAAACAAAGTATAGGTTTTCATTATGTGTATAACTTGGAAATCTTAGCACAAACAGCTGCAAATCCTGTTTTCCCAGCACGGGGACCTTGAGTTCTATAAGATAAAGCCATAAACATGTGTATCCGAGTCTTATATCAAAAGTTACAGCTATTTATATGAAGTTGTACAAAAACGCTTTCTTTCGCCAAGACAGTGCGTTTCTCACTGTTACATACATTTGAATGGGGAACTCGCCCGAAACAAAGTATAGGTTTTCATTATGTGTATAACTTGAAAATCTTAGCTCAAACAGCTGTAAAACCTGTTTTCCCAGCACGGGGACCTTGAGTTCTATAAGATAAAGCCATAAACATGTTTGTCTGAGTCTTCTATCAAAAGTTACAGCTATTTCTATGAAGTTGTACAAAAACGCTTTCTTTCGCCAAGACAGTGCGTTTCTCACTGTTACATGCATTTGAATGGGGAACTCGCCCGAAACAAAGTATAGGTTTTCATTATGTGTATAACTTGAAAATCTTAGCTCAAACAGCTACAAAACCTGTTTTCCCAGCACGGGGACCTTGAGTTCTATAAGATAAAGCCATAAACATGTGTATCCGAGTCTTCTATCAAAAGTTACAGCTATTTATATGAAGTTGTACAAAAACGCTTTCTTTCGCCAAGACAGTGCGTTTCTCACTGTTACATGCATTTGAATGGGGAACTCGCCCGAAACAAAGTATAGGTTTTCATTATGTGTATAACTTGGAAATCTTAGCTCAAACAGCTGCAAATCCTGTTTTCCCAGCACGGGGACCTTGAGTTCTATAAGATAAAGCCATAAACATGTTTGTCTGAGTCTTCTATCAAAAGTTACAGCTATTTATATGAAGTTGTACAAAAACGCTTTCTTTCGCCAAGACAGTGCGTTTCTCACTGTTACATGCATTTGAATGGGGAACTCGCCCGAGACAAAGTATAGGTTTTCATTATGTGTATAACTTGGAAATCTTAGCTCAAACAGCTACAAAACCTGTTTTCCCAGCACGGGGACCTTGAGTTCTATAAGATAAAGCCATAAACATGTGTATCCGAGTCTTCTATCAAAAGTTACAGCTATTTATATGAAGTTGTACAAAAACGCTTTCTTTCGCCAAGACAGTGCGTTTCTCACTGTTACATGCATTTGAATGGGGAACTCGCCCGAAACAAAGTATAGGTTTTCATTATGTGTATAACTTGAAAATCTTAGCTCAAACAGCTGTAAAACCTGTTTTCCCAGCACGGGGACCTTGAGTTCTATAAGATAAAGCCATAAACATGTTTGTCTGAGTCTTCTATCAAAAGTTACAGCTATTTCTATGAAGTTGTACAAAAACGCTTTCTTTCGCCAAGACAGTGCGTTTCTCACTGTTACATGCATTTGAATGGGGAACTCGACCGAAACAAAGTATAGGTTTTCATTATGTGTATAACTTGAAAATCTTAGCTCAAACAGCTGCAAAACCTGTTTGCCCAGCACGGGGACCTTGAGTTCTATAAGATAAAGCCATAAACATGTTTGTCTGAGTCTTCTATCAAAAGTTACAGCTATTTATATGAAGTTGTACAAAAACGCTTTCTTTTGCCAAGACAGTGCGTTTCTCACTGTTACATGCATTTGAATGGGGAACTTGACCGAAACAAAGTATAGGTTTTCATTATGTGTATAACTTGAAAATCTTAGCTCAAACAGCTGCAAAACCTGATTTCCCAGCACGGGGACCTTGAGTTCTATAAGATAAAGCCATAAACATGTTTGTCTGAGTCTTCTATCAAAAGTTACAGCTATTTATATGAAGTTGTACAAAAACGCTTTCTTTCGCCAAGACAGTGCGTTTCTCACTGTTACATGCATTTGAATGGGGAACTCGCCCGAAACAAAGTATAGGTTTTCATTATGTGTATAACTTGGAAATCTTAGCTCAAACAGCTGCAAATCCTGTTTTCCCAGCACGGGGACCTTGAGTTCTATAAGATAAAGCCATAAACATGTTTGTCTGAGTCTTCTATCAAAAGTTACAGCTATTTATATGAAGTTGTACAAAAACGCTTTCTTTTGCCAAGACAGTGCGTTTCTCACTGTTACATGCATTTGAATGGGGAACTTGACCGAAACAAAGTATAGGTTTTCATTATGTGTATAACTTGGAAATCTTAGCACAAACAGCTGCAAATCCTGTTTTCCCAGCACGGGGACCTTGAGTTCTATAAGATAAAGCCATAAACATGTGTATCCGAGTCTTATATCAAAAGTTACAGCTATTTATATGAAGTTGTACAAAAACGCTTTCTTTCGCCAAGACAGTGCGTTTCTCACTGTTACATACATTTGAATGGGGAACTCGCCCGAAACAAAGTATAGGTTTTCATTATGTGTATAACTTGAAAATCTTAGCTCAAACAGCTGTAAAACCTGATTTCCCAGCACGGGGACCTTGAGTTCTATAAGATAAAGCCATAAACATGTTTGTCTGAGTCTTCTATCAAAAGTTACAGCTATTTCTATGAAGTTGTACAAAAACGCTTTCTTTCGCCAAGACAGTGCGTTTCTCACTGTTACATGCATTTGAATGGGGAACTCGCCCGAAACAAAGTATAGGTTTTCATTATGTGTATAACTTGGAAATCTTAGCTCAAACAGCTGCAAATCCTGTTTTCCCAGCACGGGGACCTTGAGTTCTATAAGATAAAGCCATAAACATGTGTATCCGAGTCTTATATCAAAAGTTACAGCTATTTATATGAAGTTGTACAAAAACGCTTTCTTTCGCCAAGACAGTGCGTTTCTCACTGTTACATGCATTTGAATGGGGAACTCGCCCGAAACAAAGTATAGGTTTTCATTATGTGTATAACTTGAAAATCTTAGCTCAAACAGCTGTAAAACCTGTTTTCCCAGCACGGGGACCTTGAGTTCTATAAGATAAAGCCATAAACATGTTTGTCTGAGTCTTCTATCAAAAGTTACAGCTATTTCTATGAAGTTGTACAAAAAGGCTTTCTTTCGCCAACACAGTGCGTTTCTCACTGTTACATGCATTTGAATGGGGAACTCGCCCGAAACAAAGTATAGGTTTTCATTATGTGTATAACTTGAAAATCTTAGCTCAAACAGCTGTAAAACCTGTTTTCCCAGCACGGGGACCTTGAGTTCTATAAGATAAAGCCATAAACATGTTTGTCTGAGTCTTCTATCAAAAGTTACAGCTATTTCTATGAAGTTGTACAAAAAGGCTTTCTTTCGCCAACACAGTGCGTTTCTCACTGTTACATGCATTTGAATGGGGAACTCGCCCGAAACAAAGTATAGGTTTTCATTATGTGTATAACTTGAAAATCTTAGCTCAAACAGCTGTAAAACCTGTTTTCCCAGCACGGGGACCTTGAGTTCTATAAGATAAAGCCATAAACATGTTTGTCTGAGTCTTCTATCAAAAGTTACAGCTATTTCTATGAAGTTGTACAAAAAGGCTTTCTTTCGCCAACACAGTGCGTTTCTCACTGTTACATGCATTTGAATGGGGAACTCGACCGAAACAAAGTATAGGTTTTCATTATGTGTATAACTTGAAAATCTTAGCTCAAACAGCTGCAAAACCTGTTTGCCCAGCACGGGGACCTTGAGTTCTATAAGATAAAGCCATAAACATGTGTATCCGAGTCTTCTATCAAAAGTTACAGCTATTTATATGAAGTTGTACAAAAACGCTTTCTTTTGCCAAGACAGTGCGTTTCTCACTGTTACATGCATTTGAATGGGGAACTTGACCGAAACAAAGTATAGGTTTTCATTATGTGTATAACTTGAAAATCTTAGCTCAAACAGCTGCAAAACCTGATTTCCCAGCACGGGGACCTTGAGTTCTATAAGATAAAGCCATAAACATGTTTGTCTGAGTCTTCTATCAAAAGTTACAGCTATTTATATGAAGTTGTACAAAAACGCTTTCTTTTGCCAAGACAGTGCGTTTCTCACTGTTACATGCATTTGAATGGGGAACTTGACCGAAACAAAGTATAGGTTTTCATTATGTGTATAACTTGGAAATCTTAGCACAAACAGCTGCAAATCCTGTTTTCCCAGCACGGGGACCTTGAGTTCTATAAGATAAAGCCATAAACATGTGTATCCGAGTCTTATATCAAAAGTTACAGCTATTTATATGAAGTTGTACAAAAACGCTTTCTTTCGCCAAGACAGTGCGTTTCTCACTGTTACATACATTTGAATGGGGAACTCGCCCGAAACAAAGTATAGGTTTTCATTATGTGTATAACTTGAAAATCTTAGCTCAAACAGCTGTAAAACCTGTTTTCCCAGCACGGGGACCTTGAGTTCTATAAGATAAAGCCATAAACATGTTTGTCTGAGTCTTCTATCAAAAGTTACAGCTATTTCTATGAAGTTGTACAAAAACGCTTTCTTTCGCCAAGACAGTGCGTTTCTCACTGTTACATGCATTTGAATGGGGAACTCGCCCGAAACAAAGTATAGGTTTTCATTATGTGTATAACTTGAAAATCTTAGCTCAAACAGCTACAAAACCTGTTTTCCCAGCACGGGGACCTTGAGTTCTATAAGATAAAGCCATAAACATGTGTATCCGAGTCTTCTATCAAAAGTTACAGCTATTTATATGAAGTTGTACAAAAACGCTTTCTTTCGCCAAGACAGTGCGTTTCTCACTGTTACATGCATTTGAATGGGGAACTCGCCCGAAACAAAGTATAGGTTTTCATTATGTGTATAACTTGGAAATCTTAGCTCAAACAGCTGCAAATCCTGTTTTCCCAGCACGGGGACCTTGAGTTCTATAAGATAAAGCCATAAACATGTTTGTCTGAGTCTTCTATCAAAAGTTACAGCTATTTATATGAAGTTGTACAAAAACGCTTTCTTTTGCCAAGACAGTGCGTTTCTCACTGTTACATGCATTTGAATGGGGAACTCGCCCGAGACAAAGTATAGGTTTTCATTATGTGTATAACTTGGAAATCTTAGCTCAAACAGCTACAAAACCTGTTTTCCCAGCACGGGGACCTTGAGTTCTATAAGATAAAGCCATAAACATGTGTATCCGAGTCTTCTATCAAAAGTTACAGCTATTTATATGAAGTTGTACAAAAACGCTTTCTTTCGCCAAGACAGTGCGTTTCTCACTGTTACATGCATTTGAATGGGGAACTCGCCCGAAACAAAGTATAGGTTTTCATTATGTGTATAACTTGAAAATCTTAGCTCAAACAGCTGTAAAACCTGTTTTCCCAGCACGGGGACCTTGAGTTCTATAAGATAAAGCCATAAACATGTTTGTCTGAGTCTTCTATCAAAAGTTACAGCTATTTCTATGAAGTTGTACAAAAACGCTTTCTTTCGCCAAGACAGTGCGTTTCTCACTGTTACATGCATTTGAATGGGGAACTCGACCGAAACAAAGTATAGGTTTTCATTATGTGTATAACTTGAAAATCTTAGCTCAAACAGCTGCAAAACCTGTTTGCCCAGCACGGGGACCTTGAGTTCTATAAGATAAAGCCATAAACATGTTTGTCTGAGTCTTATATCAAAAGTTACAGCTATTTATATGAAGTTGTACAAAAACGCTTTCTTTCGCCAAGACAGTGCGTTTCTCACTGTTACATGCATTTGAATGGGGAACTCGACCGAAACAAAGTATAGGTTTTCATTATGTGTATAACTTGAAAATCTTAGCTCAAACAGCTGCAAATCCTGTTTTCTCAGCACAGGGACCTTGAGTTCTATAAGATAAAGCCATAAACATGTTTGTCTGAGTCTTCTATCAAAAGTTACAGCTATTTATATGAAGTTGTACAAAAACGCTTTCTTTCGCCAAGACAGTGCGTTTCTCACTGTTACATGCATTTGAATGGGGAACTCGCCCGAAACAAAGTATAGGTTTTCATTATGTGTATAACTTGGAAATCTTAGCTCAAACAGCTGCAAATCCTGTTTTCCCAGCACGGGGACCTTGAGTTCTATAAGATAAAGCCATAAACATGTTTGTCTGAGTCTTCTATCAAAAGTTACAGCTATTTATATGAAGTTGTACAAAAACGCTTTCTTTTGCCAAGACAGTGCGTTTCTCACTGTTACATGCATTTGAATGGGGAACTTGACCGAAACAAAGTATAGGTTTTCATTATGTGTATAACTTGGAAATCTTAGCACAAACAGCTGCAAATCCTGTTTTCCCAGCACGGGGACCTTGAGTTCTATAAGATAAAGCCATAAACATGTGTATCCGAGTCTTATATCAAAAGTTACAGCTATTTATATGAAGTTGTACAAAAACGCTTTCTTTCGCCAAGACAGTGCGTTTCTCACTGTTACATACATTTGAATGGGGAACTCGCCCGAAACAAAGTATAGGTTTTCATTATGTGTATAACTTGAAAATCTTAGCTCAAACAGCTGTAAAACCTGTTTTCCCAGCACGGGGACCTTGAGTTCTATAAGATAAAGCCATAAACATGTTTGTCTGAGTCTTCTATCAAAAGTTACAGCTATTTCTATGAAGTTGTACAAAAACGCTTTCTTTCGCCAAGACAGTGCGTTTCTCACTGTTACATGCATTTGAATGGGGAACTCGCCCGAAACAAAGTATAGGTTTTCATTATGTGTATAACTTGGAAATCTTAGCTCAAACAGCTGCAAAACCTGTTTGCCCAGCACGGGGACCTTGAGTTCTATAAGATAAAGCCATAAACATGTGTATCCGAGTCTTCTATCAAAAGTTACAGCTATTTATATGAAGTTGTACAAAAACGCTTTCTTTTGCCAAGACAGTGCGTTTCTCACTGTTACATGCATTTGAATGGGGAACTTGACCGAAACAAAGTATAGGTTTTCATTATGTGTATAACTTGAAAATCTTAGCTCAAACAGCTGCAAAACCTGATTTCCCAGCACGGGGACCTTGAGTTCTATAAGATAAAGCCATAAACATGTTTGTCTGAGTCTTCTATCAAAAGTTACAGCTATTTATATGAAGTTGTACAAAAACGCTTTCTTTTGCCAAGACAGTGCGTTTCTCACTGTTACATGCATTTGAATGGGGAACTTGACCGAAACAAAGTATAGGTTTTCATTATGTGTATAACTTGGAAATCTTAGCACAAACAGCTGCAAATCCTGTTTTCCCAGCACGGGGACCTTGAGTTCTATAAGATAAAGCCATAAACATGTGTATCCGAGTCTTATATCAAAAGTTACAGCTATTTATATGAAGTTGTACAAAAACGCTTTCTTTCGCCAAGACAGTGCGTTTCTCACTGTTACATACATTTGAATGGGGAACTCGCCCGAAACAAAGTATAGGTTTTCATTATGTGTATAACTTGAAAATCTTAGCTCAAACAGCTGTAAAACCTGTTTTCCCAGCACGGGGACCTTGAGTTCTATAAGATAAAGCCATAAACATGTTTGTCTGAGTCTTCTATCAAAAGTTACAGCTATTTCTATGAAGTTGTACAAAAACGCTTTCTTTCGCCAAGACAGTGCGTTTCTCACTGTTACATGCATTTGAATGGGGAACTCGCCCGAAACAAAGTATAGGTTTTCATTATGTGTATAAATTGAAAATCTTAGCTCAAACAGCTACAAAACCTGTTTTCCCAGCACGGGGACCTTGAGTTCTATAAGATAAAGCCATAAACATGTGTATCCGAGTCTTCTATCAAAAGTTACAGCTATTTATATGAAGTTGTACAAAAACGCTTTCTTTCGCCAAGACAGTGCGTTTCTCACTGTTACATGCATTTGAATGGGGAACTCGCCCGAAACAAAGTATAGGTTTTCATTATGTGTATAACTTGGAAATCTTAGCTCAAACAGCTGCAAATCCTGTTTTCCCAGCACGGGGACCTTGAGTTCTATAAGATAAAGCCATAAACATGTTTGTCTGAGTCTTCTATCAAAAGTTACAGCTATTTATATGAAGTTGTACAAAAACGCTTTCTTTTGCCAAGACAGTGCGTTTCTCACTGTTACATGCATTTGAATGGGGAACTCGCCCGAGACAAAGTATAGGTTTTCATTATGTGTATAACTTGGAAATCTTAGCTCAAACAGCTACAAAACCTGTTTTCCCAGCACGGGGACCTTGAGTTCTATAAGATAAAGCCATAAACATGTGTATCCGAGTCTTCTATCAAAAGTTACAGCTATTTATATGAAGTTGTACAAAAACGCTTTCTTTCGCCAAGACAGTGCGTTTCTCACTGTTACATGCATTTGAATGGGGAACTCGCCCGAAACAAAGTATAGGTTTTCATTATGTGTATAACTTGAAAATCTTAGCTCAAACAGCTGTAAAACCTGTTTTCCCAGCACGGGGACCTTGAGTTCTATAAGATAAAGCCATAAACATGTTTGTCTGAGTCTTCTATCAAAAGTTACAGCTATTTCTATGAAGTTGTACAAAAACGCTTTCTTTCGCCAAGACAGTGCGTTTCTCACTGTTACATGCATTTGAATGGGGAACTCGACCGAAACAAAGTATAGGTTTTCATTATGTGTATAACTTGAAAATCTTAGCTCAAACAGCTGCAAAACCTGTTTGCCCAGCACGGGGACCTTGAGTTCTATAAGATAAAGCCATAAACATGTTTGTCTGAGTCTTATATCAAAAGTTACAGCTATTTATATGAAGTTGTACAAAAACGCTTTCTTTCGCCAAGACAGTGCGTTTCTCACTGTTACATGCATTTGAATGGGGAACTCGACCGAAACAAAGTATAGGTTTTCATTATGTGTATAACTTGAAAATCTTAGCTCAAACAGCTGCAAATCCTGTTTTCTCAGCACAGGGACCTTGAGTTCTATAAGATAAAGCCATAAACATGTTTGTCTGAGTCTTCTATCAAAAGTTACAGCTATTTATATGAAGTTGTACAAAAACGCTTTCTTTCGCCAAGACAGTGCGTTTCTCACTGTTACATGCATTTGAATGGGGAACTTGACCGAAACAAAGTATAGGTTTTCATTATGTGTATAACTTGAAAATCTTAGCTCAAACAGCTGCAAAACCTGATTTCCCAGCACGGGGACCTTGAGTTCTATAAGATAAAGCCATAAACATGTTTGTCTGAGTCTTCTATCAAAAGTTACAGCTATTTATATGAAGTTGTACAAAAACGCTTTCTTTCGCCAAGACAGTGCGTTTCTCACTGTTACATGCATTTGAATGGGGAACTCGCCCGAAACAAAGTATAGGTTTTCATTATGTGTATAACTTGGAAATCTTAGCTCAAACAGCTGCAAATCCTGTTTTCCCAGCACGGGGACCTTGAGTTCTATAAGATAAAGCCATAAACATGTTTGTCTGAGTCTTCTATCAAAAGTTACAGCTATTTATATGAAGTTGTACAAAAACGCTTTCTTTTGCCAAGACAGTGCGTTTCTCACTGTTACATGCATTTGAATGGGGAACTTGACCGAAACAAAGTATAGGTTTTCATTATGTGTATAACTTGGAAATCTTAGCACAAACAGCTGCAAATCCTGTTTTCCCAGCACGGGGACCTTGAGTTCTATAAGATAAAGCCATAAACATGTGTATCCGAGTCTTATATCAAAAGTTACAGCTATTTATATGAAGTTGTACAAAAACGCTTTCTTTCGCCAAGACAGTGCGTTTCTCACTGTTACATACATTTGAATGGGGAACTCGCCCGAAACAAAGTATAGGTTTTCATTATGTGTATAACTTGAAAATCTTAGCTCAAACAGCTGTAAAACCTGTTTTCCCAGCACGGGGACCTTGAGTTCTATAAGATAAAGCCATAAACATGTTTGTCTGAGTCTTCTATCAAAAGTTACAGCTATTTCTATGAAGTTGTACAAAAACGCTTTCTTTCGCCAAGACAGTGCGTTTCTCACTGTTACATGCATTTGAATGGGGAACTCGCCCGAAACAAAGTATAGGTTTTCATTATGTGTATAACTTGGAAATCTTAGCTCAAACAGCTGCAAATCCTGTTTTCCCAGCACGGGGACCTTGAGTTCTATAAGATAAAGCCATAAACATGTGTATCCGAGTCTTATATCAAAAGTTACAGCTATTTATATGAAGTTGTACAAAAACGCTTTCTTTCGCCAAGACAGTGCGTTTCTCACTGTTACATGCATTTGAATGGGGAACTCGCCCGAAACAAAGTATAGGTTTTCATTATGTGTATAACTTGAAAATCTTAGCTCAAACAGCTGTAAAACCTGTTTTCCCAGCACGGGGACCTTGAGTTCTATAAGATAAAGCCATAAACATGTTTGTCTGAGTCTTCTATCAAAAGTTACAGCTATTTCTATGAAGTTGTACAAAAACGCTTTCTTTCGCCAACACAGTGCGTTTCTCACTGTTACATGCATTTGAATGGGGAACTCGACCGAAACAAAGTATAGGTTTTCATTATGTGTATAACTTGAAAATCTTAGCTCAAACAGCTGCAAAACCTGTTTGCCCAGCACGGGGACCTTGAGTTCTATAAGATAAAGCCATAAACATGTGTATCCGAGTCTTCTATCAAAAGTTACAGCTATTTATATGAAGTTGTACAAAAACGCTTTCTTTTGCCAAGACAGTGCGTTTCTCACTGTTACATGCATTTGAATGGGGAACTTGACCGAAACAAAGTATAGGTTTTCATTATGTGTATAACTTGAAAATCTTAGCTCAAACAGCTGCAAAACCTGATTTCCCAGCACGGGGACCTTGAGTTCTATAAGATAAAGCCATAAACATGTTTGTCTGAGTCTTATATCAAAAGTTACAGCTATTTATATGAAGTTGTACAAAAACGCTTTATTTCGCCAAGACAGTGCGTTTCTCACTGTTACATGCATTTGAATGGGGAACTTGACCGAAACAAAGTATAGGTTTTCATTATGTGTATAACTTGGAAATCTTAGCACAAACAGCTGCAAATCCTGTTTTCCCAGCACGGGGACCTTGAGTTCTATAAGATAAAGCCATAAACATGTGTATCCGAGTCTTCTATCAAAAGTTACAGCTATTTATATGAAGTTGTACAAAAACGCTTTCTTTTGCCAAGACAGTGCGTTTCTCACTGTTACATGCATTTGAATGGGGAACTTGACCGAAACAAAGTATAGGTTTTCATTATGTGTATAACTTGGAAATCTTAGCACAAACAGCTGCAAATCCTGTTTTCCCAGCACGGGGACCTTGAGTTCTATAAGATAAAGCCATAAACATGTGTATCCGAGTCTTATATCAAAAGTTACAGCTATTTATATGAAGTTGTACAAAAACGCTTTCTTTCGCCAAGACAGTGCGTTTCTCACTGTTACATACATTTGAATGGGGAACTCGCCCGAAACAAAGTATAGGTTTTCATTATGTGTATAACTTGAAAATCTTAGCTCAAACAGCTGTAAAACCTGTTTTCCCAGCACGGGGACCTTGAGTTCTATAAGATAAAGCCATAAACATGTTTGTCTGAGTCTTCTATCAAAAGTTACAGCTATTTCTATGAAGTTGTACAAAAACGCTTTCTTTCGCCAAGACAGTGCGTTTCTCACTGTTACATGCATTTGAATGGGGAACTCGCCCGAAACAAAGTATAGGTTTTCATTATGTGTATAACTTGGAAATCTTAGCTCAAACAGCTGCAAATCCTGTTTTCCCAGCACGGGGACCTTGAGTTCTATAAGATAAAGCCATAAACATGTGTATCCGAGTCTTATATCAAAAGTTACAGCTATTTATATGAAGTTGTACAAAAACGCTTTCTTTCGCCAAGACAGTGCGTTTCTCACTGTTACATGCATTTGAATGGGGAACTCGCCCGAAACAAAGTATAGGTTTTCATTATGTGTATAACTTGAAAATCTTAGCTCAAACAGCTGTAAAACCTGTTTTCCCAGCACGGGGACCTTGAGTTCTATAAGATAAAGCCATAAACATGTTTGTCTGAGTCTTCTATCAAAAGTTACAGCTATTTCTATGAAGTTGTACAAAAACGCTTTCTTTCGCCAACACAGTGCGTTTCTCACTGTTACATGCATTTGAATGGGGAACTTGACCGAAACAAAGTATAGGTTTTCATTATGTGTATAACTTGGAAATCTTAGCACAAACAGCTGCAAATCCTGTTTTCCCAGCACGGGGACCTTGAGTTCTATAAGATAAAGCCATAAACATGTGTATCCGAGTCTTATATCAAAAGTTACAGCTATTTATATGAAGTTGTACAAAAACGCTTTCTTTCGCCAAGACAGTGCGTTTCTCACTGTTACATACATTTGAATGGGGAACTCGCCCGAAACAAAGTATAGGTTTTCATTATGTGTATAACTTGAAAATCTTAGCTCAAACAGCTGTAAAACCTGTTTTCCCAGCACGGGGACCTTGAGTTCTATAAGATAAAGCCATAAACATGTTTGTCTGAGTCTTCTATCAAAAGTTACAGCTATTTCTATGAAGTTGTACAAAAACGCTTTCTTTCGCCAAGACAGTGCGTTTCTCACTGTTACATGCATTTGAATGGGGAACTCGCCCGAAACAAAGTATAGGTTTTCATTATGTGTATAACTTGAAAATCTTAGCTCAAACAGCTACAAAACCTGTTTTCCCAGCACGGGGACCTTGAGTTCTATAAGATAAAGCCATAAACATGTTTGTCTGAGTCTTCTATCAAAAGTTACAGCTATTTATATGAAGTTGTACAAAAACGCTTTCTTTTGCCAAGACAGTGCGTTTCTCACTGTTACATGCATTTGAATGGGGAACTCGCCCGAGACAAAGTATAGGTTTTCATTATGTGTATAACTTGGAAATCTTAGCTCAAACAGCTACAAAACCTGTTTTCCCAGCACGGGGACCTTGAGTTCTATAAGATAAAGCCATAAACATGTTTGTCTGAGTCTTCTATCAAAAGTTACAGCTATTTATATGAAGTTGTACAAAAACGCTTTCTTTTGCCAAGACAGTGCGTTTCTCACTGTTACATGCATTTGAATGGGGAACTCGCCCGAGACAAAGTATAGGTTTTCATTATGTGTATAACTTGGAAATCTTAGCTCAAACAGCTACAAAACCTGTTTTCCCAGCACGGGGACCTTGAGTTCTATAAGATAAAGCCATAAACATGTTTGTCTGAGTCTTCTATCAAAAGTTACAGCTATTTATATGAAGTTGTACAAAAACGCTTTCTTTTGCCAAGACAGTGCGTTTCTCACTGTTACATGCATTTGAATGGGGAACTCGCCCGAGACAAAGTATAGGTTTTCATTATGTGTATAACTTGGAAATCTTAGCTCAAACAGCTACAAAACCTGTTTTCCCAGCACGGGGACCTTGAGTTCTATAAGATAAAGCCATAAACATGTTTGTCTGAGTCTTCTATCAAAAGTTACAGCTATTTATATGAAGTTGTACAAAAACGCTTTCTTTTGCCAAGACAGTGCGTTTCTCACTGTTACATGCATTTGAATGGGGAACTCGCCCGAGACAAAGTATAGGTTTTCATTATGTGTATAACTTGGAAATCTTAGCTCAAACAGCTACAAAACCTATTTTCCCAGCACGGGGACCTTGAGTTCTATAAGATAAAGCCATAAACATGTTTGTCTGAGTCTTCTATCAAAAGTTACAGCTATTTATATGAAGTTGTACAAAAACGCTTTCTTTTGCCAAGACAGTGCGTTTCTCACTGTTACATGCATTTGAATGGGGAACTTGACCGAAACAAAGTATAGGTTTTCATTATGTGTATAACTTGAAAATCTTAGCTCAAACAGCTGCAAAACCTGATTTCCCAGCACGGGGACCTTGAGTTCTATAAGATAAAGCCATAAACATGTTTGTCTGAGTCTTCTATCAAAAGTTACAGCTATTTATATGAAGTTGTACAAAAACGCTTTCTTTCGCCAAGACAGTGCGTTTCTCACTGTTACATGCATTTGAATGGGGAACTCGCCCGAAACAAAGTATAGGTTTTCATTATGTGTATAACTTGGAAATCTTAGCTCAAACAGCTGCAAATCCTGTTTTCCCAGCACGGGGACCTTGAGTTCTATAAGATAAAGCCATAAACATGTTTGTCTGAGTCTTCTATCAAAAGTTACAGCTATTTATATGAAGTTGTACAAAAACGCTTTCTTTTGCCAAGACAGTGCGTTTCTCACTGTTACATGCATTTGAATGGGGAACTTGACCGAAACAAAGTATAGGTTTTCATTATGTGTATAACTTGGAAATCTTAGCACAAACAGCTGCAAATCCTGTTTTCCCAGCACGGGGACCTTGAGTTCTATAAGATAAAGCCATAAACATGTGTATCCGAGTCTTATATCAAAAGTTACAGCTATTTATATGAAGTTGTACAAAAACGCTTTCTTTCGCCAAGACAGTGCGTTTCTCACTGTTACATACATTTGAATGGGGAACTCGCCCGAAACAAAGTATAGGTTTTCATTATGTGTATAACTTGAAAATCTTAGCTCAAACAGCTGTAAAACCTGATTTCCCAGCACGGGGACCTTGAGTTCTATAAGATAAAGCCATAAACATGTTTGTCTGAGTCTTCTATCAAAAGTTACAGCTATTTCTATGAAGTTGTACAAAAACGCTTTCTTTCGCCAAGACAGTGCGTTTCTCACTGTTACATGCATTTGAATGGGGAACTCGCCCGAAACAAAGTATAGGTTTTCATTATGTGTATAACTTGGAAATCTTAGCTCAAACAGCTGCAAATCCTGTTTTCCCAGCACGGGGACCTTGAGTTCTATAAGATAAAGCCATAAACATGTTTGTCTGAGTCTTCTATCAAAAGTTACAGCTATTTATATGAAGTTGTACAAAAACGCTTTCTTTTGCCAAGACAGTGCGTTTCTCACTGTTACATGCATTTGAATGGGGAACTCGCCCGAGACAAAGTATAGGTTTTCATTATGTGTATAACTTGGAAATCTTAGCTCAAACAGCTACAAAACCTGTTTTCCCAGCACGGGGACCTTGAGTTCTATAAGATAAAGCCATAAACATGTTTGTCTGAGTCTTCTATCAAAAGTTACAGCTATTTATATGAAGTTGTACAAAAACGCTTTCTTTTGCCAAGACAGTGCGTTTCTCACTGTTACATGCATTTGAATGGGGAACTCGCCCGAGACAAAGTATAGGTTTTCATTATGTGTATAACTTGGAAATCTTAGCTCAAACAGCTACAAAACCTGTTTTCCCAGCACGGGGACCTTGAGTTCTATAAGATAAAGCCATAAACATGTTTGTCTGAGTCTTCTATCAAAAGTTACAGCTATTTATATGAAGTTGTACAAAAACGCTTTCTTTTGCCAAGACAGTGCGTTTCTCACTGTTACATGCATTTGAATGGGGAACTCGCCCGAGACAAAGTATAGGTTTTCATTATGTGTATAACTTGGAAATCTTAGCTCAAACAGCTGCAAATCCTGTTTTCCCAGCACGGGGACCTTGAGTTCTATAAGATAAAGCCATAAACATGTGTATCCGAGTCTTATATCAAAAGTTACAGCTATTTATATGAAGTTGTACAAAAACGCTTTCTTTCGCCAAGACAGTGCGTTTCTCACTGTTACATGCATTTGAATGGGGAACTCGCCCGAAACAAAGTATAGGTTTTCATTATGTGTATAACTTGAAAATCTTAGCTCAAACAGCTGTAAAACCTGTTTTCCCAGCACGGGGACCTTGAGTTCTATAAGATAAAGCCATAAACATGTTTGTCTGAGTCTTCTATCAAAAGTTACAGCTATTTCTATGAAGTTGTACAAAAACGCTTTCTTTCGCCAACACAGTGCGTTTCTCACTGTTACATGCATTTGAATGGGGAACTTGACCGAAACAAAGTATAGGTTTTCATTATGTGTATAACTTGGAAATCTTAGCACAAACAGCTGCAAATCCTGTTTTCCCAGCACGGGGACCTTGAGTTCTATAAGATAAAGCCATAAACATGTGTATCCGAGTCTTATATCAAAAGTTACAGCTATTTATATGAAGTTGTACAAAAACGCTTTCTTTCGCCAAGACAGTGCGTTTCTCACTGTTACATACATTTGAATGGGGAACTCGCCCGAAACAAAGTATAGGTTTTCATTATGTGTATAACTTGAAAATCTTAGCTCAAACAGCTGTAAAACCTGTTTTCCCAGCACGGGGACCTTGAGTTCTATAAGATAAAGCCATAAACATGTTTGTCTGAGTCTTCTATCAAAAGTTACAGCTATTTCTATGAAGTTGTACAAAAACGCTTTCTTTCGCCAAGACAGTGCGTTTCTCACTGTTACATGCATTTGAATGGGGAACTCGCCCGAAACAAAGTATAGGTTTTCATTATGTGTATAACTTGAAAATCTTAGCTCAAACAGCTACAAAACCTGTTTTCCCAGCACGGGGACCTTGAGTTCTATAAGATAAAGCCATAAACATGTTTGTCTGAGTCTTCTATCAAAAGTTACAGCTATTTATATGAAGTTGTACAAAAACGCTTTCTTTTGCCAAGACAGTGCGTTTCTCACTGTTACATGCATTTGAATGGGGAACTCGCCCGAGACAAAGTATAGGTTTTCATTATGTGTATAACTTGGAAATCTTAGCTCAAACAGCTACAAAACCTGTTTTCCCAGCACGGGGACCTTGAGTTCTATAAGATAAAGCCATAAACATGTTTGTCTGAGTCTTCTATCAAAAGTTACAGCTATTTATATGAAGTTGTACAAAAACGCTTTCTTTTGCCAAGACAGTGCGTTTCTCACTGTTACATGCATTTGAATGGGGAACTCGCCCGAGACAAAGTATAGGTTTTCATTATGTGTATAACTTGGAAATCTTAGCTCAAACAGCTACAAAACCTGTTTTCCCAGCACGGGGACCTTGAGTTCTATAAGATAAAGCCATAAACATGTTTGTCTGAGTCTTCTATCAAAAGTTACAGCTATTTATATGAAGTTGTACAAAAACGCTTTCTTTTGCCAAGACAGTGCGTTTCTCACTGTTACATGCATTTGAATGGGGAACTCGCCCGAGACAAAGTATAGGTTTTCATTATGTGTATAACTTGGAAATCTTAGCTCAAACAGCTACAAAACCTGTTTTCCCAGCACGGGGACCTTGAGTTCTATAAGATAAAGCCATAAACATGTTTGTCTGAGTCTTCTATCAAAAGTTACAGCTATTTATATGAAGTTGTACAAAAACGCTTTCTTTTGCCAAGACAGTGCGTTTCTCACTGTTACATGCATTTGAATGGGGAACTCGCCCGAGACAAAGTATAGGTTTTCATTATGTGTATAACTTGGAAATCTTAGCTCAAACAGCTACAAAACCTATTTTCCCAGCACGGGGACCTTGAGTTCTATAAGATAAAGCCATAAACATGTTTGTCTGAGTCTTCTATCAAAAGTTACAGCTATTTATATGAAGTTGTACAAAAACGCTTTCTTTTGCCAAGACAGTGCGTTTCTCACTGTTACATGCATTTGAATGGGGAACTTGACCGAAACAAAGTATAGGTTTTCATTATGTGTATAACTTGAAAATCTTAGCTCAAACAGCTGCAAAACCTGATTTCCCAGCACGGGGACCTTGAGTTCTATAAGATAAAGCCATAAACATGTTTGTCTGAGTCTTCTATCAAAAGTTACAGCTATTTATATGAAGTTGTACAAAAACGCTTTCTTTCGCCAAGACAGTGCGTTTCTCACTGTTACATGCATTTGAATGGGGAACTCGCCCGAAACAAAGTATAGGTTTTCATTATGTGTATAACTTGGAAATCTTAGCTCAAACAGCTGCAAATCCTGTTTTCCCAGCACGGGGACCTTGAGTTCTATAAGATAAAGCCATAAACATGTTTGTCTGAGTCTTCTATCAAAAGTTACAGCTATTTATATGAAGTTGTACAAAAACGCTTTCTTTTGCCAAGACAGTGCGTTTCTCACTGTTACATGCATTTGAATGGGGAACTTGACCGAAACAAAGTATAGGTTTTCATTATGTGTATAACTTGGAAATCTTAGCACAAACAGCTGCAAATCCTGTTTTCCCAGCACGGGGACCTTGAGTTCTATAAGATAAAGCCATAAACATGTGTATCCGAGTCTTATATCAAAAGTTACAGCTATTTATATGAAGTTGTACAAAAACGCTTTCTTTCGCCAAGACAGTGCGTTTCTCACTGTTACATACATTTGAATGGGGAACTCGCCCGAAACAAAGTATAGGTTTTCATTATGTGTATAACTTGAAAATCTTAGCTCAAACAGCTGTAAAACCTGATTTCCCAGCACGGGGACCTTGAGTTCTATAAGATAAAGCCATAAACATGTTTGTCTGAGTCTTCTATCAAAAGTTACAGCTATTTCTATGAAGTTGTACAAAAACGCTTTCTTTCGCCAAGACAGTGCGTTTCTCACTGTTACATGCATTTGAATGGGGAACTCGCCCGAAACAAAGTATAGGTTTTCATTATGTGTATAACTTGGAAATCTTAGCTCAAACAGCTGCAAATCCTGTTTTCCCAGCACGGGGACCTTGAGTTCTATAAGATAAAGCCATAAACATGTGTATCCGAGTCTTATATCAAAAGTTACAGCTATTTATATGAAGTTGTACAAAAACGCTTTCTTTCGCCAAGACAGTGCGTTTCTCACTGTTACATGCATTTGAATGGGGAACTCGCCCGAAACAAAGTATAGGTTTTCATTATGTGTATAACTTGAAAATCTTAGCTCAAACAGCTGTAAAACCTGTTTTCCCAGCACGGGGACCTTGAGTTCTATAAGATAAAGCCATAAACATGTTTGTCTGAGTCTTCTATCAAAAGTTACAGCTATTTCTATGAAGTTGTACAAAAACGCTTTCTTTCGCCAAGACAGTGCGTTTCTCACTGTTACATGCATTTGAATGGGGAACTCGCCCGAAACAAAGTATAGGTTTTCATTATGTGTATAACTTGAAAATCTTAGCTCAAACAGCTACAAAACCTGTTTTCCCAGCACGGGGACCTTGAGTTCTATAAGATAAAGCCATAAACATGTTTGTCTGAGTCTTCTATCAAAAGTTACAGCTATTTATATGAAGTTGTACAAAAACGCTTTCTTTTGCCAAGACAGTGCGTTTCTCACTGTTACATGCATTTGAATGGGGAACTCGCCCGAGACAAAGTATAGGTTTTCATTATGTGTATAACTTGGAAATCTTAGCTCAAACAGCTACAAAACCTGTTTTCCCAGCACGGGGACCTTGAGTTCTATAAGATAAAGCCATAAACATGTTTGTCTGAGTCTTCTATCAAAAGTTACAGCTATTTATATGAAGTTGTACAAAAACGCTTTCTTTTGCCAAGACAGTGCGTTTCTCACTGTTACATGCATTTGAATGGGGAACTCGCCCGAGACAAAGTATAGGTTTTCATTATGTGTATAACTTGGAAATCTTAGCTCAAACAGCTACAAAACCTGTTTTCCCAGCACGGGGACCTTGAGTTCTATAAGATAAAGCCATAAACATGTTTGTCTGAGTCTTCTATCAAAAGTTACAGCTATTTATATGAAGTTGTACAAAAACGCTTTCTTTTGCCAAGACAGTGCGTTTCTCACTGTTACATGCATTTGAATGGGGAACTCGCCCGAGACAAAGTATAGGTTTTCATTATGTGTATAACTTGGAAATCTTAGCTCAAACAGCTACAAAACCTGTTTTCCCAGCACGGGGACCTTGAGTTCTATAAGATAAAGCCATAAACATGTTTGTCTGAGTCTTCTATCAAAAGTTACAGCTATTTATATGAAGTTGTACAAAAACGCTTTCTTTTGCCAAGACAGTGCGTTTCTCACTGTTACATGCATTTGAATGGGGAACTCGCCCGAGACAAAGTATAGGTTTTCATTATGTGTATAACTTGGAAATCTTAGCTCAAACAGCTACAAAACCTGTTTTCCCAGCACGGGGACCTTGAGTTCTATAAGATAAAGCCATAAACATGTTTGTCTGAGTCTTCTATCAAAAGTTACAGCTATTTATATGAAGTTGTACAAAAACGCTTTCTTTTGCCAAGACAGTGCGTTTCTCACTGTTACATGCATTTGAATGGGGAACTTGACCGAAACAAAGTATAGGTTTTCATTATGTGTATAACTTGAAAATCTTAGCTCAAACAGCTGCAAAACCTGATTTCCCAGCACGGGGACCTTGAGTTCTATAAGATAAAGCCATAAACATGTTTGTCTGAGTCTTCTATCAAAAGTTACAGCTATTTATATGAAGTTGTACAAAAACGCTTTCTTTCGCCAAGACAGTGCGTTTCTCACTGTTACATGCATTTGAATGGGGAACTCGCCCGAAACAAAGTATAGGTTTTCATTATGTGTATAACTTGGAAATCTTAGCTCAAACAGCTGCAAATCCTGTTTTCCCAGCACGGGGACCTTGAGTTCTATAAGATAAAGCCATAAACATGTTTGTCTGAGTCTTCTATCAAAAGTTACAGCTATTTATATGAAGTTGTACAAAAACGCTTTCTTTTGCCAAGACAGTGCGTTTCTCACTGTTACATGCATTTGAATGGGGAACTTGACCGAAACAAAGTATAGGTTTTCATTATGTGTATAACTTGGAAATCTTAGCACAAACAGCTGCAAATCCTGTTTTCCCAGCACGGGGACCTTGAGTTCTATAAGATAAAGCCATAAACATGTGTATCCGAGTCTTATATCAAAAGTTACAGCTATTTATATGAAGTTGTACAAAAACGCTTTCTTTCGCCAAGACAGTGCGTTTCTCACTGTTACATACATTTGAATGGGGAACTCGCCCGAAACAAAGTATAGGTTTTCATTATGTGTATAACTTGAAAATCTTAGCTCAAACAGCTGTAAAACCTGATTTCCCAGCACGGGGACCTTGAGTTCTATAAGATAAAGCCATAAACATGTTTGTCTGAGTCTTCTATCAAAAGTTACAGCTATTTCTATGAAGTTGTACAAAAACGCTTTCTTTCGCCAAGACAGTGCGTTTCTCACTGTTACATGCATTTGAATGGGGAACTCGCCCGAAACAAAGTATAGGTTTTCATTATGTGTATAACTTGGAAATCTTAGCTCAAACAGCTGCAAATCCTGTTTTCCCAGCACGGGGACCTTGAGTTCTATAAGATAAAGCCATAAACATGTGTATCCGAGTCTTATATCAAAAGTTACAGCTATTTATATGAAGTTGTACAAAAACGCTTTCTTTCGCCAAGACAGTGCGTTTCTCACTGTTACATGCATTTGAATGGGGAACTCGCCCGAAACAAAGTATAGGTTTTCATTATGTGTATAACTTGAAAATCTTAGCTCAAACAGCTGTAAAACCTGTTTTCCCAGCACGGGGACCTTGAGTTCTATAAGATAAAGCCATAAACATGTTTGTCTGAGTCTTCTATCAAAAGTTACAGCTATTTCTATGAAGTTGTACAAAAAGGCTTTCTTTCGCCAACACAGTGCGTTTCTCACTGTTACATGCATTTGAATGGGGAACTCGCCCGAAACAAAGTATAGGTTTTCATTATGTGTATAACTTGAAAATCTTAGCTCAAACAGCTGCAAATCCTGTTTTCCCAGCACGGGGACCTTGAGTTCTATAAGATAAAGCCATAAACATGTTTGTCTGAGTCTTCTATCAAAAGTTACAGCTATTTATATGAAGTTGTACAAAAACGCTTTCTTTTGCCAAGACAGTGCGTTTCTCACTGTTACATGCATTTGAATGGGGAACTCGCCCGAAACAAAGTATAGGTTTTCATTATGTGTATAACTTGGAAATCTTAGCTCAAACAGCTGCAAATCCTGTTTTCCCAGCACGGGGACCTTGAGTTCTATAAGATAAAGCCATAAACATGTTTGTCTGAGTCTTCTATCAAAAGTTACAGCTATTTATATGAAGTTGTACAAAAACGCTTTCTTTTGCCAAGACAGTGCGTTTCTCACTGTTACATGCATTTGAATGGGGAACTTGACCGAAACAAAGTATAGGTTTTCATTATGTGTATAACTTGGAAATCTTAGCACAAACAGCTGCAAATCCTGTTTTCCCAGCACGGGGACCTTGAGTTCTATAAGATAAAGCCATAAACATGTGTATCCGAGTCTTATATCAAAAGTTACAGCTATTTATATGAAGTTGTACAAAAACGCTTTCTTTCGCCAAGACAGTGCGTTTCTCACTGTTACATACATTTGAATGGGGAACTCGCCCGAAACAAAGTATAGGTTTTCATTATGTGTATAACTTGAAAATCTTAGCTCAAACAGCTGTAAAACCTGATTTCCCAGCACGGGGACCTTGAGTTCTATAAGATAAAGCCATAAACATGTTTGTCTGAGTCTTCTATCAAAAGTTACAGCTATTTCTATGAAGTTGTACAAAAACGCTTTCTTTCGCCAAGACAGTGCGTTTCTCACTGTTACATGCATTTGAATGGGGAACTCGCCCGAAACAAAGTATAGGTTTTCATTATGTGTATAACTTGGAAATCTTAGCTCAAACAGCTGCAAATCCTGTTTTCCCAGCACGGGGACCTTGAGTTCTATAAGATAAAGCCATAAACATGTGTATCCGAGTCTTATATCAAAAGTTACAGCTATTTATATGAAGTTGTACAAAAACGCTTTCTTTCGCCAAGACAGTGCGTTTCTCACTGTTACATGCATTTGAATGGGGAACTCGCCCGAAACAAAGTATAGGTTTTCATTATGTGTATAACTTGAAAATCTTAGCTCAAACAGCTGTAAAACCTGTTTTCCCAGCACGGGGACCTTGAGTTCTATAAGATAAAGCCATAAACATGTTTGTCTGAGTCTTCTATCAAAAGTTACAGCTATTTCTATGAAGTTGTACAAAAACGCTTTCTTTCGCCAAGACAGTGCGTTTCTCACTGTTACATGCATTTGAATGGGGAACTCGCCCGAAACAAAGTATAGGTTTTCATTATGTGTATAACTTGAAAATCTTAGCTCAAACAGGTACAAAACCTGTTTTCCCAGCACGGGGACCTTGAGTTCTATAAGATAAAGCCATAAACATGTTTGTCTGAGTCTTCTATCAAAAGTTACAGCTATTTATATGAAGTTGTACAAAAACGCTTTCTTTTGCCAAGACAGTGCGTTTCTCACTGTTACATGCATTTGAATGGGGAACTCGCCCGAGACAAAGTATAGGTTTTCATTATGTGTATAACTTGGAAATCTTAGCTCAAACAGCTACAAAACCTGTTTTCCCAGCACGGGGACCTTGAGTTCTATAAGATAAAGCCATAAACATGTTTGTCTGAGTCTTCTATCAAAAGTTACAGCTATTTATATGAAGTTGTACAAAAACGCTTTCTTTTGCCAAGACAGTGCGTTTCTCACTGTTACATGCATTTGAATGGGGAACTCGCCCGAGACAAAGTATAGGTTTTCATTATGTGTATAACTTGGAAATCTTAGCTCAAACAGCTACAAAACCTGTTTTCCCAGCACGGGGACCTTGAGTTCTATAAGATAAAGCCATAAACATGTTTGTCTGAGTCTTCTATCAAAAGTTACAGCTATTTATATGAAGTTGTACAAAAACGCTTTCTTTTGCCAAGACAGTGCGTTTCTCACTGTTACATGCATTTGAATGGGGAACTCGCCCGAGACAAAGTATAGGTTTTCATTATGTGTATAACTTGGAAATCTTAGCTCAAACAGCTACAAAACCTGTTTTCCCAGCACGGGGACCTTGAGTTCTATAAGATAAAGCCATAAACATGTTTGTCTGAGTCTTCTATCAAAAGTTACAGCTATTTATATGAAGTTGTACAAAAACGCTTTCTTTTGCCAAGACAGTGCGTTTCTCACTGTTACATGCATTTGAATGGGGAACTCGCCCGAGACAAAGTATAGGTTTTCATTATGTGTATAACTTGGAAATCTTAGCTCAAACAGCTACAAAACCTGTTTTCCCAGCACGGGGACCTTGAGTTCTATAAGATAAAGCCATAAACATGTTTGTCTGAGTCTTCTATCAAAAGTTACAGCTATTTATATGAAGTTGTACAAAAACGCTTTCTTTTGCCAAGACAGTGCGTTTCTCACTGTTACATGCATTTGAATGGGGAACTTGACCGAAACAAAGTATAGGTTTTCATTATGTGTATAACTTGAAAATCTTAGCTCAAACAGCTGCAAAACCTGATTTCCCAGCACGGGGACCTTGAGTTCTATAAGATAAAGCCATAAACATGTTTGTCTGAGTCTTCTATCAAAAGTTACAGCTATTTATATGAAGTTGTACAAAAACGCTTTCTTTCGCCAAGACAGTGCGTTTCTCACTGTTACATGCATTTGAATGGGGAACTCGCCCGAAAGAAAGTATAGGTTTTCATTATGTGTATAACTTGGAAATCTTAGCTCAAACAGCTGCAAATCCTGTTTTCCCAGCACGGGGACCTTGAGTTCTATAAGATAAAGCCATAAACATGTTTGTCTGAGTCTTCTATCAAAAGTTACAGCTATTTATATGAAGTTGTACAAAAACGCTTTCTTTTGCCAAGACAGTGCGTTTCTCACTGTTACATGCATTTGAATGGGGAACTTGACCGAAACAAAGTATAGGTTTTCATTATGTGTATAACTTGGAAATCTTAGCACAAACAGCTGCAAATCCTGTTTTCCCAGCACGGGGACCTTGAGTTCTATAAGATAAAGCCATAAACATGTGTATCCGAGTCTTATATCAAAAGTTACAGCTATTTATATGAAGTTGTACAAAAACGCTTTCTTTCGCCAAGACAGTGCGTTTCTCACTGTTACATACATTTGAATGGGGAACTCGCCCGAAACAAAGTATAGGTTTTCATTATGTGTATAACTTGAAAATCTTAGCTCAAACAGCTGTAAAACCTGATTTCCCAGCACGGGGACCTTGAGTTCTATAAGATAAAGCCATAAACATGTTTGTCTGAGTCTTCTATCAAAAGTTACAGCTATTTCTATGAAGTTGTACAAAAACGCTTTCTTTCGCCAAGACAGTGCGTTTCTCACTGTTACATGCATTTGAATGGGGAACTCGCCCGAAACAAAGTATAGGTTTTCATTATGTGTATAACTTGGAAATCTTAGCTCAAACAGCTGCAAATCCTGTTTTCCCAGCACGGGGACCTTGAGTTCTATAAGATAAAGCCATAAACATGTGTATCCGAGTCTTATATCAAAAGTTACAGCTATTTATATGAAGTTGTACAAAAACGCTTTCTTTCGCCAAGACAGTGCGTTTCTCACTGTTACATGCATTTGAATGGGGAACTCGCCCGAAACAAAGTATAGGTTTTCATTATGTGTATAACTTGAAAATCTTAGCTCAAACAGCTGTAAAACCTGTTTTCCCAGCACGGGGACCTTGAGTTCTATAAGATAAAGCCATAAACATGTTTGTCTGAGTCTTCTATCAAAAGTTACAGCTATTTCTATGAAGTTGTACAAAAAGGCTTTCTTTCGCCAACACAGTGCGTTTCTCACTGTTACATGCATTTGAATGGGGAACTCGCCCGAAACAAAGTATAGGTTTTCATTATGTGTATAACTTGAAAATCTTAGCTCAAACAGCTGTAAAACCTGTTTTCCCAGCACGGGGACCTTGAGTTCTATAAGATAAAGCCATAAACATGTTTGTCTGAGTCTTCTATCAAAAGTTACAGCTATTTCTATGAAGTTGTACAAAAAGGCTTTCTTTCGCCAACACAGTGCGTTTCTCACTGTTACATGCATTTGAATGGGGAACTCGACCGAAACAAAGTATAGGTTTTCATTATGTGTATAACTTGAAAATCTTAGCTCAAACAGCTGCAAAACCTGTTTGCCCAGCACGGGGACCTTGAGTTCTATAAGATAAAGCCATAAACATGTGTATCCGAGTCTTCTATCAAAAGTTACAGCTATTTATATGAAGTTGTACAAAAACGCTTTCTTTTGCCAAGACAGTGCGTTTCTCACTGTTACATGCATTTGAATGGGGAACTTGACCGAAACAAAGTATAGGTTTTCATTATGTGTATAACTTGAAAATCTTAGCTCAAACAGCTGCAAAACCTGATTTCCCAGCACGGGGACCTTGAGTTCTATAAGATAAAGCCATAAACATGTTTGTCTGAGTCTTCTATCAAAAGTTACAGCTATTTATATGAAGTTGTACAAAAACGCTTTCTTTTGCCAAGACAGTGCGTTTCTCACTGTTACATGCATTTGAATGGGGAACTTGACCGAAACAAAGTATAGGTTTTCATTATGTGTATAACTTGGAAATCTTAGCACAAACAGCTGCAAATCCTGTTTTCCCAGCACGGGGACCTTGAGTTCTATAAGATAAAGCCATAAACATGTGTATCCGAGTCTTATATCAAAAGTTACAGCTATTTATATGAAGTTGTACAAAAACGCTTTCTTTCGCCAAGACAGTGCGTTTCTCACTGTTACATACATTTGAATGGGGAACTCGCCCGAAACAAAGTATAGGTTTTCATTATGTGTATAACTTGAAAATCTTAGCTCAAACAGCTACAAAACCTGTTTTCCCAGCACGGGGACCTTGAGTTCTATAAGATAAAGCCATAAACATGTGTATCCGAGTCTTCTATCAAAAGTTACAGCTATTTATATGAAGTTGTACAAAAACGCTTTCTTTCGCCAAGACAGTGCGTTTCTCACTGTTACATGCATTTGAATGGGGAACTCGCCCGAAACAAAGTATAGGTTTTCATTATGTGTATAACTTGGAAATCTTAGCTCAAACAGCTGCAAATCCTGTTTTCCCAGCACGGGGACCTTGAGTTCTATAAGATAAAGCCATAAACATGTTTTTCTGAGTCTTCTATCAAAAGTTACAGCTATTTATATGAAGTTGTACAAAAACGCTTTCTTTTGCCAAGACAGTGCGTTTCTCACTGTTACATGCATTTGAATGGGGAACTCGCCCGAGACAAAGTATAGGTTTTCATTATGTGTATAACTTGGAAATCTTAGCTCAAACAGCTACAAAACCTGTTTTCCCAGCACGGGGACCTTGAGTTCTATAAGATAAAGCCATAAACATGTGTATCCGAGTCTTCTATCAAAAGTTACAGCTATTTATATGAAGTTGTACAAAAACGCTTTCTTTCGCCAAGACAGTGCGTTTCTCACTGTTACATGCATTTGAATGGGGAACTCGCCCGAAACAAAGTATAGGTTTTCATTATGTGTATAACTTGAAAATCTTAGCTCAAACAGCTGTAAAACCTGTTTTCCCAGCACGGGGACCTTGAGTTCTATAAGATAAAGCCATAAACATGTTTGTCTGAGTCTTCTATCAAAAGTTACAGCTATTTCTATGAAGTTGTACAAAAACGCTTTCTTTCGCCAAGACAGTGCGTTTCTCACTGTTACATGCATTTGAATGGGGAACTCGACCGAAACAAAGTATAGGTTTTCATTATGTGTATAACTTGAAAATCTTAGCTCAAACAGCTGCAAAACCTGTTTGCCCAGCACGGGGACCTTGAGTTCTATAAGATAAAGCCATAAACATGTTTGTCTGAGTCTTATATCAAAAGTTACAGCTATTTATATGAAGTTGTACAAAAACGCTTTCTTTCGCCAAGACAGTGCGTTTCTCACTGTTACATGCATTTGAATGGGGAACTCGACCGAAACAAAGTATAGGTTTTCATTATGTGTATAACTTGAAAATCTTAGCTCAAACAGCTGCAAATCCTGTTTTCTCAGCACAGGGACCTTGAGTTCTATAAGATAAAGCCATAAACATGTTTGTCTGAGTCTTCTATCAAAAGTTACAGCTATTTATATGAAGTTGTACAAAAACGCTTTCTTTCGCCAAGACAGTGCGTTTCTCACTGTTACATGCATTTGAATGGGGAACTTGACCGAAACAAAGTATAGGTTTTCATTATGTGTATAACTTGAAAATCTTAGCTCAAACAGCTGCAAAACCTGATTTCCCAGCACGGGGACCTTGAGTTCTATAAGATAAAGCCATAAACATGTTTGTCTGAGTCTTCTATCAAAAGTTACAGCTATTTATATGAAGTTGTACAAAAACGCTTTCTTTCGCCAAGACAGTGCGTTTCTCACTGTTACATGCATTTGAATGGGGAACTCGCCCGAAACAAAGTATAGGTTTTCATTATGTGTATAACTTGGAAATCTTAGCTCAAACAGCTGCAAATCCTGTTTTCCCAGCACGGGGACCTTGAGTTCTATAAGATAAAGCCATAAACATGTTTGTCTGAGTCTTCTATCAAAAGTTACAGCTATTTATATGAAGTTGTACAAAAACGCTTTCTTTTGCCAAGACAGTGCGTTTCTCACTGTTACATGCATTTGAATGGGGAACTTGACCGAAACAAAGTATAGGTTTTCATTATGTGTATAACTTGGAAATCTTAGCACAAACAGCTGCAAATCCTGTTTTCCCAGCACGGGGACCTTGAGTTCTATAAGATAAAGCCATAAACATGTGTATCCGAGTCTTATATCAAAAGTTACAGCTATTTATATGAAGTTGTACAAAAACGCTTTCTTTCGCCAAGACAGTGCGTTTCTCACTGTTACATACATTTGAATGGGGAACTCGCCCGAAACAAAGTATAGGTTTTCATTATGTGTATAACTTGAAAATCTTAGCTCAAACAGCTGTAAAACCTGTTTTCCCAGCACGGGGACCTTGAGTTCTATAAGATAAAGCCATAAACATGTTTGTCTGAGTCTTCTATCAAAAGTTACAGCTATTTCTATGAAGTTGTACAAAAACGCTTTCTTTCGCCAAGACAGTGCGTTTCTCACTGTTACATGCATTTGAATGGGGAACTCGCCCGAAACAAAGTATAGGTTTTCATTATGTGTATAACTTGAAAATCTTAGCTCAAACAGCTGCAAATCCTGTTTTCCCAGCACGGGGACCTTGAGTTCTATAAGATAAAGCCATAAACATGTGTATCCGAGTCTTCTATCAAAAGTTACAGCTATTTATATGAAGTTGTACAAAAACGCTTTCTTTTGCCAAGACAGTGCGTTTCTCACTGTTACATGCATTTGAATGGGGAACTTGACCGAAACAAAGTATAGGTTTTCATTATGTGTATAACTTGAAAATCTTAGCTCAAACAGCTGCAAAACCTGATTTCCCAGCACGGGGACCTTGAGTTCTATAAGATAAAGCCATAAACATGTTTGTCTGAGTCTTATATCAAAAGTTACAGCTATTTATATGAAGTTGTACAAAAACGCTTTATTTCGCCAAGACAGTGCGTTTCTCACTGTTACATGCATTTGAATGGGGAACTTGACCGAAACAAAGTATAGGTTTTCATTATGTGTATAACTTGGAAATCTTAGCACAAACAGCTGCAAATCCTGTTTTCCCAGCACGGGGACCTTGAGTTCTATAAGATAAAGCCATAAACATGTGTATCCGAGTCTTATATCAAAAGTTACAGCTATTTATATGAAGTTGTACAAAAACGCTTTCTTTCGCCAAGACAGTGCGTTTCTCACTGTTACATACATTTGAATGGGGAACTCGCCCGAAACAAAGTATAGGTTTTCATTATGTGTATAACTTGAAAATCTTAGCTCAAACAGCTGTAAAACCTGTTTTCCCAGCACGGGGACCTTGAGTTCTATAAGATAAAGCCATAAACATGTTTGTCTGAGTCTTCTATCAAAAGTTACAGCTATTTCTATGAAGTTGTACAAAAACGCTTTCTTTCGCCAAGACAGTGCGTTTCTCACTGTTACATGCATTTGAATGGGGAACTCGCCCGAAACAAAGTATAGGTTTTCATTATGTGTATAACTTGGAAATCTTAGCTCAAACAGCTGCAAATCCTGTTTTCCCAGCACGGGGACCTTGAGTTCTATAAGATAAAGCCATAAACATGTGTATCCGAGTCTTATATCAAAAGTTACAGCTATTTATATGAAGTTGTACAAAAACGCTTTCTTTCGCCAAGACAGTGCGTTTCTCACTGTTACATGCATTTGAATGGGGAACTCGCCCGAAACAAAGTATAGGTTTTCATTATGTGTATAACTTGAAAATCTTAGCTCAAACAGCTGTAAAACCTGTTTTCCCAGCACGGGGACCTTGAGTTCTATAAGATAAAGCCATAAACATGTTTGTCTGAGTCTTCTATCAAAAGTTACAGCTATTTCTATGAAGTTGTACAAAAACGCTTTCTTTCGCCAACACAGTGCGTTTCTCACTGTTACATGCATTTGAATGGGGAACTCGACCGAAACAAAGTATAGGTTTTCATTATGTGTATAACTTGAAAATCTTAGCTCAAACAGCTGCAAAACCTGTTTGCCCAGCACGGGGACCTTGAGTTCTATAAGATAAAGCCATAAACATGTGTATCCGAGTCTTCTATCAAAAGTTACAGCTATTTATATGAAGTTGTACAAAAACGCTTTCTTTTGCCAAGACAGTGCGTTTCTCACTGTTACATGCATTTGAATGGGGAACTTGACCGAAACAAAGTATAGGTTTTCATTATGTGTATAACTTGAAAATCTTAGCTCAAACAGCTGCAAAACCTGATTTCCCAGCACGGGGACCTTGAGTTCTATAAGATAAAGCCATAAACATGTTTGTCTGAGTCTTATATCAAAAGTTACAGCTATTTATATGAAGTTGTACAAAAACGCTTTATTTCGCCAAGACAGTGCGTTTCTCACTGTTACATGCATTTGAATGGGGAACTTGACCGAAACAAAGTATAGGTTTTCATTATGTGTATAACTTGGAAATCTTAGCACAAACAGCTGCAAATCCTGTTTTCCCAGCACGGGGACCTTGAGTTCTATAAGATAAAGCCATAAACATGTGTATCCGAGTCTTATATCAAAAGTTACAGCTATTTATATGAAGTTGTACAAAAACGCTTTCTTTCGCCAAGACAGTGCGTTTCTCACTGTTACATACATTTGAATGGGGAACTCGCCCGAAACAAAGTATAGGTTTTCATTATGTGTATAACTTGAAAATCTTAGCTCAAACAGCTGTAAAACCTGTTTTCCCAGCACGGGGACCTTGAGTTCTATAAGATAAAGCCATAAACATGTTTGTCTGAGTCTTCTATCAAAAGTTACAGCTATTTCTATGAAGTTGTACAAAAACGCTTTCTTTCGCCAAGACAGTGCGTTTCTCACTGTTACATGCATTTGAATGGGGAACTCGCCCGAAACAAAGTATAGGTTTTCATTATGTGTATAACTTGAAAATCTTAGCTCAAACAGCTACAAAACCTGTTTTCCCAGCACGGGGACCTTGAGTTCTATAAGATAAAGCCATAAACATGTTTGTCTGAGTCTTCTATCAAAAGTTACAGCTATTTATATGAAGTTGTACAAAAACGCTTTCTTTTGCCAAGACAGTGCGTTTCTCACTGTTACATGCATTTGAATGGGGAACTCGCCCGAGACAAAGTATAGGTTTTCATTATGTGTATAACTTGGAAATCTTAGCTCAAACAGCTACAAAACCTGTTTTCCCAGCACGGGGACCTTGAGTTCTATAAGATAAAGCCATAAACATGTTTGTCTGAGTCTTCTATCAAAAGTTACAGCTATTTATATGAAGTTGTACAAAAACGCTTTCTTTTGCCAAGACAGTGCGTTTCTCACTGTTACATGCATTTGAATGGGGAACTCGCCCGAGACAAAGTATAGGTTTTCATTATGTGTATAACTTGGAAATCTTAGCTCAAACAGCTACAAAACCTGTTTTCCCAGCACGGGGACCTTGAGTTCTATAAGATAAAGCCATAAACATGTTTGTCTGAGTCTTCTATCAAAAGTTACAGCTATTTATATGAAGTTGTACAAAAACGCTTTCTTTTGCCAAGACAGTGCGTTTCTCACTGTTACATGCATTTGAATGGGGAACTCGCCCGAGACAAAGTATAGGTTTTCATTATGTGTATAACTTGGAAATCTTAGCTCAAACAGCTACAAAACCTGTTTTCCCAGCACGGGGACCTTGAGTTCTATAAGATAAAGCCATAAACATGTTTGTCTGAGTCTTCTATCAAAAGTTACAGCTATTTATATGAAGTTGTACAAAAACGCTTTCTTTTGCCAAGACAGTGCGTTTCTCACTGTTACATGCATTTGAATGGGGAACTCGCCCGAGACAAAGTATAGGTTTTCATTATGTGTATAACTTGGAAATCTTAGCTCAAACAGCTACAAAACCTGTTTTCCCAGCACGGGGACCTTGAGTTCTATAAGATAAAGCCATAAACATGTTTGTCTGAGTCTTCTATCAAAAGTTACAGCTATTTATATGAAGTTGTACAAAAACGCTTTCTTTTGCCAAGACAGTGCGTTTCTCACTGTTACATGCATTTGAATGGGGAACTTGACCGAAACAAAGTATAGGTTTTCATTATGTGTATAACTTGAAAATCTTAGCTCAAACAGCTGCAAAACCTGATTTCCCAGCACGGGGACCTTGAGTTCTATAAGATAAAGCCATAAACATGTTTGTCTGAGTCTTCTATCAAAAGTTACAGCTATTTATATGAAGTTGTACAAAAACGCTTTCTTTCGCCAAGACAGTGCGTTTCTCACTGTTACATGCATTTGAATGGGGAACTCGCCCGAAACAAAGTATAGGTTTTCATTATGTGTATAACTTGGAAATCTTAGCTCAAACAGCTGCAAATCCTGTTTTCCCAGCACGGGGACCTTGAGTTCTATAAGATAAAGCCATAAACATGTTTGTCTGAGTCTTCTATCAAAAGTTACAGCTATTTATATGAAGTTGTACAAAAACGCTTTCTTTTGCCAAGACAGTGCGTTTCTCACTGTTACATGCATTTGAATGGGGAACTTGACCGAAACAAAGTATAGGTTTTCATTATGTGTATAACTTGGAAATCTTAGCACAAACAGCTGCAAATCCTGTTTTCCCAGCACGGGGACCTTGAGTTCTATAAGATAAAGCCATAAACATGTGTATCCGAGTCTTATATCAAAAGTTACAGCTATTTATATGAAGTTGTACAAAAACGCTTTCTTTCGCCAAGACAGTGCGTTTCTCACTGTTACATACATTTGAATGGGGAACTCGCCCGAAACAAAGTATAGGTTTTCATTATGTGTATAACTTGAAAATCTTAGCTCAAACAGCTGTAAAACCTGATTTCCCAGCACGGGGACCTTGAGTTCTATAAGATAAAGCCATAAACATGTTTGTCTGAGTCTTCTATCAAAAGTTACAGCTATTTCTATGAAGTTGTACAAAAACGCTTTCTTTCGCCAAGACAGTGCGTTTCTCACTGTTACATGCATTTGAATGGGGAACTCGCCCGAAACAAAGTATAGGTTTTCATTATGTGTATAACTTGGAAATCTTAGCTCAAACAGCTGCAAATCCTGTTTTCCCAGCACGGGGACCTTGAGTTCTATAAGATAAAGCCATAAACATGTGTATCCGAGTCTTATATCAAAAGTTACAGCTATTTATATGAAGTTGTACAAAAACGCTTTCTTTCGCCAAGACAGTGCGTTTCTCACTGTTACATGCATTTGAATGGGGAACTCGCCCGAAACAAAGTATAGGTTTTCATTATGTGTATAACTTGAAAATCTTAGCTCAAACAGCTGTAAAACCTGTTTTCCCAGCACGGGGACCTTGAGTTCTATAAGATAAAGCCATAAACATGTTTGTCTGAGTCTTCTATCAAAAGTTACAGCTATTTCTATGAAGTTGTACAAAAACGCTTTCTTTCGCCAAGACAGTGCGTTTCTCACTGTTACATGCATTTGAATGGGGAACTCGCCCGAAACAAAGTATAGGTTTTCATTATGTGTATAACTTGAAAATCTTAGCTCAAACAGCTACAAAACCTGTTTTCCCAGCACGGGGACCTTGAGTTCTATAAGATAAAGCCATAAACATGTTTGTCTGAGTCTTCTATCAAAAGTTACAGCTATTTATATGAAGTTGTACAAAAACGCTTTCTTTTGCCAAGACAGTGCGTTTCTCACTGTTACATGCATTTGAATGGGGAACTCGCCCGAGACAAAGTATAGGTTTTCATTATGTGTATAACTTGGAAATCTTAGCTCAAACAGCTACAAAACCTGTTTTCCCAGCACGGGGACCTTGAGTTCTATAAGATAAAGCCATAAACATGTTTGTCTGAGTCTTCTATCAAAAGTTACAGCTATTTATATGAAGTTGTACAAAAACGCTTTCTTTTGCCAAGACAGTGCGTTTCTCACTGTTACATGCATTTGAATGGGGAACTCGCCCGAGACAAAGTATAGGTTTTCATTATGTGTATAACTTGGAAATCTTAGCTCAAACAGCTACAAAACCTGTTTTCCCAGCACGGGGACCTTGAGTTCTATAAGATAAAGCCATAAACATGTTTGTCTGAGTCTTCTATCAAAAGTTACAGCTATTTATATGAAGTTGTACAAAAACGCTTTCTTTTGCCAAGACAGTGCGTTTCTCACTGTTACATGCATTTGAATGGGGAACTCGCCCGAGACAAAGTATAGGTTTTCATTATGTGTATAACTTGGAAATCTTAGCTCAAACAGCTACAAAACCTGTTTTCCCAGCACGGGGACCTTGAGTTCTATAAGATAAAGCCATAAACATGTTTGTCTGAGTCTTCTATCAAAAGTTACAGCTATTTATATGAAGTTGTACAAAAACGCTTTCTTTCGCCAAGACAGTGCGTTTCTCACTGTTACATGCATTTGAATGGGGAACTCGCCCGAAACAAAGTATAGGTTTTCATTATGTGTATAACTTGAAAATCTTAGCTCAAACAGCTGTAAAACCTGTTTTCCCAGCACGGGGACCTTGAGTTCTATAAGATAAAGCCATAAACATGTTTGTCTGAGTCTTCTATCAAAAGTTACAGCTATTTCTATGAAGTTGTACAAAAACGCTTTCTTTCGCCAAGACAGTGCGTTTCTCACTGTTACATGCATTTGAATGGGGAACTCGCCCGAAACAAAGTATAGGTTTTCATTATGTGTATAACTTGAAAATCTTAGCTCAAACAGCTACAAAACCTGTTTTCCCAGCACGGGGACCTTGAGTTCTATAAGATAAAGCCATAAACATGTTTGTCTGAGTCTTCTATCAAAAGTTACAGCTATTTATATGAAGTTGTACAAAAACGCTTTCTTTTGCCAAGACAGTGCGTTTCTCACTGTTACATGCATTTGAATGGGGAACTCGCCCGAGACAAAGTATAGGTTTTCATTATGTGTATAACTTGGAAATCTTAGCTCAAACAGCTACAAAACCTGTTTTCCCAGCACGGGGACCTTGAGTTCTATAAGATAAAGCCATAAACATGTTTGTCTGAGTCTTCTATCAAAAGTTACAGCTATTTATATGAAGTTGTACAAAAACGCTTTCTTTTGCCAAGACAGTGCGTTTCTCACTGTTACATGCATTTGAATGGGGAACTCGCCCGAGACAAAGTATAGGTTTTCATTATGTGTATAACTTGGAAATCTTAGCTCAAACAGCTACAAAACCTGTTTTCCCAGCACGGGGACCTTGAGTTCTATAAGATAAAGCCATAAACATGTTTGTCTGAGTCTTCTATCAAAAGTTACAGCTATTTATATGAAGTTGTACAAAAACGCTTTCTTTTGCCAAGACAGTGCGTTTCTCACTGTTACATGCATTTGAATGGGGAACTCGCCCGAGACAAAGTATAGGTTTTCATTATGTGTATAACTTGGAAATCTTAGCTCAAACAGCTACAAAACCTGTTTTCCCAGCACGGGGACCTTGAGTTCTATAAGATAAAGCCATAAACATGTTTGTCTGAGTCTTCTATCAAAAGTTACAGCTATTTATATGAAGTTGTACAAAAACGCTTTCTTTTGCCAAGACAGTGCGTTTCTCACTGTTACATGCATTTGAATGGGGAACTTGACCGAAACAAAGTATAGGTTTTCATTATGTGTATAACTTGGAAATCTTAGCACAAACAGCTGCAAATCCTGTTTTCCCAGCACGGGGACCTTGAGTTCTATAAGATAAAGCCATAAACATGTGTATCCGAGTCTTATATCAAAAGTTACAGCTATTTATATGAAGTTGTACAAAAACGCTTTCTTTCGCCAAGACAGTGCGTTTCTCACTGTTACATACATTTGAATGGGGAACTCGCCCGAAACAAAGTATAGGTTTTCATTATGTGTATAACTTGAAAATCTTAGCTCAAACAGCTGTAAAACCTGATTTCCCAGCACGGGGACCTTGAGTTCTATAAGATAAAGCCATAAACATGTTTGTCTGAGTCTTCTATCAAAAGTTACAGCTATTTCTATGAAGTTGTACAAAAACGCTTTCTTTCGCCAAGACAGTGCGTTTCTCACTGTTACATGCATTTGAATGGGGAACTCGCCCGAAACAAAGTATAGGTTTTCATTATGTGTATAACTTGGAAATCTTAGCTCAAACAGCTGCAAATCCTGTTTTCCCAGCACGGGGACCTTGAGTTCTATAAGATAAAGCCATAAACATGTGTATCCGAGTCTTATATCAAAAGTTACAGCTATTTATATGAAGTTGTACAAAAACGCTTTCTTTCGCCAAGACAGTGCGTTTCTCACTGTTACATGCATTTGAATGGGGAACTCGCCCGAAACAAAGTATAGGTTTTCATTATGTGTATAACTTGAAAATCTTAGCTCAAACAGCTGTAAAACCTGTTTTCCCAGCACGGGGACCTTGAGTTCTATAAGATAAAGCCATAAACATGTTTGTCTGAGTCTTCTATCAAAAGTTACAGCTATTTCTATGAAGTTGTACAAAAACGCTTTCTTTCGCCAAGACAGTGCGTTTCTCACTGTTACATGCATTTGAATGGGGAACTCGCCCGAAACAAAGTATAGGTTTTCATTATGTGTATAACTTGAAAATCTTAGCTCAAACAGCTACAAAACCTGTTTTCCCAGCACGGGGACCTTGAGTTCTATAAGATAAAGCCATAAACATGTTTGTCTGAGTCTTCTATCAAAAGTTACAGCTATTTATATGAAGTTGTACAAAAACGCTTTCTTTTGCCAAGACAGTGCGTTTCTCACTGTTACATGCATTTGAATGGGGAACTCGCCCGAGACAAAGTATAGGTTTTCATTATGTGTATAACTTGGAAATCTTAGCTCAAACAGCTACAAAACCTGTTTTCCCAGCACGGGGACCTTGAGTTCTATAAGATAAAGCCATAAACATGTTTGTCTGAGTCTTCTATCAAAAGTTACAGCTATTTATATGAAGTTGTACAAAAACGCTTTCTTTTGCCAAGACAGTGCGTTTCTCACTGTTACATGCATTTGAATGGGGAACTCGCCCGAGACAAAGTATAGGTTTTCATTATGTGTATAACTTGGAAATCTTAGCTCAAACAGCTACAAAACCTGTTTTCCCAGCACGGGGACCTTGAGTTCTATAAGATAAAGCCATAAACATGTTTGTCTGAGTCTTCTATCAAAAGTTACAGCTATTTATATGAAGTTGTACAAAAACGCTTTCTTTTGCCAAGACAGTGCGTTTCTCACTGTTACATGCATTTGAATGGGGAACTCGCCCGAGACAAAGTATAGGTTTTCATTATGTGTATAACTTGGAAATCTTAGCTCAAACAGCTACAAAACCTGTTTTCCCAGCACGGGGACCTTGAGTTCTATAAGATAAAGCCATAAACATGTTTGTCTGAGTCTTCTATCAAAAGTTACAGCTATTTATATGAAGTTGTACAAAAACGCTTTCTTTTGCCAAGACAGTGCGTTTCTCACTGTTACATGCATTTGAATGGGGAACTCGCCCGAGACAAAGTATAGGTTTTCATTATGTGTATAACTTGGAAATCTTAGCTCAAACAGCTACAAAACCTGTTTTCCCAGCACGGGGACCTTGAGTTCTATAAGATAAAGCCATAAACATGTTTGTCTGAGTCTTCTATCAAAAGTTACAGCTATTTATATGAAGTTGTACAAAAACGCTTTCTTTTGCCAAGACAGTGCGTTTCTCACTGTTACATGCATTTGAATGGGGAACTTGACCGAAACAAAGTATAGGTTTTCATTATGTGTATAACTTGAAAATCTTAGCTCAAACAGCTGCAAAACCTGATTTCCCAGCACGGGGACCTTGAGTTCTATAAGATAAAGCCATAAACATGTTTGTCTGAGTCTTCTATCAAAAGTTACAGCTATTTATATGAAGTTGTACAAAAACGCTTTCTTTCGCCAAGACAGTGCGTTTCTCACTGTTACATGCATTTGAATGGGGAACTCGCCCGAAACAAAGTATAGGTTTTCATTATGTGTATAACTTGGAAATCTTAGCTCAAACAGCTGCAAATCCTGTTTTCCCAGCACGGGGACCTTGAGTTCTATAAGATAAAGCCATAAACATGTTTGTCTGAGTCTTCTATCAAAAGTTACAGCTATTTATATGAAGTTGTACAAAAACGCTTTCTTTTGCCAAGACAGTGCGTTTCTCACTGTTACATGCATTTGAATGGGGAACTTGACCGAAACAAAGTATAGGTTTTCATTATGTGTATAACTTGGAAATCTTAGCACAAACAGCTGCAAATCCTGTTTTCCCAGCACGGGGACCTTGAGTTCTATAAGATAAAGCCATAAACATGTGTATCCGAGTCTTATATCAAAAGTTACAGCTATTTATATGAAGTTGTACAAAAACGCTTTCTTTCGCCAAGACAGTGCGTTTCTCACTGTTACATACATTTGAATGGGGAACTCGCCCGAAACAAAGTATAGGTTTTCATTATGTGTATAACTTGAAAATCTTAGCTCAAACAGCTGTAAAACCTGATTTCCCAGCACGGGGACCTTGAGTTCTATAAGATAAAGCCATAAACATGTTTGTCTGAGTCTTCTATCAAAAGTTACAGCTATTTCTATGAAGTTGTACAAAAACGCTTTCTTTCGCCAAGACAGTGCGTTTCTCACTGTTACATGCATTTGAATGGGGAACTCGCCCGAAACAAAGTATAGGTTTTCATTATGTGTATAACTTGGAAATCTTAGCTCAAACAGCTGCAAATCCTGTTTTCCCAGCACGGGGACCTTGAGTTCTATAAGATAAAGCCATAAACATGTGTATCCGAGTCTTATATCAAAAGTTACAGCTATTTATATGAAGTTGTACAAAAACGCTTTCTTTCGCCAAGACAGTGCGTTTCTCACTGTTACATGCATTTGAATGGGGAACTCGCCCGAAACAAAGTATAGGTTTTCATTATGTGTATAACTTGAAAATCTTAGCTCAAACAGCTGTAAAACCTGTTTTCCCAGCACGGGGACCTTGAGTTCTATAAGATAAAGCCATAAACATGTTTGTCTGAGTCTTCTATCAAAAGTTACAGCTATTTCTATGAAGTTGTACAAAAAGGCTTTCTTTCGCCAACACAGTGCGTTTCTCACTGTTACATGCATTTGAATGGGGAACTCGCCCGAAACAAAGTATAGGTTTTCATTATGTGTATAACTTGAAAATCTTAGCTCAAACAGCTGTAAAACCTGTTTTCCCAGCACGGGGACCTTGAGTTCTATAAGATAAAGCCATAAACATGTTTGTCTGAGTCTTCTATCAAAAGTTACAGCTATTTCTATGAAGTTGTACAAAAAGGCTTTCTTTCGCCAACACAGTGCGTTTCTCACTGTTACATGCATTTGAATGGGGAACTCGACCGAAACAAAGTATAGGTTTTCATTATGTGTATAACTTGAAAATCTTAGCTCAAACAGCTGCAAAACCTGTTTGCCCAGCACGGGGACCTTGAGTTCTATAAGATAAAGCCATAAACATGTGTATCCGAGTCTTCTATCAAAAGTTACAGCTATTTATATGAAGTTGTACAAAAACGCTTTCTTTTGCCAAGACAGTGCGTTTCTCACTGTTACATGCATTTGAATGGGGAACTTGACCGAAACAAAGTATAGGTTTTCATTATGTGTATAACTTGAAAATCTTAGCTCAAACAGCTGCAAAACCTGATTTCCCAGCACGGGGACCTTGAGTTCTATAAGATAAAGCCATAAACATGTTTGTCTGAGTCTTCTATCAAAAGTTACAGCTATTTATATGAAGTTGTACAAAAACGCTTTCTTTTGCCAAGACAGTGCGTTTCTCACTGTTACATGCATTTGAATGGGGAACTTGACCGAAACAAAGTATAGGTTTTCATTATGTGTATAACTTGGAAATCTTAGCACAAACAGCTGCAAATCCTGTTTTCCCAGCACGGGGACCTTGAGTTCTATAAGATAAAGCCATAAACATGTGTATCCGAGTCTTATATCAAAAGTTACAGCTATTTATATGAAGTTGTACAAAAACGCTTTCTTTCGCCAAGACAGTGCGTTTCTCACTGTTACATACATTTGAATGGGGAACTCGCCCGAAACAAAGTATAGGTTTTCATTATGTGTATAACTTGAAAATCTTAGCTCAAACAGCTGTAAAACCTGTTTTCCCAGCACGGGGACCTTGAGTTCTATAAGATAAAGCCATAAACATGTGTATCCGAGTCTTCTATCAAAAGTTACAGCTATTTCTATGAAGTTGTACAAAAACGCTTTCTTTCGCCAAGACAGTGCGTTTCTCACTGTTACATGCATTTGAATGGGGAACTCGCCCGAAACAAAGTATAGGTTTTCATTATGTGTATAACTTGAAAATCTTAGCTCAAACAGCTGTAAAACCTGTTTTCCCAGCACGGGGACCTTGAGTTCTATAAGATAAAGCCATAAACATGTTTGTCTGAGTCTTCTATCAAAAGTTACAGCTATTTCTATGAAGTTGTACAAAAACGCTTTCTTTCGCCAAGACAGTGCGTTTCTCACTGTTACATGCATTTGAATGGGGAACTCGACCGAAACAAAGTATAGGTTTTCATTATGTGTATAACTTGAAAATCTTAGCTCAAACAGCTGCAAAACCTGTTTGCCCAGCACGGGGACCTTGAGTTCTATAAGATAAAGCCATAAACATGTTTGTCTGAGTCTTATATCAAAAGTTACAGCTATTTATATGAAGTTGTACAAAAACGCTTTCTTTCGCCAAGACAGTGCGTTTCTCACTGTTACATGCATTTGAATGGGGAACTCGACCGAAACAAAGTATAGGTTTTCATTATGTGTATAACTTGAAAATCTTAGCTCAAACAGCTGCAAATCCTGTTTTCTCAGCACAGGGACCTTGAGTTCTATAAGATAAAGCCATAAACATGTTTGTCTGAGTCTTCTATCAAAAGTTACAGCTATTTATATGAAGTTGTACAAAAACGCTTTCTTTCGCCAAGACAGTGCGTTTCTCACTGTTACATGCATTTGAATGGGGAACTCGCCCGAAACAAAGTATAGGTTTTCATTATGTGTATAACTTGGAAATCTTAGCTCAAACAGCTGCAAATCCTGTTTTCCCAGCACGGGGACCTTGAGTTCTATAAGATAAAGCCATAAACATGTTTGTCTGAGTCTTCTATCAAAAGTTACAGCTATTTATATGAAGTTGTACAAAAACGCTTTCTTTTGCCAAGACAGTGCGTTTCTCACTGTTACATGCATTTGAATGGGGAACTTGACCGAAACAAAGTATAGGTTTTCATTATGTGTATAACTTGGAAATCTTAGCACAAACAGCTGCAAATCCTGTTTTCCCAGCACGGGGACCTTGAGTTCTATAAGATAAAGCCATAAACATGTGTATCCGAGTCTTATATCAAAAGTTACAGCTATTTATATGAAGTTGTACAAAAACGCTTTCTTTCGCCAAGACAGTGCGTTTCTCACTGTTACATACATTTGAATGGGGAACTCGCCCGAAACAAAGTATAGGTTTTCATTATGTGTATAACTTGAAAATCTTAGCTCAAACAGCTGTAAAACCTGTTTTCCCAGCACGGGGACCTTGAGTTCTATAAGATAAAGCCATAAACATGTTTGTCTGAGTCTTCTATCAAAAGTTACAGCTATTTCTATGAAGTTGTACAAAAACGCTTTCTTTCGCCAAGACAGTGCGTTTCTCACTGTTACATGCATTTGAATGGGGAACTCGCCCGAAACAAAGTATAGGTTTTCATTATGTGTATAACTTGGAAATCTTAGCTCAAACAGCTGCAAATCCTGTTTTCCCAGCACGGGGACCTTGAGTTCTATAAGATAAAGCCATAAACATGTGTATCCGAGTCTTATATCAAAAGTTACAGCTATTTATATGAAGTTGTACAAAAACGCTTTCTTTCGCCAAGACAGTGCGTTTCTCACTGTTACATGCATTTGAATGGGGAACTCGCCCGAAACAAAGTATAGGTTTTCATTATGTGTATAACTTGAAAATCTTAGCTCAAACAGCTGTAAAACCTGTTTTCCCAGCACGGGGACCTTGAGTTCTATAAGATAAAGCCATAAACATGTTTGTCTGAGTCTTCTATCAAAAGTTACAGCTATTTCTATGAAGTTGTACAAAAACGCTTTCTTTCGCCAACACAGTGCGTTTCTCACTGTTACATGCATTTGAATGGGGAACTCGACCGAAACAAAGTATAGGTTTTCATTATGTGTATAACTTGAAAATCTTAGCTCAAACAGCTGCAAAACCTGTTTGCCCAGCACGGGGACCTTGAGTTCTATAAGATAAAGCCATAAACATGTGTATCCGAGTCTTCTATCAAAAGTTACAGCTATTTATATGAAGTTGTACAAAAACGCTTTCTTTTGCCAAGACAGTGCGTTTCTCACTGTTACATGCATTTGAATGGGGAACTTGACCGAAACAAAGTATAGGTTTTCATTATGTGTATAACTTGAAAATCTTAGCTCAAACAGCTGCAAAACCTGATTTCCCAGCACGGGGACCTTGAGTTCTATAAGATAAAGCCATAAACATGTTTGTCTGAGTCTTATATCAAAAGTTACAGCTATTTATATGAAGTTGTACAAAAACGCTTTATTTCGCCAAGACAGTGCGTTTCTCACTGTTACATGCATTTGAATGGGGAACTTGACCGAAACAAAGTATAGGTTTTCATTATGTGTATAACTTGGAAATCTTAGCACAAACAGCTGCAAATCCTGTTTTCCCAGCACGGGGACCTTGAGTTCTATAAGATAAAGCCATAAACATGTGTATCCGAGTCTTATATCAAAAGTTACAGCTATTTATATGAAGTTGTACAAAAACGCTTTCTTTCGCCAAGACAGTGCGTTTCTCACTGTTACATACATTTGAATGGGGAACTCGCCCGAAACAAAGTATAGGTTTTCATTATGTGTATAACTTGAAAATCTTAGCTCAAACAGCTGTAAAACCTGTTTTCCCAGCACGGGGACCTTGAGTTCTATAAGATAAAGCCATAAACATGTTTGTCTGAGTCTTCTATCAAAAGTTACAGCTATTTCTATGAAGTTGTACAAAAACGCTTTCTTTCGCCAAGACAGTGCGTTTCTCACTGTTACATGCATTTGAATGGGGAACTCGCCCGAAACAAAGTATAGGTTTTCATTATGTGTATAACTTGAAAATCTTAGCTCAAACAGCTACAAAACCTGTTTTCCCAGCACGGGGACCTTGAGTTCTATAAGATAAAGCCATAAACATGTGTATCCGAGTCTTCTATCAAAAGTTACAGCTATTTATATGAAGTTGTACAAAAACGCTTTCTTTCGCCAAGACAGTGCGTTTCTCACTGTTACATGCATTTGAATGGGGAACTCGCCCGAAACAAAGTATAGGTTTTCATTATGTGTATAACTTGGAAATCTTAGCTCAAACAGCTGCAAATCCTGTTTTCCCAGCACGGGGACCTTGAGTTCTATAAGATAAAGCCATAAACATGTTTGTCTGAGTCTTCTATCAAAAGTTACAGCTATTTATATGAAGTTGTACAAAAACGCTTTCTTTTGCCAAGACAGTGCGTTTCTCACTGTTACATGCATTTGAATGGGGAACTCGCCCGAGACAAAGTATAGGTTTTCATTATGTGTATAACTTGAAAATCTTAGCTCAAACAGCTGTAAAACCTGTTTTCCCAGCACGGGGACCTTGAGTTCTATAAGATAAAGCCATAAACATGTTTGTCTGAGTCTTCTATCAAAAGTTACAGCTATTTCTATGAAGTTGTACAAAAACGCTTTCTTTCGCCAAGACAGTGCGTTTCTCACTGTTACATGCATTTGAATGGGGAACTCGCCCGAAACAAAGTATAGGTTTTCATTATGTGTATAACTTGAAAATCTTAGCTCAAACAGCTACAAAACCTGTTTTCCCAGCACGGGGACCTTGAGTTCTATAAGATAAAGCCATAAACATGTGTATCCGAGTCTTCTATCAAAAGTTACAGCTATTTATATGAAGTTGTACAAAAACGCTTTCTTTCGCCAAGACAGTGCGTTTCTCACTGTTACATGCATTTGAATGGGGAACTCGCCCGAAACAAAGTATAGGTTTTCATTATGTGTATAACTTGGAAATCTTAGCTCAAACAGCTGCAAATCCTGTTTTCCCAGCACGGGGACCTTGAGTTCTATAAGATAAAGCCATAAACATGTTTGTCTGAGTCTTCTATCAAAAGTTACAGCTATTTCTATGAAGTTGTACAAAAACGCTTTCTTTCGCCAAGACAGTGCGTTTCTCACTGTTACATGCATTTGAATGGGGAACTCGCCCGAAACAAAGTATAGGTTTTCATTATGTGTATAACTTGAAAATCTTAGCTCAAACAGCTACAAAACCTGTTTTCCCAGCACGGGGACCTTGAGTTCTATAAGATAAAGCCATAAACATGTGTATCCGAGTCTTCTATCAAAAGTTACAGCTATTTATATGAAGTTGTACAAAAACGCTTTCTTTCGCCAAGACAGTGCGTTTCTCACTGTTACATGCATTTGAATGGGGAACTCGCCCGAAACAAAGTATAGGTTTTCATTATGTGTATAACTTGGAAATCTTAGCTCAAACAGCTGCAAATCCTGTTTTCCCAGCACGGGGACCTTGAGTTCTATAAGATAAAGCCATAAACATGTTTGTCTGAGTCTTCTATCAAAAGTTACAGCTATTTATATGAAGTTGTACAAAAACGCTTTCTTTTGCCAAGACAGTGCGTTTCTCACTGTTACATGCATTTGAATGGGGAACTCGCCCGAGACAAAGTATAGGTTTTCATTATGTGTATAACTTGAAAATCTTAGCTCAAACAGCTGTAAAACCTGTTTTCCCAGCACGGGGACCTTGAGTTCTATAAGATAAAGCCATAAACATGTTTGTCTGAGTCTTCTATCAAAAGTTACAGCTATTTCTATGAAGTTGTACAAAAACGCTTTCTTTCGCCAACACAGTGCGTTTCTCACTGTTACATGCATTTGAATGGGGAACTCGACCGAAACAAAGTATAGGTTTTCATTATGTGTATAACTTGAAAATCTTAGCTCAAACAGCTGCAAAACCTGTTTGCCCAGCACGGGGACCTTGAGTTCTATAAGATAAAGCCATAAACATGTGTATCCGAGTCTTCTATCAAAAGTTACAGCTATTTATATGAAGTTGTACAAAAACGCTTTCTTTTGCCAAGACAGTGCGTTTCTCACTGTTACATGCATTTGAATGGGGAACTTGACCGAAACAAAGTATAGGTTTTCATTATGTGTATAACTTGAAAATCTTAGCTCAAACAGCTGCAAAACCTGATTTCCCAGCACGGGGACCTTGAGTTCTATAAGATAAAGCCATAAACATGTTTGTCTGAGTCTTATATCAAAAGTTACAGCTATTTATATGAAGTTGTACAAAAACGCTTTATTTCGCCAAGACAGTGCGTTTCTCACTGTTACATGCATTTGAATGGGGAACTTGACCGAAACAAAGTATAGGTTTTCATTATGTGTATAACTTGGAAATCTTAGCACAAACAGCTGCAAATCCTGTTTTCCCAGCACGGGGACCTTGAGTTCTATAAGATAAAGCCATAAACATGTGTATCCGAGTCTTATATCAAAAGTTACAGCTATTTATATGAAGTTGTACAAAAACGCTTTCTTTCGCCAAGACAGTGCGTTTCTCACTGTTACATACATTTGAATGGGGAACTCGCCCGAAACAAAGTATAGGTTTTCATTATGTGTATAACTTGAAAATCTTAGCTCAAACAGCTGTAAAACCTGTTTTCCCAGCACGGGGACCTTGAGTTCTATAAGATAAAGCCATAAACATGTTTGTCTGAGTCTTCTATCAAAAGTTACAGCTATTTCTATGAAGTTGTACAAAAACGCTTTCTTTCGCCAAGACAGTGCGTTTCTCACTGTTACATGCATTTGAATGGGGAACTCGCCCGAAACAAAGTATAGGTTTTCATTATGTGTATAACTTGAAAATCTTAGCTCAAACAGCTACAAAACCTGTTTTCCCAGCACGGGGACCTTGAGTTCTATAAGATAAAGCCATAAACATGTGTATCCGAGTCTTCTATCAAAAGTTACAGCTATTTATATGAAGTTGTACAAAAACGCTTTCTTTCGCCAAGACAGTGCGTTTCTCACTGTTACATGCATTTGAATGGGGAACTCGCCCGAAACAAAGTATAGGTTTTCATTATGTGTATAACTTGGAAATCTTAGCTCAAACAGCTGCAAATCCTGTTTTCCCAGCACGGGGACCTTGAGTTCTATAAGATAAAGCCATAAACATGTTTGTCTGAGTCTTCTATCAAAAGTTACAGCTATTTATATGAAGTTGTACAAAAACGCTTTCTTTTGCCAAGACAGTGCGTTTCTCACTGTTACATGCATTTGAATGGGGAACTCGCCCGAGACAAAGTATAGGTTTTCATTATGTGTATAACTTGGAAATCTTAGCTCAAACAGCTACAAAACCTGTTTTCCCAGCACGGGGACCTTGAGTTCTATAAGATAAAGCCATAAACATGTGTATCCGAGTCTTATATCAAAAGTTACAGCTATTTATATGAAGTTGTACAAAAACGCTTTCTTTCGCCAAGACAGTGCGTTTCTCACTGTTACATACATTTGAATGGGGAACTCGCCCGAAACAAAGTATAGGTTTTCATTATGTGTATAACTTGAAAATCTTAGCTCAAACAGCTGTAAAACCTGTTTTCCCAGCACGGGGACCTTGAGTTCTATAAGATAAAGCCATAAACATGTTTGTCTGAGTCTTCTATCAAAAGTTACAGCTATTTCTATGAAGTTGTACAAAAACGCTTTCTTTCGCCAAGACAGTGCGTTTCTCACTGTTACATGCATTTGAATGGGGAACTCGCCCGAAACAAAGTATAGGTTTTCATTATGTGTATAACTTGAAAATCTTAGCTCAAACAGCTACAAAACCTGTTTTCCCAGCACGGGGACCTTGAGTTCTATAAGATAAAGCCATAAACATGTGTATCCGAGTCTTCTATCAAAAGTTACAGCTATTTATATGAAGTTGTACAAAAACGCTTTCTTTCGCCAAGACAGTGCGTTTCTCACTGTTACATGCATTTGAATGGGGAACTCGCCCGAAACAAAGTATAGGTTTTCATTATGTGTATAACTTGGAAATCTTAGCTCAAACAGCTGCAAATCCTGTTTTCCCAGCACGGGGACCTTGAGTTCTATAAGATAAAGCCATAAACATGTTTGTCTGAGTCTTCTATCAAAAGTTACAGCTATTTATATGAAGTTGTACAAAAACGCTTTCTTTTGCCAAGACAGTGCGTTTCTCACTGTTACATGCATTTGAATGGGGAACTCGCCCGAGACAAAGTATAGGTTTTCATTATGTGTATAACTTGGAAATCTTAGCTCAAACAGCTACAAAACCTGTTTTCCCAGCACGGGGACCTTGAGTTCTATAAGATAAAGCCATAAACATGTGTATCCGAGTCTTCTATCAAAAGTTACAGCTATTTATATGAAGTTGTACAAAAACGCTTTCTTTCGCCAAGACAGTGCGTTTCTCACTGTTACATGCATTTGAATGGGGAACTCGCCCGAAACAAAGTATAGGTTTTCATTATGTGTATAACTTGAAAATCTTAGCTCAAACAGCTGTAAAACCTGTTTTCCCAGCACGGGGACCTTGAGTTCTATAAGATAAAGCCATAAACATGTTTGTCTGAGTCTTCTATCAAAAGTTACAGCTATTTCTATGAAGTTGTACAAAAACGCTTTCTTTCGCCAAGACAGTGCGTTTCTCACTGTTACATGCATTTGAATGGGGAACTCGACCGAAACAAAGTATAGGTTTTCATTATGTGTATAACTTGAAAATCTTAGCTCAAACAGCTGCAAAACCTGTTTGCCCAGCACGGGGACCTTGAGTTCTATAAGATAAAGCCATAAACATGTTTGTCTGAGTCTTATATCAAAAGTTACAGCTATTTATATGAAGTTGTACAAAAACGCTTTCTTTCGCCAAGACAGTGCGTTTCTCACTGTTACATGCATTTGAATGGGGAACTCGACCGAAACAAAGTATAGGTTTTCATTATGTGTATAACTTGAAAATCTTAGCTCAAACAGCTGCAAATCCTGTTTTCTCAGCACAGGGACCTTGAGTTCTATAAGATAAAGCCATAAACATGTTTGTCTGAGTCTTCTATCAAAAGTTACAGCTATTTATATGAAGTTGTACAAAAACGCTTTCTTTTGCCAAGACAGTGCGTTTCTCACTGTTACATGCATTTGAATGGGGAACTTGACCGAAACAAAGTATAGGTTTTCATTATGTGTATAACTTGAAAATCTTAGCTCAAACAGCTGCAAAACCTGATTTCCCAGCACGGGGACCTTGAGTTCTATAAGATAAAGCCATAAACATGTTTGTCTGAGTCTTCTATCAAAAGTTACAGCTATTTATATGAAGTTGTACAAAAACGCTTTCTTTCGCCAAGACAGTGCGTTTCTCACTGTTACATGCATTTGAATGGGGAACTCGCCCGAAACAAAGTATAGGTTTTCATTATGTGTATAACTTGAAAATCTTAGCTCAAACAGCTACAAAACCTGTTTTCCCAGCACGGGGACCTTGAGTTCTATAAGATAAAGCCATAAACATGTGTATCCGAGTCTTCTATCAAAAGTTACAGCTATTTATATGAAGTTGTACAAAAACGCTTTCTTTCGCCAAGACAGTGCGTTTCTCACTGTTACATGCATTTGAATGGGGAACTCGCCCGAAACAAAGTATAGGTTTTCATTATGTGTATAACTTGGAAATCTTAGCTCAAACAGCTGCAAATCCTGTTTTCCCAGCACGGGGACCTTGAGTTCTATAAGATAAAGCCATAAACATGTTTGTCTGAGTCTTCTATCAAAAGTTACAGCTATTTATATGAAGTTGTACAAAAACGCTTTCTTTTGCCAAGACAGTGCGTTTCTCACTGTTACATGCATTTGAATGGGGAACTCGCCCGAGACAAAGTATAGGTTTTCATTATGTGTATAACTTGGAAATCTTAGCTCAAACAGCTACAAAACCTGTTTTCCCAGCACGGGGACCTTGAGTTCTATAAGATAAAGCCATAAACATGTGTATCCGAGTCTTCTATCAAAAGTTACAGCTATTTATATGAAGTTGTACAAAAACGCTTTCTTTCGCCAAGACAGTGCGTTTCTCACTGTTACATGCATTTGAATGGGGAACTCGCCCGAAACAAAGTATAGGTTTTCATTATGTGTATAACTTGAAAATCTTAGCTCAAACGGCTGCAAAACCTTTTTTCTCAGCACAGGGACCTTGAGTTCTATAAGATAAAGCCATAAACATGTTTGTCTGAGTCTTCTATCAAAAGTTACAGCTATTTATATGAAGTTGTACAAAAACGCTTTCTTTTGCCAAGACAGTGCGTTTCTCACTGTTACATGCATTTGAATGGGGAACTTGACCGAAACAAAGTATAGGTTTTCATTATGTGTATAACTTGAAAATCTTAGCTCAAACAGCTGCAAATCCTGTTTTCCCAGCACGGGGACCTTGAGTTCTATAAGATAAAGCCATAAACATGTTTGTCTGAGTCTTCTATCAAAAGTTACAGCTATTTATATGAAGTTGTACAAAAACGCTTTATTTCGCCAAGACAGTGCGTTTCTCACTGTTACATGCATTTGAATGGGGAACTCGACCGAAACAAAGTATAGGTTTTCTTTATGTGTATAACTTGAAAATCTTAGCTCAAACAGCTGCAAAACCTGTTTGCCCAGCACGGGGACCTTGAGTTCTATAAGATAAAGCCATAAACATGTTTGTCTGAGTCTTATATCAAAAGTTACAGCTATTTATATGAAGTTGTACAAAAACGCTTTCTTTCGCCAAGACAGTGCGTTTCTCACTGTTACATGCATTTGAATGGGGAACTCGCCCGAAACAAAGTATAGGTTTTCATTATGTGTATAACTTGAAAATCTTAGCTCAAACAGCTGTAAAACCTGTTTTCCCAGCACGGGGACCTTGAGTTCTATAAGATAAAGCCATAAACATGTTTGTCTGAGTCTTCTATCAAAAGTTACAGCTATTTCTATGAAGTTGTACAAAAACGCTTTCTTTCGCCAAGACAGTGCGTTTCTCACTGTTACATGCATTTGAATGGGGAACTCGCCCGAAACAAAGTATAGGTTTTCATTATGTGTATAACTTGAAAATCTTAGCTCAAACAGCTGTAAAACCTGTTTGCCCAGCACGGGGACCTTGAGTTCTATAAGATAAAGCCATAAACATGTTTGTCTGAGTCTTCTATCAAAAGTTACAGCTATTTATATGAAGTTGTACAAAAACGCTTTCTTTTGCCAAGACAGTGCGTTTCTCACTGTTACATGCATTTGAATGGGGAACTTGACCGAAACAAAGCATAGGTTTTCATTATGTGTATAACTTGAAAATCTTAGCTCAAACAGCTGCAAAACCTGTTTGCCCAGCACGGGGACCTTGAGTTCTATAAGATAAAGCCATAAACATGTTTGTCTGAGTCTTATATCAAAAGTTACAGCTATTTATATGAAGTTGTACAAAAACGCTTTCTTTCGCCAAGACAGTGCGTTTCTCACTGTTACATGCATTTGAATGGGGAACTCGCCCGAAACAAAGTATAGGTTTTCATTATGTGTATAACTTGAAAGTCTTAGCTCAAACAGCTGTAAAACCTGTTTTCCCAGCACGGGGACCTTGAGTTCTATAAGATAAAGCCATAAACATGTTTGTCTGAGTCTTCTATCAAAAGTTACAGCTATTTCTATGAAGTTGTACAAAAACGCTTTCTTTCGCCAAGACAGTGCGTTTCTCACTGTTACATGCATTTGAATGGGGAACTCGCCCGAAACAAAGTATAGGTTTTCATTATGTGTATAACTTGAAAATCTTAGCTCAAACAGCTACAAAACCTGTTTTCCCAGCACGGGGACCTTGAGTTCTATAAGATAAAGCCATAAACATGTGTATCCGAGTCTTCTATCAAAAGTTACAGCTATTTATATGAAGTTGTACAAAAACGCTTTCTTTCGCCAAGACAGTGCGTTTCTCACTGTTACATGCATTTGAATGGGGAACTCGCCCGAAACAAAGTATAGGTTTTCATTATGTGTATAACTTGGAAATCTTAGCTCAAACAGCTGCAAATCCTGTTTTCCCAGCACGGGGACCTTGAGTTCTATAAGATAAAGCCATAAACATGTTTGTCTGAGTCTTCTATCAAAAGTTACAGCTATTTATATGAAGTTGTACAAAAACGCTTTCTTTTGCCAAGACAGTGCGTTTCTCACTGTTACATGCATTTGAATGGGGAACTCGCCCGAGACAAAGTATAGGTTTTCATTATGTGTATAACTTGGAAATCTTAGCTCAAACAGCTACAAAACCTGTTTTCCCAGCACGGGGACCTTGAGTTCTATAAGATAAAGCCATAAACATGTGTATCCGAGTCTTCTATCAAAAGTTACAGCTATTTATATGAAGTTGTACAAAAACGCTTTCTTTCGCCAAGACAGTGCGTTTCTCACTGTTACATGCATTTGAATGGGGAACTCGCCCGAAACAAAGTATAGGTTTTCATTATGTGTATAACTTGGAAATCTTAGCTCAAACAGCTGCAAATCCTGTTTTCCCAGCACGGGGACCTTGAGTTCTATAAGATAAAGCCATAAACATGTTTGTCTGAGTCTTCTATCAAAAGTTACAGCTATTTATATGAAGTTGTACAAAAACGCTTTCTTTTGCCAAGACAGTGCGTTTCTCACTGTTACATGCATTTGAATGGGGAACTCGCCCGAGACAAAGTATAGGTTTTCATTATGTGTATAACTTGGAAATCTTAGCTCAAACAGCTACAAAACCTGTTTTCCCAGCACGGGGACCTTGAGTTCTATAAGATAAAGCCATAAACATGTGTATCCGAGTCTTCTATCAAAAGTTACAGCTATTTATATGAAGTTGTACAAAAACGCTTTCTTTCGCCAAGACAGTGCGTTTCTCACTGTTACATGCATTTGAATGGGGAACTCGCCCGAAACAAAGTATAGGTTTTCATTATGTGTATAACTTGGAAATCTTAGCTCAAACAGCTGCAAATCCTGTTTTCCCAGCACGGGGACCTTGAGTTCTATAAGATAAAGCCATAAACATGTTTGTCTGAGTCTTCTATCAAAAGTTACAGCTATTTATATGAAGTTGTACAAAAACGCTTTCTTTTGCCAAGACAGTGCGTTTCTCACTGTTACATGCATTTGAATGGGGAACTCGCCCGAGACAAAGTATAGGTTTTCATTATGTGTATAACTTGGAAATCTTAGCTCAAACAGCTACAAAACCTGTTTTCCCAGCACGGGGACCTTGAGTTCTATAAGATAAAGCCATAAACATGTGTATCCGAGTCTTCTATCAAAAGTTACAGCTATTTATATGAAGTTGTACAAAAACGCTTTCTTTCGCCAAGACAGTGCGTTTCTCACTGTTACATGCATTTGAATGGGGAACTCGCCCGAAACAAAGTATAGGTTTTCATTATGTGTATAACTTGAAAATCTTAGCTCAAACGGCTGCAAAACCTTTTTTCTCAGCACAGGGACCTTGAGTTCTATAAGATAAAGCCATAAACATGTTTGTCTGAGTCTTCTATCAAAAGTTACAGCTATTTATATGAAGTTGTACAAAAACGCTTTCTTTTGCCAAGACAGTGCGTTTCTCACTGTTACATGCATTTGAATGGGGAACTTGACCGAAACAAAGTATAGGTTTTCATTATGTGTATAACTTGAAAATCTTAGCTCAAACAGCTGCAAAACCTGATTTCCCAGCACGGGGACCTTGAGTTCTATAAGATAAAGCCATAAACATGTTTGTCTGAGTCTTCTATCAAAAGTTACAGCTATTTATATGAAGTTGTACAAAAACGCTTTCTTTCGCCAAGACAGTGCGTTTCTCACTGTTACATGCATTTGAATGGGGAACTCGCCCGAAACAAAGTATAGGTTTTCATTATGTGTATAACTTGGAAATCTTAGCTCAAACGGCTGCAAAACCTTTTTTCTCAGCACAGGGACCTTGAGTTCTATAAGATAAAGCCATAAACATGTTTGTCTGAGTCTTCTATCAAAAGTTACAGCTATTTATATGAAGTTGTACAAAAACGCTTTCTTTTGCCAAGACAGTGCGTTTCTCACTGTTACATGCATTTGAATGGGGAACTTGACCGAAACAAAGTATAGGTTTTCATTATGTGTATAACTTGAAAATCTTAGCTCAAACAGCTGCAAAACCTGATTTCCCAGCACGGGGACCTTGAGTTCTATAAGATAAAGCCATAAACATGTTTGTCTGAGTCTTCTATCAAAAGTTACAGCTATTTATATGAAGTTGTACAAAAACGCTTTCTTTCGCCAAGACAGTGCGTTTCTCACTGTTACATGCATTTGAATGGGGAACTCGCCCGAAACAAAGTATAGGTTTTCATTATGTGTATAACTTGGAAATCTTAGCTCAAACAGCTGCAAATCCTGTTTTCCCAGCACGGGGACCTTGAGTTCTATAAGATAAAGCCATAAACATGTTTGTCTGAGTCTTCTATCAAAAGTTACAGCTATTTATATGAAGTTGTACAAAAACGCTTTATTTCGCCAAGACAGTGCGTTTCTCACTGTTACATGCATTTGAATGGGGAACTCGACCGAAACAAAGTATAGGTTTTCTTTATGTGTATAACTTGAAAATCTTAGCTCAAACAGCTGCAAAACCTGTTTGCCCAGCACGGGGACCTTGAGTTCTATAAGATAAAGCCATAAACATGTTTGTCTGAGTCTTCTATCAAAAGTTACAGCTATTTATATGAAGTTGTACAAAAACGCTTTCTTTCGCCAAGACAGTGCGTTTCTCACTGTTACATGCATTTGAATGGGGAACTCGCCCGAAACAAAGTATAGGTTTTCATTATGTGTATAACTTGAAAGTCTTAGCTCAAACAGCTGTAAAACCTGTTTTCCCAGCACGGGGACCTTGAGTTCTATAAGATAAAGCCATAAACATGTTTGTCTGAGTCTTCTATCAAAAGTTACAGCTATTTCTATGAAGTTGTACAAAAACGCTTTCTTTCGCCAAGACAGTGCGTTTCTCACTGTTACATGCATTTGAATGGGGAACTCGCCCGAAACAAAGTATAGGTTTTCATTATGTGTATAACTTGAAAATCTTAGCTCAAACAGCTACAAAACCTGTTTTCCCAGCACGGGGACCTTGAGTTCTATAAGATAAAGCCATAAACATGTGTATCCGAGTCTTCTATCAAAAGTTACAGCTATTTATATGAAGTTGTACAAAAACGCTTTCTTTCGCCAAGACAGTGCGTTTCTCACTGTTACATGCATTTGAATGGGGAACTCGCCCGAAACAAAGTATAGGTTTTCATTATGTGTATAACTTGGAAATCTTAGCTCAAACAGCTGCAAATCCTGTTTTCCCAGCACGGGGACCTTGAGTTCTATAAGATAAAGCCATAAACATGTTTGTCTGAGTCTTCTATCAAAAGTTACAGCTATTTATATGAAGTTGTACAAAAACGCTTTCTTTTGCCAAGACAGTGCGTTTCTCACTGTTACATGCATTTGAATGGGGAACTCGCCCGAGACAAAGTATAGGTTTTCATTATGTGTATAACTTGGAAATCTTAGCTCAAACAGCTACAAAACCTGTTTTCCCAGCACGGGGACCTTGAGTTCTATAAGATAAAGCCATAAACATGTGTATCCGAGTCTTCTATCAAAAGTTACAGCTATTTATATGAAGTTGTACAAAAACGCTTTCTTTCGCCAAGACAGTGCGTTTCTCACTGTTACATGCATTTGAATGGGGAACTCGCCCGAAACAAAGTATAGGTTTTCATTATGTGTATAACTTGGAAATCTTAGCTCAAACAGCTGCAAATCCTGTTTTCCCAGCACGGGGACCTTGAGTTCTATAAGATAAAGCCATAAACATGTTTGTCTGAGTCTTCTATCAAAAGTTACAGCTATTTATATGAAGTTGTACAAAAACGCTTTCTTTTGCCAAGACAGTGCGTTTCTCACTGTTACATGCATTTGAATGGGGAACTCGCCCGAGACAAAGTATAGGTTTTCATTATGTGTATAACTTGGAAATCTTAGCTCAAACAGCTACAAAACCTGTTTTCCCAGCACGGGGACCTTGAGTTCTATAAGATAAAGCCATAAACATGTGTATCCGAGTCTTCTATCAAAAGTTACAGCTATTTATATGAAGTTGTACAAAAACGCTTTCTTTCGCCAAGACAGTGCGTTTCTCACTGTTACATGCATTTGAATGGGGAACTTGACCGAAACAAAGTATAGGTTTTCATTATGTGTATAACTTGGAAATCTTAGCTCAAACAGCTGCAAATCCTGTTTTCCCAGCACGGGGACCTTGAGTTCTATAAGATAAAGCCATAAACATGTTTGTCTGAGTCTTCTATCAAAAGTTACAGCTATTTATATGAAGTTGTACAAAAACGCTTTCTTTTGCCAAGACAGTGCGTTTCTCACTGTTACATGCATTTGAATGGGGAACTCGCCCGAAACAAAGTATAGGTTTTCATTATGTGTATAACTTGAAAATCTTAGCTCAAACGGCTGCAAAACCTTTTTTCTCAGCACAGGGACCTTGAGTTCTATAAGATAAAGCCATAAACATGTTTGTCTGAGTCTTCTATCAAAAGTTACAGCTATTTATATGAAGTTGTACAAAAACGCTTTCTTTTGCCAAGACAGTGCGTTTCTCACTGTTACATGCATTTGAATGGGGAACTTGACCGAAACAAAGTATAGGTTTTCATTATGTGTATAACTTGAAAATCTTAGCTCAAACAGCTGCAAAACCTGATTTCCCAGCACGGGGACCTTGAGTTCTATAAGATAAAGCCATAAACATGTTTGTCTGAGTCTTCTATCAAAAGTTACAGCTATTTATATGAAGTTGTACAAAAACGCTTTCTTTCGCCAAGACAGTGCGTTTCTCACTGTTACATGCATTTGAATGGGGAACTCGCCCGAAACAAAGTATAGGTTTTCATTATGTGTATAACTTGGAAATCTTAGCTCAAACGGCTGCAAAACCTTTTTTCTCAGCACAGGGACCTTGAGTTCTATAAGATAAAGCCATAAACATGTTTGTCTGAGTCTTCTATCAAAAGTTACAGCTATTTATATGAAGTTGTACAAAAACGCTTTCTTTTGCCAAGACAGTGCGTTTCTCACTGTTACATGCATTTGAATGGGGAACTTGACCGAAACAAAGTATAGGTTTTCATTATGTGTATAACTTGAAAATCTTAGCTCAAACAGCTGCAAAACCTGATTTCCCAGCACGGGGACCTTGAGTTCTATAAGATAAAGCCATAAACATGTTTGTCTGAGTCTTCTATCAAAAGTTACAGCTATTTATATGAAGTTGTACAAAAACGCTTTCTTTCGCCAAGACAGTGCGTTTCTCACTGTTACATGCATTTGAATGGGGAACTCGCCCGAAACAAAGTATAGGTTTTCATTATGTGTATAACTTGGAAATCTTAGCTCAAACAGCTGCAAATCCTGTTTTCCCAGCACGGGGACCTTGAGTTCTATAAGATAAAGCCATAAACATGTTTGTCTGAGTCTTCTATCAAAAGTTACAGCTATTTATATGAAGTTGTACAAAAACGCTTTATTTCGCCAAGACAGTGCGTTTCTCACTGTTACATGCATTTGAATGGGGAACTCGACCGAAACAAAGTATAGGTTTTCTTTATGTGTATAACTTGAAAATCTTAGCTCAAACAGCTGCAAAACCTGTTTGCCCAGCACGGGGACCTTGAGTTCTATAAGATAAAGCCATAAACATGTTTGTCTGAGTCTTCTATCAAAAGTTACAGCTATTTATATGAAGTTGTACAAAAACGCTTTCTTTCGCCAAGACAGTGCGTTTCTCACTGTTACATGCATTTGAATGGGGAACTCGCCCGAAACAAAGTATAGGTTTTCATTATGTGTATAACTTGGAAATCTTAGCTCAAACAGCTGCAAATCCTGTTTTCCCAGCACGGGGACCTTGAGTTCTATAAGATAAAGCCATAAACATGTTTGTCTGAGTCTTCTATCAAAAGTTACAGCTATTTATATGAAGTTGTACAAAAACGCTTTATTTCGCCAAGACAGTGCGTTTCTCACTGTTACATGCATTTGAATGGGGAACTCGACCGAAACAAAGTATAGGTTTTCTTTATGTGTATAACTTGAAAATCTTAGCTCAAACAGCTGCAAAACCTGTTTGCCCAGCACGGGGACCTTGAGTTCTATAAGATAAAGCCATAAACATGTTTGTCTGAGTCTTATATCAAAAGTTACAGCTATTTATATGAAGTTGTACAAAAACGCTTTCTTTTGCCAAGACAGTGCGTTTCTCACTGTTACATGCATTTGAATGGGGAACTTGACCGAAACAAAGTATAGGTTTTCATTATGTGTATAACTTGAAAATCTTAGCTCAAACAGCTGCAAAACCTGTTTGCCCAGCACGGGGACCTTGAGTTCTATAAGATAAAGCCATAAACATGTTTGTCTGAGTCTTATATCAAAAGTTACAGCTATTTATATGAAGTTGTACAAAAACGCTTTCTTTCGCCAAGACAGTGCGTTTCTCACTGTTACATGCATTTGAATGGGGAACTCGACCGAAACAAAGTATAGGTTTTCATTATGTGTATAACTTGAAAATCTTAGCTCAAACAGCTGCAAATCCTGTTTTCTCAGCACAGGGACCTTGAGTTCTATAAGATAAAGCCATAAACATGTTTGTCTGAGTCTTCTATCAAAAGTTACAGCTATTTATATGAAGTTGTACAAAAACGCTTTCTTTTGCCAAGACAATGCGTTTCTCACTGTTACATGCATTTGAATGGGGAACTTGACCGAAACAAAGTATAGGTTTTCATTATGTGTATAACTTGAAAATCTTAGCTCAAACAGCTGCAAAACCTGATTTCCCAGCACGGGGACCTTGAGTTCTATAAGATAAAGCCATAAACATGTTTGTCTGAGTCTTCTATCAAAAGTTACAGCTATTTATATGAAGTTGTACAAAAACGCTTTCTTTCGCCAAGACAGTGCGTTTCTCACTGTTACATGCATTTGAATGGGGAACTCGCCCGAAACAAAGTATAGGTTTTCATTATGTGTATAACTTGGAAATCTTAGCTCAAACAGCTGCAAATCCTGTTTTCCCAGCACGGGGACCTTGAGTTCTATAAGATAAAGCCATAAACATGTGTATCCGAGTCTTATATCAAAAGTTACAGCTATTTATATGAAGTTGTACAAAAACGCTTTCTTTCGCCAAGACAGTGCGTTTCTCACTGTTACATACATTTGAATGGGGAACTCGCCCGAAACAAAGTATAGGTTTTCATTATGTGTATAACTTGAAAATCTTAGCTCAAACAGCTGTAAAACCTGTTTTCCCAGCACGGGGACCTTGAGTTCTATAAGATAAAGCCATAAACATGTTTGTCTGAGTCTTCTATCAAAAGTTACAGCTATTTCTATGAAGTTGTACAAAAACGCTTTATTTCGCCAAGACCGTGTGTTTCTCACTGTTACATGCATTTGAATGGGGAACTCGCCCGAAACAAAGTATAGGTTTTCATTATGTGTATAACTTGGAAACCTTAGCTCAAACAGCTGCAAAACCTGTTTGCCCAGCACGGGGACCTTGAGTTCTATAAGATAAAGCCATAAACATGTTTGTCTGAGTCTTATATCAAAAGTTACAGCAATTTATATGAAGTTGTACAAAAACGCTTTCTTTCGCCAAGACAGTGCGTTTCTCACTGTTACATGCATTTGAATGGGGAACTCGCCCGAGACAAAGTATAGGTTTTCATTATGTGTATAACTTGGAAATCTTAGCTCAAACAGCTACAAAACCTGTTTTCCCAGCACGGGGACCTTGAGTTCTATAAGATAAAGCCATAAACATGTGTATCCGAGTCTTCTATCAAAAGTTACAGCTATTTATATGAAGTTGTACAAAAACGCTTTCTTTCGCCAAGACAGTGCGTTTCTCACTGTTACATGCATTTGAATGGGGAACTCGCCCGAAACAAAGTATAGGTTTTCATTATGTGTATAACTTGAAAACCTTAGCTCAAACGGCTGCAAAACCTTTTTTCTCAGCACAGGGACCTTGAGTTCTATAAGATAAAGCCATAAACATGTTTGTCTGAGTCTTCTATCAAAAGTTACAGCTATTTATATGAAGTTGTACAAAAACGCTTTCTTTTGCCAAGACAGTGCGTTTCTCACTGTTACATGCATTTGAATGGGGAACTTGACCGAAACAAAGTATAGGTTTTCATTATGTGTATAACTTGAAAATCTTAGCTCAAACAGCTGCAAAACCTGATTTCCCAGCACGGGGACCTTGAGTTCTATAAGATAAAGCCATAAACATGTTTGTCTGAGTCTTCTATCAAAAGTTACAGCTATTTATATGAAGTTGTACAAAAACGCTTTCTTTCGCCAAGACAGTGCGTTTCTCACTGTTACATGCATTTGAATGGGGAACTCGCCCGAAACAAAGTATAGGTTTTCATTATGTGTATAACTTGGAAATCTTAGCTCAAACAGCTGCAAATCCTGTTTTCCCAGCACGGGGACCTTGAGTTCTATAAGATAAAGCCATAAACATGTGTATCCGAGTCTTATATCAAAAGTTACAGCTATTTATATGAAGTTGTACAAAAACGCTTTCTTTCGCCAAGACAGTGCGTTTCTCACTGTTACATGCATTTGAATGGGGAACTCGCCCGAAACAAAGTATAGGTTTTCATTATGTGTATAACTTGAAAATCTTAGCTCAAACAGCTGTAAAACCTGATTTCCCAGCACGGGGACCTTGAGTTCTATAAGATAAAGCCATAAACATGTTTGTCTGAGTCTTCTATCAAAAGTTACAGCTATTTATATGAAGTTGTACAAAAACGCTTTATTTCGCCAAGACAGTGCGTTTCTCACTGTTACATGCATTTGAATGGGGAACTCGACCGAAACAAAGTATAGGTTTTCATTATGTGTATAACTTGAAAATCTTAGCTCAAACAGCTGCAAAACCTGTTTGCCCAGCACGGGGACCTTGAGTTCTATAAGATAAAGCCATAAACATGTTTGTCTGAGTCTTATATCAAAAGTTACAGCTATTTATATGAAGTTGTACAAAAACGCTTTCTTTCGCCAAGACAGTGCGTTTCTCACTGTTACATGCATTTGAATGGGGAACTCGCCCGAAACAAAGTATAGGTTTTCATTATGTGTATAACTTGAAAATCTTAGCTCAAACAGCTGTAAAACCTGTTTTCCCAGCACGGGGACCTTGAGTTCTATAAGATAAAGCCATAAACATGTTTGTCTGAGTCTTCTATCAAAAGTTACAGCTATTTCTATGAAGTTGTACAAAAACGCTTTCTTTCGCCAAGACAGTGCGTTTCTCACTGTTACATGCATTTGAATGGGGAACTCGCCCGAAACAAAGTATAGGTTTTCATTATGTGTATAACTTGAAAATCTTAGCTCAAACAGCTGTAAAACCTGTTTTCCCAGCACGGGGACCTTGAGTTCTATAAGATAAAGCCATAAACATGTTTGTCTGAGTCTTCTATCAAAAGTTACAGCTATTTATATGAAGTTGTACAAAAACGCTTTCTTTTGCCAAGACAGTGCGTTTCTCACTGTTACATGCATTTGAATGGGGAACTTGACCGAAACAAAGTATAGGTTTTCATTATATGTATAACTTGAAAATCTTAGCTCAAACAGCTGCAAAACCTGTTTGCCCAGCACGGGGACCTTGAGTTCTATAAGATAAAGCCATAAACATGTTTGTCTGAGTCTTATATCAAAAGTTACAGCTATTTATATGAAGTTGTACAAAAACGCTTTATTTCGCCAAGACAGTGTGTTTCTCACTGTTACATGCATTTGAATGGGGAACTCGCCTGAAACAAAGTATAGGTTTTCATTATGTGTATAACTTGGAAATCTTAGCTCAAACAGCTGCAAATCCTGTTTTCCCAGCACGGGGACCTTGAGTTCTATAAGATAAAGCCATAAACATGTTTGTCTGAGTCTTCTATCAAAAGTTACAGCTATTTATATGAAGTTGTACAAAAACGCTTTATTTCGCCAAGACAGTGCGTTTCTCACTGTTACATGCATTTGAATGGGGAACTCGACCGAAACAAAGTATAGGTTTTCATTATGTGTATAACTTGAAAATCTTAGCTCAAACAGCTGCAAAACCTGTTTGCCCAGCACGGGGACCTTGAGTTCTATAAGATAAAGCCATAAACATGTTTGTCTGAGTCTTATATCAAAAGTTACAGCTATTTATATGAAGTTGTACAAAAACGCTTTCTTTCGCCAAGACAGTGCGTTTCTCACTGTTACATGCATTTGAATGGGGAACTCGCCCGAAACAAAGTATAGGTTTTCATTATGTGTATAACTTGAAAATCTTAGCTCAAACAGCTGTAAAACCTGTTTGCCCAGCACGGGGACCTTGAGTTCTATAAGATAAAGCCATAAACATGTTTGTCTGAGTCTTCTATCAAAAGTTACAGCTATTTCTATGAAGTTGTACAAAAACGCTTTCTTTCGCCAAGACAGTGCGTTTCTCACTGTTACATGCATTTGAATGGGGAACTCGCCCGAAACAAAGTATAGGTTTTCATTATGTGTATAACTTGAAAATCTTAGCTCAAACAGCTGTAAAACCTGTTTTCCCAGCACGGGGACCTTAAGTTCTATAAGATAAAGCCATAAACATGTTTGTCTGAGTCTTCTATCAAAAGTTACAGCTATTTATATGAAGTTGTACAAAAACGCTTTCTTTTGCCAAGACAGTGCGTTTCTCACTGTTACATGCATTTGAATGGGGAACTTGACCGAAACAAAGTATAGGTTTTCATTATGTGTATAACTTGAAAATCTTAGCTCAAACAGCTGCAAAACCTGTTTGCCCAGCACGGGGACCTTGAGTTCTATAAGATAAAGCCATAAACATGTTTGTCTGAGTCTTATATCAAAAGTTACAGCTATTTATATGAAGTTGTACAAAAACGCTTTCTTTCGCCAAGACAGTGCGTTTCTCACTGTTACATGCATTTGAATGGGGAACTTGACCGAAACAAAGTATAGGTTTTCATTATGTGTATAACTTGAAAATCTTAGCTCAAACAGCTGCAAAACCTGATTTCCCAGCACGGGGACCTTGAGTTCTATAAGATAAAGCCATAAACATGTTTGTCTGAGTCTTCTATCAAAAGTTACAGCTATTTATATGAAGTTGTACAAAAACGCTTTCTTTCGCCAAGACAGTGCGTTTCTCACTGTTACATGCATTTGAATGGGGAACTCGCCCGAAACAAAGTATAGGTTTTCATTATGTGTATAACTTGGAAATCTTAGCTCAAACAGCTGCAAATCCTGTTTTCCCAGCACGGGGACCTTGAGTTCTATAAGATAAAGCCATAAACATGTGTATCCGAGTCTTATATCAAAAGTTACAGCTATTTATATGAAGTTGTACAAAAACGCTTTCTTTCGCCAAGACAGTGCGTTTCTCACTGTTACATACATTTGAATGGGGAACTCGCCCGAAACAAAGTATAGGTTTTCATTATGTGTATAACTTGAAAATCTTAGCTCAAACAGCTGTAAAACCTGTTTTCCCAGCACGGGGACCTTGAGTTCTATAAGATAAAGCCATAAACATGTGTTTCTGAGTCTTCTATCAAAAGTTACAGCAATTTATATGAAGTTGTTCAAAAGCGCTTTATTTCGCCAAGACAGTGCGTTTCTCACTGTTACATGCATTTGAATGGGGAACTCGACCGAAACAAAGTATAGGTTTTCATTATGTGTATAACTTGAAAATCTTAGCTCAAACAGCTGCAAAACCTGTTTGCCCAGCACGGGGACCTTGAGTTCTATAAGATAAAGCCATAAACATGTTTGTCTGAGTCTTATATCAAAAGTTACAGCTATTTATATGAAGTTGTACAAAAACGCTTTCTTTCGCCAAGACAGTGCGTTTCTCACTGTTACATGCATTTGAATGGGGAACTCGCCCGAAACAAAGTATAGGTTTTCATTATGTGTATAACTTGAAAATCTTAGCTCAAACAGCTGTAAAACCTGTTTGCCCAGCACGGGGACCTTGAGTTCTATAAGATAAAGCCATAAACATGTTTGTCTGAGTCTTCTATCAAAAGTTACAGCTATTTCTATGAAGTTGTACAAAAACGCTTTCTTTCGCCAAGACAGTGCGTTTCTCACTGTTACATGCATTTGAATGGGGAACTCGCCCGAAACAAAGTATAGGTTTTCATTATGTGTATAACTTGAAAATCTTAGCTCAAACAGCTGTAAAACCTGTTTTCCCAGCACGGGGACCTTGAGTTCTATAAGATAAAGCCATAAACATGTTTGTCTGAGTCTTCTATCAAAAGTTACAGCTATTTATATGAAGTTGTACAAAAACGCTTTCTTTTGCCAAGACAGTGCGTTTCTCACTGTTACATGCATTTGAATGGGGAACTCGACCGAAACAAAGTATAGGTTTTCATTATGTGTATAACTTGAAAATCTTAGCTCAAACAGCTGCAAAACCTGTTTTCCCAGCACGGGGACCTTGAGTTCTATAAGATAAAGCCATAAACATGTTTGTCTGAGTCTTATATCAAAAGTTACAGCTATTTATATGAAGTTGTACAAAAACGCTTTCTTTCGCCAAGACAGTGCGTTTCTCACTGTTACATGCATTTGAATGGGGAACTCGACCGAAACAAAGTATAGGTTTTCATTATGTGTATAACTTGAAAATCTTAGCTCAAACAGCTGCAAAACCTGATTTCCCAGCACGGGGACCTTGAGTTCTATAAGATAAAGCCATAAACATGTTTGTCTGAGTCTTCTATCAAAAGTTACAGCTATTTATATGAAGTTGTACAAAAACGCTTTCTTTCGCCAAGACAGTGCGTTTCTCACTGTTACATGCATTTGAATGGGGAACTCGCCCGAAACAAAGTATAGGTTTTCATTATGTGTATAACTTGAAAATCTTAGCTCAAACGGCTGCAAAACCTGTTTTCCCAGCACGGGGACCTTGAGTTCTATAAGATAAAGCCATAAACATGTTTGTCTGAGTCTTCTATCAAAAGTTACAGCTATTTATATGAAGTTGTACAAAAACGCTTTCTTTTGCCAAGACAGTGCGTTTCTCACTGTTACATGCATTTGAATGGGGAACTCGACCGAAACAAAGTATAGGTTTTCATTATGTGTATAACTTGAAAATCTTAGCTCAAACAGCTGCAAAACCTGTTTTCCCAGCACGGGGACCTTGAGTTCTATAAGATAAAGCCATAAACATGTTTGTCTGAGTCTTCTATCAAAAGTTACAGCTATTTATATGAAGTTGTACAAAAACGCTTTCTTTTGCCAAGACAGTGCGTTTCTCACTGTTACATGCATTTGAATGGGGAACTCGACCGAAACAAAGTATAGGTTTTCATTATGTGTATAACTTGAAAATCTTAGCTCAAACAGCTGCAAAACCTGTTTGCCCAGCACGGGGACCTTGAGTTCTATAAGATAAAGCCATAAACATGTTTGTCTGAGTCTTCTATCAAAAGTTACAGCTATTTATATGAAGTTGTACAAAAACGCTTTCTTTCGCCAAGACAGTGCGTTTCTCACTGTTACATGCATTTGAATGGGGAACTCGCCCGAAACAAAGTATAGGTTTTCATTATGTGTATAACTTGAAAATCTTAGCTCAAACGGCTGCAAAACCTGTTTTCCCAGCACGGGGACCTTGAGTTCTATAAGATAAAGCCATAAACATGTTTGTCTGAGTCTTCTATCAAAAGTTACAGCTATTTATATGAAGTTGTACAAAAACGCTTTCTTTCGCCAAGACAGTGCGTTTCTCACTGTTACATGCATTTGAATGGGGAACTCGACCGAAACAAAGTATAGGTTTTCATTATGTGTATAACTTGAAAATCTTAGCTCAAACAGCTGCAAAACCTGTTTGCCCAGCACGGGGACCTTGAGTTCTATAAGATAAAGCCATAAACATGTTTGTCTGAGTCTTATATCAAAAGTTACAGCTATTTATATGAAGTTGTACAAAAACGCTTTCTTTCGCCAAGACAGTGCGTTTCTCACTGTTACATGCATTTGAATGGGGAACTCGCCCGAAACAAAGTATAGGTTTTCATTATGTGTATAACTTGAAAATCTTAGCTCAAACGGCTGCAAAACCTGTTTTCCCAGCACGGGGACCTTGAGTTCTATAAGATAAAGCCATAAACATGTTTGTCTGAGTCTTCTATCAAAAGTTACAGCTATTTATATGAAGTTGTACAAAAACGCTTTCTTTTGCCAAGACAGTGCGTTTCTCACTGTTACATGCATTTGAATGGGGAACTCGACCGAAACAAAGTATAGGTTTTCATTATGTGTATAACTTGAAAATCTTAGCTCAAACAGCTGCAAAACCTGATTTCCCAGCACGGGGACCTTGAGTTCTATAAGATAAAGCCATAAACATGTTTGTCTGAGTCTTCTATCAAAAGTTACAGCTATTTATATGAAGTTGTACAAAAACGCTTTCTTTCGCCAAGACAGTGCGTTTCTCACTGTTACATGCATTTGAATGGGGAACTCGCCCGAAACAAAGTATAGGTTTTCATTATGTGTATAACTTGGAAATCTTAGCTCAAACAGCTGCAAATCCTGTTTTCCCAGCACGGGGACCTTGAGTTCTATAAGATAAAGCCATAAACATGTGTATCCGAGTCTTATATCAAAAGTTACAGCTATTTATATGAAGTTGTACAAAAACGCTTTCTTTCGCCAAGACAGTGCGTTTCTCACTGTTACATGCATTTGAATGGGGAACTCGCCCGAAACAAAGTATAGGTTTTCATTATGTGTATAACTTGAAAATCTTAGCTCAAACAGCTGCAAAACCTGTTTTCCCAGCACGGGGACCTTGAGTTCTATAAGATAAAGCCATAAACATGTTTGTCTGAGTCTTCTATCAAAAGTTACAGCTATTTCTATGAAGTTGTACAAAAACGCTTTCTTTCGCCAAGACAGTGCGTTTCTCACTGTTACATGCATTTGAATGGGGAACTCGCCCGAAACAAAGTATAGGTTTTCATTATGTGTATAACTTGAAAATCTTAGCTCAAACAGCTGTAAAACCTGTTTTCCCAGCACGGGGACCTTGAGTTCTATAAGATAAAGCCATAAACATGTTTGTCTGAGTCTTCTATCAAAAGTTACAGCTATTTATATGAAGTTGTACAAAAACGCTTTCTTTCGCCAAGACAGTGCGTTTCTCACTGTTACATGCATTTGAATGGGGAACTCGACCAAAACAAAGTATAGGTTTTCATTATGTGTATAACTTGAAAATCTTAGCTCAAACAGCTGCAAAACCTGTTTGCCCAGCACGGGGACCTTGAGTTCTATAAGATAAAGCCATAAACATGTTTGTCTGAGTCTTCTATCAAAAGTTACAGCTATTTATATGAAGTTGTACAAAAACGCTTTCTTTCGCCAAGACAGTGCGTTTCTCACTGTTACATGCATTTGAATGGGGAACTCGCCCGAAACAAAGTATAGGTTTTCATTATGTGTATAACTTGAAAATCTTAGCTCAAACAGCTGCAAAACCTGTTTTCCCAGCACGGGGACCTTGAGTTCTATAAGATAAAGCCATAAACATGTTTGTCTGAGTCTTCTATCAAAAGTTACAGCTATTTATATGAAGTTGTACAAAAACGCTTTCTTTTGCCAAGACAGTGCGTTTCTCACTGTTACATGCATTTGAATGGGGAACTCGACCGAAACAAAGTATAGGTTTTCATTATGTGTATAACTTGAAAATCTTAGCTCAAACAGCTGTAAAACCTGTTTTCCCAGCACGGGGACCTTGAGTTCTATAAGATAAAGCCATAAACATGTTTGTCTGAGTCTTCTATCAAAAGTTACAGCTATTTATATGAAGTTGTACAAAAACGCTTTCTTTCGCCAAGACAGTGCGTTTCTCACTGTTACATGCATTTGAATGGGGAACTCGACCGAAACAAAGTATAGGTTTTCATTATGTGTATAACTTGAAAATCTTAGCTCAAACAGCTGCAAAACCTGTTTGCCCAGCACGGGGACCTTGAGTTCTATAAGATAAAGCCATAAACATGTTTGTCTGAGTCTTCTATCAAAAGTTACAGCTATTTATATGAAGTTGTACAAAAACGCTTTCTTTCGCCAAGACAGTGCGTTTCTCACTGTTACATGCATTTGAATGGGGAACTCGCCCGAAACAAAGTATAGGTTTTCATTATGTGTATAACTTGAAAATCTTAGCTCAAACGGCTGCAAAACCTGTTTTCCCAGCACGGGGACCTTGAGTTCTATAAGATAAAGCCATAAACATGTTTGTCTGAGTCTTCTATCAAAAGTTACAGCTATTTATATGAAGTTGTACAAAAACGCTTTCTTTCGCCAAGACAGTGCGTTTCTCACTGTTACATGCATTTGAATGGGGAACTCGACCGAAACAAAGTATAGGTTTTCATTATGTGTATAACTTGAAAATCTTAGCTCAAACAGCTGCAAAACCTGTTTGCCCAGCACGGGGACCTTGAGTTCTATAAGATAAAGCCATAAACATGTTTGTCTGAGTCTTATATCAAAAGTTACAGCTATTTATATGAAGTTGTACAAAAACGCTTTCTTTCGCCAAGACAGTGCGTTTCTCACTGTTACATGCATTTGAATGGGGAACTCGACCGAAACAAAGTATAGGTTTTCATTATGTGTATAACTTGAAAATCTTAGCTCAAACAGCTGCAAATCCTGTTTTCCCAGCACGGGGACCTTGAGTTCTATAAGATAAAGCCATAAACATGTTTGTCTGAGTCTTCTATCAAAAGTTACAGCTATTTATATGAAGTTGTACAAAAACGCTTTCTTTCGCCAAGACAATGCGTTTCTCACTGTTACATGCATTTGAATGGGGAACTCGCCCGAAACAAAGTATAGGTTTTCATTATGTGTATAACTTGAAAATCTTAGCTCAAACAGCTGCAAAACCTGATTTCCCAGCACGGGGACCTTGAGTTCTATAAGATAAAGCCATAAACATGTTTGTCTGAGTCTTCTATCAAAAGTTACAGCTATTTATATGAAGTTGTACAAAAACGCTTTCTTTCGCCAAGACAGTGCGTTTCTCACTGTTACATGCATTTGAATGGGGAACTCGCCCGAAACAAAGTATAGGTTTTCATTATGTGTATAACTTGGAAATCTTAGCTCAAACAGCTGCAAATCCTGTTTTCCCAGCACGGGGACCTTGAGTTCTATAAGATAAAGCCATAAACATGTGTATCCGAGTCTTATATCAAAAGTTACAGCTATTTATATGAAGTTGTACAAAAACGCTTTCTTTCGCCAAGACAGTGCGTTTCTCACTGTTACATACATTTGAATGGGGAACTCGCCCGAAACAAAGTATAGGTTTTCATTATGTGTATAACTTGAAAATCTTAGCTCAAACAGCTGTAAAACCTGTTTTCCCAGCACGGGGACCTTGAGTTCTATAAGATAAAGCCATAAACATGTTTGTCTGAGTCTTCTATCAAAAGTTACAGCTATTTCTATGAAGTTGTACAAAAACGCTTTCTTTTGCCAAGACAGTGCGTTTCTCACTGTTACATGCATTTGAATGGGGAACTTGACCGAAACAAAGTATAGGTTTTCATTATGTGTATAACTTGAAAATCTTAGCTCAAACAGCTGCAAAACCTGTTTGCCCAGCACGGGGACCTTGAGTTCTATAAGATAAAGCCATAAACATGTTTGTCTGAGTCTTATATCAAAAGTTACAGCTATTTATATGAAGTTGTACAAAAACGCTTTCTTTCGCCAAGACAGTGCGTTTCTCACTGTTACATGCATTTGAATGGGGAACTCGACCGAAACAAAGTATAGGTTTTCATTATGTGTATAACTTGAAAATCTTAGCTCAAACAGCTGCAAATCCTGTTTTCTCAGCACAGGGACCTTGAGTTCTATAAGATAAAGCCATAAACATGTTTGTCTGAGTCTTCTATCAAAAGTTACAGCTATTTATATGAAGTTGTACAAAAACGCTTTCTTTTGCCAAGACAATGCGTTTCTCACTGTTACATGCATTTGAATGGGGAACTTGACCGAAACAAAGTATAGGTTTTCATTATGTGTATAACTTGAAAATCTTAGCTCAAACAGCTGCAAAACCTGATTTCCCAGCACGGGGACCTTGAGTTCTATAAGATAAAGCCATAAACATGTTTGTCTGAGTCTTCTATCAAAAGTTACAGCTATTTATATGAAGTTGTACAAAAACGCTTTCTTTCGCCAAGACAGTGCGTTTCTCACTGTTACATGCATTTGAATGGGGAACTCGCCCGAAACAAAGTATAGGTTTTCATTATGTGTATAACTTGGAAATCTTAGCTCAAACAGCTGCAAATCCTGTTTTCCCAGCACGGGGACCTTGAGTTCTATAAGATAAAGCCATAAACATGTGTATCCGAGTCTTATATCAAAAGTTACAGCTATTTATATGAAGTTGTACAAAAACGCTTTCTTTCGCCAAGACAGTGCGTTTCTCACTGTTACATACATTTGAATGGGGAACTCGCCCGAAACAAAGTATAGGTTTTCATTATGTGTATAACTTGAAAATCTTAGCTCAAACAGCTGTAAAACCTGTTTTCCCAGCACGGGGACCTTGAGTTCTATAAGATAAAGCCATAAACATGTTTGTCTGAGTCTTCTATCAAAAGTTACAGCTATTTCTATGAAGTTGTACAAAAACGCTTTCTTTCGCCAAGACAGTGCGTTTCTCACTGTTACATGCATTTGAATGGGGAACTCGCCCAAACAAAGTATAGGTTTTCATTATGTGTATAACTTGAAAATCTTAGCTCAAACAGCTGTAAAACCTGTTTTCCCAGCACGGGGACCTTGAGTTCTATAAGATAAAGCCATAAACATGTTTGTCTGAGTCTTATATCAAAAGTTACAGCTATTTATATGAAGTTGTACAAAAACGCTTTCTTTCGCCAAGACAGTGCGTTTCTCACTGTTACATGCATCTGAATGGGGAACTCGCCCGAAACAAAGTATAGGTTTTCATTATGTGTATAACTTGAAAATCTTAGCTCAAACAGCTGCAAAACCTGATTTCCCAGCACGGGGACCTTGAGTTCTATAAGATAAAGCCATAAACATGTTTGTCTGAGTCTTCTATCAAAAGTTACAGCTATTTATATGAAGTTGTACAAAAACGCTTTCTTTCGCCAAGACAGTGCGTTTCTCACTGTTACATGCATTTGAATGGGGAACTCGCCCGAAACAAAGTATAGGTTTTCATTATGTGTATAACTTGGAAATCTTAGCTCAAACAGCTGCAAATCCTGTTTTCCCAGCACGGGGACCTTGAGTTCTATAAGATAAAGCCATAAACATGTGTATCCGAGTCTTATATCAAAAGTTACAGCTATTTATATGAAGTTGTACAAAAACGCTTTCTTTCGCCAAGACAGTGCGTTTCTCACTGTTACATACATTTGAATGGGGAACTCGCCCGAAACAAAGTATAGGTTTTCATTATGTGTATAACTTGAAAATCTTAGCTCAAACAGCTGTAAAACCTGTTTTCCCAGCACGGGGACCTTGAGTTCTATAAGATAAAGCCATAAACATGTTTGTCTGAGTCTTCTATCAAAAGTTACAGCTATTTCTATGAAGTTGTACAAAAACGCTTTCTTTCGCCAAGACAGTGCGTTTCTCACTGTTACATGCATTTGAATGGGGAACTCGCCCGAAACAAAGTATAGGTTTTCATTATGTGTATAACTTGAAAATCTTAGCTCAAACAGCTGTAAAACCTGTTTTCCCAGCACGGGGACCTTGAGTTCTATAAGATAAAGCCATAAACATGTTTGTCTGAGTCTTATATCAAAAGTTACAGCTATTTATATGAAGTTGTACAAAAACGCTTTCTTTCGCCAAGACAGTGCGTTTCTCACTGTTACATGCATTTGAATGGGGAACTCGCCCGAAACAAAGTATAGGTTTTCATTATGTGTATAACTTGAAAATCTTAGCTCAAACAGCTGTAAAACCTGTTTTCCCAGCACGGGGACCTTGAGTTCTATAAGATAAAGCCATAAACATGTTTGTCTGAGTCTTATATCAAAAGTTACAGCTATTTATATGAAGTTGTACAAAAACGCTTTCTTTCACCAAGACAGTGCGTTTCTCACTGTTACATGCATCTGAATGGGGAACTCGCCCGAAACAAAGTATAGGTTTTCATTATGTGTATAACTTGAAAATCTTAGCTCAAACAGCTGCAAAACCTGATTTCCCAGCACGGGGACCTTGAGTTCTATAAGATAAAGCCATAAACATGTTTGTCTGAGTCTTCTATCAAAAGTTACAGCTATTTATATGAAGTTGTACAAAAACGCTTTCTTTCGCCAAGACAGTGCGTTTCTCACTGTTACATGCATTTGAATGGGGAACTCGCCCGAAACAAAGTATAGGTTTTCATTATGTGTATAACTTGGAAATCTTAGCTCAAACAGCTGCAAATCCTGTTTTCCCAGCACGGGGACCTTGAGTTCTATAAGATAAAGCCATAAACATGTGTATCCGAGTCTTATATCAAAAGTTACAGCTATTTATATGAAGTTGTACAAAAACGCTTTCTTTCGCCAAGACAGTGCGTTTCTCACTGTTACATACATTTGAATGGGGAACTCGCCCGAAACAAAGTATAGGTTTTCATTATGTGTATAACTTGAAAATCTTAGCTCAAACAGCTGTAAAACCTGTTTTCCCAGCACGGGGACCTTGAGTTCTATAAGATAAAGCCATAAACATGTTTGTCTGAGTCTTCTATCAAAAGTTACAGCTATTTCTATGAAGTTGTACAAAAACGCTTTCTTTCGCCAAGACAGTGCGTTTCTCACTGTTACATGCATTTGAATGGGGAACTCGCCCGAAACAAAGTATAGGTTTTCATTATGTGTATAACTTGAAAATCTTAGCTCAAACAGCTGTAAAACCTGTTTTCCCAGCACGGGGACCTTGAGTTCTATAAGATAAAGCCATAAACATGTTTGTCTGAGTCTTATATCAAAAGTTACAGCTATTTATATGAAGTTGTACAAAAACGCTTTCTTTCGCCAAGACAGTGCGTTTCTCACTGTTACATGCATCTGAATGGGGAACTCGCCCGAAACAAAGTATAGGTTTTCATTATGTGTATAACTTGAAAATCTTAGCTCAAACAGCTGCAAAACCTGATTTCCCAGCACGGGGACCTTGAGTTCTATAAGATAAAGCCATAAACATGTTTGTCTGAGTCTTCTATCAAAAGTTACAGCTATTTATATGAAGTTGTACAAAAACGCTTTATTTCGCCAAGACAGTGTGTTTCTCACTGTTACATGCATTTGAATGGGGAACTCGCCCGAAACAAAGTATAGGTTTTCATTATGTGTATAACTTGGAAATCTTAGCTCAAACAGCTGCAAATCCTGTTTTCCCAGCACGGGGACCTTGAGTTCTATAAGATAAAGCCATAAACATGTGTATCCGAGTCTTATATCAAAAGTTACAGCTATTTATATGAAGTTGTACAAAAACGCTTTCTTTCGCCAAGACAGTGCGTTTCTCACTGTTACATACATTTGAATGGGGAACTCGCCCGAAACAAAGTATAGGTTTTCATTATGTGTATAACTTGAAAATCTTAGCTCAAACAGCTGTAAAACCTGTTTTCCCAGCACGGGGACCTTGAGTTCTATAAGATAAAGCCATAAACATGTTTGTCTGAGTCTTCTATCAAAAGTTACAGCTATTTCTATGAAGTTGTACAAAAACGCTTTCTTTTGCCAAGACAGTGCGTTTCTCACTGTTACATGCATTTGAATGGGGAACTTGACCGAAACAAAGTATAGGTTTTCATTATGTGTATAACTTGAAAATCTTAGCTCAAACAGCTGCAAAACCTGTTTGCCCAGCACGGGGACCTTGAGTTCTATAAGATAAAGCCATAAACATGTTTGTCTGAGTCTTATATCAAAAGTTACAGCTATTTATATGAAGTTGTACAAAAACGCTTTCTTTCGCCAAGACAGTGCGTTTCTCACTGTTACATGCATTTGAATGGGGAACTCGACCGAAACAAAGTATAGGTTTTCATTATGTGTATAACTTGAAAATCTTAGCTCAAACAGCTGCAAATCCTGTTTTCTCAGCACAGGCACCTTGAGTTCTATAAGATAAAGCCATAAACATGTTTGTCTGAGTCTTCTATCAAAAGTTACAGCTATTTATATGAAGTTGTACAAAAACGCTTTCTTTCGCCAAGACAGTGCGTTTCTCACTGTTACATGCATTTGAATGGGGAACTCGACCGAAACAAAGTATAGGTTTTCATTATGTGTATAACTTGAAAATCTTAGCTCAAACAGCTGCAAATCCTGTTTTCTCAGCACAGGGACCTTGAGTTCTATAAGATAAAGCCATAAACATGTTTGTCTGAGTCTTCTATCAAAAGTTACAGCTATTTATATGAAGTTGTACAAAAACGCTTTCTTTTGCCAAGACAGTGCGTTTCTCACTGTTACATACATTTGAATGGGGAACTCGCCCGAAACAAAGTATAGGTTTTCATTATGTGTATAACTTGAAAATCTTAGCTCAAACAGCTGTAAAACCTGTTTTCCCAGCACGGGGACCTTGAGTTCTATAAGATAAAGCCATAAACATGTGTATCCGAGTCTTCTATAAAAAGTTACAGCTATTTATATGAAGTTGTACAAAAACGCTTTCTTTCGCCAAGACAGTGCGTTTCTCACTGTTACATGCATTTGAATGGGGAACTCGCCCGAAACAAAGTATAGGTTTTCATTATGTGTATAACTTGAAAATCTTAGCTCAAACAGCTGCAAAACCTGATTTCCCAGCACGGGGACCTTGAGTTCTATAAGATAAAGCCATAAACATGTTTGTCTGAGTCTTCTATCAAAAGTTACAGCTATTTATATGAAGTTGTACAAAAACGCTTTCTTTCGCCAAGACAGTGCGTTTCTCACTGTTACATGCATTTGAATGGGGAACTCGCCCGAAACAAAGTATAGGTTTTCATTATGTGTATAACTTGAAAATCTTAGCTCAAACAGCTGCAAAACCTGATTTCCCAGCACGGGGACCTTGAGTTCTATAAGATAAAGCCATAAACATGTTTGTCTGAGTCTTCTATCAAAAGTTACAGCTATTTATATGAAGTTGTACAAAAACGCTTTCTTTCGCCAAGACAGTGCGTTTCTCACTGTTACATGCATTTGAATGGGGAACTCGCCCGAAACAAAGTATAGGTTTTCATTATGTGTATAACTTGGAAATCTTAGCTCAAACAGCTGCAAATCCTGTTTTCCCAGCACGGGGACCTTGAGTTCTATAAGATAAAGCCATAAACATGTGTATCCGAGTCTTATATCAAAAGTTACAGCTATTTATATGAAGTTGTACAAAAACGCTTTCTTTCGCCAAGACAGTGCGTTTCTCACTGTTACATACATTTGAATGGGGAACTCGCCCGAAACAAAGTATAGGTTTTCATTATGTGTATAACTTGAAAATCTTAGCTCAAACAGCTGTAAAACCTGTTTTCCCAGCACGGGGACCTTGAGTTCTATAAGATAAAGCCATAAACATGTTTGTCTGAGTCTTCTATCAAAAGTTACAGCTATTTCTATGAAGTTGTACAAAAACGCTTTCTTTCGCCAAGACAGTGCGTTTCTCACTGTTACATGCATTTGAATGGGGAACTCGCCCAAACAAAGTATAGGTTTTCATTATGTGTATAACTTGAAAATCTTAGCTCAAACAGCTGTAAAACCTGTTTTCCCAGCACGGGGACCTTGAGTTCTATAAGATAAAGCCATAAACATGTTTGTCTGAGTCTTATATCAAAAGTTACAGCTATTTATATGAAGTTGTACAAAAACGCTTTCTTTCGCCAAGACAGTGCGTTTCTCACTGTTACATGCATCTGAATGGGGAACTCGCCCGAAACAAAGTATAGGTTTTCATTATGTGTATAACTTGAAAATCTTAGCTCAAACAGCTGCAAAACCTGATTTCCCAGCACGGGGACCTTGAGTTCTATAAGATAAAGCCATAAACATGTTTGTCTGAGTCTTCTATCAAAAGTTACAGCTATTTATATGAAGTTGTACAAAAACGCTTTCTTTCGCCAAGACAGTGCGTTTCTCACTGTTACATGCATTTGAATGGGGAACTCGCCCGAAACAAAGTATAGGTTTTCATTATGTGTATAACTTGGAAATCTTAGCTCAAACAGCTGCAAATCCTGTTTTCCCAGCACGGGGACCTTGAGTTCTATAAGATAAAGCCATAAACATGTGTATCCGAGTCTTATATCAAAAGTTACAGCTATTTATATGAAGTTGTACAAAAACGCTTTCTTTCGCCAAGACAGTGCGTTTCTCACTGTTACATACATTTGAATGGGGAACTCGCCCGAAACAAAGTATAGGTTTTCATTATGTGTATAACTTGAAAATCTTAGCTCAAACAGCTGTAAAACCTGTTTTCCCAGCACGGGGACCTTGAGTTCTATAAGATAAAGCCATAAACATGTTTGTCTGAGTCTTCTATCAAAAGTTACAGCTATTTCTATGAAGTTGTACAAAAACGCTTTCTTTCGCCAAGACAGTGCGTTTCTCACTGTTACATGCATTTGAATGGGGAACTCGCCCGAAACAAAGTATAGGTTTTCATTATGTGTATAACTTGAAAATCTTAGCTCAAACAGCTGTAAAACCTGTTTTCCCAGCACGGGGACCTTGAGTTCTATAAGATAAAGCCATAAACATGTTTGTCTGAGTCTTCTATCAAAAGTTACAGCTATTTATATGAAGTTGTACAAAAACGCTTTATTTCGCCAAGACAGTGCGTTTCTCACTGTTACATGCATCTGAATGGGGAACTCGCCCGAAACAAAGTATAGGTTTTCATTATGTGTATAACTTGAAAATCTTAGCTCAAACAGCTGCAAAACCTGATTTCCCAGCACGGGGACCTTGAGTTCTATAAGAAAAGCCATAAACATGTTTGTCTGAGTCTTCTATCAAAAGTTACAGCTATTTATATGAAGTTGTACAAAAACGCTTTATTTCGCCAAGACAGTGTGTTTCTCACTGTTACATGCATTTGAATGGGGAACTCGCCCGAAACAAAGTATAGGTTTTCATTATGTGTATAACTTGAAAATCTTAGCTCAAACAGCTGTAAAACCTGTTTTCCCAGCACGGGGACCTTGAGTTCTATAAGATAAAGCCATAAACATGTTTGTCTGAGTCTTATATCAAAAGTTACAGCTATTTATATGAAGTTGTACAAAAACGCTTTCTTTCGCCAAGACAGTGCGTTTCTCACTGTTACATGCATCTGAATGGGGAACTCGCCCGAAACAAAGTATAGGTTTTCATTATGTGTATAACTTGAAAATCTTAGCTCAAACAGCTGCAAAACCTGATTTCCCAGCACGGGGACCTTGAGTTCTATAAGATAAAGCCATAAACATGTTTGTCTGAGTCTTCTATCAAAAGTTACAGCTATTTATATGAAGTTGTACAAAAACGCTTTCTTTCGCCAAGACAGTGCGTTTCTCACTGTTACATGCATTTGAATGGGGAACTCGCCCGAAACAAAGTATAGGTTTTCATTATGTGTATAACTTGGAAATCTTAGCTCAAACAGCTGCAAATCCTGTTTTCCCAGCACGGGGACCTTGAGTTCTATAAGATAAAGCCATAAACATGTGTATCCGAGTCTTATATCAAAAGTTACAGCTATTTATATGAAGTTGTACAAAAACGCTTTCTTTCGCCAAGACAGTGCGTTTCTCACTGTTACATACATTTGAATGGGGAACTCGCCCGAAACAAAGTATAGGTTTTCATTATGTGTATAACTTGAAAATCTTAGCTCAAACAGCTGTAAAACCTGTTTTCCCAGCACGGGGACCTTGAGTTCTATAAGATAAAGCCATAAACATGTTTGTCTGAGTCTTCTATCAAAAGTTACAGCTATTTCTATGAAGTTGTACAAAAACGCTTTCTTTCGCCAAGACAGTGCGTTTCTCACTGTTACATGCATTTGAATGGGGAACTCGCCCGAAACAAAGTATAGGTTTTCATTATGTGTATAACTTGAAAATCTTAGCTCAAACAGCTGTAAAACCTGTTTTCCCAGCACGGGGACCTTGAGTTCTATAAGATAAAGCCATAAACATGTTTGTCTGAGTCTTATATCAAAAGTTACAGCTATTTATATGAAGTTGTACAAAAACGCTTTCTTTCGCCAAGACAGTGCGTTTCTCACTGTTACATGCATCTGAATGGGGAACTCGCCCGAAACAAAGTATAGGTTTTCATTATGTGTATAACTTGAAAATCTTAGCTCAAACAGCTGCAAAACCTGATTTCCCAGCACGGGGACCTTGAGTTCTATAAGATAAAGCCATAAACATGTTTGTCTGAGTCTTCTATCAAAAGTTACAGCTATTTATATGAAGTTGTACAAAAACGCTTTATTTCGCCAAGACAGTGTGTTTCTCACTGTTACATGCATTTGAATGGGGAACTCGCCCGAAACAAAGTATAGGTTTTCATTATGTGTATAACTTGGAAATCTTAGCTCAAACAGCTGCAAATCCTGTTTTCCCAGCACGGGGACCTTGAGTTCTATAAGATAAAGCCATAAACATGTGTATCCGAGTCTTATATCAAAAGTTACAGCTATTTATATGAAGTTGTACAAAAACGCTTTCTTTCGCCAAGACAGTGCGTTTCTCACTGTTACATACATTTGAATGGGGAACTCGCCCGAAACAAAGTATAGGTTTTCATTATGTGTATAACTTGAAAATCTTAGCTCAAACAGCTGTAAAACCTGTTTTCCCAGCACGGGGACCTTGAGTTCTATAAGATAAAGCCATAAACATGTTTGTCTGAGTCTTCTATCAAAAGTTACAGCTATTTCTATGAAGTTGTACAAAAACGCTTTCTTTTGCCAAGACAGTGCGTTTCTCACTGTTACATGCATTTGAATGGGGAACTTGACCGAAACAAAGTATAGGTTTTCATTATGTGTATAACTTGAAAATCTTAGCTCAAACAGCTGCAAAACCTGTTTGCCCAGCACGGGGACCTTGAGTTCTATAAGATAAAGCCATAAACATGTTTGTCTGAGTCTTATATCAAAAGTTACAGCTATTTATATGAAGTTGTACAAAAACGCTTTCTTTCGCCAAGACAGTGCGTTTCTCACTGTTACATGCATTTGAATGGGGAACTCGACCGAAACAAAGTATAGGTTTTCATTATGTGTATAACTTGAAAATCTTAGCTCAAACAGCTGCAAATCCTGTTTTCTCAGCACAGGCACCTTGAGTTCTATAAGATAAAGCCATAAACATGTTTGTCTGAGTCTTCTATCAAAAGTTACAGCTATTTATATGAAGTTGTACAAAAACGCTTTCTTTCGCCAAGACAGTGCGTTTCTCACTGTTACATGCATTTGAATGGGGAACTCGACCGAAACAAAGTATAGGTTTTCATTATGTGTATAACTTGAAAATCTTAGCTCAAACAGCTGCAAAACCTGTTTTCCCAGCACGGGGACCTTGAGTTCTATAAGATAAAGCCATAAACATGTTTGTCTGAGTCTTCTATCAAAAGTTACAGCTATTTATATGAAGTTGTACAAAAACGCTTTCTTTCGCCAAGACAGTGCGTTTCTCACTGTTACATGCATTTGAATGGGGAACTCGCCCGAAACAAAGTATAGGTTTTCATTATGTGTATAACTTGGAAATCTTAGCTCAAACAGCTGCAAATCCTGTTTTCCCAGCACGGGGACCTTGAGTTCTATAAGATAAAGCCATAAACATGTGTATCCGAGTCTTATATCAAAAGTTACAGCTATTTATATGAAGTTGTACAAAAACGCTTTCTTTCGCCAAGACAGTGCGTTTCTCACTGTTACATGCATTTGAATGGGGAACTCGCCCGAAACAAAGTATAGGTTTTCATTATGTGTATAACTTGAAAATCTTAGCTCAAACAGCTGTAAAACCTGTTTTCCCAGCACGGGGACCTTGAGTTCTATAAGATAAAGCCATAAACATGTTTGTCTGAGTCTTTTATCAAAAGTTACAGCTATTTATATGAAGTTGTACAAAAACGCTTTCTTTCGCCAAGACAGTGCGTTTCTCACTGTTACATGCATTTGAATGGGGAACTCGACCGAAACAAAGTATAGGTTTTCATTATGTGTATAACTTGAAAATCTTAGCTCAAACAGCTGCAAAACCTGATTTCCCAGCACGGGGACCTTGAGTTCTATAAGATAAAGCCATAAACATGTTTGTCTGAGTCTTCTATCAAAAGTTACAGCTATTTCTATGAAGTTGTACAAAAACGCTTTCTTTCGCCAAGACAGTGCGTTTCTCACTGTTACATGCATTTGAATGGGGAACTCGCCCGAAACAAAGTATAGGTTTTCATTATGTGTATAACTTGAAAATCTTAGCTCAAACAGCTGCAAAACCTGTTTTCCCAGCACGGGGACCTTGAGTTCTATAAGATAAAGCCATAAACATGTTTGTCTGAGTCTTATATCAAAAGTTACAGCTATTTATATGAAGTTGTACAAAAACGCTTTCTTTCGCCAAGACAGTGCGTTTCTCACTGTTACATGCATTTGAATGGGGAACTCGACCGAAACAAAGTATAGGTTTTCATTATGTGTATAACTTGAAAATCTTAGCTCAATTGGCTGCAAAACCTGTTTTCCCAGCACGGGGACCTTGAGTTCTATAAGATAAAGCCATAAACATGTGTATCCGAGTCTTCTATCAAAAGTTACAGCTATTTATATGAAGTTGTACAAAAACGCTTTCTTTCGCCAAGACAGTGCGTTTCTCACTGTTACATGCATTTGAATGGGGAACTCGCCCGAAACAAAGTATAGGTTTTCATTATGTGTATAACTTGAAAATCTTAGCTCAAACAGCTGCAAAACCTGATTTCCCAGCACGGGGACCTTGAGTTCTATAAGATAAAGCCATAAACATGTTTGTCTGAGTCTTCTATCAAAAGTTACAGCTATTTATATGAAGTTGTACAAAAACGCTTTCTTTCGCCAAGACAGTGCGTTTCTCACTGTTACATGCATTTGAATGGGGAACTCGCCCGAAACAAAGTATAGGTTTTCATTATGTGTATAACTTGGAAATCTTAGCTCAAACAGCTGCAAATCCTGTTTTCCCAGCACGGGGACCTTGAGTTCTATAAGATAAAGCCATAAACATGTTTGTCTGAGTCTTCTATCAAAAGTTACAGCTATTTATATGAAGTTGTACAAAAACGCTTTCTTTCGCCAAGACAGTGCGTTTCTCACTGTTACATGCATTTGAATGGGGAACTCGACCGAAACAAAGTATAGGTTTTCATTATGTGTATAACTTGAAAATCTTAGCTCAAACAGCTGCAAAACCTGTTTGCCCAGCACGGGGACCTTGAGTTCTATAAGATAAAGCCATAAACATGTTTGTCTGAGTCTTATATCAAAAGTTACAGCTATTTATATGAAGTTGTACAAAAACGCTTTCTTTCGCCAAGACAGTGCGTTTCTCACTGTTACATGCATTTGAATGGGGAACTCGCCCGAAACAAAGTATAGGTTTTCATTATGTGTATAACTTGAAAATCTTAGCTCAAACAGCTGCAAAACCTGTTTTCCCAGCACGGGGACCTTGAGTTCTATAAGATAAAGCCATAAACATGTGTATCCGAGTCTTCTATCAAAAGTTACAGCTATTTATATGAAGTTGTACAAAAACGCTTTCTTTCGCCAAGACAGTGCGTTTCTCACTGTTACATGCATTTGAATGGGGAACTCGCCCGAAACAAAGTATAGGTTTTCATTATGTGTATAACTTGAAAATCTTAGCTCAAACAGCTGCAAAACCTGATTTCCCAGCACGGGGACCTTGAGTTCTATAAGATAAAGCCATAAACATGTTTGTCTGAGTCTTCTATCAAAAGTTACAGCTATTTATATGAAGTTGTACAAAAACGCTTTCTTTCGCCAAGACAGTGCGTTTCTCACTGTTACATGCATTTGAATGGGGAACTCGCCCGAAACAAAGTATAGGTTTTCATTATGTGTATAACTTGGAAATCTTAGCTCAAACAGCTGCAAAACCTGTTTTCCCAGCACGGGGACCTTGAGTTCTATAAGATAAAGCCATAAACATGTTTGTCTGAGTCTTCTATCAAAAGTTACAGCTATTTATATGAAGTTGTACAAAAACGCTTTATTTCGCCAAGACAGTGCGTTTCTCACTGTTACATGCATTTGAATGGGGAACTCGACCGAAACAAAGTATAGGTTTTCATTATGTGTATAACTTGAAAATCTTAGCTCAAACAGCTGCAAAACCTGTTTGCCCAGCACGGGGACCTTGAGTTCTATAAGATAAAGCCATAAACATGTTTGTCTGAGTCTTATATCAAAAGTTACAGCTATTTATATGAAGTTGTACAAAAACGCTTTCTTTCGCCAAGACAGTGCGTTTCTCACTGTTACATGCATTTGAATGGGGAACTCGCCCGAAACAAAGTATAGGTTTTCATTATGTGTATAACTTGGAAATCTTAGCTCAAACAGCTGCAAAACCTGTTTTCCCAGCACGGGGACCTTGAGTTCTATAAGATAAAGCCATAAACATGTGTATCCGAGTCTTCTATCAAAAGTTACAGCTATTTATATGAAGTTGTACAAAAACGCTTTCTTTCGCCAAGACAGTGCGTTTCTCACTGTTACATGCATTTGAATGGGGAACTCGCCCGAAACAAAGTATAGGTTTTCATTATGTGTATAACTTGAAAATCTTAGCTCAAACGGCTGCAAAACCTGTTTTCCCAGCACGGGGACCTTGAGTTCTATAAGATAAAGCCATAAACATGTTTGTCTGAGTCTTCTATCAAAAGTTACAGCTATTTATATGAAGTTGTACAAAAACGCTTTCTTTCGCCAAGACAGTGCGTTTCTCACTGTTACATGCATTTGAATGGGGAACTCGACCGAAACAAAGTATAGGTTTTCATTATGTGTATAACTTGAAAATCTTAGCTCAAACAGCTGCAAAACCTGATTTCCCAGCACGGGGACCTTGAGTTCTATAAGATAAAGCCATAAACATGTTTGTCTGAGTCTTCTATCAAAAGTTACAGCTATTTATATGAAGTTGTACAAAAACGCTTTCTTTCGCCAAGACAGTGCGTTTCTCACTGTTACATGCATTTGAATGGGGAACTCGCCCGAAACAAAGTATAGGTTTTCATTATGTGTATAACTTGGAAATCTTAGCTCAAACAGCTGCAAAACCTGTTTTCCCAGCACGGGGACCTTGAGTTCTATAAGATAAAGCCATAAACATGTGTATCCGAGTCTTATATCAAAAGTTACAGCTATTTATATGAAGTTGTACAAAAACGCTTTCTTTCGCCAAGACAGTGCGTTTCTCACTGTTACATGCATTTGAATGGGGAACTCGCCCGAAACAAAGTATAGGTTTTCATTATGTGTATAACTTGAAAATCTTAGCTCAAACAGCTGTAAAACCTGTTTTCCCAGCACGGGGACCTTGAGTTCTATAAGATAAAGCCATAAACATGTTTGTCTGAGTCTTTTATCAAAAGTTACAGCTATTTATATGAAGTTGTACAAAAACGCTTTCTTTCGCCAAGACAGTGCGTTTCTCACTGTTACATGCATTTGAATGGGGAACTCGACCGAAACAAAGTATAGGTTTTCATTATGTGTATAACTTGAAAATCTTAGCTCAAACAGCTGCAAAACCTGTTTTCCCAGCACGGGGACCTTGAGTTCTATAAGATAAAGCCATAAACATGTTTGTCTGAGTCTTCTATCAAAAGTTACAGCTATTTCTATGAAGTTGTACAAAAACGCTTTCTTTCGCCAAGACAGTGCGTTTCTCACTGTTACATGCATTTGAATGGGGAACTCGCCCGAAACAAAGTATAGGTTTTCATTATGTGTATAACTTGAAAATCTTAGCTCAAACAGCTGTAAAACCTGTTTTCCCAGCACGGGGACCTTGAGTTCTATAAGATAAAGCCATAAACATGTTTGTCTGAGTCTTATATCAAAAGTTACAGCTATTTATATGAAGTTGTACAAAAACGCTTTCTTTCGCCAAGACAGTGCGTTTCTCACTGTTACATGCATTTGAATGGGGAACTCGCCCGAAACAAAGTATAGGTTTTCATTATGTGTATAACTTGAAAATCTTAGCTCAAACAGCTGCAAAACCTGTTTTCCCAGCACGGGGACCTTGAGTTCTATAAGATAAAGCCATAAACATGTGTATCCGAGTCTTCTATCAAAAGTTACAGCTATTTATATGAAGTTGTACAAAAACGCTTTATTTCGCCAAGACAGTGCGTTTCTCACTGTTACATGCATTTGAATGGGGAACTCGACCGAAACAAAGTATAGGTTTTCATTATGTGTATAACTTGAAAATCTTAGCTCAAACAGCTGCAAAACCTGTTTGCCCAGCACGGGGACCTTGAGTTCTATAAGATAAAGCCATAAACATGTTTGTCTGAGTCTTATATCAAAAGTTACAGCTATTTATATGAAGTTGTACAAAAACGCTTTCTTTCGCCAAGACAGTGCGTTTCTCACTGTTACATGCATTTGAATGGGGAACTCGCCCGAAACAAAGTATAGGTTTTCATTATGTGTATAACTTGAAAATCTTAGCTCAAACGGCTGCAAAACCTGTTTTCCCAGCACGGGGACCTTGAGTTCTATAAGATAAAGCCATAAACATGTTTGTCTGAGTCTTTTATCAAAAGTTACAGCTATTTATATGAAGTTGTACAAAAACGCTTTCTTTCGCCAAGACAGTGCGTTTCTCACTGTTACATGCATTTGAATGGGGAACTCGACCGAAACAAAGTATAGGTTTTCATTATGTGTATAACTTGAAAATCTTAGCTCAAACAGCTGCAAAACCTGATTTCCCAGCACGGGGACCTTGAGTTCTATAAGATAAAGCCATAAACATGTTTGTCTGAGTCTTCTATCAAAAGTTACAGCTATTTATATGAAGTTGTACAAAAACGCTTTCTTTTGCCAAGACAGTGCGTTTCTCACTGTTACATGCATTTGAATGGGGAACTCGCCCGAAACAAAGTATAGGTTTTCATTATGTGTATAACTTGGAAATCTTAGCTCAAACAGCTGCAAATCCTGTTTGCCCAGCACGGGGACCTTGAGTTCTATAAGATAAAGCCATAAACATGTTTGTCTGAGTCTTCTATCAAAAGTTACAGCTATTTATATGAAGTTGTACAAAAACGCTTTCTTTTGCCAAGACAGTGCGTTTCTCACTGTTACATGCATTTGAATGGGGAACTCGACCGAAACAAAGTATAGGTTTTCATTATGTGTATAACTTGAAAATCTTAGCTCAAACAGCTGCAAAACCTGATTTCCCAGCACGGGGACCTTGAGTTCTATAAGATAAAGCCATAAACATGTTTGTCTGAGTCTTCTATCAAAAGTTACAGCTATTTATATGAAGTTGTACAAAAACGCTTTCTTTCGCCAAGACAGTGCGTTTCTCACTGTTACATGCATTTGAATGGGGAACTCGCCCGAAACAAAGTATAGGTTTTCATTATGTGTATAACTTGGAAATCTTAGCTCAAACAGCTGCAAATCCTGTTTTCCCAGCACGGGGACCTTGAGTTCTATAAGATAAAGCCATAAACATGTTTGTCTGAGTCTTCTATCAAAAGTTACAGCTATTTATATGAAGTTGTACAAAAACGCTTTCTTTCGCCAAGACAGTGCGTTTCTCACTGTTACATGCATTTGAATGGGGAACTCGCCCGAAACAAAGTATAGGTTTTCATTATGTGAATAATTTTAAAATCTTAGCTCAATTGGCTGCAAAACCTGTTTTCCCAGCACGGGGACCTTGAGTTCTATAAGATAAAGCCATAAACATGTGTATCCGAGTCTTCTATCAAAAGTTACAGCGATTTATATGAAGTTGTACAAAAACGCTTTCTTTCGCCAAGACAGTGCGTTTCTCACTGTTACATGCATTTGAATGGGGAACTCGCCCGAGACAAAGTATAGGTTTTCATTATGTGTATAACTTGAAAATCTTAGCTCAATCGGCTGCAAAACCTGTTTGCCCAGCACGGGGATATTGAGTTCTATAAGATAAAGCCATAAACATGTTTGTCTGAGTCCTCTATCAAAAGTTACAGCTATTTATATGAAGTTGTACAAAAACGCTTTCTTTCGCCAAGACAGTGCGTTTCTCACTGTTACATGCATTTGAATGGGGAACTCGACCGAAACAAAGTATAGGTTTTCATTATGTGAATAATTTTAAAATCTTAGCTCAAACAGCTGCAAAACCTGGTTTCCCAGCACGGGGACTTTGAGTTCTATAAGATAAAGCCATAAACATGTTTGTCTGAGTCTTCTATCAAAAGTTACAGCTATTTATATGAAGTTGTACAAAAACGCTTTCTTTCGCCAAGACAGTGCGTTTCTCACTGTTACATGCATTTGAATGGGGAACTCGCCCGAAACAAAGTATAGGTTTTCATTATGTGTATAACATGGAAATCTTAGCTCAAACAGCTGCAAAACCTGGTTTCCCAGCACGGGGACTTTGAGTTCTATAAGATAAAGCCATAAACATGTTTGTCTGAGTCTTCTATCAAAAGTTACAGCGATTTATATGAAGTTGTACAAAAACGCTTTCTTTCGCCAAGACAGTGCGTTTCTCACTGTTACATGCATTTGAATGGGGAACTCGCCCGAAACAAAGTATAGGTTTTCATTATGTGTATAACATGGAAATCTTAGCTCAAACAGCTGCAAATCCTGTTTTCCCAGCACGGGGACCTTGAGTTCTATAAGATAAAGCCATAAACATGTGTATCCGAGTCTTCTATCAAAAGTTACAGCTATTTATATGAAGTTGTACAAAAACGCTTTCTTTCGCCAAAACAGTGCGTTTCTCACTGTTACATGCATTTGAATGGGGAACTCGCCCGAGACAAAGTATAGGTTTTCATTATGTGATTTGAATGGGGACCTTGAGCCCGAGACAAAGTATAGGTTTTCATTATGTGAGTAACTTGAAAATCTTAGCTCAAACGGCTGCAAAACCTGTTTTCCCAGCACGGGGATATTGAATTATATAAGATAAAACCATAAATACGTAAATCTGAGCCTTCTATCAAAAGTTACAGCTATTTATATGAAGTTGTACAAAAACGCTTCCTTTCGCCAAGACAGTGCGTTTCTCACTGTTACATGCATTTGAATGGGGAACTCGACCGAAACAAAGTATAGGTTTTCATTATGTGTATAACTTGAAAATCTTAGCTCAAACAGCTGCAAAACCTGTTTTCCCAGCACGGGGACCTTGAGTTCTATAAGATAAAGCCATAAACATGTGTATCCGAGTCTTCTATCAAAAGTTACAGCTATTTATATGAAGTTGTACAAAAACGCTTTCTTTCGCCAAGACAGTGCGTTTCTCACTGTTACATGCATTTGAATGGGGAACTCGACCGAAACAAAGTATAGGTTTTCATTATGTGAATAATTTTAAAATCTTAGCTCAAACGGCTGCAAAACCTGTTTTCCCAGCACGGGGACCTTGAGTTCTATAAGATAAAGCCGTAAACATGTTTGTCTGAGTCTTATATCAAAAGTTACAGCTATTTATATGAAGTTGTACAAAAACGCTTTCTTTCGCCAAGACAGTGCGTTTCTCACTGTTACATGCATTTGAATGGGGAACTCGACCGAAACAAAGTATACGTTTTCATTATGTGTATAACTTGGAAATCTTAGCTCACACAGCTGCAAAATCTGTTTGCCCAGCACGGGGATATTGAATTATATAAGATAAAACCATAAATATGTAAATCTGAGCCTTCTATCAAAAGTTACAGCTGTCTTCATGAAGCTGTACAAAAACACTTTATTTCGCCGAGACAGTGCGTTTCTGACTATTACATGCATTTGAATGCAGTTCTCGCACGAAACAAAGTATAGGTTTTCATTATGTGAATAACCCGAAAATCTTAGCTCAAACCTCTTTGCTCAACACGGGGATACTGAATATTATAAGATAAAGCCATAACTACGTAAATCTGAATCTTCTATCAAAAGTTACAGCTAACTTCATGAAGTTGTACAAAAAGGCTTTATTTTGCAAAGATAGTGCGTTTCTGACTATTACATGCGAGAGAAGTGTCTCTTTACTGTGTGTAAGACACTTTACAGGTCCCTCCCCTAATGAAGAGTAGTGAGCAGCTGATTGGACCATGGAACAGGTGACCACGTTCAAAAAGCCGCTCTGACAGCTCCAGAGGGGAGAGAGAGAGAGAGTGTGTGCAACGAGCGAGTAGCCTGACAGCCTTCGCGGTTCTTACCATGGTTTTCCCAGCCTGTGCTTATCTTGTGTATTTGTGTGAGGGTGAATTGTAAAAGCCGCTCCTAGTGCATTAGCTGAGAGCTTAGGCACTCGTGGGCTGAAGCGGAAGGGGTGAGCTGCCTTTTCTTTTGGAATCGTTTTCTCCTGTTTTCTTGGTCAGGGAGCGAGGGATAGCTCTGTCATTTGTTTGTTATTTTTCTTTCCTAGGGTTTAGTTAGTCTTTTCTGGTGGGTCTTAGTTGGTTTTGTTTATTATTTTGGCCTGGGCTCACCCTGGAGCTATGCTTCTTGTCCTTAAATAAAATCACCTTTTTTTACTCACAACTGGTTTGGATGTTTGGCTTGGGAACCAGGGCGGGGATTTGTCTCTCTCTCCTCCAACCTTATGTGCGTCCCTACACGCCTAGATTAGGGGCGTAACATAAATGGAGTTCAAACACGAAACAAAGTATAGCTTTTTATTTTGTGAATAACTTAAAAATCTTAGCTCACATAGCTTTAAAACTGTTTGCTCAACGGGGATATTGAATTCTATAAGATAAAGCCATAAATACGTATATCTGAGTTTCCTATCAAAAGTTACAGCTGTCTTCATGAAGTTGTAAACCCTTTATTTCGCCGAGACAGTGCGTTTCTGACTTTTACATGCATTTGAATGGAGTTCTCGCACGAAACAAAGTATAGGCTTTCATTTTTTCAATAACTGGAAGCTCTTGGCTCAAACAGCTGCAAAACCTGTTTCCCCAGCACGGAGATGCTGAATTGTATAAGGCAAAGCCATATTGATGTGTGTCTGAGCCTTCTATCAAAAGTTACAGGTAACTTCATGAAGCTGTACAAAAACACTTTATTTCGCCGAGACCGTGCGTTTCTGACTATTACATGCATTTGAATGGAGTTCTCGCACGAAACAAAGTATAGGTTTTCATCTTGTGAATAACTTGAAAATCTTAGCTCACATAGCTTTAAAACTGTTTGCTCAACACGGGGATATTGAATTCGATAAGATAAAGCCATAAATACGCATATCTGAGTCTCCTATCAAAAGTTAGAGCTGTCTTCATGAAGTTGTAAACGCTTTATTTCGCCAAGACAGTGCGTTTCTGACTATTACATGCATTTGAATGGAGTTGTCGCACGAAACAAAGCATAGGTATTCATTTTGTGAATAACTTGAAAATCTTAGATCAAACAGCTGCAAAACCTGTTTGCTCAACACGGGGATATCGAACTTTATAAGACAAAGCCATAAATATGTTTATATGCGTCTTCTATCAAAAGTTACAGCTGTCTTGAATGAAAGCATTATAGCAGCTTACCTCGATCATGTGGTAGAACAGACACATGGGCCACCTACGTGTCCTTCTATGGCAGGAGTAGTTGCCACAAACCTGCAAAACAAAAAGAAATGATCAGGTGACATGAACAGATTTATACAGCCATAAGCAAGAGATTCTTCCTGCCTGTGGGCGTCAAACTGGACCCCCCCCCCCCCCCCCTCCTTACTGTAACTATCAAAACTATCATAGTCTAAAACTATCATCTCATATCAAAACTATTATAATCACATTATGACTTTATCAGTTATAACAATGAGAAACGGTAAACAATTTGGCAAATAATACTTATAATTTAAAAATAAATAAAATAATAATAAATAATAATAAAAAATAATAATAAAATGAAAATAAATACTTATAATTGTGCTTACCTGGTCCAAATGATCCACAGTCCCTTTGCATTTGTTATAATCCAGGATGATGTGGGGCTTTCTCTTCCCAGAGTCCTGGACTTGTAGCTCACGGTGCCTGGTGCTCAATAAGACAACCTTTTTTCTTTGCTTGGGGATGTAGGAAACCACAGCCTTGCCCCCCCCCCCCTGTAGCGACCTGGACGGGAGAGACGATCATCGAATCTTACTGCCCGATTAATTTGCTCAAATCTTTTTTTTTTTTTTTGACATGGTAGCATGAAACAGAAGAGCCCTGTCTCCCCATTTCACAGGCTTGTTGTCGTTTTATGTTGAGACCTGTACAGGCCAGCCAGCATCACAAGCCCCATGTAAGCCTGCAACTCCTCATCTATGTCCTTCCAGTCTTTTACTGACCTGTTGCCCCTGCAGGTTGGTGAAATGCAGGATTAGCTGCATAATGTCCTCTGCAAAAAAAAAGATGGAAAGTGCTCACAGGGCTGCTGATCCTATACGAATTGCATAATGGGTTGGTCCTGGGGTTAAAATGGGGGGAGGAAAAAATGGCAGGACCTCTTCGTGTGTGGGTTGCCACATGATTTCTCCATTTTTAGATCTCCACTGGCCATCCTCCAGTCTTGTCTCTTCCTCCTGCTCTTCTTCCTCCTTCTCCTTCTCCTCCTCCGCACATGAGCTGCAAAGCTCCTTGGTGCCTGGCAAAAATTCTTCTTCGCTGTCAGAAGTATCTCCACTGCTTGTGGAGGGTGCAAAACTGCAGCAACAGCCTCCTCTAAACTGAGTGCACGCTTCATTGTGTCTGTGCAGAAATGACCACTCAGACCAGGCTGCAAAGTATTCTCATAGACTTCAAAGGTGCACCTGAATAAACATGCTATACCATACATCCAATAAGAGAGAGGAGGCACACTCTTGATCAAGAAAAAACATAAGCGCACGCCTTTGATCTCTTCCCCCCCCCCCCCCCCCCCCTCTCTCTCTCTCTCTCTCTCTCTCTCTCTCTCTCTCTCTCTCTCTCTCTCTCTCACACACACACACACACACACACACATGCACATACATACATACACAATACCATTTTATGGTGGTTAGCTGTTTTATTGTCATGCATTTTACAAGGTAAGATAACCATGTCCTGCATTCAAAACCACTGAAAATGTCTATGGTGGTGCTGTGCCTAATATTGTGCTGGTGTATGCTGGGTAATCGCACAGCTAGCGACTGGGTGACTTTATTCACCCGCTTCGGCTGTTATCAGTCCATATCCCCTAGATATGGACCATCTCCTGCTAGATTGTTCAGAAGGTTATCATCCATCCAGATGGAGGATCACTAACAGGAGCGTGGGAAGACTCCAGAATCCACTCTGGCTGCAATGTGTGTACAGGTAAGACCGTTTAAACGGACAGCATTTATAGAATGACTATTAAAAGTCAGACCAGCGAGTGTCAATAATGTTAATGTGGTTATGTTAGTAATACACCGAGTGCTAATATAACAGCTTTAAGATGCATTTGTAGATGTTATTACGTGTTTTACCGTCTTTATGGTGCTAGCTTAAAGTTACGGTGTAAACGTTAGCTTATATTGGAGTAAAGCTGTTACTGTTTAAACGATGTTAGCACAGAAATATTAGCTTCTGTCATGACTGACGAAGTTACTAGTTAATAAAGTTTCCAGTAAAGTGTTTAATCGCAGCCACAGACTGACAGCAAATATCTCGATTAGCTTCAGTGCATCTGTAATAAATATGTGCAAGTTTCAGTGCTTCGTTTAAACTGTATGATACTTATACTGACCCAGGGTCAGTGTAAAATACAATCCTAGCTGTGTGAACAAAGCCTGGCTCCTTTAATCCTGCATGAAAAACCTCAGGATGCAGGCTATTATTACTCTTTCCTGCTGGCACACCTGTCACACCTGAGAGTCAGCTAGAAACTTACAGTGACGTGGACATCATGCAAAGACTGCCAGACTCTGTAATACTGCAAATGATCAGTGACTCAAGTTAACACTAAACTTTAAACGGTACCTCTGTGTCTCTGTGTGCTGAACATTTAGGATTGAGTCAGGCTGCATCTGTGTTAGTCCTCTGACAGACTGGTGACCTGTCCAGGTGTGCTCTACCTATGACTACTGGGACAGGCTCTAGCTCCTGTAATAGAAATTTTATGTTATTCTCATTTAAAGCATTTAAGTGCTTATGCATATGCTTAGTTGTGACACTGTTATAGACTGTTCAATGAAAGTTTCTAAAACTAGATGAACTTACTTCAGCAGTTTGAGAAAACAACTCCCTTTACAGGTGCTGATAACGTCAAGGGCACAAAACAGCATAACCATTGATCCGTTAGGTTTCATAGCGAGACACGTGAAGTGGCAGAGCTGACATGACTGAACTGTGATGTTTGATGTGTGTTTGCTCTCCTGTGCACAGTAATAAATAGCATGATCACAGCTCTTTCTGTGTTGCAGACTTTATTTAAAAAATTCCATGACATCTACTATAACTGAACCAACCTGGTGCTCTTCATTTATGGAGGCTGTTGAGTCTGAATGTTGGATGTTGTGTATCTCGTGTTCTCTGGGCTTTGTTGTCCTCAGTCTTTTTGCAGGATCAGAAAACAAAACCGGGAGGCGCGTAAATGTTTCTTCTCCATGATGTTTCTTCAAATGTTTCTTCTGGATGATGATATGACCGTGACACGGGATGCCACCTTTGGTCTTGTGACGAAGCAAAGCTCAGGAAGAAGTGTGATTAAATGGTACCCACATGTTGAGAAGGATGTACAGGGCACCTGCAGCCAAATCCAAGCTTCAGCTTAGTTGTAGTTGCAGAATGCTATAGGACTGAGACATCTAAGTCATCAAATGTTTGATTAAATGGATGAAAAAGAGAAGTTTTTTCCCTATAATTATCACTTCTTAAAATCTGTAGCAACTTCAAGTCTGTCAGCATGCTGAGCATGCTCAGAATGTGACAATATATTTTTGTTCAATATTTAATTTCTTTCAGTTGCAATTGTTAAATGAAAAAATATATATTCTTATAATTTAGCAAACAAATTTATCAAAAAAAAAAAAAAATACATATATCTGTATTAGTTTTAGTAAATTAATTTGACACCTGTATTGAAAATACCATATTGTATTCATACAGAATCAGTATGGTATCATTGTTTGTCTGTTCACTGATTGTTGAAGCTAAGAGCTACTTTGATCTGTTTAGATCTAAAGTATCCAAAGTTGAGTTCTAATGTTTCTTCACCCCTGTGTGTGTGATATGTGATTTCCTACATGCTGGCAGAGCAGAGCAGCAGTTTGTGCTCACAGATGGTGACAGTGTGGAGAGACGGTGGTATTTCCTCAGAAGAACCAGCAGAGTCACAAAGGACACCAGTCCATCTCACCACCTTGACTTGCTGACTGATGTTCGTCTGCACTGCACAGAGGAAATCAACTGACCGAGGTTTGTCCAGTGACGTGTTATGAAATGTATATTTGTTTTATGCTTACAGATATGTTTTTCTTGACAGAGGCTCTGCAGAGGTTAGACAAAGCAGAGAAAACATGTGCTTTACATTTTACTGTGATTTATTGAGATATTTGTTGCCTGATGTTCAGCAGGAATGGAGAAATAGAATCAAAGGGAGATGTTTTTCCTGTTTTTGTAATGATGTAAGTAAATCTTCAATATTATTTATTTGCTTGGTTATATTAGGAGCGTTTCTGAGTGAGGGGGAGAGGAGTCATCATCCAGGTAAAGTGACGTGGATCAGTGGATACACTTGTCTCCCCTTTAAAGGAGACGATCCAAGTCATCCTTAAATGTTAGTGCTTTCAAATACACAAACATTTTTAAAGGACAAAAATGAACATCCAACTTTGACTGTAATACAAAATAAATCTTTGCATGTGTGTTTTCAAACTCTCAGATGGGCAGTATATCAGTCTTGGACTGTCTAACCTGCCGGAGCAGCACTGAATGACCACCGCACGAGCATGTTCCTGCAACATTCAGCATCTGATCCTTCATCTGTGTGCTTCTGCTTTTGGTAAGTAGAGTTACCCAACTCCAGTAACTCTAAACACATGCCATCCATTTCTAACGGCCTGGTTACTTCCTGTCAGTTACTTTAGAAACCATGTGGTCACCTGACCTAACACTGTTTCTTCTTCTTCCCCTTAATGTTGAAGTGTCAAATGTCAAACAGCTGGAGAGGAAACTACACCAGTGTACTGGGATGTTTCAGCAACACGTGCCAGATGCTGTTCCTTCATGGTGACATCACCAGAGACAGTCCCGCCCACCTCAGGACCCATTGATTATGATGATCTGATCCATCAAACCCCCAGCAGGTGAACTTTATTCATGACATAACACCGCAACAATGTAAAAAATTAAACAGCAACAGTCTAAATGTAAAGTGCATTCTAAAGTCCTCTTCAATAAATTGTATGCAAAGAGTCATTCAGGTCACTACAGAACCCAGAGTCTTCATCATTAAATCTCTGGTTGCTTCATTTTTTCTATCCTATATCAGATATTTTAAAGGTTAGCTTAGGTAAAGTTCCATTCTCATGGTGAGGCAAAGTGCTTTATGTGTGTGTGTGCGTGTGTCATGAACGGCTATAAAAGGCCTATAATTAAAGAACAAAGTGAGGTTTGAGTTCGAGTTGCGGCAGACTGTCACTACTTGTAAATGGAACGCAGCCTTCCTACGGCGGACAGCTAATAACAGGAATCGGACGCGGTCCAGCCAAGTCCACAGCAACCACCATAGCAACCGCCTAGCATGACCTTAAAAACATATTCTGTCTTCATAACTATCAAAATCGTGAAATGATTTGCAAAGTGTGAAAGTGTTACAGCTGCAGAGAGCTATGGCGGTATCTATGGAAGCTGTTTACATAGCTAATAATATACGATGTAACCATGGAGACAGTCAGTCACTTGAGCTAGCGGTGCATGTTTACTACAGTGAATAAGGTGATTGAGTGCACAGCGTCCACACTCTGCAGGGGATAAAGACATTACTTCAATATTATTTTATATTGATATCTATTAGCCTTCTGTTGACCATCACCTCAGGTTCACCATTATAGTTTCAGCATACAAATGCACACTGTCTAAACACATTCAAAAACTCGTGTCTCAGAGATAAGCACAGCTGTTCATGTTTGTCATTAGAGTTTTATTTGTAAGAAAATTATGAACTTCATATTGTGCATTAAATAAAAGAACATTTCACAACTCTGAGTCAACAGAAACAGGTAACAGAAATGTCTCTAATGTGTACAGTGTAGTGTAAGCATTAAAAGATCATAAAGGAAAAACTAACATTTATGTGAAACTAATTGTAATAAAAAATGAGCAGGTGCTTTATAGATTTAAAAGAAAGAATCTGAAAACAACACTTTTTTGGTCTAAGTGATCAAAGTAGAAAACAGAACTGATGTTCAAGAACAAACCGTAGCTGCACTAATATTACACATCTCGATCGTTGTACTGAACAGACATGTTGCTTTTAAAACCACATGCAGTGTGTGACCATGACTGTTCACTGAGACCATGAACGCCACTTCGCTGAAGCATTCTTCTTCTTCTTCTTGCCATTAAATTGGAAGCAGAAGCAGCACGAGCTGATTTGATCTACTGAAAGGAAAAAGCAGAACATCTGAGTTGAAACCAGTCAGCTGAAATCATTAAGACAGGAACAAATTCAATGCAGTGTCTCAAGTGGCTTAGCCTGTTACAACTGTTGATACAAGCTAAATACGGTTAACACACAGTGTCAGGGAGCTCCAGTGTGGGAACTAGTGGCTTTAGGTTTGTAGTCATTTAACTTTCATCCATTCATTCATTTAATTCAGGAGGAAGAAATGCCAGGTTGGTGCAGGCTGGTTACATGCATTTGGTCCCATGCTGTCTTTAATTAAATGACTTGGTTCATTTTATGGCTGGGCTGTATGTGGGGTTATATCATGTTATTTGGGCAGGAGTACCTGTCCCCTGTTAGACTTAGAAAGTTTCTCCATAAGTAGAGTTTCTAACTCTTCTAGCACATCTGTGGCTGACAGCTTTTTGGTGGCTCTTTTTACCCCACACTGGTTGTGAGTGTGTAAATAGCCCCACTAGTTATTTTGGGTTGCAGTTAACTAGGGAGGAAGGGGTGGGTATGCCATGATTAGGTGAATAACAATTATATGTGATACATAAATTTCACAATGCATGCATATATCTCTATCAATTAAACCTGGCCTGAGGGCTGCCATTTTTTACATTCAGTTATTTCTCTTAGAAATGTTGGAACTAAATAATGAATGTGTTACAGTTAAAGTGAAACACTGGTCAGTGTAAATGGCTCATTGGGACACAGAAACCTTTAAATTAAACCTGATATCTAGTGTCAAACAATATCAAAGCTGTAAAAGATGTTTACATTCAGAATTTATAAAACTATGATTGTAAATAAATTCAAACAAGTGAGCTTTTCTCTTTGTGCTGAATATCAACACTGTGGTTTCTTAGACTGTAAGCTTTACTTTAGTGCAACCAGTTGCAGAAGCTGCCACTCCAAATGTCTTTTGATAACAAGAAAAAAATACCTTTTCAGTACACGGCCTGAAGTTCTTCTCCGACATCTTCTGCAATCGGCTTTGTCTGCTGGTTTGAAGACAATAAACCACAAAAAAGATGATTTAGTCACTTTGTCTGCGTCATGCAGCTCGAATGTGTCGTGTAACGATGTTGAATAGCCGTCGTTATCCCTCTGCTTTGAGCCTTTTATCAAAAGTTACAGCTAACTTCATGAAGTTGTACAAAAAGGCTTCATTTCGCCGAGACAGTGCGTTTCTGACTATTACATGCATTTGAATGGAGTTCTTGCACGAAACAAAGTATAAGTTTTCATTATGTGAATAACTTGTATTTTACACTGACCCTGGGTCAGTATCAACTTCATGAAGACAGCTGTAACTTTTGATAGAGGACTCACACACAAACATATTTATGGCTTTGCCTTATAGAATTCAGCATCTCCGTGCTGAGGAAATAGGTTTTGCAGCTGTTTGAGCTAAGATTTTCAAGTTATTCACAAATTGAAAACCTATACTTTGTGTCGGGCGAGAACTCCATTCAAATGCATGTAATAGCGAGAAACGCACTAACGTGGTGAAATAAAGCGTTTTTCCATAAACTTCATAAAGACAGCTGTAAATTTTGAGAGAAGACTCACACACACATTGGGGGGATATTGAAGTCTATAAGATAAAGCCATGAATATGTTTGTCTGAGTCTTCTATCAAAAGTTACAGCAAGCTCTATGAAGTTGATGAGAAACGCTTTACTTCGCCAAGACAGTGCGTTTCTCACTGTTACATGCATTTGAATTTAGTTCTTGCCCGACACAAAGTATAGGTTTTAATTTGTGAATAACTTGAAAATCTTAGCTCAAACAGCTGCAAAACCTATTTCCTGAGCACTGAGATGCTGAATTCTATAAGGCAAAGCCATAAATATGTGTGTGTGATTCTTCTATCAACAGTTACAGCTGTCTTCTTGAAGTTGATACTGACCCAGGGTCAGTGTAAAATACAATCCTAGCTGTGTGAACAAAGCTTGGCTCCTTTAATCCTGCATGACAAACCTCAGGATGCAGGTTATTATTACTCTTTCCTGCTGGCACACCTGAGAGTCAGCTAGAAACTTACAGTGACGTGGACATCATGCAAAGACTGCCAGACTCTGTAATACTGTGAATGATCAGTGACTCAAGTTAACACTAAACTTTAAACAGTACCTCTGTGTCTCTGTGTGCTGAACATTTAGGACTGAGTCTGCATTGACTTTATTTATTGAGACTTTAATGTGCTAAAAGCAGGTTGAAGACAGCTCAGAAACATTTGAAGATTAAAATTTAGCATTATGGCTGCTGGTGGTTTGTAAAGCCTATACTCAGCTGTAGTTTTTGTTACTAATTTATGTTTGTTGTTGTTTAACACAGATTTCAGAAGAGCAAATATGCTTAATAGTTTAACTAGATTTCATTTGTCAGTGTGGGACTGCTGAGTCACCTGAAGAACTCATTTCATTCATTCTCCACATGATGTTCATATACAGAAATGTTTCACAGGAACTGGTTCCTCCCAAACTGTGAACTAGTGTGTTTCCATAGATTATCTCTGTATGAATGTACTTTTAAATGAAGGCAAGTGTTTGTCCTTTTTTGTTCCTCAGTTACAGTACGTGATATCTTGATATCAGGCGGTCAACACTGGGGGAAGACAAGAAGCAGACGTACTTCCAAGAGGGAGCTGCAGTGAGGACACAGCCAGGTCACTGAGGTCAGAGGTCAGAATCTGAAACAGCTCAGGTTTATATTTTAGGGGTTATAAAAAATCAAAATGTATTTATGAAGAAACCTTTAAATAATAGTCATAATTATGATTATTATAAGAAATATCAAACATTTAAGTGGATTTTCTGTTACACATATTGTATTATCCCTGCAATAAACTGGCAGCCTGTCTTTGTCCTGTATCAGCTGGGATAGGCTTCATCCTCCCGCAACCCTGAATTGGATACATTGTATGTAATCTGATCATTTACAAACTCAAGGTATCTAATCAAAATGTAAGTAATAATTATAAAATGGGAAAGCAGAAATAAGTGTGACATAAATGTAAATGTGTTAGCTGACATAGAGGACAGCTACATGTAGTCTGAAAAACCTTTGTTGTCAAGTTTGCAGGTATATCAGCACGAGACATTCTTACATAGAAGAGTCTGTTAAAGTCTCTAACTCAGCGAAGCATTATTGGTCCCGTCTGTTTGGATAAATATAGTAAGTTGATGTTTGTCCATTTATTGACACATTTTCTTAAGTGCTTATCCAGTTCAGGATCACAGTGGAGCTGCAGCTGGATATGTTCATTAAATAAACCTTACAAAAGTTAACAATAAACCTGCATCCATGTACGTTGTTGTCCACAGGATAAGAAAATCAAACTGGAACACTGTGGAACATGTTAATAAATGTTTGTGTGTTTATGCCTGTGTCTTTCACAGGAGGCGCTGGAAGGTTTCCCTAATAGTTCCTGATGAATCAAAGCAGAACCATAAAGGTTGCTGGATTGCATGATGGCCTTACCCCTGAGCAGTCATCCTGTTAAAGGAGGAACCAGTTAGAAGCTGTTTTCAAAGTAGCTGAGCAGATTTCATCTCAAGTAAGCGATTAACTGTTTGTTCATCTGTTCTGCCACTTAAAGAGCATTTAAGGACGTCTTTCGAGTGTCCAGCTGAATTAATTTTACTGGCTCTCATGGTCATTTGCTATTATAGACATATTTTTCATGTTCATCCAGCTATTTAGTAAATTCTATCTATTTAGTAATATCCGTCAGCTATAAAATGTAATATAGATATAAAAAATATCTAAATATCTCCTGCACTTTATATTTTAATGATGTAAGTCTGTTATCGTGTTACATTAGCATTCCTCACATATCAATGAGATGCTGTACAGTACAATCCTACTGACGCAGCAGAGGGATAACGACGGCTATTCAACATCGTTACACGACACATTCGAGCTGCATGACACAGACAAAGTGACTAAATCATCTTTTTTATGGTTTATTGTCTTCAAACCAGCAGACAAAGCCGATTGCAGAAGATTTCGGAGAAGAACTTCAGGCCGTGTACTGAAAAGGTATTTTTTTCTTGTTATCAAAAGACATTTGGAGTGGCAGCTTCTGCAACTGGTTGCACTAAAGTAAAGCTTACAGTCTAAGAAACCACAGTGTTGATATTCAGCACAAAGAGAAAAGCTCACTTGTTTGAATTTATTTACAATCATAGTTTTATAAATTCTGAATGTAAACATCTTTTACAGCTTTGATATTGTTTGACACTAGATATCAGGTTTAATTTAAAGGTTTCTGTGTCCCAATGAGCCATTTACACTGACCAGTGTTTCACTTTAACTGTAACACATTCATTATTTAGTTCCAACATTTCTAAGAGAAATAACTGAATGTAAAAAATGGCAGCCCTCAGGCCAGGTTTAATTGATAGAGATATATGCATGCATTGTGAAATTTATGTATCACATATAATTGTTATTCACCTAATCATGGCATACCCACCCCTTCCTCCCCTAGTTAACTGCAACCCAAAATAACTAGTGGGGCTATTTACACACTCACAACCAGTGTGGGGTAAAAAGAGCCACCAAAAAGCTGTCAGCCACAGATGTGCTAGAAGAGTTAGAAACTCTACTTATGGAGAAACTTTCTAAGTCTAACAGGGGACAGGTACTCCTGCCCAAATAACATGATATAACCCCACATACAGCCCAGCCATAAAATGAACCAAGTCATTTAATTAAAGACAGCATGGGACCAAATGCATGTAACCAGCCTGCACCAACCTGGCATTTCTTCCTCCTGAATTAAATGAATGAATGGATGAAAGTTAAATGACTACAAACCTAAAGCCACTAGTTCCCACACTGGAGCTCCCTGACACTGTGTGTTAACCGTATTTAGCTTGTATCAACAGTTGTAACAGGCTAAGCCACTTGAGACACTGCATTGAATTTGTTCCTGTCTTAATGATTTCAGCTGACTGGTTTCAACTCAGATGTTCTGCTTTTTCCTTTCAGTAGATCAAATCAGCTCGTGCTGCTTCTGCTTCCAATTTAATGGCAAGAAGAAGAAGAAGAATGCTTCAGCGAAGTGGCGTTCATGGTCTCAGTGAACAGTCATGGTCACACACTGCATGTGGTTTTAAAAGCAACATGTCTGTTCAGTACAACGATCGAGATGTGTAATATTAGTGCAGCTACGGTTTGTTCTTGAACATCAGTTCTGTTTTCTACTTTGATCACTTAGACCAAAAAAGTGTTGTTTTCAGATTCTTTCTTTTAAATCTATAAAGCACCTGCTCATTTTTTATTACAATTAGTTTCACATAAATGTTAGTTTTTCCTTTATGATCTTTTAATGCTTACACTACACTGTACACATTAGAGACATTTCTGTTACCTGTTTCTGTTGACTCAGAGTTGTGAAATGTTCTTTTATTTAATGCACAATATGAAGTTCATAATTTTCTTACAAATAAAACTCTAATGACAAACATGAACAGCTGTGCTTATCTCTGAGACATGAGTTTTTGAATGTGTTTAGACAGTGTGCATTTGTATGCTGAAACTATAATGGTGAACCTGAGGTGATGGTCAACAGAAGGCAAATATATATCAATATAAAACAATATTGAAGTAATGTCTTTACCCCCTGCAGAGTGTGGACGCTGTGCACTCAATCACCTTATTCACTGTAGAAAACGTGACTGACTGTCTCCATGGTTACATCGTATATTATTAGCTATGTAAACAGCTTCCATAGATACCGCCATAGCTCTCTGCAGCTGTAACACTTTCACACTTTGCAAATCATTTCACGATTTTGATAGTTATGAAGACAGAATATGTTTTTAAGGTCATGCTAGGCGGTTGCTATGGTGGTTGCTGTGGACTTGGCTGGACCGCATCCGATTCCTGTTATTAGCTGTCTGCCGTAGGAAGGCTGCGTTCCATTTACAAGTAGTGACAGTCTGCCGCAACTCGAACTCAAACCCCGCTTTGTTCTTTAATTATAGGCCTCAGACAAACATGTTTATGGCTTTATCTTATAGAACTCAATATCCCCGTGCTGGGCAAACAGAACAGGTTTTGCAGCCGTTTGAGCTAAGATTTTAAAATTATTCACATAATGAAAACCTATACTTTGTTTCATGCGAGTTTCCCATTCAAATGCATGTAACAGTGAGAAACACACTGTCTTGGCGAAATAAAGCGTTTTCGTACAACTTCATATAAATCGCTGTAACTTTTGATAGAAGACTCAGACAAACATGTTTATGGCTTTATCTTATAGAACTCAATATCCCCGTGCTGGGCAAACAGAACAGGTTTTGCAGCCGTTTGAGCTAAGATTTTAAAATTATTCACATAATGAAAACCTATACTTTGTCTCGGGTGAGTTTCCCATTCAAATGCATGTAACAGTGAGAAACACACTGTCTTGGCGAAATAAAGCGTTTTTGTACAACTTCATATAAATCGCTGTAACTTTTGATAGAAGACTCAGACAAACATGTTTATGGCTTTATCTTATAGAACTCAATATCCCCGTGCTGGGCAAATATGTTTTGCAGCCGATTGAGCTAAGATTTTAAAATTATTCACATAATGAAAACCTATACTTTGTTTCATGCGAGTTTCCCATTCAAATGCATGTAACAGTGAGAAACACACTGTCTTGGCGAAATAAAGCGTTTTCGTACAACTTCATATAAATCGCTGTAACTTTTGATAGAAGACTCAGACAAACATGTTTATGGCTTTATCTTATAGAACTCAATATCCCCGTGCTGGGCAAATATGTTTTGCAGCCGATTGAGCTAAGATTTTAAAATTATTCACATAATGAAAACCTATACTTTGTTTCAGGCGAGTTTCCCATTCAAATGCATGTAACAGTGAGAAACACACTGTCTTGGCGAAATAAAGCGTTTTTGTACAACTTCATATAAATCGCTGTAACTTTTGATAGAAGACTCAGACAAACATGTTTATGGCTTTATCTTATAGAACTCAATATCCCCGTGCTGGGCAAACAGGTTTTGCAGCCGTTTGAGCTAAGATTTTAAAATTATTCACATAATGAAAACCTATACTTTGTCTCGGGTGAGTTTCCCATTCAAATGCATGTAACAGTGAGAAACACACTGTCTTGGCGAAATAAAGCGTTTTTGTACAACTTCATATAAATCGCTGTAACTTTTGATAGAAGACTCAGACAAACATGTTTATGGCTTTATCTTATAGAACTCAATATCCCCGTGCTGGGCAAACAGAACAGGTTTTGCAGCCGTTTGAGCTAAGATTTTAAAATTATTCACATAATGAAAACCTATACTTTGTCTCGGGTGAGTTTCCCATTCAAATGCATGTAACAGTGAGAAACACACTGTCTTGGCGAAATAAAGCGTTTTTGTACAACTTCATATAAATCGCTGTAACTTTTGATAGAAGACTCAGACAAACATGTTTATGGCTTTATCTTATAGAACTCAATATCCCCGTGCTGGGCAAACAGGTTTTGCAGCCGTTTGAGCTAAGATTTTAAAATTATTCACATAATGAAAACCTATACTTTGTCTCGGGTGAGTTTCCCATTCAAATGCATGTAACAGTGAGAAACACACTGTCTTGGCGAAATAAAGCGTTTTCGTACAACTTCATATAAATCGCTGTAACTTTTGATAGAAGACTCAGACAAACATGTTTATGGCTTTATCTTATAGAACTCAATATCCCCGTGCTGGGCAAACAGGTTTTGCAGCCGTTTGAGCTAAGATTTTAAAATTATTCACATAATGAAAACCTATACTTTGTTTCATGCGAGTTTCCCATTCAAATGCATGTAACAGTGAGAAACACACTGTCTTGGCGAAATAAAGCGTTTTCGTACAACTTCATATAAATCGCTGTAACTTTTGATAGAAGACTCAGACAAACATGTTTATGGCTTTATCTTATGGAACTCAATATCCCCGTGCTGGGCAAACAGGTTTTGCAGCCGTTTGAGCTAAGATTTTAAAATTATTCACATAATGAAAACCTATACTTTGTCTCGGGTGAGTTTCCCATTCAAATGCATGTAACAGTGAGAAACACACTGTCTTGGCGAAATAAAGCGTTTTTGTACAACTTCATATAAATCGCTGTAACTTTTGATAGAAGACTCAGACAAACATGTTTATGGCTTTATCTTATAGAACTCAATATCCCCGTGCTGGGCAAACAGAACAGGTTTTGCAGCCGTTTGAGCTAAGATTTTAAAATTATTCACATAATGAAAACCTATACTTTGTCTCGGGTGAGTTTCCCATTCAAATGCATGTAACAGTGAGAAACACACTGTCTTGGCGAAATAAAGCGTTTTTGTACAACTTCATATAAATCGCTGTAACTTTTGATAGAAGACTCAGACAAACATGTTTATGGCTTTATCTTATAGAACTCAATATCCCCGTGCTGGGCAAACAGGTTTTGCAGCCGTTTGAGCTAAGATTTTAAAATTATTCACATAATGAAAACCTATACTTTGTCTCGGGTGAGTTTCCCATTCAAATGCATGTAACAGTGAGAAACACACTGTCTTGGCGAAATAAAGCGTTTTCGTACAACTTCATATAAATCGCTGTAACTTTTGATAGAAGACTCAGACAAACATGTTTATGGCTTTATCTTATAGAACTCAATATCCCCGTGCTGGGCAAACAGGTTTTGCAGCCGTTTGAGCTAAGATTTTAAAATTATTCACATAATGAAAACCTATACTTTGGTTTCATGCGAGTTTCCCATTCAAATGCATGTAACAGTGAGAAACACACTGTCTTGGCGAAATAAAGCGTTTTCGTACAACTTCATATAAATCGCTGTAACTTTTGATAGAAGACTCAGACAAACATGTTTATGGCTTTATCTTATGGAACTCAATATCCCCGTGCTGGGCAAACAGGTTTTGCAGCCGTTTGAGCTAAGATTTTAAAATTATTCACATAATGAAAACCTATACTTTGTCTCGGGTGAGTTTCCCATTCAAATGCATGTAACAGTGAGAAACACACTGTCTTGGCGAAATAAAGCGTTTTTGTACAACTTCATATAAATCGCTGTAACTTTTGATAGAAGACTCAGACAAACATGTTTATGGCTTTATCTTATAGAACTCAATATCCCCGTGCTGGGCAAACAGAACAGGTTTTGCAGCCGTTTGAGCTAAGATTTTAAAATTATTCACATAATGAAAACCTATACTTTGTCTCGGGTGAGTTTCCCATTCAAATGCATGTAACAGTGAGAAACACACTGTCTTGGCGAAATAAAGCGTTTTTGTACAACTTCATATAAATCGCTGTAACTTTTGATAGAAGACTCAGACAAACATGTTTATGGCTTTATCTTATAGAACTCAATATCCCCGTGCTGGGCAAACAGGTTTTGCAGCCGTTTGAGCTAAGATTTTAAAATTATTCACATAATGAAAACCTATACTTTGTCTCGGGTGAGTTTCCCATTCAAATGCATGTAACAGTGAGAAACACACTGTCTTGGCGAAATAAAGCGTTTTCGTACAACTTCATATAAATCGCTGTAACTTTTGATAGAAGACTCAGACAAACATGTTTATGGCTTTATCTTATAGAACTCAATATCCCCGTGCTGGGCAAACAGGTTTTGCAGCCGTTTGAGCTAAGATTTTAAAATTATTCACATAATGAAAACCTATACTTTGTTTCAGGCGAGTTTCCCATTCAAATGCATGTAACAGTGAGAAACACATTGTCTTGGCGAAATAAAGCGTTTTCGTACAACTTCATATAAATCGCTGTAACTTTTGATAGAAGACTCAGAAACACATGTTTATGGCTTTATCTTATAGAACTCAATATCCCCGTGCTGGGCAAACAGGTTTTGCAGCCGTTTGAGCTAAGATTTTAAAATTATTCACATAATGAAAACCTATACTTTGTTTCAGGCGAGTTTCCCATTCAAATGCATGTAACAGTGAGAAACGCATTGTCTTGGCGAAATAAAGCGTTTTCGTACAACTTCATATAAATCGCTGTAACTTTTGATAGAAGACTCAGACAAACATGTTTATGGCTTTATCTTATAGAACTCAATATCCCCGTGCTGGGCAAACAGGTTTTGCAGCCGTTTGAGCTAAGATTTTAAAATTATTCACATAATGAAAACCTATACTTTGTTTCATGCGAGTTTCCCATTCAAATGCATGTAACAGTGAGAAACACACTGTCTTGGCGAAATAAAGCGTTTTCGTACAACTTCATATAAATCGCTGTAACTTTTGATAGAAGACTCAGACAAACATGTTTATGGCTTTATCATATGGAACTCAATATCCCCGTGCTGGGCAAACAGGTTTTGCAGCCGTTTGAGCTAAGATTTTAAAATTATTCACATAATGAAAACCTATACTTTGTCTCGGGTGAGTTTCCCATTCAAATGCATGTAACAGTGAGAAACACACTGTCTTGGCGAAATAAAGCGTTTTTGTACAACTTCATATAAATCGCTGTAACTTTTGATAGAAGACTCAGACAAACATGTTTATGGCTTTATCTTATAGAACTCAATATCCCCGTGCTGGGCAAACAGGTTTTGCAGCCGTTTGAGCTAAGATTTTAAAATTATTCACATAATGAAAACCTATACTTTGTCTCGGGTGAGTTTCCCATTCAAATGCATGTAACAGTGAGAAACACACTGTCTTGGCGAAATAAAGCGTTTTCGTACAACTTCATATAAATCGCTGTAACTTTTGATAGAAGACTCAGACAAACATGTTTATGGCTTTATCTTATAGAACTCAATATCCCCGTGCTGGGCAAACAGGTTTTGCAGCCGTTTGAGCTAAGATTTTAAAATTATTCACATAATGAAAACCTATACTTTGTTTCAGGCGAGTTTCCCATTCAAATGCATGTAACAGTGAGAAACACATTGTCTTGGCGAAATAAAGCGTTTTCGTACAACTTCATATAAATCGCTGTAACTTTTGATAGAAGACTCAGAAACACATGTTTATGGCTTTATCTTATAGAACTCAATATCCCCGTGCTGGGCAAACAGGTTTTGCAGCCGTTTGAGCTAAGATTTTAAAATTATTCACATAATGAAAACCTATACTTTGTTTCAGGCGAGTTTCCCATTCAAATGCATGTAACAGTGAGAAACGCATTGTCTTGGCGAAATAAAGCGTTTTCGTACAACTTCATATAAATCGCTGTAACTTTTGATAGAAGACTCAGACAAACATGTTTATGGCTTTATCTTATAGAACTCAATATCCCCGTGCTGGGCAAACAGGTTTTGCAGCCGTTTGAGCTAAGATTTTAAAATTATTCACATAATGAAAACCTATACTTTGTTTCAGGCGAGTTTCCCATTCAAATGCATGTAACAGTGAGAAACGCATTGTCTTGGCGAAATAAAGCGCTTTTGAACAACTTCATATAAATCGCTGTAACTTTTGATAGAAGACTCAGACAAACATGTTTATGGCTTTATCTTATAGAACTCAATATCCCCGTGCTGGGCAAACAGGTTTTGCAGCCGTTTGAGCTAAGATTTTAAAATTATTCACATAATGAAAACCTATACTTTGTTTCAGGCGAGTTTCCCATTCAAATGCATGTAACAGTGAGAAACGCATTGTCTTGGCGAAATAAAGCGTTTTCGTACAACTTCATATAAATCGCTGTAACTTTTGATAGAAGACTCAGAAACACATGTTTATGGCTTTATCTTATAGAACTCAATATCCCCGTGCTGGGCAAACAGGTTTTGCAGCCGTTTGAGCTAAGATTTTAAAATTATTCACATAATGAAAACCTATACTTTGTTTCAGGCGAGTTTCCCATTCAAATGCATGTAACAGTGAGAAACGCATTGTCTTGGCGAAATAAAGCGCTTTTGAACAACTTCATATAAATCGCTGTAACTTTTGATAGAAGACTCAGACAAACATGTTTATGGCTTTATCTTATAGAACTCAATATCCCCGTGCTGGGCAAATATGTTTTGCAGCCGATTGAGCTAAGATTTTAAAATTATTCACATAATGAAAACCTATACTTTGTTTCAGGCGAGTTTCCCATTCAAATGCATGTAACAGTGAGAAACACACTGTCTTGGCGAAATAAAGCGTTTTCGTACAACTTCATATAAATCGCTGTAACTTTTGATAGAAGACTCAGACAAACATGTTTATGGCTTTATCTTATAGAACTCAATATCCCCGTGCTGGGCAAACAGGTTTTGCAGCCGTTTGAGCTAAGATTTTAAAATTATTCACATAATGAAAACCTATACTTTGTTTCAGGCGAGTTTCCCATTCAAATGCATGTAACAGTGAGAAACACACTGTCTTGGCGAAATAAAGCGTTTTTGTACAACTTCATATAAATCGCTGTAACTTTTGATAGAAGACTCAGACAAACATGTTTATGGCTTTATCTTATAGAACTCAATATCCCCGTGCTGGGCAAACAGGTTTTGCAGCCGTTTGAGCTAAGATTTTAAAATTATTCACATAATGAAAACCTATACTTTGTTTCAGGCGAGTTTCCCATTCAAATGCATGTAACAGTGAGAAACGCATTGTCTTGGCGAAATAAAGCGTTTTTGTACAACTTCATATAAATCGCTGTAACTTTTGATAGAAGACTCAGACAAACATGTTTATGGCTTTATCTTATAGAACTCAATATCCCCGTGCTGGGCAAACAGGTTTTGCAGCCGTTTGAGCTAAGATTTTAAAATTATTCACATAATGAAAACCTATACTTTGTTTCAGGCGAGTTTCCCATTCAAATGCATGTAACAGTGAGAAACGCATTGTCTTGGCGAAATAAAGCGTTTTCGTACAACTTCATATAAATCGCTGTAACTTTTGATAGAAGACTCAGACAAACATGTTTATGGCTTTATCTTATAGAACTCAATATCCCCGTGCTGGGCAAACAGGTTTTGCAGCCGTTTGAGCTAAGATTTTAAAATTATTCACATAATGAAAACCTATACTTTGTTTCAGGCGAGTTTCCCATTCAAATGCATGTAACAGTGAGAAACCATTGTCTTGGCGAAATAAAGCGTTTTCGTACAACTTCATATAAATCGCTGTAACTTTTGATAGAAGACTCAGAAACACATGTTTATGGCTTTATCTTATAGAACTCAATATCCCCGTGCTGGGCAAACAGGTTTTGCAGCCGTTTGAGCTAAGATTTTAAAATTATTCACATAATGAAAACCTATACTTTGTTTCAGGCGAGTTTCCCATTCAAATGCATGTAACAGTGAGAAACGCATTGTCTTGGCGAAATAAAGCGCTTTTGAACAACTTTATATAAATCGCTGTAACTTTTGATAGAAGACTCAGACAAACATGTTTATGGCTTTATCTTATAGAACTCAATATCCCCGTGCTGGGCAAACAGGTTTTGCAGCCGTTTGAGCTAAGATTTTAAAATTATTCACATAATGAAAACCTATACTTTGTTTCAGGCGAGTTTCCCATTCAAATGCATGTAACAGTGAGAAACGCATTGTCTTGGCGAAATAAAGCGTTTTCGTACAACTTCATATAAATCGCTGTAACTTTTGATAGAAGACTCAGAAACACATGTTTATGGCTTTATCTTATAGAACTCAATATCCCCGTGCTGGGCAAACAGGTTTTGCAGCCGTTTGAGCTAAGATTTTAAAATTATTCACATAATGAAAACCTATACTTTGTTTCAGGCGAGTTTCCCATTCAAATGCATGTAATAGTGAGAAACGCATTGTCTTGGCGAAATAAAGCGCTTTTGAACAACTTTATATAAATCGCTGTAACTTTTGATAGAAGACTCAGACAAACATGTTTATGGCTTTATCTTATAGAACTCAATATCCCCGTGCTGGGCAAACAGGTTTTGCAGCCGTTTGAGCTAAGATTTTAAAATTATTCACATAATGAAAACCTATACTTTGTTTCAGGCGAGTTTCCCATTCAAATGCATGTAACAGTGAGAAACGCATTGTCTTGGCGAAATAAAGCGTTTTCGTACAACTTCATATAAATCGCTGTAACTTTTGATAGAAGACTCAGAAACACATGTTTATGGCTTTATCTTATAGAACTCAATATCCCCGTGCTGGGCAAACAGGTTTTGCAGCCGTTTGAGCTAAGATTTTAAAATTATTCACATAATGAAAACCTATACTTTGTTTCAGGCGAGTTTCCCATTCAAATGCATGTAATAGTGAGAAACGCATTGTCTTGGCGAAATAAAGCGCTTTTGAACAACTTTATATAAATCGCTGTAACTTTTGATAGAAGACTCAGAAACACATGTTTATGGCTTTATCTTATAGAACTCAATATCCCCGTGCTGGGCAAACAGGTTTTGCAGCCGTTTGAGCTAAGATTTTAAAATTATTCACATAATGAAAACCTATACTTTGTTTCAGGCGAGTTTCCCATTCAAATGCATGTAATAGTGAGAAACGCATTGTCTTGGCGAAATAAAGCGCTTTTGAACAACTTTATATAAATCGCTGTAACTTTTGATAGAAGACTCAGAAACACATGTTTATGGCTTTATCTTATAGAACTCAATATCCCCGTGCTGGGCAAACAGGTTTTGCAGCCGTTTGAGCTAAGATTTTAAAATTATTCACATAATGAAAACCTATACTTTGTTTCAGGCGAGTTTCCCATTCAAATGCATGTAACAGTGAGAAACGCATTGTCTTGGCGAAATAAAGCGTTTTCGTACAACTTCATATAAATCGCTGTAACTTTTGATAGAAGACTCAGAAACACATGTTTATGGCTTTATCTTATAGAACTCAATATCCCCGTGCTGGGCAAACAGGTTTTGCAGCCGTTTGAGCTAAGATTTTAAAATTATTCACATAATGAAAACCTATACTTTGTTTCAGGCGAGTTTCCCATTCAAATGCATGTAATAGTGAGAAACGCATTGTCTTGGCGAAATAAAGCGCTTTTGAACAACTTTATATAAATCGCTGTAACTTTTGATAGAAGACTCAGAAACACATGTTTATGGCTTTATCTTATAGAACTCAATATCCCCGTGCTGGGCAAACAGGTTTTGCAGCCGTTTGAGCTAAGATTTTAAAATTATTCACATAATGAAAACCTATACTTTGTTTCAGGCGAGTTTCCCATTCAAATGCATGTAATAGTGAGAAACGCATTGTCTTGGCGAAATAAAGCGCTTTTGAACAACTTTATATAAATCGCTGTAACTTTTGATAGAAGACTCAGACAAACATGTTTATGGCTTTATCTTATAGAACTCAATATCCCCGTGCTGGGCAAACAGGTTTTGCAGCCGTTTGAGCTAAGATTTTAAAATTATTCACATAATGAAAACCTATACTTTGTTTCAGGCGAGTTTCCCATTCAAATGCATGTAACAGTGAGAAACGCATTGTCTTGGCGAAATAAAGCGTTTTCGTACAACTTCATATAAATCGCTGTAACTTTTGATAGAAGACTCAGAAACACATGTTTATGGCTTTATCTTATAGAACTCAATATCCCCGTGCTGGGCAAACAGGTTTTGCAGCCGTTTGAGCTAAGATTTTAAAATTATTCACATAATGAAAACCTATACTTTGTTTCAGGCGAGTTTCCCATTCAAATGCATGTAATAGTGAGAAACGCATTGTCTTGGCGAAATAAAGCGCTTTTGAACAACTTTATATAAATCGCTGTAACTTTTGATAGAAGACTCAGACAAACATGTTTATGGCTTTATCTTATAGAACTCAATATCCCCGTGCTGGGCAAACAGGTTTTGCAGCCGTTTGAGCTAAGATTTTAAAATTATTCACATAATGAAAACCTATACTTTGTTTCAGGCGAGTTTCCCATTCAAATGCATGTAATAGTGAGAAACGCATTGTCTTGGCGAAATAAAGCGCTTTTGAACAACTTTATATAAATCGCTGTAACTTTTGATAGAAGACTCAGACAAACATGTTTATGGCTTTATCTTATAGAACTCAATATCCCCGTGCTGGGCAAACAGGTTTTGCAGCCGTTTGAGCTAAGATTTTAAAATTATTCACATAATGAAAACCTATACTTTGTTTCAGGCGAGTTTCCCATTCAAATGCATGTAACAGTGAGAAACGCATTGTCTTGGCGAAATAAAGCGTTTTCGTACAACTTCATATAAATCGCTGTAACTTTTGATAGAAGACTCAGAAACACATGTTTATGGCTTTATCTTATAGAACTCAATATCCCCGTGCTGGGCAAACAGGTTTTGCAGCCGTTTGAGCTAAGATTTTAAAATTATTCACATAATGAAAACCTATACTTTGTTTCAGGCGAGTTTCCCATTCAAATGCATGTAATAGTGAGAAACGCATTGTCTTGGCGAAATAAAGCGCTTTTGAACAACTTTATATAAATCGCTGTAACTTTTGATAGAAGACTCAGACAAACATGTTTATTGCTTTATCTTATAGAACTCAATATCCCCGTGCTGGGCAAACAGGTTTTGCAGCCGTTTGAGCTAAGATTTTAAAATTATTCACATAATGAAAACCTATACTTTGTTTCAGGCGAGTTTCCCATTCAAATGCATGTAATAGTGAGAAACGCATTGTCTTGGCGAAATAAAGCGCTTTTGAACAACTTTATATAAATCGCTGTAACTTTTGATAGAAGACTCAGAAACACATGTTTATGGCTTTATCTTATAGAACTCAATATCCCCGTGCTGGGCAAACAGGTTTTGCAGCCGTTTGAGCTAAGATTTTAAAATTATTCACATAATGAAAACCTATACTTTGTTTCAGGCGAGTTTCCCATTCAAATGCATGTAATAGTGAGAAACGCATTGTCTTGGCGAAATAAAGCGCTTTTGAACAACTTTATATAAATCGCTGTAACTTTTGATAGAAGACTCAGAAACACATGTTTATGGCTTTATCTTATAGAACTCAATATCCCCGTGCTGGGCAAACAGGTTTTGCAGCCGTTTGAGCTAAGATTTTAAAATTATTCACATAATGAAAACCTATACTTTGTTTCAGGCGAGTTTCCCATTCAAATGCATGTAATAGTGAGAAACGCATTGTCTTGGCGAAATAAAGCGCTTTTGAACAACTTTATATAAATCGCTGTAACTTTTGATAGAAGACTCAGACAAACATGTTTATGGCTTTATCTTATAGAACTCAATATCCCCGTGCTGGGCAAACAGGTTTTGCAGCCGTTTGAGCTAAGATTTTAAAATTATTCACATAATGAAAACCTATACTTTGTTTCAGGCGAGTTTCCCATTCAAATGCATGTAATAGTGAGAAACGCATTGTCTTGGCGAAATAAAGCGCTTTTGAACAACTTTATATAAATCGCTGTAACTTTTGATAGAAGACTCAGACAAACATGTTTATGGCTTTATCTTATAGAACTCAATATCCCCGTGCTGGGCAAACAGGTTTTGCAGCCGTTTGAGCTAAGATTTTAAAATTATTCACATAATGAAAACCTATACTTTGTTTCAGGCGAGTTTCCCATTCAAATGCATGTAACAGTGAGAAACGCATTGTCTTGGCGAAATAAAGCGTTTTCGTACAACTTCATATAAATCGCTGTAACTTTTGATAGAAGACTCAGAAACACATGTTTATGGCTTTATCTTATAGAACTCAATATCCCCGTGCTGGGCAAACAGGTTTTGCAGCCGTTTGAGCTAAGATTTTAAAATTATTCACATAATGAAAACCTATACTTTGTTTCAGGCGAGTTTCCCATTCAAATGCATGTAATAGTGAGAAACGCATTGTCTTGGCGAAATAAAGCGCTTTTGAACAACTTTATATAAATCGCTGTAACTTTTGATAGAAGACTCAGACAAACATGTTTATTGCTTTATCTTATAGAACTCAATATCCCCGTGCTGGGCAAACAGGTTTTGCAGCCGTTTGAGCTAAGATTTTAAAATTATTCACATAATGAAAACCTATACTTTGTTTCAGGCGAGTTTCCCATTCAAATGCATGTAATAGTGAGAAACGCATTGTCTTGGCGAAATAAAGCGCTTTTGAACAACTTTATATAAATCGCTGTAACTTTTGATAGAAGACTCAGAAACACATGTTTATGGCTTTATCTTATAGAACTCAATATCCCCGTGCTGGGCAAACAGGTTTTGCAGCCGTTTGAGCTAAGATTTTAAAATTATTCACATAATGAAAACCTATACTTTGTTTCAGGCGAGTTTCCCATTCAAATGCATGTAACAGTGAGAAACGCATTGTCTTGGCGAAATAAAGCGTTTTTGAACAACTTCATATAAATCGCTGTAACTTTTGATAGAAGACTCAGAAACACATGTTTATGGCTTTATCTTATAGAACTCAATATCCCCGTGCTGGGCAAACAGGTTTTGCAGCCGTTTGAGCTAAGATTTTAAAATTATTCACATAATGAAAACCTATACTTTGTTTCAGGCGAGTTTCCCATTCAAATGCATGTAACAGTGAGAAACGCATTGTCTTGGCGAAATAAAGCGTTTTTGAACAACTTCATATAAATCGCTGTAACTTTTGATAGAAGACTCAGAAACACATGTTTATGGCTTTATCTTATAGAACTCAATATCCCCGTGCTGGGCAAACAGGTTTTGCAGCCGTTTGAGCTAAGATTTTAAAATTATTCACATAATGAAAACCTATACTTTGTTTCAGGCGAGTTTCCCATTCAAATGCATGTAATAGTGAGAAACGCATTGTCTTGGCGAAATAAAGCGCTTTTGAACAACTTTATATAAATCGCTGTAACTTTTGATAGAAGACTCAGACAAACATGTTTATGGCTTTATCTTATAGAACTCAATATCCCCGTGCTGGGCAAACAGGTTTTGCAGCCGTTTGAGCTAAGATTTTAAAATTATTCACATAATGAAAACCTATACTTTGTTTCAGGCGAGTTTCCCATTCAAATGCATGTAACAGTGAGAAACGCATTGTCTTGGCGAAATAAAGCGTTTTCGTACAACTTCATATAAATCGCTGTAACTTTTGATAGAAGACTCAGAAACACATGTTTATGGCTTTATCTTATAGAACTCAATATCCCCGTGCTGGGCAAACAGGTTTTGCAGCCGTTTGAGCTAAGATTTTAAAATTATTCACATAATGAAAACCTATACTTTGTTTCAGGCGAGTTTCCCATTCAAATGCATGTAATAGTGAGAAACGCATTGTCTTGGCGAAATAAAGCGCTTTTGAACAACTTTATATAAATCGCTGTAACTTTTGATAGAAGACTCAGACAAACATGTTTATTGCTTTATCTTATAGAACTCAATATCCCCGTGCTGGGCAAACAGGTTTTGCAGCCGTTTGAGCTAAGATTTTAAAATTATTCACATAATGAAAACCTATACTTTGTTTCAGGCGAGTTTCCCATTCAAATGCATGTAATAGTGAGAAACGCATTGTCTTGGCGAAATAAAGCGCTTTTGAACAACTTTATATAAATCGCTGTAACTTTTGATAGAAGACTCAGAAACACATGTTTATGGCTTTATCTTATAGAACTCAATATCCCCGTGCTGGGCAAACAGGTTTTGCAGCCGTTTGAGCTAAGATTTTAAAATTATTCACATAATGAAAACCTATACTTTGTTTCAGGCGAGTTTCCCATTCAAATGCATGTAACAGTGAGAAACGCATTGTCTTGGCGAAATAAAGCGTTTTTGAACAACTTCATATAAATCGCTGTAACTTTTGATAGAAGACTCAGAAACACATGTTTATGGCTTTATCTTATAGAACTCAATATCCCCGTGCTGGGCAAACAGGTTTTGCAGCCGTTTGAGCTAAGATTTTAAAATTATTCACATAATGAAAACCTATACTTTGTTTCAGGCGAGTTTCCCATTCAAATGCATGTAACAGTGAGAAACGCATTGTCTTGGCGAAATAAAGCGTTTTTGAACAACTTCATATAAATCGCTGTAACTTTTGATAGAAGACTCAGAAACACATGTTTATGGCTTTATCTTATAGAACTCAATATCCCCGTGCTGGGCAAACAGGTTTTGCAGCCGTTTGAGCTAAGATTTTAAAATTATTCACATAATGAAAACCTATACTTTGTTTCAGGCGAGTTTCCCATTCAAATGCATGTAATAGTGAGAAACGCATTGTCTTGGCGAAATAAAGCGCTTTTGAACAACTTTATATAAATCGCTGTAACTTTTGATAGAAGACTCAGACAAACATGTTTATGGCTTTATCTTATAGAACTCAATATCCCCGTGCTGGGCAAACAGGTTTTGCAGCCGTTTGAGCTAAGATTTTAAAATTATTCACATAATGAAAACCTATACTTTGTTTCAGGCGAGTTTCCCATTCAAATGCATGTAATAGTGAGAAACGCATTGTCTTGGCGAAATAAAGCGCTTTTGAACAACTTTATATAAATCGCTGTAACTTTTGATAGAAGACTCAGACAAACATGTTTATGGCTTTATCTTATAGAACTCAATATCCCCGTGCTGGGCAAACAGGTTTTGCAGCCGTTTGAGCTAAGATTTTAAAATTATTCACATAATGAAAACCTATACTTTGTTTCAGGCGAGTTTCCCATTCAAATGCATGTAACAGTGAGAAACGCATTGTCTTGGCGAAATAAAGCGTTTTCGTACAACTTCATATAAATCGCTGTAACTTTTGATAGAAGACTCAGACAAACATGTTTATGGCTTTATCTTATAGAACTCAATATCCCCGTGCTGGGCAAACAGGTTTTGCAGCCGTTTGAGCTAAGATTTTAAAATTATTCACATAATGAAAACCTATACTTTGTTTCAGGCGAGTTTCCCATTCAAATGCATGTAATAGTGAGAAACGCATTGTCTTGGCGAAATAAAGCGCTTTTGAACAACTTTATATAAATCGCTGTAACTTTTGATAGAAGACTCAGACAAACATGTTTATTGCTTTATCTTATAGAACTCAATATCCCCGTGCTGGGCAAACAGGTTTTGCAGCCGTTTGAGCTAAGATTTTAAAATTATTCACATAATGAAAACCTATACTTTGTTTCAGGCGAGTTTCCCATTCAAATGCATGTAACAGTGAGAAACGCATTGTCTTGGCGAAATAAAGCGTTTTCGTACAACTTCATATAAATCGCTGTAACTTTTGATAGAAGACTCAGACAAACATGTTTATGGCTTTATCTTATAGAACTCAATATCCCCGTGCTGGGCAAACAGGTTTTGCAGCCGTTTGAGCTAAGATTTTAAAATTATTCACATAATGAAAACCTATACTTTGTTTCAGGCGAGTTTCCCATTCAAATGCATGTAACAGTGAGAAACGCATTGTCTTGGCGAAATAAAGCGTTTTCGTACAACTTCATATAAATCGCTGTAACTTTTGATAGAAGACTCAGACAAACATGTTTATGGCTTTATCTTATAGAACTCAATATCCCCGTGCTGGGCAAACAGGTTTTGCAGCCGTTTGAGCTAAGATTTTAAAATTATTCACATAATGAAAACCTATACTTTGTTTCAGGCGAGTTTCCCATTCAAATGCATGTAACAGTGAGAAACGCATTGTCTTGGCGAAATAAAGCGTTTTCGTACAACTTCATATAAATCGCTGTAACTTTTGATAGAAGACTCAGAAACACATGTTTATGGCTTTATCTTATAGAACTCAATATCCCCGTGCTGGGCAAACAGGTTTTGCAGCCGTTTGAGCTAAGATTTTAAAATTATTCACATAATGAAAACCTATACTTTGTTTCAGGCGAGTTTCCCATTCAAATGCATGTAATAGTGAGAAACGCATTGTCTTGGCGAAATAAAGCGCTTTTGAACAACTTTATATAAATCGCTGTAACTTTTGATAGAAGACTCAGACAAACATGTTTATTGCTTTATCTTATAGAACTCAATATCCCCGTGCTGGGCAAACAGGTTTTGCAGCCGTTTGAGCTAAGATTTTAAAATTATTCACATAATGAAAACCTATACTTTGTTTCAGGCGAGTTTCCCATTCAAATGCATGTAATAGTGAGAAACGCATTGTCTTGGCGAAATAAAGCGCTTTTGAACAACTTTATATAAATCGCTGTAACTTTTGATAGAAGACTCAGAAACACATGTTTATGGCTTTATCTTATAGAACTCAATATCCCCGTGCTGGGCAAACAGGTTTTGCAGCCGTTTGAGCTAAGATTTTAAAATTATTCACATAATGAAAACCTATACTTTGTTTCAGGCGAGTTTCCCATTCAAATGCATGTAATAGTGAGAAACGCATTGTCTTGGCGAAATAAAGCGCTTTTGAACAACTTTATATAAATCGCTGTAACTTTTGATAGAAGACTCAGACAAACATGTTTATGGCTTTATCTTATAGAACTCAATATCCCCGTGCTGGGCAAACAGGTTTTGCAGCCGTTTGAGCTAAGATTTTAAAATTATTCACATAATGAAAACCTATACTTTGTTTCAGGCGAGTTTCCCATTCAAATGCATGTAACAGTGAGAAACGCATTGTCTTGGCGAAATAAAGCGTTTTCGTACAACTTCATATAAATCGCTGTAACTTTTGATAGAAGACTCAGACAAACATGTTTATGGCTTTATCTTATAGAACTCAATATCCCCGTGCTGGGCAAACAGGTTTTGCAGCCGTTTGAGCTAAGATTTTAAAATTATTCACATAATGAAAACCTATACTTTGTTTCAGGCGAGTTTCCCATTCAAATGCATGTAACAGTGAGAAACGCATTGTCTTGGCGAAATAAAGCGTTTTCGTACAACTTCATATAAATCGCTGTAACTTTTGATAGAAGACTCAGAAACACATGTTTATGGCTTTATCTTATAGAACTCAATATCCCCGTGCTGGGCAAACAGGTTTTGCAGCCGTTTGAGCTAAGATTTTAAAATTATTCACATAATGAAAACCTATACTTTGTTTCAGGCGAGTTTCCCATTCAAATGCATGTAATAGTGAGAAACGCATTGTCTTGGCGAAATAAAGCGCTTTTGAACAACTTTATATAAATCGCTGTAACTTTTGATAGAAGACTCAGACAAACATGTTTATTGCTTTATCTTATAGAACTCAATATCCCCGTGCTGGGCAAACAGGTTTTGCAGCCGTTTGAGCTAAGATTTTAAAATTATTCACATAATGAAAACCTATACTTTGTTTCAGGCGAGTTTCCCATTCAAATGCATGTAATAGTGAGAAACGCATTGTCTTGGCGAAATAAAGCGTTTTCGTACAACTTCATATAAATCGCTGTAACTTTTGATAGAAGACTCAGAAACACATGTTTATGGCTTTATCTTATAGAACTCAATATCCCCGTGCTGGGCAAACAGGTTTTGCAGCCGTTTGAGCTAAGATTTTAAAATTATTCGCATAATGAAAACCTATACTTTGTTTCAGGCGAGTTTCCCATTCAAATGCATGTAACAGTGAGAAACGCATTGTCTTGGCGAAATAAAGCGTTTTCGTACAACTTCATATAAATCGCTGTAACTTTTGATAGAAGACTCAGACAAACATGTTTATGGCTTTATCTTATAGAACTCAATATCCCCGTGCTGGGCAAACAGGTTTTGCAGCCGTTTGAGCTAAGATTTTAAAATTATTCACATAATGAAAACCTATACTTTGTTTCAGGCGAGTTTCCCATTCAAATGCATGTAACAGTGAGAAACGCATTGTCTTGGCGAAATAAAGCGTTTTCGTACAACTTCATATAAATCGCTGTAACTTTTGATAGAAGACTCAGAAACACATGTTTATGGCTTTATCTTATAGAACTCAATATCCCCGTGCTGGGCAAACAGGTTTTGCAGCCGTTTGAGCTAAGATTTTAAAATTATTCACATAATGAAAACCTATACTTTGTTTCAGGCGAGTTTCCCATTCAAATGCATGTAATAGTGAGAAACGCATTGTCCTGGCGAAATAAAGCGCTTTTGAACAACTTTATATAAATCGCTGTAACTTTTGATAGAAGACTCAGAAACACATGTTTATGGCTTTATCTTATAGAACTCAATATCCCCGTGCTGGGCAAACAGGTTTTGCAGCCGTTTGAGCTAAGATTTTAAAATTATTCACATAATGAAAACCTATACTTTGTTTCAGGCGAGTTTCCCATTCAAATGCATGTAACAGTGAGAAACGCATTGTCTTGGCGAAATAAAGCGTTTTCGTACAACTTCATATAAATCGCTGTAACTTTTGATAGAAGACTCAGAAACACATGTTTATGGCTTTATCTTATAGAACTCAATATCCCCGTGCTGGGCAAACAGGTTTTGCAGCCGTTTGAGCTAAGATTTTAAAATTATTCACATAATGAAAACCTATACTTTGTTTCAGGCGAGTTTCCCATTCAAATGCATGTAATAGTGAGAAACGCATTGTCCTGGCGAAATAAAGCGCTTTTGAACAACTTTATATAAATCGCTGTAACTTTTGATAGAAGACTCAGAAACACATGTTTATGGCTTTATCTTATAGAACTCAATATCCCCGTGCTGGGCAAACAGGTTTTGCAGCCGTTTGAGCTAAGATTTTAAAATTATTCACATAATGAAAACCTATACTTTGTTTCAGGCGAGTTTCCCATTCAAATGCATGTAACAGTGAGAAACGCATTGTCTTGGCGAAATAAAGCGTTTTCGTACAACTTCATATAAATCGCTGTAACTTTTGATAGAAGACTCAGAAACACATGTTTATGGCTTTATCTTATAGAACTCAATATCCCCGTGCTGGGCAAACAGGTTTTGCAGCCGTTTGAGCTAAGATTTTAAAATTATTCACATAATGAAAACCTATACTTTGTTTCAGGCGAGTTTCCCATTCAAATGCATGTAACAGTGAGAAACGCATTGTCTTGGCGAAATAAAGCGCTTTTGAACAACTTTATATAAATCGCTGTAACTTTTGATAGAAGACTCAGACAAACATGTTTATGGCTTTATCTTATAGAACTCAATATCCCCGTGCTGGGCAAACAGGTTTTGCAGCCGTTTGAGCTAAGATTTTAAAATTATTCACATAATGAAAACCTATACTTTGTTTCAGGCGAGTTTCCCATTCAAATGCATGTAACAGTGAGAAACGCATTGTCTTGGCGAAATAAAGCGTTTTCGTACAACTTCATATAAATCGCTGTAACTTTTGATAGAAGACTCAGAAACACATGTTTATGGCTTTATCTTATAGAACTCAATATCCCCGTGCTGGGCAAACAGGTTTTGCAGCCGTTTGAGCTAAGATTTTAAAATTATTCACATAATGAAAACCTATACTTTGTTTCAGGCGAGTTTCCCATTCAAATGCATGTAATAGTGAGAAACGCATTGTCTTGGCGAAATAAAGCGCTTTTGAACAACTTTATATAAATCGCTGTAACTTTTGATAGAAGACTCAGACAAACATGTTTATTGCTTTATCTTATAGAACTCAATATCCCCGTGCTGGGCAAACAGGTTTTGCAGCCGTTTGAGCTAAGATTTTAAAATTATTCACATAATGAAAACCTATACTTTGTTTCAGGCGAGTTTCCCATTCAAATGCATGTAATAGTGAGAAACGCATTGTCTTGGCGAAATAAAGCGCTTTTGAACAACTTTATATAAATCGCTGTAACTTTTGATAGAAGACTCAGACAAACATGTTTATGGCTTTATCTTATAGAACTCAATATCCCCGTGCTGGGCAAACAGGTTTTGCAGCCGTTTGAGCTAAGATTTTAAAATTATTCACATAATGAAAACCTATACTTTGTTTCAGGCGAGTTTCCCATTCAAATGCATGTAACAGTGAGAAACGCATTGTCTTGGCGAAATAAAGCGTTTTCGTACAACTTCATATAAATCGCTGTAACTTTTGATAGAAGACTCAGACAAACATGTTTATGGCTTTATCTTATAGAACTCAATATCCCCGTGCTGGGCAAACAGGTTTTGCAGCCGTTTGAGCTAAGATTTTAAAATTATTCACATAATGAAAACCTATACTTTGTTTCAGGCGAGTTTCCCATTCAAATGCATGTAATAGTGAGAAACGCATTGTCTTGGCGAAATAAAGCGCTTTTGAACAACTTTATATAAATCGCTGTAACTTTTGATAGAAGACTCAGAAACACATGTTTATGGCTTTATCTTATAGAACTCAATATCCCCGTGCTGGGCAAACAGGTTTTGCAGCCGTTTGAGCTAAGATTTTAAAATTATTCACATAATGAAAACCTATACTTTGTTTCAGGCGAGTTTCCCATTCAAATGCATGTAACAGTGAGAAACGCATTGTCTTGGCGAAATAAAGCGTTTTCGTACAACTTCATATAAATCGCTGTAACTTTTGATAGAAGACTCAGAAACACATGTTTATGGCTTTATCTTATAGAACTCAATATCCCCGTGCTGGGCAAACAGGTTTTGCAGCCGTTTGAGCTAAGATTTTAAAATTATTCACATAATGAAAACCTATACTTTGTTTCAGGCGAGTTTCCCATTCAAATGCATGTAACAGTGAGAAACGCATTGTCTTGGCGAAATAAAGCGTTTTCGTACAACTTCATATAAATCGCTGTAACTTTTGATAGAAGACTCAGAAACACATGTTTATGGCTTTATCTTATAGAACTCAATATCCCCGTGCTGGGCAAACAGGTTTTGCAGCCGTTTGAGCTAAGATTTTAAAATTATTCACATAATGAAAACCTATACTTTGTTTCAGGCGAGTTTCCCATTCAAATGCATGTAATAGTGAGAAACGCATTGTCTTGGCGAAATAAAGCGCTTTTGAACAACTTTATATAAATCGCTGTAACTTTTGATAGAAGACTCAGACAAACATGTTTATTGCTTTATCTTATAGAACTCAATATCCCCGTGCTGGGCAAACAGGTTTTGCAGCCGTTTGAGCTAAGATTTTAAAATTATTCACATAATGAAAACCTATACTTTGTTTCAGGCGAGTTTCCCATTCAAATGCATGTAATAGTGAGAAACGCATTGTCTTGGCGAAATAAAGCGCTTTTGAACAACTTTATATAAATCGCTGTAACTTTTGATAGAAGACTCAGACAAACATGTTTATGGCTTTATCTTATAGAACTCAATATCCCCGTGCTGGGCAAACAGGTTTTGCAGCCGTTTGAGCTAAGATTTTAAAATTATTCACATAATGAAAACCTATACTTTGTTTCAGGCGAGTTTCCCATTCAAATGCATGTAACAGTGAGAAACGCATTGTCTTGGCGAAATAAAGCGTTTTCGTACAACTTCATATAAATCGCTGTAACTTTTGATAGAAGACTCAGAAACACATGTTTATGGCTTTATCTTATAGAACTCAATATCCCCGTGCTGGGCAAACAGGTTTTGCAGCCGTTTGAGCTAAGATTTTAAAATTATTCACATAATGAAAACCTATACTTTGTTTCAGGCGAGTTTCCCATTCAAATGCATGTAACAGTGAGAAACGCATTGTCTTGGCGAAATAAAGCGTTTTCGTACAACTTCATATAAATCGCTGTAACTTTTGATAGAAGACTCAGACAAACATGTTTATGGCTTTATCTTATAGAACTCAATATCCCCGTGCTGGGCAAACAGGTTTTGCAGCCGTTTGAGCTAAGATTTTAAAATTATTCACATAATGAAAACCTATACTTTGTTTCAGGCGAGTTTCCCATTCAAATGCATGTAACAGTGAGAAACGCATTGTCTTGGCGAAATAAAGCGTTTTCGTACAACTTCATATAAATCGCTGTAACTTTTGATAGAAGACTCAGAAACACATGTTTATGGCTTTATCTTATAGAACTCAATATCCCCGTGCTGGGCAAACAGGTTTTGCAGCCGTTTGAGCTAAGATTTTAAAATTATTCACATAATGAAAACCTATACTTTGTTTCAGGCGAGTTTCCCATTCAAATGCATGTAATAGTGAGAAACGCATTGTCTTGGCGAAATAAAGCGCTTTTGAACAACTTTATATAAATCGCTGTAACTTTTGATAGAAGACTCAGAAACACATGTTTATGGCTTTATCTTATAGAACTCAATATCCCCGTGCTGGGCAAACAGGTTTTGCAGCCGTTTGAGCTAAGATTTTAAAATTATTCACATAATGAAAACCTATACTTTGTTTCAGGCGAGTTTCCCATTCAAATGCATGTAATAGTGAGAAACGCATTGTCTTGGCGAAATAAAGCGCTTTTGAACAACTTTATATAAATCGCTGTAACTTTTGATAGAAGACTCAGACAAACATGTTTATGGCTTTATCTTATAGAACTCAATATCCCCGTGCTGGGCAAACAGGTTTTGCAGCCGTTTGAGCTAAGATTTTAAAATTATTCACATAATGAAAACCTATACTTTGTTTCAGGCGAGTTTCCCATTCAAATGCATGTAACAGTGAGAAACGCATTGTCTTGGCGAAATAAAGCGTTTTCGTACAACTTCATATAAATCGCTGTAACTTTTGATAGAAGACTCAGAAACACATGTTTATGGCTTTATCTTATAGAACTCAATATCCCCGTGCTGGGCAAACAGGTTTTGCAGCCGTTTGAGCTAAGATTTTAAAATTATTCACATAATGAAAACCTATACTTTGTTTCAGGCGAGTTTCCCATTCAAATGCATGTAACAGTGAGAAACGCATTGTCTTGGCGAAATAAAGCGTTTTCGTACAACTTCATATAAATCGCTGTAACTTTTGATAGAAGACTCAGACAAACATGTTTATGGCTTTATCTTATAGAACTCAATATCCCCGTGCTGGGCAAACAGGTTTTGCAGCCGTTTGAGCTAAGATTTTAAAATTATTCACATAATGAAAACCTATACTTTGTTTCAGGCGAGTTTCCCATTCAAATGCATGTAACAGTGAGAAACCATTGTCTTGGCGAAATAAAGCGTTTTCGTACAACTTCATATAAATCGCTGTAACTTTTGATAGAAGACTCAGAAACACATGTTTATGGCTTTATCTTATAGAACTCAATATCCCCGTGCTGGGCAAACAGGTTTTGCAGCCGTTTGAGCTAAGATTTTAAAATTATTCACATAATGAAAACCTATACTTTGTTTCAGGCGAGTTTCCCATTCAAATGCATGTAACAGTGAGAAACGCATTGTCTTGGCGAAATAAAGCGTTTTCGTACAACTTCATATAAATCGCTGTAACTTTTGATAGAAGACTCAGAAACACATGTTTATGGCTTTATCTTATAGAACTCAATATCCCCGTGCTGGGCAAACAGGTTTTGCAGCCGTTTGAGCTAAGATTTTAAAATTATTCACATAATGAAAACCTATACTTTGTTTCAGGCGAGTTTCCCATTCAAATGCATGTAATAGTGAGAAACGCATTGTCTTGGCGAAATAAAGCGCTTTTGAACAACTTTATATAAATCGCTGTAACTTTTGATAGAAGACTCAGACAAACATGTTTATTGCTTTATCTTATAGAACTCAATATCCCCGTGCTGGGCAAACAGGTTTTGCAGCCGTTTGAGCTAAGATTTTAAAATTATTCACATAATGAAAACCTATACTTTGTTTCAGGCGAGTTTCCCATTCAAATGCATGTAACAGTGAGAAACGCATTGTCTTGGCGAAATAAAGCGTTTTCGTACAACTTCATATAAATCGCTGTAACTTTTGATAGAAGACTCAGACAAACATGTTTATGGCTTTATCTTATAGAACTCAATATCCCCGTGCTGGGCAAACAGGTTTTGCAGCCGTTTGAGCTAAGATTTTAAAATTATTCACATAATGAAAACCTATACTTTGTTTCAGGCGAGTTTCCCATTCAAATGCATGTAACAGTGAGAAACGCATTGTCTTGGCGAAATAAAGCGTTTTCGTACAACTTCATATAAATCGCTGTAACTTTTGATAGAAGACTCAGAAACACATGTTTATGGCTTTATCTTATAGAACTCAATATCCCCGTGCTGGGCAAACAGGTTTTGCAGCCGTTTGAGCTAAGATTTTAAAATTATTCACATAATGAAAACCTATACTTTGTTTCAGGCGAGTTTCCCATTCAAATGCATGTAACAGTGAGAAACGCATTGTCTTGGCGAAATAAAGCGTTTTCGTACAACTTCATATAAATCGCTGTAACTTTTGATAGAAGACTCAGACAAACATGTTTATGGCTTTATCTTATAGAACTCAATATCCCCGTGCTGGGCAAACAGGTTTTGCAGCCGTTTGAGCTAAGATTTTAAAATTATTCACATAATGAAAACCTATACTTTGTTTCAGGCGAGTTTCCCATTCAAATGCATGTAACAGTGAGAAACGCATTGTCTTGGCGAAATAAAGCGTTTTCGTACAACTTCATATAAATCGCTGTAACTTTTGATAGAAGACTCAGAAACACATGTTTATGGCTTTATCTTATAGAACTCAATATCCCCGTGCTGGGCAAACAGGTTTTGCAGCCGTTTGAGCTAAGATTTTAAAATTATTCACATAATGAAAACCTATACTTTGTTTCAGGCGAGTTTCCCATTCAAATGCATGTAATAGTGAGAAACGCATTGTCTTGGCGAAATAAAGCGCTTTTGAACAACTTTATATAAATCGCTGTAACTTTTGATAGAAGACTCAGAAACACATGTTTATGGCTTTATCTTATAGAACTCAATATCCCCGTGCTGGGCAAACAGGTTTTGCAGCCGTTTGAGCTAAGATTTTAAAATTATTCACATAATGAAAACCTATACTTTGTTTCAGGCGAGTTTCCCATTCAAATGCATGTAATAGTGAGAAACGCATTGTCTTGGCGAAATAAAGCGCTTTTGAACAACTTTATATAAATCGCTGTAACTTTTGATAGAAGACTCAGACAAACATGTTTATGGCTTTATCTTATAGAACTCAATATCCCCGTGCTGGGCAAACAGGTTTTGCAGCCGTTTGAGCTAAGATTTTAAAATTATTCACATAATGAAAACCTATACTTTGTTTCAGGCGAGTTTCCCATTCAAATGCATGTAACAGTGAGAAACGCATTGTCTTGGCGAAATAAAGCGTTTTCGTACAACTTCATATAAATCGCTGTAACTTTTGATAGAAGACTCAGAAACACATGTTTATGGCTTTATCTTATAGAACTCAATATCCCCGTGCTGGGCAAACAGGTTTTGCAGCCGTTTGAGCTAAGATTTTAAAATTATTCACATAATGAAAACCTATACTTTGTTTCAGGCGAGTTTCCCATTCAAATGCATGTAACAGTGAGAAACGCATTGTCTTGGCGAAATAAAGCGTTTTCGTACAACTTCATATAAATCGCTGTAACTTTTGATAGAAGACTCAGACAAACATGTTTATGGCTTTATCTTATAGAACTCAATATCCCCGTGCTGGGCAAACAGGTTTTGCAGCCGTTTGAGCTAAGATTTTAAAATTATTCACATAATGAAAACCTATACTTTGTTTCAGGCGAGTTTCCCATTCAAATGCATGTAACAGTGAGAAACCATTGTCTTGGCGAAATAAAGCGTTTTCGTACAACTTCATATAAATCGCTGTAACTTTTGATAGAAGACTCAGAAACACATGTTTATGGCTTTATCTTATAGAACTCAATATCCCCGTGCTGGGCAAACAGGTTTTGCAGCCGTTTGAGCTAAGATTTTAAAATTATTCACATAATGAAAACCTATACTTTGTTTCAGGCGAGTTTCCCATTCAAATGCATGTAACAGTGAGAAACGCATTGTCTTGGCGAAATAAAGCGCTTTTGAACAACTTTATATAAATCGCTGTAACTTTTGATAGAAGACTCAGACAAACATGTTTATGGCTTTATCTTATAGAACTCAATATCCCCGTGCTGGGCAAACAGGTTTTGCAGCCGTTTGAGCTAAGATTTTAAAATTATTCACATAATGAAAACCTATACTTTGTTTCAGGCGAGTTTCCCATTCAAATGCATGTAACAGTGAGAAACGCATTGTCTTGGCGAAATAAAGCGTTTTCGTACAACTTCATATAAATCGCTGTAACTTTTGATAGAAGACTCAGAAACACATGTTTATGGCTTTATCTTATAGAACTCAATATCCCCGTGCTGGGCAAACAGGTTTTGCAGCCGTTTGAGCTAAGATTTTAAAATTATTCACATAATGAAAACCTATACTTTGTTTCAGGCGAGTTTCCCATTCAAATGCATGTAACAGTGAGAAACGCATTGTCTTGGCGAAATAAAGCGCTTTTGAACAACTTTATATAAATCGCTGTAACTTTTGATAGAAGACTCAGACAAACATGTTTATGGCTTTATCTTATAGAACTCAATATCCCCGTGCTGGGCAAACAGGTTTTGCAGCCGTTTGAGCTAAGATTTTAAAATTATTCACATAATGAAAACCTATACTTTGTTTCAGGCGAGTTTCCCATTCAAATGCATGTAACAGTGAGAAACGCATTGTCTTGGCGAAATAAAGCGTTTTCGTACAACTTCATATAAATCGCTGTAACTTTTGATAGAAGACTCAGAAACACATGTTTATGGCTTTATCTTATAGAACTCAATATCCCCGTGCTGGGCAAACAGGTTTTGCAGCCGTTTGAGCTAAGATTTTAAAATTATTCACATAATGAAAACCTATACTTTGTTTCAGGCGAGTTTCCCATTCAAATGCATGTAACAGTGAGAAACGCATTGTCTTGGCGAAATAAAGCGTTTTCGTACAACTTCATATAAATCGCTGTAACTTTTGATAGAAGACTCAGACAAACATGTTTATGGCTTTATCTTATAGAACTCAATATCCCCGTGCTGGGCAAACAGGTTTTGCAGCCGTTTGAGCTAAGATTTTAAAATTATTCACATAATGAAAACCTATACTTTGTTTCAGGCGAGTTTCCCATTCAAATGCATGTAACAGTGAGAAACGCATTGTCTTGGCGAAATAAAGCGTTTTCGTACAACTTCATATAAATCGCTGTAACTTTTGATAGAAGACTCAGAAAAACATGTTTATGGCTTTATCTTATAGAACTCAATATCCCCGTGCTGGGCAAACAGGTTTTGCAGCCGTTTGAGCTAAGATTTTAAAATTATTCACATAATGAAAACCTATACTTTGTTTCAGGCGAGTTTCCCATTCAAATGCATGTAATAGTGAGAAACGCATTGTCTTGGCGAAATAAAGCGCTTTTGAACAACTTTATATAAATCGCTGTAACTTTTGATAGAAGACTCAGACAAACATGTTTATTGCTTTATCTTATAGAACTCAATATCCCCGTGCTGGGCAAACAGGTTTTGCAGCCGTTTGAGCTAAGATTTTAAAATTATTCACATAATGAAAACCTATACTTTGTTTCAGGCGAGTTTCCCATTCAAATGCATGTAATAGTGAGAAACGCATTGTCTTGGCGAAATAAAGCGCTTTTGAACAACTTTATATAAATCGCTGTAACTTTTGATAGAAGACTCAGAAACACATGTTTATGGCTTTATCTTATAGAACTCAATATCCCCGTGCTGGGCAAACAGGTTTTGCAGCCGTTTGAGCTAAGATTTTAAAATTATTCACATAATGAAAACCTATACTTTGTTTCAGGCGAGTTTCCCATTCAAATGCATGTAATAGTGAGAAACGCATTGTCTTGGCGAAATAAAGCGCTTTTGAACAACTTTATATAAATCGCTGTAACTTTTGATAGAAGACTCAGACAAACATGTTTATGGCTTTATCTTATAGAACTCAATATCCCCGTGCTGGGCAAACAGGTTTTGCAGCCGTTTGAGCTAAGATTTTAAAATTATTCACATAATGAAAACCTATACTTTGTTTCAGGCGAGTTTCCCATTCAAATGCATGTAACAGTGAGAAACGCATTGTCTTGGCGAAATAAAGCGTTTTCGTACAACTTCATATAAATCGCTGTAACTTTTGATAGAAGACTCAGACAAACATGTTTATGGCTTTATCTTATAGAACTCAATATCCCCGTGCTGGGCAAACAGGTTTTGCAGCCGTTTGAGCTAAGATTTTAAAATTATTCACATAATGAAAACCTATACTTTGTTTCAGGCGAGTTTCCCATTCAAATGCATGTAACAGTGAGAAACGCATTGTCTTGGCGAAATAAAGCGTTTTCGTACAACTTCATATAAATCGCTGTAACTTTTGATAGAAGACTCAGAAACACATGTTTATGGCTTTATCTTATAGAACTCAATATCCCCGTGCTGGGCAAACAGGTTTTGCAGCCGTTTGAGCTAAGATTTTAAAATTATTCACATAATGAAAACCTATACTTTGTTTCAGGCGAGTTTCCCATTCAAATGCATGTAATAGTGAGAAACGCATTGTCTTGGCGAAATAAAGCGCTTTTGAACAACTTTATATAAATCGCTGTAACTTTTGATAGAAGACTCAGACAAACATGTTTATTGCTTTATCTTATAGAACTCAATATCCCCGTGCTGGGCAAACAGGTTTTGCAGCCGTTTGAGCTAAGATTTTAAAATTATTCACATAATGAAAACCTATACTTTGTTTCAGGCGAGTTTCCCATTCAAATGCATGTAATAGTGAGAAACGCATTGTCTTGGCGAAATAAAGCGTTTTCGTACAACTTCATATAAATCGCTGTAACTTTTGATAGAAGACTCAGAAACACATGTTTATGGCTTTATCTTATAGAACTCAATATCCCCGTGCTGGGCAAACAGGTTTTGCAGCCGTTTGAGCTAAGATTTTAAAATTATTCACATAATGAAAACCTATACTTTGTTTCAGGCGAGTTTCCCATTCAAATGCATGTAACAGTGAGAAACGCATTGTCTTGGCGAAATAAAGCGTTTTCGTACAACTTCATATAAATCGCTGTAACTTTTGATAGAAGACTCAGACAAACATGTTTATGGCTTTATCTTATAGAACTCAATATCCCCGTGCTGGGCAAACAGGTTTTGCAGCCGTTTGAGCTAAGATTTTAAAATTATTCACATAATGAAAACCTATACTTTGTTTCAGGCGAGTTTCCCATTCAAATGCATGTAACAGTGAGAAACGCATTGTCTTGGCGAAATAAAGCGTTTTCGTACAACTTCATATAAATCGCTGTAACTTTTGATAGAAGACTCAGAAACACATGTTTATGGCTTTATCTTATAGAACTCAATATCCCCGTGCTGGGCAAACAGGTTTTGCAGCCGTTTGAGCTAAGATTTTAAAATTATTCACATAATGAAAACCTATACTTTGTTTCAGGCGAGTTTCCCATTCAAATGCATGTAATAGTGAGAAACGCATTGTCTTGGCGAAATAAAGCGCTTTTGAACAACTTTATATAAATCGCTGTAACTTTTGATAGAAGACTCAGAAACACATGTTTATGGCTTTATCTTATAGAACTCAATATCCCCGTGCTGGGCAAACAGGTTTTGCAGCCGTTTGAGCTAAGATTTTAAAATTATTCACATAATGAAAACCTATACTTTGTTTCAGGCGAGTTTCCCATTCAAATGCATGTAACAGTGAGAAACGCATTGTCTTGGCGAAATAAAGCGTTTTCGTACAACTTCATATAAATCGCTGTAACTTTTGATAGAAGACTCAGAAACACATGTTTATGGCTTTATCTTATAGAACTCAATATCCCCGTGCTGGGCAAACAGGTTTTGCAGCCGTTTGAGCTAAGATTTTAAAATTATTCACATAATGAAAACCTATACTTTGTTTCAGGCGAGTTTCCCATTCAAATGCATGTAATAGTGAGAAACGCATTGTCTTGGCGAAATAAAGCGCTTTTGAACAACTTTATATAAATCGCTGTAACTTTTGATAGAAGACTCAGAAACACATGTTTATGGCTTTATCTTATAGAACTCAATATCCCCGTGCTGGGCAAACAGGTTTTGCAGCCGTTTGAGCTAAGATTTTAAAATTATTCACATAATGAAAACCTATACTTTGTTTCAGGCGAGTTTCCCATTCAAATGCATGTAACAGTGAGAAACGCATTGTCTTGGCGAAATAAAGCGTTTTCGTACAACTTCATATAAATCGCTGTAACTTTTGATAGAAGACTCAGAAACACATGTTTATGGCTTTATCTTATAGAACTCAATATCCCCGTGCTGGGCAAACAGGTTTTGCAGCCGTTTGAGCTAAGATTTTAAAATTATTCACATAATGAAAACCTATACTTTGTTTCAGGCGAGTTTCCCATTCAAATGCATGTAATAGTGAGAAACGCATTGTCTTGGCGAAATAAAGCGCTTTTGAACAACTTTATATAAATCGCTGTAACTTTTGATAGAAGACTCAGACAAACATGTTTATTGCTTTATCTTATAGAACTCAATATCCCCGTGCTGGGCAAACAGGTTTTGCAGCCGTTTGAGCTAAGATTTTAAAATTATTCACATAATGAAAACCTATACTTTGTTTCAGGCGAGTTTCCCATTCAAATGCATGTAATAGTGAGAAACGCATTGTCTTGGCGAAATAAAGCGCTTTTGAACAACTTTATATAAATCGCTGTAACTTTTGATAGAAGACTCAGACAAACATGTTTATGGCTTTATCTTATAGAACTCAATATCCCCGTGCTGGGCAAACAGGTTTTGCAGCCGTTTGAGCTAAGATTTTAAAATTATTCACATAATGAAAACCTATACTTTGTTTCAGGCGAGTTTCCCATTCAAATGCATGTAACAGTGAGAAACGCATTGTCTTGGCGAAATAAAGCGTTTTCGTACAACTTCATATAAATCGCTGTAACTTTTGATAGAAGACTCAGACAAACATGTTTATGGCTTTATCTTATAGAACTCAATATCCCCGTGCTGGGCAAACAGGTTTTGCAGCCGTTTGAGCTAAGATTTTAAAATTATTCACATAATGAAAACCTATACTTTGTTTCAGGCGAGTTTCCCATTCAAATGCATGTAATAGTGAGAAACGCATTGTCTTGGCGAAATAAAGCGCTTTTGAACAACTTTATATAAATCGCTGTAACTTTTGATAGAAGACTCAGAAACACATGTTTATGGCTTTATCTTATAGAACTCAATATCCCCGTGCTGGGCAAACAGGTTTTGCAGCCGTTTGAGCTAAGATTTTAAAATTATTCACATAATGAAAACCTATACTTTGTTTCAGGCGAGTTTCCCATTCAAATGCATGTAACAGTGAGAAACGCATTGTCTTGGCGAAATAAAGCGTTTTCGTACAACTTCATATAAATCGCTGTAACTTTTGATAGAAGACTCAGAAACACATGTTTATGGCTTTATCTTATAGAACTCAATATCCCCGTGCTGGGCAAACAGGTTTTGCAGCCGTTTGAGCTAAGATTTTAAAATTATTCACATAATGAAAACCTATACTTTGTTTCAGGCGAGTTTCCCATTCAAATGCATGTAACAGTGAGAAACGCATTGTCTTGGCGAAATAAAGCGTTTTCGTACAACTTCATATAAATCGCTGTAACTTTTGATAGAAGACTCAGAAACACATGTTTATGGCTTTATCTTATAGAACTCAATATCCCCGTGCTGGGCAAACAGGTTTTGCAGCCGTTTGAGCTAAGATTTTAAAATTATTCACATAATGAAAACCTATACTTTGTTTCAGGCGAGTTTCCCATTCAAATGCATGTAATAGTGAGAAACGCATTGTCTTGGCGAAATAAAGCGCTTTTGAACAACTTTATATAAATCGCTGTAACTTTTGATAGAAGACTCAGACAAACATGTTTATTGCTTTATCTTATAGAACTCAATATCCCCGTGCTGGGCAAACAGGTTTTGCAGCCGTTTGAGCTAAGATTTTAAAATTATTCACATAATGAAAACCTATACTTTGTTTCAGGCGAGTTTCCCATTCAAATGCATGTAATAGTGAGAAACGCATTGTCTTGGCGAAATAAAGCGCTTTTGAACAACTTTATATAAATCGCTGTAACTTTTGATAGAAGACTCAGACAAACATGTTTATGGCTTTATCTTATAGAACTCAATATCCCCGTGCTGGGCAAACAGGTTTTGCAGCCGTTTGAGCTAAGATTTTAAAATTATTCACATAATGAAAACCTATACTTTGTTTCAGGCGAGTTTCCCATTCAAATGCATGTAACAGTGAGAAACGCATTGTCTTGGCGAAATAAAGCGTTTTCGTACAACTTCATATAAATCGCTGTAACTTTTGATAGAAGACTCAGACAAACATGTTTATGGCTTTATCTTATAGAACTCAATATCCCCGTGCTGGGCAAACAGGTTTTGCAGCCGTTTGAGCTAAGATTTTAAAATTATTCACATAATGAAAACCTATACTTTGTTTCAGGCGAGTTTCCCATTCAAATGCATGTAACAGTGAGAAACGCATTGTCTTGGCGAAATAAAGCGTTTTCGTACAACTTCATATAAATCGCTGTAACTTTTGATAGAAGACTCAGACAAACATGTTTATGGCTTTATCTTATAGAACTCAATATCCCCGTGCTGGGCAAACAGGTTTTGCAGCCGTTTGAGCTAAGATTTTAAAATTATTCACATAATGAAAACCTATACTTTGTTTCAGGCGAGTTTCCCATTCAAATGCATGTAACAGTGAGAAACGCATTGTCTTGGCGAAATAAAGCGTTTTCGTACAACTTCATATAAATCGCTGTAACTTTTGATAGAAGACTCAGAAACACATGTTTATGGCTTTATCTTATAGAACTCAATATCCCCGTGCTGGGCAAACAGGTTTTGCAGCCGTTTGAGCTAAGATTTTAAAATTATTCACATAATGAAAACCTATACTTTGTTTCAGGCGAGTTTCCCATTCAAATGCATGTAATAGTGAGAAACGCATTGTCTTGGCGAAATAAAGCGCTTTTGAACAACTTTATATAAATCGCTGTAACTTTTGATAGAAGACTCAGAAACACATGTTTATGGCTTTATCTTATAGAACTCAATATCCCCGTGCTGGGCAAACAGGTTTTGCAGCCGTTTGAGCTAAGATTTTAAAATTATTCACATAATGAAAACCTATACTTTGTTTCAGGCGAGTTTCCCATTCAAATGCATGTAATAGTGAGAAACGCATTGTCTTGGCGAAATAAAGCGCTTTTGAACAACTTTATATAAATCGCTGTAACTTTTGATAGAAGACTCAGACAAACATGTTTATGGCTTTATCTTATAGAACTCAATATCCCCGTGCTGGGCAAACAGGTTTTGCAGCCGTTTGAGCTAAGATTTTAAAATTATTCACATAATGAAAACCTATACTTTGTTTCAGGCGAGTTTCCCATTCAAATGCATGTAACAGTGAGAAACGCATTGTCTTGGCGAAATAAAGCGTTTTCGTACAACTTCATATAAATCGCTGTAACTTTTGATAGAAGACTCAGAAACACATGTTTATGGCTTTATCTTATAGAACTCAATATCCCCGTGCTGGGCAAACAGGTTTTGCAGCCGTTTGAGCTAAGATTTTAAAATTATTCACATAATGAAAACCTATACTTTGTTTCAGGCGAGTTTCCCATTCAAATGCATGTAACAGTGAGAAACGCATTGTCTTGGCGAAATAAAGCGTTTTCGTACAACTTCATATAAATCGCTGTAACTTTTGATAGAAGACTCAGACAAACATGTTTATGGCTTTATCTTATAGAACTCAATATCCCCGTGCTGGGCAAACAGGTTTTGCAGCCGTTTGAGCTAAGATTTTAAAATTATTCACATAATGAAAACCTATACTTTGTTTCAGGCGAGTTTCCCATTCAAATGCATGTAACAGTGAGAAACGCATTGTCTTGGCGAAATAAAGCGTTTTCGTACAACTTCATATAAATCGCTGTAACTTTTGATAGAAGACTCAGAAACACATGTTTATGGCTTTATCTTATAGAACTCAATATCCCCGTGCTGGGCAAACAGGTTTTGCAGCCGTTTGAGCTAAGATTTTAAAATTATTCACATAATGAAAACCTATACTTTGTTTCAGGCGAGTTTCCCATTCAAATGCATGTAACAGTGAGAAACGCATTGTCTTGGCGAAATAAAGCGTTTTCGTACAACTTCATATAAATCGCTGTAACTTTTGATAGAAGACTCAGAAACACATGTTTATGGCTTTATCTTATAGAACTCAATATCCCCGTGCTGGGCAAACAGGTTTTGCAGCCGTTTGAGCTAAGATTTTAAAATTATTCACATAATGAAAACCTATACTTTGTTTCAGGCGAGTTTCCCATTCAAATGCATGTAATAGTGAGAAACGCATTGTCTTGGCGAAATAAAGCGCTTTTGAACAACTTTATATAAATCGCTGTAACTTTTGATAGAAGACTCAGACAAACATGTTTATTGCTTTATCTTATAGAACTCAATATCCCCGTGCTGGGCAAACAGGTTTTGCAGCCGTTTGAGCTAAGATTTTAAAATTATTCACATAATGAAAACCTATACTTTGTTTCAGGCGAGTTTCCCATTCAAATGCATGTAACAGTGAGAAACGCATTGTCTTGGCGAAATAAAGCGTTTTCGTACAACTTCATATAAATCGCTGTAACTTTTGATAGAAGACTCAGACAAACATGTTTATGGCTTTATCTTATAGAACTCAATATCCCCGTGCTGGGCAAACAGGTTTTGCAGCCGTTTGAGCTAAGATTTTAAAATTATTCACATAATGAAAACCTATACTTTGTTTCAGGCGAGTTTCCCATTCAAATGCATGTAACAGTGAGAAACGCATTGTCTTGGCGAAATAAAGCGTTTTCGTACAACTTCATATAAATCGCTGTAACTTTTGATAGAAGACTCAGAAACACATGTTTATGGCTTTATCTTATAGAACTCAATATCCCCGTGCTGGGCAAACAGGTTTTGCAGCCGTTTGAGCTAAGATTTTAAAATTATTCACATAATGAAAACCTATACTTTGTTTCAGGCGAGTTTCCCATTCAAATGCATGTAACAGTGAGAAACGCATTGTCTTGGCGAAATAAAGCGTTTTCGTACAACTTCATATAAATCGCTGTAACTTTTGATAGAAGACTCAGACAAACATGTTTATGGCTTTATCTTATAGAACTCAATATCCCCGTGCTGGGCAAACAGGTTTTGCAGCCGTTTGAGCTAAGATTTTAAAATTATTCACATAATGAAAACCTATACTTTGTTTCAGGCGAGTTTCCCATTCAAATGCATGTAACAGTGAGAAACGCATTGTCTTGGCGAAATAAAGCGTTTTCGTACAACTTCATATAAATCGCTGTAACTTTTGATAGAAGACTCAGAAACACATGTTTATGGCTTTATCTTATAGAACTCAATATCCCCGTGCTGGGCAAACAGGTTTTGCAGCCGTTTGAGCTAAGATTTTAAAATTATTCACATAATGAAAACCTATACTTTGTTTCAGGCGAGTTTCCCATTCAAATGCATGTAATAGTGAGAAACGCATTGTCTTGGCGAAATAAAGCGCTTTTGAACAACTTTATATAAATCGCTGTAACTTTTGATAGAAGACTCAGAAACACATGTTTATGGCTTTATCTTATAGAACTCAATATCCCCGTGCTGGGCAAACAGGTTTTGCAGCCGTTTGAGCTAAGATTTTAAAATTATTCACATAATGAAAACCTATACTTTGTTTCAGGCGAGTTTCCCATTCAAATGCATGTAATAGTGAGAAACGCATTGTCTTGGCGAAATAAAGCGCTTTTGAACAACTTTATATAAATCGCTGTAACTTTTGATAGAAGACTCAGACAAACATGTTTATGGCTTTATCTTATAGAACTCAATATCCCCGTGCTGGGCAAACAGGTTTTGCAGCCGTTTGAGCTAAGATTTTAAAATTATTCACATAATGAAAACCTATACTTTGTTTCAGGCGAGTTTCCCATTCAAATGCATGTAACAGTGAGAAACGCATTGTCTTGGCGAAATAAAGCGTTTTCGTACAACTTCATATAAATCGCTGTAACTTTTGATAGAAGACTCAGAAACACATGTTTATGGCTTTATCTTATAGAACTCAATATCCCCGTGCTGGGCAAACAGGTTTTGCAGCCGTTTGAGCTAAGATTTTAAAATTATTCACATAATGAAAACCTATACTTTGTTTCAGGCGAGTTTCCCATTCAAATGCATGTAACAGTGAGAAACGCATTGTCTTGGCGAAATAAAGCGTTTTCGTACAACTTCATATAAATCGCTGTAACTTTTGATAGAAGACTCAGACAAACATGTTTATGGCTTTATCTTATAGAACTCAATATCCCCGTGCTGGGCAAACAGGTTTTGCAGCCGTTTGAGCTAAGATTTTAAAATTATTCACATAATGAAAACCTATACTTTGTTTCAGGCGAGTTTCCCATTCAAATGCATGTAACAGTGAGAAACCATTGTCTTGGCGAAATAAAGCGTTTTCGTACAACTTCATATAAATCGCTGTAACTTTTGATAGAAGACTCAGAAACACATGTTTATGGCTTTATCTTATAGAACTCAATATCCCCGTGCTGGGCAAACAGGTTTTGCAGCCGTTTGAGCTAAGATTTTAAAATTATTCACATAATGAAAACCTATACTTTGTTTCAGGCGAGTTTCCCATTCAAATGCATGTAACAGTGAGAAACGCATTGTCTTGGCGAAATAAAGCGCTTTTGAACAACTTTATATAAATCGCTGTAACTTTTGATAGAAGACTCAGACAAACATGTTTATGGCTTTATCTTATAGAACTCAATATCCCCGTGCTGGGCAAACAGGTTTTGCAGCCGTTTGAGCTAAGATTTTAAAATTATTCACATAATGAAAACCTATACTTTGTTTCAGGCGAGTTTCCCATTCAAATGCATGTAACAGTGAGAAACGCATTGTCTTGGCGAAATAAAGCGTTTTCGTACAACTTCATATAAATCGCTGTAACTTTTGATAGAAGACTCAGAAACACATGTTTATGGCTTTATCTTATAGAACTCAATATCCCCGTGCTGGGCAAACAGGTTTTGCAGCCGTTTGAGCTAAGATTTTAAAATTATTCACATAATGAAAACCTATACTTTGTTTCAGGCGAGTTTCCCATTCAAATGCATGTAACAGTGAGAAACGCATTGTCTTGGCGAAATAAAGCGCTTTTGAACAACTTTATATAAATCGCTGTAACTTTTGATAGAAGACTCAGACAAACATGTTTATGGCTTTATCTTATAGAACTCAATATCCCCGTGCTGGGCAAACAGGTTTTGCAGCCGTTTGAGCTAAGATTTTAAAATTATTCACATAATGAAAACCTATACTTTGTTTCAGGCGAGTTTCCCATTCAAATGCATGTAACAGTGAGAAACGCATTGTCTTGGCGAAATAAAGCGTTTTCGTACAACTTCATATAAATCGCTGTAACTTTTGATAGAAGACTCAGAAACACATGTTTATGGCTTTATCTTATAGAACTCAATATCCCCGTGCTGGGCAAACAGGTTTTGCAGCCGTTTGAGCTAAGATTTTAAAATTATTCACATAATGAAAACCTATACTTTGTTTCAGGCGAGTTTCCCATTCAAATGCATGTAACAGTGAGAAACGCATTGTCTTGGCGAAATAAAGCGCTTTTGAACAACTTTATATAAATCGCTGTAACTTTTGATAGAAGACTCAGACAAACATGTTTATGGCTTTATCTTATAGAACTCAATATCCCCGTGCTGGGCAAACAGGTTTTGCAGCCGTTTGAGCTAAGATTTTAAAATTATTCACATAATGAAAACCTATACTTTGTTTCAGGCGAGTTTCCCATTCAAATGCATGTAACAGTGAGAAACGCATTGTCTTGGCGAAATAAAGCGTTTTCGTACAACTTCATATAAATCGCTGTAACTTTTGATAGAAGACTCAGAAACACATGTTTATGGCTTTATCTTATAGAACTCAATATCCCCGTGCTGGGCAAACAGGTTTTGCAGCCGTTTGAGCTAAGATTTTAAAATTATTCACATAATGAAAACCTATACTTTGTTTCAGGCGAGTTTCCCATTCAAATGCATGTAATAGTGAGAAACGCATTGTCTTGGCGAAATAAAGCGCTTTTGAACAACTTTATATAAATCGCTGTAACTTTTGATAGAAGACTCAGACAAACATGTTTATTGCTTTATCTTATAGAACTCAATATCCCCGTGCTGGGCAAACAGGTTTTGCAGCCGTTTGAGCTAAGATTTTAAAATTATTCACATAATGAAAACCTATACTTTGTTTCAGGCGAGTTTCCCATTCAAATGCATGTAATAGTGAGAAACGCATTGTCTTGGCGAAATAAAGCGCTTTTGAACAACTTTATATAAATCGCTGTAACTTTTGATAGAAGACTCAGACAAACATGTTTATGGCTTTATCTTATAGAACTCAATATCCCCGTGCTGGGCAAACAGGTTTTGCAGCCGTTTGAGCTAAGATTTTAAAATTATTCACATAATGAAAACCTATACTTTGTTTCAGGCGAGTTTCCCATTCAAATGCATGTAACAGTGAGAAACGCATTGTCTTGGCGAAATAAAGCGTTTTCGTACAACTTCATATAAATCGCTGTAACTTTTGATAGAAGACTCAGAAACACATGTTTATGGCTTTATCTTATAGAACTCAATATCCCCGTGCTGGGCAAACAGGTTTTGCAGCCGTTTGAGCTAAGATTTTAAAATTATTCACATAATGAAAACCTATACTTTGTTTCAGGCGAGTTTCCCATTCAAATGCATGTAACAGTGAGAAACGCATTGTCTTGGCGAAATAAAGCGTTTTCGTACAACTTCATATAAATCGCTGTAACTTTTGATAGAAGACTCAGACAAACATGTTTATGGCTTTATCTTATAGAACTCAATATCCCCGTGCTGGGCAAACAGGTTTTGCAGCCGTTTGAGCTAAGATTTTAAAATTATTCACATAATGAAAACCTATACTTTGTTTCAGGCGAGTTTCCCATTCAAATGCATGTAACAGTGAGAAACGCATTGTCTTGGCGAAATAAAGCGTTTTCGTACAACTTCATATAAATCGCTGTAACTTTTGATAGAAGACTCAGAAACACATGTTTATGGCTTTATCTTATAGAACTCAATATCCCCGTGCTGGGCAAACAGGTTTTGCAGCCGTTTGAGCTAAGATTTTAAAATTATTCACATAATGAAAACCTATACTTTGTTTCAGGCGAGTTTCCCATTCAAATGCATGTAACAGTGAGAAACGCATTGTCTTGGCGAAATAAAGCGTTTTCGTACAACTTCATATAAATCGCTGTAACTTTTGATAGAAGACTCAGACAAACATGTTTATGGCTTTATCTTATAGAACTCAATATCCCCGTGCTGGGCAAACAGGTTTTGCAGCCGTTTGAGCTAAGATTTTAAAATTATTCACATAATGAAAACCTATACTTTGTTTCAGGCGAGTTTCCCATTCAAATGCATGTAATAGTGAGAAACGCATTGTCTTGGCGAAATAAAGCGCTTTTGAACAACTTTATATAAATCGCTGTAACTTTTGATAGAAGACTCAGAAACACATGTTTATGGCTTTATCTTATAGAACTCAATATCCCCGTGCTGGGCAAACAGGTTTTGCAGCCGTTTGAGCTAAGATTTTAAAATTATTCACATAATGAAAACCTATACTTTGTTTCAGGCGAGTTTCCCATTCAAATGCATGTAATAGTGAGAAACGCATTGTCTTGGCGAAATAAAGCGCTTTTGAACAACTTTATATAAATCGCTGTAACTTTTGATAGAAGACTCAGACAAACATGTTTATGGCTTTATCTTATAGAACTCAATATCCCCGTGCTGGGCAAACAGGTTTTGCAGCCGTTTGAGCTAAGATTTTAAAATTATTCACATAATGAAAACCTATACTTTGTTTCAGGCGAGTTTCCCATTCAAATGCATGTAACAGTGAGAAACGCATTGTCTTGGCGAAATAAAGCGTTTTCGTACAACTTCATATAAATCGCTGTAACTTTTGATAGAAGACTCAGAAACACATGTTTATGGCTTATCTTATAGAACTCAATATCCCCGTGCTGGGCAAACAGGTTTTGCAGCCGTTTGAGCTAAGATTTTAAAATTATTCACATAATGAAAACCTATACTTTGTTTCAGGCGAGTTTCCCATTCAAATGCATGTAACAGTGAGAAACGCATTGTCTTGGCGAAATAAAGCGTTTTCGTACAACTTCATATAAATCGCTGTAACTTTTGATAGAAGACTCAGAAACACATGTTTATGGCTTTATCTTATAGAACTCAATATCCCCGTGCTGGGCAAACAGGTTTTGCAGCCGTTTGAGCTAAGATTTTAAAATTATTCACATAATGAAAACCTATACTTTGTTTCAGGCGAGTTTCCCATTCAAATGCATGTAACAGTGAGAAACGCATTGTCTTGGCGAAATAAAGCGTTTTCGTACAACTTCATATAAATCGCTGTAACTTTTGATAGAAGACTCAGAAACACATGTTTATGGCTTTATCTTATAGAACTCAATATCCCCGTGCTGGGCAAACAGGTTTTGCAGCCGTTTGAGCTAAGATTTTAAAATTATTCACATAATGAAAACCTATACTTTGTTTCAGGCGAGTTTCCCATTCAAATGCATGTAACAGTGAGAAACGCATTGTCTTGGCGAAAGAAAGCGTTTTCGTACAACTTCATATAAATCGCTGTAACTTTTGATAGAAGACTCAGAAACACATGTTTATGGCTTTATCTTATAGAACTCAATATCCCCGTGCTGGGCAAACAGGTTTTGCAGCCGTTTGAGCTAAGATTTTAAAATTATTCACATAATGAAAACCTATACTTTGTTTCAGGCGAGTTTCCCATTCAAATGCATGTAACAGTGAGAAACGCATTGTCTTGGCGAAAGAAAGCGTTTTCGTACAACTTCATATAAATCGCTGTAACTTTTGATAGAAGACTCAGAAACACATGTTTATGGCTTTATCTTATAGAACTCAATATCCCCGTGCTGGGCAAACAGGTTTTGCAGCCGTTTGAGCTAAGATTTTAAAATTATTCACATAATGAAAACCTATACTTTGTTTCAGGCGAGTTTCCCATTCAAATGCATGTAACAGTGAGAAACGCATTGTCTTGGCGAAAGAAAGCGTTTTCGTACAACTTCATATAAATCGCTGTAACTTTTGATAGAAGACTCAGAAACACATGTTTATGGCTTTATCTTATAGAACTCAATATCCCCGTGCTGGGCAAACAGGTTTTGCAGCCGTTTGAGCTAAGATTTTAAAATTATTCACATAATGAAAACCTATACTTTGTTTCAGGCGAGTTTCCCATTCAAATGCATGTAACAGTGAGAAACGCATTGTCTTGGCGAAAGATAGCGTTTTCGTACAACTTCATATAAATCGCTGTAACTTTTGATAGAAGACTCAGAAACACATGTTTATGGCTTTATCTTATAGAACTCAATATCCCCGTGCTGGGCAAACAGGTTTTGCAGCCGTTTGAGCTAAGATTTTAAAATTATTCACATAATGAAAACCTATACTTTGTTTCAGGCGAGTTTCCCATTCAAATGCATGTAACAGTGAGAAACGCATTGTCTTGGCGAAAGAAAGCATTTTTGTACAACTTCATATAAATCGCTGTAACTTTTGATAGAAGACTCAGAAACACATGTTTATGGCTTTATCTTATAGAACTCAATATCCCCGTGCTGGGCAAACAGGTTTTGCAGCCGTTTGAGCTAAGATTTTAAAATTATTCACATAATGAAAACCTATACTTTGTTTCAGGCGAGTTTCCCATTCAAATGCATGTAACAGTGAGAAACGCATTGTCTTGGCGAAATAAAACGTTTTCGTACAACTTCATATAAATCGCTGTAACTTTTGATAGAAGACTCAGAAACACATGTTTATGGCTTTATCTTATAGAACTCAATATCCCCGTGCTGGGCAAACAGGTTTTGCAGCCGTTTGAGCTAAGATTTTAAAATTATTCACATAATGAAAACCTATACTTTGTTTCAGGCGAGTTTCCCATTCAAATGCATGTAACAGTGAGAAACGCATTGTCTTGGCGAAATAAAGCGTTTTCGTACAACTTCATATAAATCGCTGTAACTTTTGATAGAAGACTCAGAAACACATGTTTATGGCTTTATCTTATAGAACTCAATATCCCCGTGCTGGGCAAACAGGTTTTGCAGCCGTTTGAGCTAAGATTTTAAAATTATTCACATAATGAAAACCTATACTTTGTTTCAGGCGAGTTTCCCATTCAAATGCATGTAACAGTGAGAAACGCATTGTCTTGGCGAAATAAAGCGTTTTCGTACAACTTCATATAAATCGCTGTAACTTTTGATAGAAGACTCAGAAACACATGTTTATGGCTTTATCTTATAGAACTCAATATCCCCGTGCTGGGCAAACAGGTTTTGCAGCCGTTTGAGCTAAGATTTTAAAATTATTCACATAATGAAAACCTATACTTTGTTTCAGGCGAGTTTCCCATTCAAATGCATGTAACAGTGAGAAACGCATTGTCTTGGCGAAATAAAGCGTTTTTGAACAACTTCATATAAATCGCTGTAACTTTTGATAGAAGACTCAGACAAACATGTTTATGGCTTTATCTTATAGAACTCAGTATCCCCGTGCTGGGCAAACAGGTTTTGCAGCCGTTTGAGCTAAGATTTTAAAATTATTCACATAATGAAAACCTATACTTTGTTTCAGGCGAGTTTCCCATTCAAATGCATGTAACAGTGAGAAACGCATTGTCTTGGCGAAATAAAGCGCTTTTGAACAACTTCATATAAATCGCTGTAACTTTTGATAGAAGACTCAGACAAACATGTTTATGGCTTTATCTTATAGAACTCAATATCCCCGTGCTGGGCAAACAGGTTTTGCAGCCGTTTGAGCTAAGATTTTAAAATTATTCACATAATGAAAACCTATACTTTGTCTCGGGCGAGTTTCCCATTCAAATGCATGTAACAGTGAGAAACACACTGTCTTGGCAAAAGAAAGCATTTTTGTACAACTTCATATAAATCGCTGTAACTTTTGATAGAAGACTCAGAAACACATGTTTATGGCTTTATCTTATAGAACTCAATATCCCCGTGCTGGGCAAACAGGTTTTGCAGCCGTTTGAGCTAAGATTTTAAAATTATTCACATAATGAAAACCTATACTTTGTTTCAGGCGAGTTTCCCATTCAAATGCATGTAACAGTGAGAAACGCATTGTCTTGGCGAAAGAAAGCATTTTTGTACAACTTCATATAAATCGCTGTAACTTTTGATAGAAGACTCAGACAAACATGTTTATGGCTTTATCTTATAGAACTCAATATCCCCGTGCTGGGCAAACAGGTTTTGCAGCCGTTTGAGCTAAGATTTTAAAATTATTCACATAATGAAAACCTATACTTTGTTTCAGGCGAGTTTCCCATTCAAATGCATGTAACAGTGAGAAACGCATTGTCTTGGCGAAATAAAGCGCTTTTGAACAACTTCATATAAATCGCTGTAACTTTTGATAGAAGACTCAGAAACACATGTTTATGGCTTTATCTGATAGAACTCAATATCCCCGTGCTGGGCAAACAGGTTTTGCAGCCGTTTGAGCTAAGATTTTAAAATTATTCACATAATGAAAACCTATACTTTGTTTCAGGCGAGTTTCCCATTCAAATGCATGTAACAGTGAGAAACGCATTGTCTTGGCGAAATAAAGCGCTTTTGAACAACTTCATATAAATCGCTGTAACTTTTGATAGAAGACTCAGACAAACATGTTTATGGCTTTATCTTATAGAACTCAATATCCCCGTGCTGGGCAAACAGGTTTTGCAGCCGTTTGAGCTAAGATTTTAAAATTATTCACATAATGAAAACCTATACTTTGTTTCAGGCGAGTTTCCCATTCAAATGCATGTAACAGTGAGAAACGCATTGTCTTGGCGAAATAAAGCGTTTTCGTACAACTTCATATAAATCGCTGTAACTTTTGATAGAAGACTCAGAAACACATGTTTATGGCTTTATCTTATAGAACTCAATATCCCCGTGCTGGGCAAACAGGTTTTGCAGCCGTTTGAGCTAAGATTTTAAAATTATTCACATAATGAAAACCTATACTTTGTTTCAGGCGAGTTTCCCATTCAAATGCATGTAACAGTGAGAAACGCATTGTCTTGGCGAAAGAAAGCGTTTTCGTACAACTTCATATAAATCGCTGTAACTTTTGATAGAAGACTCAGAAACACATGTTTATGGCTTTATCTTATAGAACTCAATATCCCCGTGCTGGGCAAACAGGTATTTGCAGCCGTTTGAGCTAAGATTTTAAAATTATTCACATAATGAAAACCTATACTTTGTTTCAGGCGAGTTTCCCATTCAAATGCATGTAACAGTGAGAAACACACTGTCTTGGCGAAAGAAAGCATTTTCGTACAACTTCATATAAATCGCTGTAACTTTTGATAGAAGACTCAGAAACACATGTTTATGGCTTTATCTTATAGAACTCAATATCCCCGTGCTGGGCAAACAGGTTTTGCAGCCGTTTGAGCTAAGATTTTAAAATTATTCACATAATGAAAACCTATACTTTGTTTCAGGCGAGTTTCCCATTCAAATGCATGTAACAGTGAGAAACGCATTGTCTTGGCGAAATAAAGCGCTTTTGAACAACTTCATATAAATCGCTGTAACTTTTGATAGAAGACTCAGAAACACATGTTTATGGCTTTATCTTATAGAACTCAATATCCCCGTGCTGGGCAAACAGGTTTTGCAGCCGTTTGAGCTAAGATTTTAAAATTATTCACATAATGAAAACCTATACTTTGTTTCAGGCGAGTTTCCCATTCAAATGCATGTAACAGTGAGAAACACACTGTCTTGGCGAAAGAAAGCATTTTCGTACAACTTCATATAAATCGCTGTAACTTTTGATAGAAGACTCAGAAACACATGTTTATGGCTTTATCTTATAGAACTCAATATCCCCGTGCTGGGCAAACAGGTTTTGCAGCCGTTTGAGCTAAGATTTTAAAATTATTCACATAATGAAAACCTATACTTTGTTTCAGGCGAGTTTCCCATTCAAATGCATGTAACAGTGAGAAACACACTGTCTTGGCGAAAGAAAGCATTTTCGTACAACTTCATATAAATCGCTGTAACTTTTGATAGAAGACTCAGAAACACATGTTTATGGCTTTATCTTATAGAACTCAATATCCCCGTGCTGGGCAAACAGGTTTTGCAGCCGTTTGAGCTAAGATTTTAAAATTATTCACATAATGAAAACCTATACTTTGTTTCAGGCGAGTTTCCCATTCAAATGCATGTAACAGTGAGAAACGCATTGTCTTGGCGAAATAAAGCGTTTTCGTACAACTTCATATAAATCGCTGTAACTTTTGATAGAAGACTCAGAAACACATGTTTATGGCTTTATCTTATAGAACTCAATATCCCCGTGCTGGGCAAACAGGTTTTGCAGCCGTTTGAGCTAAGATTTTAAAATTATTCACATAATGAAAACCTATACTTTGTTTCAGGCGAGTTTCCCATTCAAATGCATGTAACAGTGAGAAACACACTGTCTTGGCGAAAGAAAGCATTTTCGTACAACTTCATATAAATCGCTGTAACTTTTGATAGAAGACTCAGAAACACATGTTTATGGCTTTATCTTATAGAACTCAATATCCCCGTGCTGGGCAAACAGGTTTTGCAGCCGTTTGAGCTAAGATTTTAAAATTATTCACATAATGAAAACCTATACTTTGTTTCAGGCGAGTTTCCCATTCAAATGCATGTAACAGTGAGAAACGCATTGTCTTGGCGAAAGAAAGCATTTTTGTACAACTTCATATAAATCGCTGTAACTTTTGATAGAAGACTCAGAAACACATGTTTATGGCTTTATCTGATAGAACTCAATATCCCCGTGCTGGGCAAACAGGTTTTGCAGCCGTTTGAGCTAAGATTTTAAAATTATTCACATAATGAAAACCTATACTTTGTTTCAGGCGAGTTTCCCATTCAAATGCATGTAACAGTGAGAAACGCATTGTCTTGGCGAAAGAAAGCATTTTTGTACAACTTCATATAAATCGCTGTAACTTTTGATAGAAGACTCAGACAAACATGTTTATGGCTTTATCTTATAGAACTCAATATCCCCGTGCTGGGCAAACAGGTTTTGCAGCCGTTTGAGCTAAGATTTTAAAATTATTCACATAATGAAAACCTATACTTTGTTTCAGGCGAGTTTCCCATTCAAATGCATGTAACAGTGAGAAACGCATTGTCTTGGCGAAATAAAGCGCTTTTGAACAACTTCATATAAATCGCTGTAACTTTTGATAGAAGACTCAGACAAACATGTTTATGGCTTTATCTTATAGAACTCAATATCCCCGTGCTGGGCAAACAGGTTTTGCAGCCGTTTGAGCTAAGATTTTAAAATTATTCACATAATGAAAACCTATACTTTGTTTCAGGCGAGTTTCCCATTCAAATGCATGTAACAGTGAGAAACGCATTGTCTTGGCGAAAGAAAGCATTTTTGTACAACTTCATATAAATCGCTGTAACTTTTGATAGAAGACTCAGAAACACATGTTTATGGCTTTATCTTATAGAACTCAATATCCCCGTGCTGGGCAAACAGGTTTTGCAGCCGTTTGAGCTAAGATTTTAAAATTATTCACATAATGAAAACCTATACTTTGTTTCAGGCGAGTTTCCCATTCAAATGCATGTAACAGTGAGAAACGCATTGTCTTGGCGAAATAAAGCGTTTTCGTACAACTTCATATAAATCGCTGTAACTTTTGATAGAAGACTCAGAAACACATGTTTATGGCTTTATCTTATAGAACTCAATATCCCCGTGCTGGGCAAACAGGTTTTGCAGCCGTTTGAGCTAAGATTTTAAAATTATTCACATAATGAAAACCTATACTTTGTTTCAGGCGAGTTTCCCATTCAAATGCATGTAACAGTGAGAAACGCATTGTCTTGGCGAAAGAAAGCGTTTTCGTACAACTTCATATAAATCGCTGTAACTTTTGATAGAAGACTCAGAAACACATGTTTATGGCTTTATCTTATAGAACTCAATATCCCCGTGCTGGGCAAACAGGTTTTGCAGCCGTTTGAGCTAAGATTTTAAAATTATTCACATAATGAAAACCTATACTTTGTTTCAGGCGAGTTTCCCATTCAAATGCATGTAACAGTGAGAAACGCATTGTCTTGGCGAAAGAAAGCGTTTTCGTACAACTTCATATAAATCGCTGTAACTTTTGATAGAAGACTCAGAAACACATGTTTATGGCTTTATCTTATAGAACTCAATATCCCCGTGCTGGGCAAACAGGTTTTGCAGCCGTTTGAGCTAAGATTTTAAAATTATTCACATAATGAAAACCTATACTTTGTTTCAGGCGAGTTTCCCATTCAAATGCATGTAACAGTGAGAAACGCATTGTCTTGGCGAAAGAAAGCGTTTTCGTACAACTTCATATAAATCGCTGTAACTTTTGATAGAAGACTCAGAAACACATGTTTATGGCTTTATCTTATAGAACTCAATATCCCCGTGCTGGGCAAACAGGTTTTGCAGCCGTTTGAGCTAAGATTTTAAAATTATTCACATAATGAAAACCTATACTTTGTTTCAGGCGAGTTTCCCATTCAAATGCATGTAACAGTGAGAAACGCATTGTCTTGGCGAAAGAAAGCGTTTTCGTACAACTTCATATAAATCGCTGTAACTTTTGATAGAAGACTCAGAAACACATGTTTATGGCTTTATCTTATAGAACTCAATATCCCCGTGCTGGGCAAACAGGTTTTGCAGCCGTTTGAGCTAAGATTTTAAAATTATTCACATAATGAAAACCTATACTTTGTTTCAGGCGAGTTTCCCATTCAAATGCATGTAACAGTGAGAAACGCATTGTCTTGGCGAAAGAAAGCATTTTTGTACAACTTCATATAAATCGCTGTAACTTTTGATAGAAGACTCAGAAACACATGTTTATGGCTTTATCTTATAGAACTCAATATCCCCGTGCTGGGCAAACAGGTTTTGCAGCCGTTTGAGCTAAGATTTTAAAATTATTCACATAATGAAAACCTATACTTTGTTTCAGGCGAGTTTCCCATTCAAATGCATGTAACAGTGAGAAACGCATTGTCTTGGCGAAAGAAAGCATTTTTGTACAACTTCATATAAATCGCTGTAACTTTTGATAGAAGACTCAGAAACACATGTTTATGGCTTTATCTTATAGAACTCAATATCCCCGTGCTGGGCAAACAGGTTTTGCAGCCGTTTGAGCTAAGATTTTAAAATTATTCACATAATGAAAACCTATACTTTGTTTCAGGCGAGTTTCCCATTCAAATGCATGTAACAGTGAGAAACGCATTGTCTTGGCGAAAGAAAGCGTTTTCGTACAACTTCATATAAATCGCTGTAACTTTTGATAGAAGACTCAGAAACACATGTTTATGGCTTTATCTTATAGAACTCAATATCCCCGTGCTGGGCAAACAGGTTTTGCAGCCGTTTGAGCTAAGATTTTAAAATTATTCACATAATGAAAACCTATACTTTGTTTCAGGCGAGTTTCCCATTCAAATGCATGTAACAGTGAGAAACGCATTGTCTTGGCGAAATAAAGCGTTTTCGTACAACTTCATATAAATCGCTGTAACTTTTGATAGAAGACTCAGAAACACATGTTTATGGCTTTATCTTATAGAACTCAATATCCCCGTGCTGGGCAAACAGGTTTTGCAGCCGTTTGAGCTAAGATTTTAAAATTATTCACATAATGAAAACCTATACTTTGTTTCAGGCGAGTTTCCCATTCAAATGCATGTAACAGTGAGAAACGCATTGTCTTGGCGAAAGAAAGCGTTTTCGTACAACTTCATATAAATCGCTGTAACTTTTGATAGAAGACTCAGAAACACATGTTTATGGCTTTATCTTATAGAACTCAATATCCCCGTGCTGGGCAAACAGGTTTTGCAGCCGTTTGAGCTAAGATTTTAAAATTATTCACATAATGAAAACCTATACTTTGTTTCAGGCGAGTTTCCCATTCAAATGCATGTAACAGTGAGAAACGCATTGTCTTGGCGAAAGAAAGCGTTTTCGTACAACTTCATATAAATCGCTGTAACTTTTGATAGAAGACTCAGAAACACATGTTTATGGCTTTATCTTATAGAACTCAATATCCCCGTGCTGGGCAAACAGGTTTTGCAGCCGTTTGAGCTAAGATTTTAAAATTATTCACATAATGAAAACCTATACTTTGTTTCAGGCGAGTTTCCCATTCAAATGCATGTAACAGTGAGAAACGCATTGTCTTGGCGAAAGAAAGCATTTTTGTACAACTTCATATAAATCGCTGTAACTTTTGATAGAAGACTCAGAAACACATGTTTATGGCTTTATCTTATAGAACTCAATATCCCCGTGCTGGGCAAACAGGTTTTGCAGCCGTTTGAGCTAAGATTTTAAAATTATTCACATAATGAAAACCTATACTTTGTTTCAGGCGAGTTTCCCATTCAAATGCATGTAACAGTGAGAAACGCATTGTCTTGGCGAAATAAAGCGTTTTCGTACAACTTCATATAAATCGCTGTAACTTTTGATAGAAGACTCAGAAACACATGTTTATGGCTTTATCTTATAGAACTCAATATCCCCGTGCTGGGCAAACAGGTTTTGCAGCCGTTTGAGCTAAGATTTTAAAATTATTCACATAATGAAAACCTATACTTTGTTTCAGGCGAGTTTCCCATTCAAATGCATGTAACAGTGAGAAACGCATTGTCTTGGCGAAAGAAAGCATTTTTGTACAACTTCATATAAATCGCTGTAACTTTTGATAGAAGACTCAGAAACACATGTTTATGGCTTTATCTTATAGAACTCAATATCCCCGTGCTGGGCAAACAGGTTTTGCAGCCGTTTGAGCTAAGATTTTAAAATTATTCACATAATGAAAACCTATACTTTGTTTCAGGCGAGTTTCCCATTCAAATGCATGTAACAGTGAGAAACGCATTGTCTTGGCGAAAGAAAGCATTTTTGTACAACTTCATATAAATCGCTGTAACTTTTGATAGAAGACTCAGAAACACATGTTTATGGCTTTATCTTATAGAACTCAATATCCCCGTGCTGGGCAAACAGGTTTTGCAGCCGTTTGAGCTAAGATTTTAAAATTATTCACATAATGAAAACCTATACTTTGTTTCAGGCGAGTTTCCCATTCAAATGCATGTAACAGTGAGAAACGCATTGTCTTGGCGAAATAAAGCGTTTTCGTACAACTTCATATAAATCGCTGTAACTTTTGATAGAAGACTCAGAAACACATGTTTATGGCTTTATCTTATAGAACTCAATATCCCCGTGCTGGGCAAACAGGTTTTGCAGCCGTTTGAGCTAAGATTTTAAAATTATTCACATAATGAAAACCTATACTTTGTTTCAGGCGAGTTTCCCATTCAAATGCATGTAACAGTGAGAAACGCATTGTCTTGGCGAAAGAAAGCATTTTTGTACAACTTCATATAAATCGCTGTAACTTTTGATAGAAGACTCAGAAACACATGTTTATGGCTTTATCTTATAGAACTCAATATCCCCGTGCTGGGCAAACAGGTTTTGCAGCCGTTTGAGCTAAGATTTTAAAATTATTCACATAATGAAAACCTATACTTTGTTTCAGGCGAGTTTCCCATTCAAATGCATGTAACAGTGAGAAACGCATTGTCTTGGCGAAATAAAGCGTTTTCGTACAACTTCATATAAATCGCTGTAACTTTTGATAGAAGACTCAGAAACACATGTTTATGGCTTTATCTTATAGAACTCAATATCCCCGTGCTGGGCAAACAGGTTTTGCAGCCGTTTGAGCTAAGATTTTAAAATTATTCACATAATGAAAACCTATACTTTGTTTCAGGCGAGTTTCCCATTCAAATGCATGTAACAGTGAGAAACGCATTGTCTTGGCGAAAGAAAGCATTTTTGTACAACTTCATATAAATCGCTGTAACTTTTGATAGAAGACTCAGAAACACATGTTTATGGCTTTATCTTATAGAACTCAATATCCCCGTGCTGGGCAAACAGGTTTTGCAGCCGTTTGAGCTAAGATTTTAAAATTATTCACATAATGAAAACCTATACTTTGTTTCAGGCGAGTTTCCCATTCAAATGCATGTAACAGTGAGAAACGCATTGTCTTGGCGAAATAAAGCGTTTTCGTACAACTTCATATAAATCGCTGTAACTTTTGATAGAAGACTCAGAAACACATGTTTATGGCTTTATCTTATAGAACTCAATATCCCCGTGCTGGGCAAACAGGTTTTGCAGCCGTTTGAGCTAAGATTTTAAAATTATTCACATAATGAAAACCTATACTTTGTTTCAGGCGAGTTTCCCATTCAAATGCATGTAACAGTGAGAAACGCATTGTCTTGGCGAAAGAAAGCATTTTTGTACAACTTCATATAAATCGCTGTAACTTTTGATAGAAGACTCAGAAACACATGTTTATGGCTTTATCTTATAGAACTCAATATCCCCGTGCTGGGCAAACAGGTTTTGCAGCCGTTTGAGCTAAGATTTTAAAATTATTCACATAATGAAAACCTATACTTTGTTTCAGGCGAGTTTCCCATTCAAATGCATGTAACAGTGAGAAACGCATTGTCTTGGCGAAATAAAGCGTTTTCGTACAACTTCATATAAATCGCTGTAACTTTTGATAGAAGACTCAGAAACACATGTTTATGGCTTTATCTTATAGAACTCAATATCCCCGTGCTGGGCAAACAGGTTTTGCAGCCGTTTGAGCTAAGATTTTAAAATTATTCACATAATGAAAACCTATACTTTGTTTCAGGCGAGTTTCCCATTCAAATGCATGTAACAGTGAGAAACGCATTGTCTTGGCGAAAGAAAGCGTTTTCGTACAACTTCATATAAATCGCTGTAACTTTTGATAGAAGACTCAGAAACACATGTTTATGGCTTTATCTTATAGAACTCAATATCCCCGTGCTGGGCAAACAGGTTTTGCAGCCGTTTGAGCTAAGATTTTAAAATTATTCACATAATGAAAACCTATACTTTGTTTCAGGCGAGTTTCCCATTCAAATGCATGTAACAGTGAGAAACGCATTGTCTTGGCGAAAGAAAGCGTTTTCGTACAACTTCATATAAATCGCTGTAACTTTTGATAGAAGACTCAGAAACACATGTTTATGGCTTTATCTTATAGAACTCAATATCCCCGTGCTGGGCAAACAGGTTTTGCAGCCGTTTGAGCTAAGATTTTAAAATTATTCACATAATGAAAACCTATACTTTGTTTCAGGCGAGTTTCCCATTCAAATGCATGTAACAGTGAGAAACGCATTGTCTTGGCGAAAGAAAGCGTTTTCGTACAACTTCATATAAATCGCTGTAACTTTTGATAGAAGACTCAGAAACACATGTTTATGGCTTTATCTTATAGAACTCAATATCCCCGTGCTGGGCAAACAGGTTTTGCAGCCGTTTGAGCTAAGATTTTAAAATTATTCACATAATGAAAACCTATACTTTGTTTCAGGCGAGTTTCCCATTCAAATGCATGTAACAGTGAGAAACGCATTGTCTTGGCGAAAGAAAGCGTTTTCGTACAACTTCATATAAATCGCTGTAACTTTTGATAGAAGACTCAGAAACACATGTTTATGGCTTTATCTTATAGAACTCAATATCCCCGTGCTGGGCAAACAGGTTTTGCAGCCGTTTGAGCTAAGATTTTAAAATTATTCACATAATGAAAACCTATACTTTGTTTCAGGCGAGTTTCCCATTCAAATGCATGTAACAGTGAGAAACGCATTGTCTTGGCGAAAGAAAGCGTTTTTGTACAACTTCATATAAATCGCTGTAACTTTTGATAGAAGACTCAGAAACACATGTTTATGGCTTTATCTTATAGAACTCAATATCCCCGTGCTGGGCAAACAGGTTTTGCAGCCGTTTGAGCTAAGATTTTAAAATTATTCACATAATGAAAACCTATACTTTGTTTCAGGCGAGTTTCCCATTCAAATGCATGTAACAGTGAGAAACGCATTGTCTTGGCGAAATAAAGCGTTTTCGTACAACTTCATATAAATCGCTGTAACTTTTGATAGAAGACTCAGAAACACATGTTTATGGCTTTATCTTATAGAACTCAATATCCCCGTGCTGGGCAAACAGGTTTTGCAGCCGTTTGAGCTAAGATTTTAAAATTATTCACATAATGAAAACCTATACTTTGTTTCAGGCGAGTTTCCCATTCAAATGCATGTAACAGTGAGAAACGCATTGTCTTGGCGAAATAAAGCGTTTTCGTACAACTTCATATAAATCGCTGTAACTTTTGATAGAAGACTCAGAAACACATGTTTATGGCTTTATCTTATAGAACTCAATATCCCCGTGCTGGGCAAACAGGTTTTGCAGCCGTTTGAGCTAAGATTTTAAAATTATTCACATAATGAAAACCTATACTTTGTTTCAGGCGAGTTTCCCATTCAAATGCATGTAACAGTGAGAAACGCATTGTCTTGGCGAAAGAAAGCATTTTTGTACAACTTCATATAAATCGCTGTAACTTTTGATAGAAGACTCAGAAACACATGTTTATGGCTTTATCTTATAGAACTCAATATCCCCGTGCTGGGCAAACAGGTTTTGCAGCCGTTTGAGCTAAGATTTTAAAATTATTCACATAATGAAAACCTATACTTTGTTTCAGGCGAGTTTCCCATTCAAATGCATGTAACAGTGAGAAACGCATTGTCTTGGCGAAATAAAGCGTTTTCGTACAACTTCATATAAATCGCTGTAACTTTTGATAGAAGACTCAGAAACACATGTTTATGGCTTTATCTTATAGAACTCAATATCCCCGTGCTGGGCAAACAGGTTTTGCAGCCGTTTGAGCTAAGATTTTAAAATTATTCACATAATGAAAACCTATACTTTGTTTCAGGCGAGTTTCCCATTCAAATGCATGTAACAGTGAGAAACGCATTGTCTTGGCGAAAGAAAGCGTTTTCGTACAACTTCATATAAATCGCTGTAACTTTTGATAGAAGACTCAGAAACACATGTTTATGGCTTTATCTTATAGAACTCAATATCCCCGTGCTGGGCAAACAGGTTTTGCAGCCGTTTGAGCTAAGATTTTAAAATTATTCACATAATGAAAACCTATACTTTGTTTCAGGCGAGTTTCCCATTCAAATGCATGTAACAGTGAGAAACGCATTGTCTTGGCGAAAGAAAGCGTTTTCGTACAACTTCATATAAATCGCTGTAACTTTTGATAGAAGACTCAGAAACACATGTTTATGGCTTTATCTTATAGAACTCAATATCCCCGTGCTGGGCAAACAGGTTTTGCAGCCGTTTGAGCTAAGATTTTAAAATTATTCACATAATGAAAACCTATACTTTGTTTCAGGCGAGTTTCCCATTCAAATGCATGTAACAGTGAGAAACGCATTGTCTTGGCGAAAGAAAGCGTTTTCGTACAACTTCATATAAATCGCTGTAACTTTTGATAGAAGACTCAGAAACACATGTTTATGGCTTTATCTTATAGAACTCAATATCCCCGTGCTGGGCAAACAGGTTTTGCAGCCGTTTGAGCTAAGATTTTAAAATTATTCACATAATGAAAACCTATACTTTGTTTCAGGCGAGTTTCCCATTCAAATGCATGTAACAGTGAGAAACGCATTGTCTTGGCGAAAGAAAGCGTTTTCGTACAACTTCATATAAATCGCTGTAACTTTTGATAGAAGACTCAGAAACACATGTTTATGGCTTTATCTTATAGAACTCAATATCCCCGTGCTGGGCAAACAGGTTTTGCAGCCGTTTGAGCTAAGATTTTAAAATTATTCACATAATGAAAACCTATACTTTGTTTCAGGCGAGTTTCCCATTCAAATGCATGTAACAGTGAGAAACGCATTGTCTTGGCGAAAGAAAGCATTTTTGTACAACTTCATATAAATCGCTGTAACTTTTGATAGAAGACTCAGAAACACATGTTTATGGCTTTATCTTATAGAACTCAATATCCCCGTGCTGGGCAAACAGGTTTTGCAGCCGTTTGAGCTAAGATTTTAAAATTATTCACATAATGAAAACCTATACTTTGTTTCAGGCGAGTTTCCCATTCAAATGCATGTAACAGTGAGAAACGCATTGTCTTGGCGAAATAAAGCGTTTTCGTACAACTTCATATAAATCGCTGTAACTTTTGATAGAAGACTCAGAAACACATGTTTATGGCTTTATCTTATAGAACTCAATATCCCCGTGCTGGGCAAACAGGTTTTGCAGCCGTTTGAGCTAAGATTTTAAAATTATTCACATAATGAAAACCTATACTTTGTTTCAGGCGAGTTTCCCATTCAAATGCATGTAACAGTGAGAAACGCATTGTCTTGGCGAAATAAAGCGTTTTCGTACAACTTCATATAAATCGCTGTAACTTTTGATAGAAGACTCAGAAACACATGTTTATGGCTTTATCTTATAGAACTCAATATCCCCGTGCTGGGCAAACAGGTTTTGCAGCCGTTTGAGCTAAGATTTTAAAATTATTCACATAATGAAAACCTATACTTTGTTTCAGGCGAGTTTCCCATTCAAATGCATGTAACAGTGAGAAACGCATTGTCTTGGCGAAAGAAAGCATTTTTGTACAACTTCATATAAATCGCTGTAACTTTTGATAGAAGACTCAGAAACACATGTTTATGGCTTTATCTTATAGAACTCAATATCCCCGTGCTGGGCAAACAGGTTTTGCAGCCGTTTGAGCTAAGATTTTAAAATTATTCACATAATGAAAACCTATACTTTGTTTCAGGCGAGTTTCCCATTCAAATGCATGTAACAGTGAGAAACGCATTGTCTTGGCGAAATAAAGCGTTTTCGTACAACTTCATATAAATCGCTGTAACTTTTGATAGAAGACTCAGAAACACATGTTTATGGCTTTATCTTATAGAACTCAATATCCCCGTGCTGGGCAAACAGGTTTTGCAGCCGTTTGAGCTAAGATTTTAAAATTATTCACATAATGAAAACCTATACTTTGTTTCAGGCGAGTTTCCCATTCAAATGCATGTAACAGTGAGAAACGCATTGTCTTGGCGAAAGAAAGCGTTTTCGTACAACTTCATATAAATCGCTGTAACTTTTGATAGAAGACTCAGAAACACATGTTTATGGCTTTATCTTATAGAACTCAATATCCCCGTGCTGGGCAAACAGGTTTTGCAGCCGTTTGAGCTAAGATTTTAAAATTATTCACATAATGAAAACCTATACTTTGTTTCAGGCGAGTTTCCCATTCAAATGCATGTAACAGTGAGAAACGCATTGTCTTGGCGAAAGAAAGCGTTTTCGTACAACTTCATATAAATCGCTGTAACTTTTGATAGAAGACTCAGAAACACATGTTTATGGCTTTATCTTATAGAACTCAATATCCCCGTGCTGGGCAAACAGGTTTTGCAGCCGTTTGAGCTAAGATTTTAAAATTATTCACATAATGAAAACCTATACTTTGTTTCAGGCGAGTTTCCCATTCAAATGCATGTAACAGTGAGAAACGCATTGTCTTGGCGAAAGAAAGCGTTTTCGTACAACTTCATATAAATCGCTGTAACTTTTGATAGAAGACTCAGAAACACATGTTTATGGCTTTATCTTATAGAACTCAATATCCCCGTGCTGGGCAAACAGGTTTTGCAGCCGTTTGAGCTAAGATTTTAAAATTATTCACATAATGAAAACCTATACTTTGTTTCAGGCGAGTTTCCCATTCAAATGCATGTAACAGTGAGAAACGCATTGTCTTGGCGAAAGAAAGCGTTTTCGTACAACTTCATATAAATCGCTGTAACTTTTGATAGAAGACTCAGAAACACATGTTTATGGCTTTATCTTATAGAACTCAATATCCCCGTGCTGGGCAAACAGGTTTTGCAGCCGTTTGAGCTAAGATTTTAAAATTATTCACATAATGAAAACCTATACTTTGTTTCAGGCGAGTTTCCCATTCAAATGCATGTAACAGTGAGAAACGCATTGTCTTGGCGAAAGAAAGCATTTTTGTACAACTTCATATAAATCGCTGTAACTTTTGATAGAAGACTCAGAAACACATGTTTATGGCTTTATCTTATAGAACTCAATATCCCCGTGCTGGGCAAACAGGTTTTGCAGCCGTTTGAGCTAAGATTTTAAAATTATTCACATAATGAAAACCTATACTTTGTTTCAGGCGAGTTTCCCATTCAAATGCATGTAACAGTGAGAAACGCATTGTCTTGGCGAAATAAAGCGTTTTCGTACAACTTCATATAAATCGCTGTAACTTTTGATAGAAGACTCAGAAACACATGTTTATGGCTTTATCTTATAGAACTCAATATCCCCGTGCTGGGCAAACAGGTTTTGCAGCCGTTTGAGCTAAGATTTTAAAATTATTCACATAATGAAAACCTATACTTTGTTTCAGGCGAGTTTCCCATTCAAATGCATGTAACAGTGAGAAACGCATTGTCTTGGCGAAATAAAGCGTTTTCGTACAACTTCATATAAATCGCTGTAACTTTTGATAGAAGACTCAGAAACACATGTTTATGGCTTTATCTTATAGAACTCAATATCCCCGTGCTGGGCAAACAGGTTTTGCAGCCGTTTGAGCTAAGATTTTAAAATTATTCACATAATGAAAACCTATACTTTGTTTCAGGCGAGTTTCCCATTCAAATGCATGTAACAGTGAGAAACACATTGTCTTGGCGAAAGAAAGCGTTTTCGTACAACTTCATATAAATCGCTGTAACTTTTGATAGAAGACTCAGAAACACATGTTTATGGCTTTATCTTATAGAACTCAATATCCCCGTGCTGGGCAAACAGGTTTTGCAGCCGTTTGAGCTAAGATTTTAAAATTATTCACATAATGAAAACCTATACTTTGTCTCGGGCGAGTTTCCCATTCAAATGCATGTAACAGTGAGAAACACACTGTCTTGGCGAAAGAAAGCATTTTTGTACAACTTCATATAAATCGCTGTAACTTTTGATAGAAGACTCAGAAACACATGTTTATGGCTTTATCTTATAGAACTCAATATCCCCGTGCTGGGCAAACAGGTTTTGCAGCCGTTTGAGCTAAGATTTTAAAATTATTCACATAATGAAAACCTATACTTTGTTTCAGGCGAGTTTCCCATTCAAATGCATGTAACAGTGAGAAACGCATTGTCTTGGCGAAATAAAGCGTTTTTGAACAACTTCATATAAATCGCTGTAACTTTTGATAGAAGACTCAGAAACACATGTTTATGGCTTTATCTTATAGAACTCAATATCCCCGTGCTGGGCAAACAGGTTTTGCAGCCGTTTGAGCTAAGATTTTAAAATTATTCACATAATGAAAACCTATACTTTGTTTCAGGCGAGTTTCCCATTCAAATGCATGTAACAGTGAGAAACACATTGTCTTGGCGAAAGAAAGCGTTTTCGTACAACTTCATATAAATCGCTGTAACTTTTGATAGAAGACTCAGAAACACATGTTTATGGCTTTATCTTATAGAACTCAATATCCCCGTGCTGGGCAAACAGGTTTTGCAGCCGTTTGAGCTAAGATTTTAAAATTATTCACATAATGAAAACCTATACTTTGTCTCGGGCGAGTTTCCCATTCAAATGCATGTAACAGTGAGAAACACACTGTCTTGGCGAAAGAAAGCATTTTTGTACAACTTCATATAAATCGCTGTAACTTTTGATAGAAGACTCAGAAACACATGTTTATGGCTTTATCTTATAGAACTCAATATCCCCGTGCTGGGCAAACAGGTTTTGCAGCCGTTTGAGCTAAGATTTTAAAATTATTCACATAATGAAAACCTATACTTTGTTTCAGGCGAGTTTCCCATTCAAATGCATGTAACAGTGAGAAACGCATTGTCTTGGCGAAATAAAGCGTTTTTGAACAACTTCATATAAATCGCTGTAACTTTTGATAGAAGACTCAGAAACACATGTTTATGGCTTTATCTTATAGAACTCAATATCCCCGTGCTGGGCAAACAGGTTTTGCAGCCGTTTGAGCTAAGATTTTAAAATTATTCACATAATGAAAACCTATACTTTGTTTCAGGCGAGTTTCCCATTCAAATGCATGTAACAGTGAGAAACGCATTGTCTTGGCGAAAGAAAGCATTTTTGTACAACTTCATATAAATCGCTGTAACTTTTGATAGAAGACTCAGAAACACATGTTTATGGCTTTATCTTATAGAACTCAATATCCCCGTGCTGGGCAAACAGGTTTTGCAGCCGTTTGAGCTAAGATTTTAAAATTATTCACATAATGAAAACCTATACTTTGTTTCAGGCGAGTTTCCCATTCAAATGCATGTAACAGTGAGAAACGCATTGTCTTGGCGAAATAAAGCGTTTTCGTACAACTTCATATAAATCGCTGTAACTTTTGATAGAAGACTCAGAAACACATGTTTATGGCTTTATCTTATAGAACTCAATATCCCCGTGCTGGGCAAACAGGTTTTGCAGCCGTTTGAGCTAAGATTTTAAAATTATTCACATAATGAAAACCTATACTTTGTTTCAGGCGAGTTTCCCATTCAAATGCATGTAACAGTGAGAAACGCATTGTCTTGGCGAAATAAAGCGTTTTTGTACAACTTCATATAAATCGCTGTAACTTTTGATAGAAGACTCAGACAAACATGTTTATGGCTTTATCTTATAGAACTCAATATCCCCGTGCTGGGCAAACAGGTTTTGCAGCCGTTTGAGCTAAGATTTTAAAATTATTCACATAATGAAAACCTATACTTTGTTTCAGGCGAGTTTCCCATTCAAATGCATGTAACAGTGAGAAACGCATTGTCTTGGCGAAATAAAGCGCTTTTGAACAACTTCATATAAATCGCTGTAACTTTTGATAGAAGACTCAGAAACACATGTTTATGGCTTTATCTTATAGAACTCAATATCCCCGTGCTGGGCAAACAGGTTTTGCAGCCGTTTGAGCTAAGATTTTAAAATTATTCACATAATGAAAACCTATACTTTGTTTCAGGCGAGTTTCCCATTCAAATGCATGTAACAGTGAGAAACACACTGTCTTGGCGAAAGAAAGCATTTTCGTACAACTTCATATAAATCGCTGTAACTTTTGATAGAAGACTCAGAAACACATGTTTATGGCTTTATCTTATAGAACTCAATATCCCCGTGCTGGGCAAACAGGTTTTGCAGCCGTTTGAGCTAAGATTTTAAAATTATTCACATAATGAAAACCTATACTTTGTTTCAGGCGAGTTTCCCATTCAAATGCATGTAACAGTGAGAAACACACTGTCTTGGCGAAAGAAAGCATTTTCGTACAACTTCATATAAATCGCTGTAACTTTTGATAGAAGACTCAGAAACACATGTTTATGGCTTTATCTTATAGAACTCAATATCCCCGTGCTGGGCAAACAGGTTTTGCAGCCGTTTGAGCTAAGATTTTAAAATTATTCACATAATGAAAACCTATACTTTGTTTCAGGCGAGTTTCCCATTCAAATGCATGTAACAGTGAGAAACGCATTGTCTTGGCGAAAGAAAGCATTTTTGTACAACTTCATATAAATCGCTGTAACTTTTGATAGAAGACTCAGACAAACATGTTTATGGCTTTATCTTATAGAACTCAATATCCCCGTGCTGGGCAAACAGGTTTTGCAGCCGTTTGAGCTAAGATTTTAAAATTATTCACATAATGAAAACCTATACTTTGTTTCAGGCGAGTTTCCCATTCAAATGCATGTAACAGTGAGAAACGCATTGTCTTGGCGAAATAAAGCGTTTTCGTACAACTTCATATAAATCGCTGTAACTTTTGATAGAAGACTCAGAAACACATGTTTATGGCTTTATCTTATAGAACTCAATATCCCCGTGCTGGGCAAACAGGTTTTGCAGCCGTTTGAGCTAAGATTTTAAAATTATTCACATAATGAAAACCTATACTTTGTTTCAGGCGAGTTTCCCATTCAAATGCATGTAACAGTGAGAAACACACTGTCTTGGCGAAAGAAAGCATTTTCGTACAACTTCATATAAATCGCTGTAACTTTTGATAGAAGACTCAGAAACACATGTTTATGGCTTTATCTTATAGAACTCAATATCCCCGTGCTGGGCAAACAGGTTTTGCAGCCGTTTGAGCTAAGATTTTAAAATTATTCACATAATGAAAACCTATACTTTGTTTCAGGCGAGTTTCCCATTCAAATGCATGTAACAGTGAGAAACGCATTGTCTTGGCGAAAGAAAGCATTTTTGTACAACTTCATATAAATCGCTGTAACTTTTGATAGAAGACTCAGAAACACATGTTTATGGCTTTATCTGATAGAACTCAATATCCCCGTGCTGGGCAAACAGGTTTTGCAGCCGTTTGAGCTAAGATTTTAAAATTATTCACATAATGAAAACCTATACTTTGTTTCAGGCGAGTTTCCCATTCAAATGCATGTAACAGTGAGAAACACACTGTCTTGGCGAAAGAAAGCATTTTCGTACAACTTCATATAAATCGCTGTAACTTTTGATAGAAGACTCAGAAACACATGTTTATGGCTTTATCTTATAGAACTCAATATCCCCGTGCTGGGCAAACAGGTTTTGCAGCCGTTTGAGCTAAGATTTTAAAATTATTCACATAATGAAAACCTATACTTTGTTTCAGGCGAGTTTCCCATTCAAATGCATGTAACAGTTAGAAACGCATTGTCTTGGCGAAAGAAAGCATTTTTGTACAACTTCATATAAATCGCTGTAACTTTTGATAGAAGACTCAGACAAACATGTTTATGGCTTTATCTTATAGAACTCAATATCCCCGTGCTGGGCAAACAGGTTTTGCAGCCGTTTGAGCTAAGATTTTAAAATTATTCACATAATGAAAACCTATACTTTGTTTCAGGCGAGTTTCCCATTCAAATGCATGTAACAGTGAGAAACGCATTGTCTTGGCGAAATAAAGCGCTTTTGAACAACTTCATATAAATCGCTGTAACTTTTGATAGAAGACTCAGACAAACATGTTTATGGCTTTATCTTATAGAACTCAATATCCCCGTGCTGGGCAAACAGGTTTTGCAGCCGTTTGAGCTAAGATTTTAAAATTATTCACATAATGAAAACCTATACTTTGTTTCAGGCGAGTTTCCCATTCAAATGCATGTAACAGTGAGAAACACACTGTCTTGGCGAAAGAAAGCATTTTCGTACAACTTCATATAAATCGCTGTAACTTTTGATAGAAGACTCAGAAACACATGTTTATGGCTTTATCTTATAGAACTCAATATCCCCGTGCTGGGCAAACAGGTTTTGCAGCCGTTTGAGCTAAGATTTTAAAATTATTCACATAATGAAAACCTATACTTTGTTTCAGGCGAGTTTCCCATTCAAATGCATGTAACAGTGAGAAACGCATTGTCTTGGCGAAATAAAGCGTTTTCGTACAACTTCATATAAATCGCTGTAACTTTTGATAGAAGACTCAGAAACACATGTTTATGGCTTTATCTTATAGAACTCAATATCCCCGTGCTGGGCAAACAGGTTTTGCAGCCGTTTGAGCTAAGATTTTAAAATTATTCACATAATGAAAACCTATACTTTGTTTCAGGCGAGTTTCCCATTCAAATGCATGTAACAGTGAGAAACGCATTGTCTTGGCGAAATAAAGCGTTTTCGTACAACTTCATATAAATCGCTGTAACTTTTGATAGAAGACTCAGAAACACATGTTTATGGCTTTATCTTATAGAACTCAATATCCCCGTGCTGGGCAAACAGGTTTTGCAGCCGTTTGAGCTAAGATTTTAAAATTATTCACATAATGAAAACCTATACTTTGTTTCAGGCGAGTTTCCCATTCAAATGCATGTAACAGTGAGAAACACACTGTCTTGGCGAAAGAAAGCATTTTCGTACAACTTCATATAAATCGCTGTAACTTTTGATAGAAGACTCAGAAACACATGTTTATGGCTTTATCTTATAGAACTCAATATCCCCGTGCTGGGCAAACAGGTTTTGCAGCCGTTTGAGCTAAGATTTTAAAATTATTCACATAATGAAAACCTATACTTTGTTTCAGGCGAGTTTCCCATTCAAATGCATGTAACAGTGAGAAACGCATTGTCTTGGCGAAAGAAAGCATTTTTGTACAACTTCATATAAATCGCTGTAACTTTTGATAGAAGACTCAGAAACACATGTTTATGGCTTTATCTGATAGAACTCAATATCCCCGTGCTGGGCAAACAGGTTTTGCAGCCGTTTGAGCTAAGATTTTAAAATTATTCACATAATGAAAACCTATACTTTGTTTCAGGCGAGTTTCCCATTCAAATGCATGTAACAGTGAGAAACGCATTGTCTTGGCGAAATAAAGCGCTTTTGAACAACTTCATATAAATCGCTGTAACTTTTGATAGAAGACTCAGAAACACATGTTTATGGCTTTATCTTATAGAACTCAATATCCCCGTGCTGGGCAAACAGGTTTTGCAGCCGTTTGAGCTAAGATTTTAAAATTATTCACATAATGAAAACCTATACTTTGTTTCAGGCGAGTTTCCCATTCAAATGCATGTAACAGTGAGAAACACACTGTCTTGGCGAAAGAAAGCATTTTCGTACAACTTCATATAAATCGCTGTAACTTTTGATAGAAGACTCAGAAACACATGTTTATGGCTTTATCTTATAGAACTCAATATCCCCGTGCTGGGCAAACAGGTTTTGCAGCCGTTTGAGCTAAGATTTTAAAATTATTCACATAATGAAAACCTATACTTTGTTTCAGGCGAGTTTCCCATTCAAATGCATGTAACAGTGAGAAACACACTGTCTTGGCGAAAGAAAGCATTTTCGTACAACTTCATATAAATCGCTGTAACTTTTGATAGAAGACTCAGAAACACATGTTTATGGCTTTATCTTATAGAACTCAATATCCCCGTGCTGGGCAAACAGGTTTTGCAGCCGTTTGAGCTAAGATTTTAAAATTATTCACATAATGAAAACCTATACTTTGTTTCAGGCGAGTTTCCCATTCAAATGCATGTAACAGTGAGAAACGCATTGTCTTGGCGAAAGAAAGCATTTTTGTACAACTTCATATAAATCGCTGTAACTTTTGATAGAAGACTCAGACAAACATGTTTATGGCTTTATCTTATAGAACTCAATATCCCCGTGCTGGGCAAACAGGTTTTGCAGCCGTTTGAGCTAAGATTTTAAAATTATTCACATAATGAAAACCTATACTTTGTTTCAGGCGAGTTTCCCATTCAAATGCATGTAACAGTGAGAAACGCATTGTCTTGGCGAAATAAAGCGTTTTCGTACAACTTCATATAAATCGCTGTAACTTTTGATAGAAGACTCAGAAACACATGTTTATGGCTTTATCTTATAGAACTCAATATCCCCGTGCTGGGCAAACAGGTTTTGCAGCCGTTTGAGCTAAGATTTTAAAATTATTCACATAATGAAAACCTATACTTTGTTTCAGGCGAGTTTCCCATTCAAATGCATGTAACAGTGAGAAACACACTGTCTTGGCGAAAGAAAGCATTTTCGTACAACTTCATATAAATCGCTGTAACTTTTGATAGAAGACTCAGAAACACATGTTTATGGCTTTATCTTATAGAACTCAATATCCCCGTGCTGGGCAAACAGGTTTTGCAGCCGTTTGAGCTAAGATTTTAAAATTATTCACATAATGAAAACCTATACTTTGTTTCAGGCGAGTTTCCCATTCAAATGCATGTAACAGTGAGAAACGCATTGTCTTGGCGAAAGAAAGCATTTTTGTACAACTTCATATAAATCGCTGTAACTTTTGATAGAAGACTCAGAAACACATGTTTATGGCTTTATCTGATAGAACTCAATATCCCCGTGCTGGGCAAACAGGTTTTGCAGCCGTTTGAGCTAAGATTTTAAAATTATTCACATAATGAAAACCTATACTTTGTTTCAGGCGAGTTTCCCATTCAAATGCATGTAACAGTGAGAAACACACTGTCTTGGCGAAAGAAAGCATTTTCGTACAACTTCATATAAATCGCTGTAACTTTTGATAGAAGACTCAGAAACACATGTTTATGGCTTTATCTTATAGAACTCAATATCCCCGTGCTGGGCAAACAGGTTTTGCAGCCGTTTGAGCTAAGATTTTAAAATTATTCACATAATGAAAACCTATACTTTGTTTCAGGCGAGTTTCCCATTCAAATGCATGTAACAGTTAGAAACGCATTGTCTTGGCGAAAGAAAGCATTTTTGTACAACTTCATATAAATCGCTGTAACTTTTGATAGAAGACTCAGACAAACATGTTTATGGCTTTATCTTATAGAACTCAATATCCCCGTGCTGGGCAAACAGGTTTTGCAGCCGTTTGAGCTAAGATTTTAAAATTATTCACATAATGAAAACCTATACTTTGTTTCAGGCGAGTTTCCCATTCAAATGCATGTAACAGTGAGAAACGCATTGTCTTGGCGAAATAAAGCGCTTTTGAACAACTTCATATAAATCGCTGTAACTTTTGATAGAAGACTCAGACAAACATGTTTATGGCTTTATCTTATAGAACTCAATATCCCCGTGCTGGGCAAACAGGTTTTGCAGCCGTTTGAGCTAAGATTTTAAAATTATTCACATAATGAAAACCTATACTTTGTTTCAGGCGAGTTTCCCATTCAAATGCATGTAACAGTGAGAAACACACTGTCTTGGCGAAAGAAAGCATTTTCGTACAACTTCATATAAATCGCTGTAACTTTTGATAGAAGACTCAGAAACACATGTTTATGGCTTTATCTTATAGAACTCAATATCCCCGTGCTGGGCAAACAGGTTTTGCAGCCGTTTGAGCTAAGATTTTAAAATTATTCACATAATGAAAACCTATACTTTGTTTCAGGCGAGTTTCCCATTCAAATGCATGTAACAGTGAGAAACGCATTGTCTTGGCGAAATAAAGCGTTTTCGTACAACTTCATATAAATCGCTGTAACTTTTGATAGAAGACTCAGAAACACATGTTTATGGCTTTATCTTATAGAACTCAATATCCCCGTGCTGGGCAAACAGGTTTTGCAGCCGTTTGAGCTAAGATTTTAAAATTATTCACATAATGAAAACCTATACTTTGTTTCAGGCGAGTTTCCCATTCAAATGCATGTAACAGTGAGAAACGCATTGTCTTGGCGAAATAAAGCGTTTTCGTACAACTTCATATAAATCGCTGTAACTTTTGATAGAAGACTCAGAAACACATGTTTATGGCTTTATCTTATAGAACTCAATATCCCCGTGCTGGGCAAACAGGTTTTGCAGCCGTTTGAGCTAAGATTTTAAAATTATTCACATAATGAAAACCTATACTTTGTTTCAGGCGAGTTTCCCATTCAAATGCATGTAACAGTGAGAAACACACTGTCTTGGCGAAAGAAAGCATTTTCGTACAACTTCATATAAATCGCTGTAACTTTTGATAGAAGACTCAGAAACACATGTTTATGGCTTTATCTTATAGAACTCAATATCCCCGTGCTGGGCAAACAGGTTTTGCAGCCGTTTGAGCTAAGATTTTAAAATTATTCACATAATGAAAACCTATACTTTGTTTCAGGCGAGTTTCCCATTCAAATGCATGTAACAGTGAGAAACGCATTGTCTTGGCGAAAGAAAGCATTTTTGTACAACTTCATATAAATCGCTGTAACTTTTGATAGAAGACTCAGAAACACATGTTTATGGCTTTATCTGATAGAACTCAATATCCCCGTGCTGGGCAAACAGGTTTTGCAGCCGTTTGAGCTAAGATTTTAAAATTATTCACATAATGAAAACCTATACTTTGTTTCAGGCGAGTTTCCCATTCAAATGCATGTAACAGTGAGAAACACACTGTCTTGGCGAAAGAAAGCATTTTCGTACAACTTCATATAAATCGCTGTAACTTTTGATAGAAGACTCAGAAACACATGTTTATGGCTTTATCTTATAGAACTCAATATCCCCGTGCTGGGCAAACAGGTTTTGCAGCCGTTTGAGCTAAGATTTTAAAATTATTCACATAATGAAAACCTATACTTTGTTTCAGGCGAGTTTCCCATTCAAATGCATGTAACAGTTAGAAACGCATTGTCTTGGCGAAAGAAAGCATTTTTGTACAACTTCATATAAATCGCTGTAACTTTTGATAGAAGACTCAGACAAACATGTTTATGGCTTTATCTTATAGAACTCAATATCCCCGTGCTGGGCAAACAGGTTTTGCAGCCGTTTGAGCTAAGATTTTAAAATTATTCACATAATGAAAACCTATACTTTGTTTCAGGCGAGTTTCCCATTCAAATGCATGTAACAGTGAGAAACGCATTGTCTTGGCGAAATAAAGCGCTTTTGAACAACTTCATATAAATCGCTGTAACTTTTGATAGAAGACTCAGACAAACATGTTTATGGCTTTATCTTATAGAACTCAATATCCCCGTGCTGGGCAAACAGGTTTTGCAGCCGTTTGAGCTAAGATTTTAAAATTATTCACATAATGAAAACCTATACTTTGTTTCAGGCGAGTTTCCCATTCAAATGCATGTAACAGTGAGAAACACACTGTCTTGGCGAAAGAAAGCATTTTCGTACAACTTCATATAAATCGCTGTAACTTTTGATAGAAGACTCAGAAACACATGTTTATGGCTTTATCTTATAGAACTCAATATCCCCGTGCTGGGCAAACAGGTTTTGCAGCCGTTTGAGCTAAGATTTTAAAATTATTCACATAATGAAAACCTATACTTTGTTTCAGGCGAGTTTCCCATTCAAATGCATGTAACAGTGAGAAACGCATTGTCTTGGCGAAATAAAGCGTTTTCGTACAACTTCATATAAATCGCTGTAACTTTTGATAGAAGACTCAGAAACACATGTTTATGGCTTTATCTTATAGAACTCAATATCCCCGTGCTGGGCAAACAGGTTTTGCAGCCGTTTGAGCTAAGATTTTAAAATTATTCACATAATGAAAACCTATACTTTGTTTCAGGCGAGTTTCCCATTCAAATGCATGTAACAGTGAGAAACGCATTGTCTTGGCGAAAGAAAGCATTTTTGTACAACTTCATATAAATCGCTGTAACTTTTGATAGAAGACTCAGAAACACATGTTTATGGCTTTATCTTATAGAACTCAATATCCCCGTGCTGGGCAAACAGGTTTTGCAGCCGTTTGAGCTAAGATTTTAAAATTATTCACATAATGAAAACCTATACTTTGTTTCAGGCGAGTTTCCCATTCAAATGCATGTAACAGTGAGAAACGCATTGTCTTGGCGAAATAAAGCGTTTTCGTACAACTTCATATAAATCGCTGTAACTTTTGATAGAAGACTCAGAAACACATGTTTATGGCTTTATCTTATAGAACTCAATATCCCCGTGCTGGGCAAACAGGTTTTGCAGCCGTTTGAGCTAAGATTTTAAAATTATTCACATAATGAAAACCTATACTTTGTTTCAGGCGAGTTTCCCATTCAAATGCATGTAACAGTGAGAAACGCATTGTCTTGGCGAAAGAAAGCGTTTTCGTACAACTTCATATAAATCGCTGTAACTTTTGATAGAAGACTCAGAAACACATGTTTATGGCTTTATCTTATAGAACTCAATATCCCCGTGCTGGGCAAACAGGTTTTGCAGCCGTTTGAGCTAAGATTTTAAAATTATTCACATAATGAAAACCTATACTTTGTTTCAGGCGAGTTTCCCATTCAAATGCATGTAACAGTGAGAAACGCATTGTCTTGGCGAAAGAAAGCGTTTTCGTACAACTTCATATAAATCGCTGTAACTTTTGATAGAAGACTCAGAAACACATGTTTATGGCTTTATCTTATAGAACTCAATATCCCCGTGCTGGGCAAACAGGTTTTGCAGCCGTTTGAGCTAAGATTTTAAAATTATTCACATAATGAAAACCTATACTTTGTTTCAGGCGAGTTTCCCATTCAAATGCATGTAACAGTGAGAAACGCATTGTCTTGGCGAAAGAAAGCATTTTTGTACAACTTCATATAAATCGCTGTAACTTTTGATAGAAGACTCAGAAACACATGTTTATGGCTTTATCTTATAGAACTCAATATCCCCGTGCTGGGCAAACAGGTTTTGCAGCCGTTTGAGCTAAGATTTTAAAATTATTCACATAATGAAAACCTATACTTTGTTTCAGGCGAGTTTCCCATTCAAATGCATGTAACAGTGAGAAACGCATTGTCTTGGCGAAATAAAGCGTTTTTGAACAACTTCATATAAATCGCTGTAACTTTTGATAGAAGACTCAGAAACACATGTTTATGGCTTTATCTTATAGAACTCAATATCCCCGTGCTGGGCAAACAGGTTTTGCAGCCGTTTGAGCTAAGATTTTAAAATTATTCACATAATGAAAACCTATACTTTGTTTCAGGCGAGTTTCCCATTCAAATGCATGTAACAGTGAGAAACGCATTGTCTTGGCGAAATAAAGCGCTTTTGAACAACTTCATATAAATCGCTGTAACTTTTGATAGAAGACTCAGACAAACATGTTTATGGCTTTATCTTATAGAACTCAATATCCCCGTGCTGGGCAAACAGGTTTTGCAGCCGTTTGAGCTAAGATTTTAAAATTATTCACATAATGAAAACCTATACTTTGTTTCAGGCGAGTTTCCCATTCAAATGCATGTAACAGTGAGAAACACACTGTCTTGGCGAAAGAAAGCATTTTCGTACAACTTCATATAAATCGCTGTAACTTTTGATAGAAGACTCAGAAACACATGTTTATGGCTTTATCTTATAGAACTCAATATCCCCGTGCTGGGCAAACAGGTTTTGCAGCCGTTTGAGCTAAGATTTTAAAATTATTCACATAATGAAAACCTATACTTTGTTTCAGGCGAGTTTCCCATTCAAATGCATGTAACAGTGAGAAACGCATTGTCTTGGCGAAATAAAGCGTTTTCGTACAACTTCATATAAATCGCTGTAACTTTTGATAGAAGACTCAGAAACACATGTTTATGGCTTTATCTGATAGAACTCAATATCCCCGTGCTGGGCAAACAGGTTTTGCAGCCGTTTGAGCTAAGATTTTAAAATTATTCACATAATGAAAACCTATACTTTGTTTCAGGCGAGTTTCCCATTCAAATGCATGTAACAGTGAGAAACACACTGTCTTGGCGAAAGAAAGCATTTTCGTACAACTTCATATAAATCGCTGTAACTTTTGATAGAAGACTCAGAAACACATGTTTATGGCTTTATCTTATAGAACTCAATATCCCCGTGCTGGGCAAACAGGTTTTGCAGCCGTTTGAGCTAAGATTTTAAAATTATTCACATAATGAAAACCTATACTTTGTTTCAGGCGAGTTTCCCATTCAAATGCATGTAACAGTGAGAAACGCATTGTCTTGGCGAAAGAAAGCATTTTTGTACAACTTCATATAAATCGCTGTAACTTTTGATAGAAGACTCAGACAAACATGTTTATGGCTTTATCTTATAGAACTCAATATCCCCGTGCTGGGCAAACAGGTTTTGCAGCCGTTTGAGCTAAGATTTTAAAATTATTCACATAATGAAAACCTATACTTTGTTTCAGGCGAGTTTCCCATTCAAATGCATGTAACAGTGAGAAACGCATTGTCTTGGCGAAATAAAGCGTTTTCGTACAACTTCATATAAATCGCTGTAACTTTTGATAGAAGACTCAGAAACACATGTTTATGGCTTTATCTTATAGAACTCAATATCCCCGTGCTGGGCAAACAGGTTTTGCAGCCGTTTGAGCTAAGATTTTAAAATTATTCACATAATGAAAACCTATACTTTGTTTCAGGCGAGTTTCCCATTCAAATGCATGTAACAGTGAGAAACGCATTGTCTTGGCGAAATAAAGCGTTTTCGTACAACTTCATATAAATCGCTGTAACTTTTGATAGAAGACTCAGAAACACATGTTTATGGCTTTATCTGATAGAACTCAATATCCCCGTGCTGGGCAAACAGGTTTTGCAGCCGTTTGAGCTAAGATTTTAAAATTATTCACATAATGAAAACCTATACTTTGTTTCAGGCGAGTTTCCCATTCAAATGCATGTAACAGTGAGAAACACACTGTCTTGGCGAAAGAAAGCATTTTCGTACAACTTCATATAAATCGCTGTAACTTTTGATAGAAGACTCAGACAAACATGTTTATGGCTTTATCTTATAGAACTCAATATCCCCGTGCTGGGCAAACAGGTTTTGCAGCCGTTTGAGCTAAGATTTTAAAATTATTCACATAATGAAAACCTATACTTTGTTTCAGGCGAGTTTCCCATTCAAATGCATGTAACAGTGAGAAACGCATTGTCTTGGCGAAATAAAGCGTTTTCGTACAACTTCATATAAATCGCTGTAACTTTTGATAGAAGACTCAGAAACACATGTTTATGGCTTTATCTTATAGAACTCAATATCCCCGTGCTGGGCAAACAGGTTTTGCAGCCGTTTGAGCTAAGATTTTAAAATTATTCACATAATGAAAACCTATACTTTGTTTCAGGCGAGTTTCCCATTCAAATGCATGTAATAGTGAGAAACGCATTGTCTTGGCGAAATAAAGCGCTTTTGAACAACTTTATATAAATCGCTGTAACTTTTGATAGAAGACTCAGAAACACATGTTTATGGCTTTATCTTATAGAACTCAATATCCCCGTGCTGGGCAAACAGGTTTTGCAGCCGTTTGAGCTAAGATTTTAAAATTATTCACATAATGAAAACCTATACTTTGTTTCAGGCGAGTTTCCCATTCAAATGCATGTAACAGTGAGAAACACACTGTCTTGGCGAAAGAAAGCATTTTCGTACAACTTCATATAAATCGCTGTAACTTTTGATAGAAGACTCAGACAAACATGTTTATGGCTTTATCTTATAGAACTCAATATCCCCGTGCTGGGCAAACAGGTTTTGCAGCCGTTTGAGCTAAGATTTTAAAATTATTCACATAATGAAAACCTATACTTTGTTTCAGGCGAGTTTCCCATTCAAATGCATGTAATAGTGAGAAACGCATTGTCTTGGCGAAATAAAGCGCTTTTGAACAACTTTATATAAATCGCTGTAACTTTTGATAGAAGACTCAGACAAACATGTTTATGGCTTTATCTTATAGAACTCAATATCCCCGTGCTGGGCAAACAGGTTTTGCAGCCGTTTGAGCTAAGATTTTAAAATTATTCACATAATGAAAACCTATACTTTGTTTCAGGCGAGTTTCCCATTCAAATGCATGTAACAGTGAGAAACGCATTGTCTTGGCGAAAGAAAGCATTTTTGTACAACTTCATATAAATCGCTGTAACTTTTGATAGAAGACTCAGAAACACATGTTTATGGCTTTATCTTATAGAACTCAATATCCCCGTGCTGGGCAAACAGGTTTTGCAGCCGTTTGAGCTAAGATTTTAAAATTATTCACATAATGAAAACCTATACTTTGTTTCAGGCGAGTTTCCCATTCAAATGCATGTAACAGTGAGAAACGCATTGTCTTGGCGAAATAAAGCGTTTTCGTACAACTTCATATAAATCGCTGTAACTTTTGATAGAAGACTCAGACAAACATGTTTATGGCTTTATCTTATAGAACTCAATATCCCCGTGCTGGGCAAACAGGTTTTGCAGCCGTTTGAGCTAAGATTTTAAAATTATTCACATAATGAAAACCTATACTTTGTTTCAGGCGAGTTTCCCATTCAAATGCATGTAATAGTGAGAAACGCATTGTCTTGGCGAAATAAAGCGCTTTTGAACAACTTTATATAAATCGCTGTAACTTTTGATAGAAGACTCAGACAAACATGTTTATGGCTTTATCTTATAGAACTCAATATCCCCGTGCTGGGCAAACAGGTTTTGCAGCCGTTTGAGCTAAGATTTTAAAATTATTCACATAATGAAAACCTATACTTTGTTTCAGGCGAGTTTCCCATTCAAATGCATGTAATAGTGAGAAACGCATTGTCTTGGCGAAATAAAGCGCTTTTGAACAACTTTATATAAATCGCTGTAACTTTTGATAGAAGACTCAGACAAACATGTTTATGGCTTTATCTTATAGAACTCAATATCCCCGTGCTGGGCAAATAGGTTTTGCAGCCGTTTGAGCTAAGATTTTAAAATTATTCACATAATGAAAACCTATACTTTGTTTCAGGCGAGTTTCCCATTCAAATGCATGTAACAGTGAGAAACGCATTGTCTTGGCGAAATAAAGCGTTTTTGTACAACTTCATATAAATCGCTGTAACTTTTGATAGAAGACTCAGACAAACATGTTTATGGCTTTATCTTATAGAACTCAATATCCCCGTGCTGGGCAAACAGGTTTTGCAGCCGTGTGAGCTAAGATTTTAAAATTATTCACATAATGAAAACCTATACTTTGTTTCAGGCGAGTTTCCCATTCAAATGCATGTAATAGTGAGAAACGCATTGTCTTGGCGAAATAAAGCGCTTTTGAACAACTTTATATAAATCGCTGTAACTTTTGATAGAAGACTCAGACAAACATGTTTATGGCTTTATCTTATAGAACTCAATATCCCCGTGCTGGGCAAACAGGTTTTGCAGCCGTTTGAGCTAAGATTTTAAAATTATTCACATAATGAAAACCTATACTTTGTTTCAGGCGAGTTTCCCATTCAAATGCATGTAACAGTGAGAAACGCATTGTCTTGGCGAAATAAAGCGTTTTCGTACAACTTCATATAAATCGCTGTAACTTTTGATAGAAGACTCAGACAAACATGTTTATGGCTTTATCTTATAGAACTCAATATCCCCGTGCTGGGCAAACAGGTTTTGCAGCCGTTTGAGCTAAGATTTTAAAATTATTCACATAATGAAAACCTATACTTTGTTTCAGGCGAGTTTCCCATTCAAATGCATGTAATAGTGAGAAACGCATTGTCTTGGCGAAATAAAGCGTTTTCGTACAACTTCATATAAATCGCTGTAACTTTTGATAGAAGACTCAGACAAACATGTTTATGGCTTTATCTTATAGAACTCAATATCCCCGTGCTGGGCAAACAGGTTTTGCAGCCGTTTGAGCTAAGATTTTAAAATTATTCACATAATGAAAACCTATACTTTGTTTCAGGCAAGTTTCCCATTCAAATGCATGTAACAGTGAGAAACGCATTGTCTTGGCGAAATAAAGCGTTTTCGTACAACTTCATATAAATCGCTGTAACTTTTGATAGAAGACTCAGACAAACATGTTTATGGCTTTATCTTATAGAACTCAATATCCCCGTGCTGGGCAAACAGGTATTTGCAGCCGTTTGAGCTAAGATTTTAAAATTATTCACATAATGAAAACCTATACTTTGTTTCAGGCGAGTTTCCCATTCAAATGCATGTAACAGTGAGAAACGCATTGTCTTGGCGAAATAAAGCGCTTTTGAACAACTTCATATAAATCGCTGTAACTTTTGATAGAAGACTCAGAAACACATGTTTATGGCTTTATCTTATAGAACTCAATATCCCCGTGCTGGGCAAACAGGTTTTGCAGCCGTTTGAGCTAAGATTTTAAAATTATTCACATAATGAAAACCTATACTTTGTTTCAGGCGAGTTTCCCATTCAAATGCATGTAACAGTGAGAAACGCATTGTCTTGGCGAAATAAAGCGTTTTTGTACAACTTCATATAAATCGCTGTAACTTTTGATAGAAGACTCAGACAAACATGTTTATGGCTTTATCTTATAGAACTCAATATCCCCGTGCTGGGCAAACAGGTTTTGCAGCCGTTTGAGCTAAGATTTTAAAATTATTCACATAATGAAAACCTATACTTTGTTTCAGGCGAGTTTCCCATTCAAATGCATGTAACAGTGAGAAACGCATTGTCTTGGCGAAAGAAAGCATTTTTGTACAACTTCATATAAATCGCTGTAACTTTTGATAGAAGACTCAGACAAACATGTTTATGGCTTTATCTTATAGAACTCAATATCCCCGTGCTGGGCAAACAGGTTTTGCAGCCGTTTGAGCTAAGATTTTAAAATTATTCACATAATGAAAACCTATACTTTGTTTCAGGCGAGTTTCCCATTCAAATGCATGTAACAGTGAGAAACGCATTGTCTTGGCGAAATAAAGCGTTTTCGTACAACTTCATATAAATCGCTGTAACTTTTGATAGAAGACTCAGAAACACATGTTTATGGCTTTATCTTATAGAACTCAATATCCCCGTGCTGGGCAAACAGGTTTTGCAGCCGTTTGAGCTAAGATTTTAAAATTATTCACATAATGAAAACCTATACTTTGTTTCAGGCGAGTTTCCCATTCAAATGCATGTAACAGTGAGAAACGCATTGTCTTGGCGAAATAAAGCGTTTTCGTACAACTTCATATAAATCGCTGTAACTTTTGATAGAAGACTCAGAAACACATGTTTATGGCTTTATCTGATAGAACTCAATATCCCCGTGCTGGGCAAACAGGTTTTGCAGCCGTTTGAGCTAAGATTTTAAAATTATTCACATAATGAAAACCTATACTTTGTTTCAGGCGAGTTTCCCATTCAAATGCATGTAACAGTGAGAAACACACTGTCTTGGCGAAAGAAAGCATTTTCGTACAACTTCATATAAATCGCTGTAACTTTTGATAGAAGACTCAGACAAACATGTTTATGGCTTTATCTTATAGAACTCAATATCCCCGTGCTGGGCAAACAGGTTTTGCAGCCGTTTGAGCTAAGATTTTAAAATTATTCACATAATGAAAACCTATACTTTGTTTCAGGCGAGTTTCCCATTCAAATGCATGTAACAGTGAGAAACGCATTGTCTTGGCGAAATAAAGCGTTTTCGTACAACTTCATATAAATCGCTGTAACTTTTGATAGAAGACTCAGAAACACATGTTTATGGCTTTATCTTATAGAACTCAATATCCCCGTGCTGGGCAAACAGGTTTTGCAGCCGTTTGAGCTAAGATTTTAAAATTATTCACATAATGAAAACCTATACTTTGTTTCAGGCGAGTTTCCCATTCAAATGCATGTAATAGTGAGAAACGCATTGTCTTGGCGAAATAAAGCGCTTTTGAACAACTTTATATAAATCGCTGTAACTTTTGATAGAAGACTCAGAAACACATGTTTATGGCTTTATCTTATAGAACTCAATATCCCCGTGCTGGGCAAACAGGTTTTGCAGCCGTTTGAGCTAAGATTTTAAAATTATTCACATAATGAAAACCTATACTTTGTTTCAGGCGAGTTTCCCATTCAAATGCATGTAACAGTGAGAAACACACTGTCTTGGCGAAAGAAAGCATTTTCGTACAACTTCATATAAATCGCTGTAACTTTTGATAGAAGACTCAGACAAACATGTTTATGGCTTTATCTTATAGAACTCAATATCCCCGTGCTGGGCAAACAGGTTTTGCAGCCGTTTGAGCTAAGATTTTAAAATTATTCACATAATGAAAACCTATACTTTGTTTCAGGCGAGTTTCCCATTCAAATGCATGTAATAGTGAGAAACGCATTGTCTTGGCGAAATAAAGCGCTTTTGAACAACTTTATATAAATCGCTGTAACTTTTGATAGAAGACTCAGACAAACATGTTTATGGCTTTATCTTATAGAACTCAATATCCCCGTGCTGGGCAAACAGGTTTTGCAGCCGTTTGAGCTAAGATTTTAAAATTATTCACATAATGAAAACCTATACTTTGTTTCAGGCGAGTTTCCCATTCAAATGCATGTAACAGTGAGAAACGCATTGTCTTGGCGAAAGAAAGCATTTTTGTACAACTTCATATAAATCGCTGTAACTTTTGATAGAAGACTCAGAAACACATGTTTATGGCTTTATCTTATAGAACTCAATATCCCCGTGCTGGGCAAACAGGTTTTGCAGCCGTTTGAGCTAAGATTTTAAAATTATTCACATAATGAAAACCTATACTTTGTTTCAGGCGAGTTTCCCATTCAAATGCATGTAACAGTGAGAAACGCATTGTCTTGGCGAAATAAAGCGTTTTCGTACAACTTCATATAAATCGCTGTAACTTTTGATAGAAGACTCAGACAAACATGTTTATGGCTTTATCTTATAGAACTCAATATCCCCGTGCTGGGCAAACAGGTTTTGCAGCCGTTTGAGCTAAGATTTTAAAATTATTCACATAATGAAAACCTATACTTTGTTTCAGGCGAGTTTCCCATTCAAATGCATGTAATAGTGAGAAACGCATTGTCTTGGCGAAATAAAGCGCTTTTGAACAACTTTATATAAATCGCTGTAACTTTTGATAGAAGACTCAGACAAACATGTTTATGGCTTTATCTTATAGAACTCAATATCCCCGTGCTGGGCAAACAGGTTTTGCAGCCGTTTGAGCTAAGATTTTAAAATTATTCACATAATGAAAACCTATACTTTGTTTCAGGCGAGTTTCCCATTCAAATGCATGTAATAGTGAGAAACGCATTGTCTTGGCGAAATAAAGCGCTTTTGAACAACTTTATATAAATCGCTGTAACTTTTGATAGAAGACTCAGACAAACATGTTTATGGCTTTATCTTATAGAACTCAATATCCCCGTGCTGGGCAAATAGGTTTTGCAGCCGTTTGAGCTAAGATTTTAAAATTATTCACATAATGAAAACCTATACTTTGTTTCAGGCGAGTTTCCCATTCAAATGCATGTAACAGTGAGAAACGCATTGTCTTGGCGAAATAAAGCGTTTTTGTACAACTTCATATAAATCGCTGTAACTTTTGATAGAAGACTCAGACAAACATGTTTATGGCTTTATCTTATAGAACTCAATATCCCCGTGCTGGGCAAACAGGTTTTGCAGCCGTGTGAGCTAAGATTTTAAAATTATTCACATAATGAAAACCTATACTTTGTTTCAGGCGAGTTTCCCATTCAAATGCATGTAATAGTGAGAAACGCATTGTCTTGGCGAAATAAAGCGCTTTTGAACAACTTTATATAAATCGCTGTAACTTTTGATAGAAGACTCAGACAAACATGTTTATGGCTTTATCTTATAGAACTCAATATCCCCGTGCTGGGCAAACAGGTTTTGCAGCCGTTTGAGCTAAGATTTTAAAATTATTCACATAATGAAAACCTATACTTTGTTTCAGGCGAGTTTCCCATTCAAATGCATGTAACAGTGAGAAACGCATTGTCTTGGCGAAATAAAGCGTTTTCGTACAACTTCATATAAATCGCTGTAACTTTTGATAGAAGACTCAGACAAACATGTTTATGGCTTTATCTTATAGAACTCAATATCCCCGTGCTGGGCAAACAGGTTTTGCAGCCGTTTGAGCTAAGATTTTAAAATTATTCACATAATGAAAACCTATACTTTGTTTCAGGCGAGTTTCCCATTCAAATGCATGTAATAGTGAGAAACGCATTGTCTTGGCGAAATAAAGCGTTTTCGTACAACTTCATATAAATCGCTGTAACTTTTGATAGAAGACTCAGACAAACATGTTTATGGCTTTATCTTATAGAACTCAATATCCCCGTGCTGGGCAAACAGGTTTTGCAGCCGTTTGAGCTAAGATTTTAAAATTATTCACATAATGAAAACCTATACTTTGTTTCAGGCAAGTTTCCCATTCAAATGCATGTAACAGTGAGAAACGCATTGTCTTGGCGAAATAAAGCGTTTTCGTACAACTTCATATAAATCGCTGTAACTTTTGATAGAAGACTCAGACAAACATGTTTATGGCTTTATCTTATAGAACTCAATATCCCCGTGCTGGGCAAACAGGTATTTGCAGCCGTTTGAGCTAAGATTTTAAAATTATTCACATAATGAAAACCTATACTTTGTTTCAGGCGAGTTTCCCATTCAAATGCATGTAACAGTGAGAAACGCATTGTCTTGGCGAAATAAAGCGCTTTTGAACAACTTCATATAAATCGCTGTAACTTTTGATAGAAGACTCAGAAACACATGTTTATGGCTTTATCTTATAGAACTCAATATCCCCGTGCTGGGCAAACAGGTTTTGCAGCCGTTTGAGCTAAGATTTTAAAATTATTCACATAATGAAAACCTATACTTTGTTTCAGGCGAGTTTCCCATTCAAATGCATGTAACAGTGAGAAACGCATTGTCTTGGCGAAATAAAGCGTTTTTGTACAACTTCATATAAATCGCTGTAACTTTTGATAGAAGACTCAGACAAACATGTTTATGGCTTTATCTTATAGAACTCAATATCCCCGTGCTGGGCAAACAGGTATTTGCAGCCGTTTGAGCTAAGATTTTAAAATTATTCACATAATGAAAACCTATACTTTGTTTCAGGCGAGTTTCCCATTCAAATGCATGTAACAGTGAGAAACGCATTGTCTTGGCGAAATAAAGCGCTTTTGAACAACTTCATATAAATCGCTGTAACTTTTGATAGAAGACTCAGAAACACATGTTTATGGCTTTATCTTATAGAACTCAATATCCCCGTGCTGGGCAAACAGGTTTTGCAGCCGTTTGAGCTAAGATTTTAAAATTATTCACATAATGAAAACCTATACTTTGTTTCAGGCGAGTTTCCCATTCAAATGCATGTAACAGTGAGAAACGCATTGTCTTGGCGAAATAAAGCGTTTTTGTACAACTTCATATAAATCGCTGTAACTTTTGATAGAAGACTCAGACAAACATGTTTATGGCTTTATCTTATAGAACTCAATATCCCCGTGCTGGGCAAACAGGTTTTGCAGCCGTTTGAGCTAAGATTTTAAAATTATTCACATAATGAAAACCTATACTTTGTTTCAGGCGAGTTTCCCATTCAAATGCATGTAACAGTGAGAAACGCATTGTCTTGGCGAAATAAAGCGCTTTTGAACAACTTTATATAAATCGCTGTAACTTTTGATAGAAGACTCAGACAAACATGTTTATGGCTTTATCTTATAGAACTCAATATCCCCGTGCTGGGCAAACAGGTTTTGCAGCCGTTTGAGCTAAGATTTTAAAATTATTCACATAATGAAAACCTATACTTTGTTTCAGGCGAGTTTCCCATTCAAATGCATGTAACAGTGAGAAACGCATTGTCTTGGCGAAATAAAGCGTTTTTGTACAACTTCATATAAATCGCTGTAACTTTTGATAGAAGACTCAGACAAACATGTTTATGGCTTTATCTTATAGAACTCAATATCCCCGTGCTGGGCAAACAGGTTTTGCAGCCGTTTGAGCTAAGATTTTAAAATTATTCACATAATGAAAACCTATACTTTGTTTCAGGCGAGTTTCCCATTCAAATGCATGTAACAGTGAGAAACGCATTGTCTTGGCGAAATAAAGCGTTTTCGTACAACTTCATATAAATCGCTGTAACTTTTGATAGAAGACTCAGACAAACATGTTTATGGCTTTATCTTATAGAACTCAATATCCCTGTGCTGGGCAAACAGGTTTTGCAGCCGTTTGAGCTAAGATTTTAAAATTATTCACATAATGAAAACCTATACTTTGTTTCAGGCGAGTTTCCCATTCAAATGCATGTAATAGTGAGAAACGCATTGTCTTGGCGAAATAAAGCGCTTTTGAACAACTTTATATAAATCGCTGTAACTTTTGACAGAAGACTCAGACAAACATGTTTATGGCTTTATCTTATAGAACTCAATATCCCCGTGCTGGGCAAACAGGTTTTGCAGCCGTTTGAGCTAAGATTTTAAAATTATTCACATAATGAAAACCTATACTTTGTTTCAGGCGAGTTTCCCATTCAAATGCATGTAACAGTGAGAAACGCATTGTCTTGGCGAAATAAAGCGTTTTCGTACAACTTCATATAAATCGCTGTAACTTTTGATAGAAGACTCAGACAAACATGTTTATGGCTTTATCTTATAGAACTCAATATCCCCGTGCTGGGCAAACAGGTTTTGCAGCCGTTTGAGCTAAGATTTTAAAATTATTCACATAATGAAAACCTATACTTTGTTTCAGGCGAGTTTCCCATTCAAATGCATGTAACAGTGAGAAACGCATTGTCTTGGCGAAATAAAGCGTTTTCGTACAACTTCATATAAATCGCTGTAACTTTTGATAGAAGACTCAGACAAACATGTTTATTGCTTTATCTTATAGAACTCAATATCCCCGTGCTGGGCAAACAGGTTTTGCAGCCGTTTGAGCTAAGATTTTAAAATTATTCACATAATGAAAACCTATACTTTGTTTCAGGCAAGTTTCCCATTCAAATGCATGTAACAGTGAGAAACGCATTGTCTTGGCGAAATAAAGCGTTTTCGTACAACTTCATATAAATCGCTGTAACTTTTGATAGAAGACTCAGACAAACATGTTTATGGCTTTATCTTATAGAACTCAATATCCCCGTGCTGGGCAAACAGGTATTTGCAGCCGTTTGAGCTAAGATTTTAAAATTATTCACATAATGAAAACCTATACTTTGTTTCAGGCGAGTTTCCCATTCAAATGCATGTAACAGTGAGAAACGCATTGTCTTGGCGAAATAAAGCGCTTTTGAACAACTTCATATAAATCGCTGTAACTTTTGATAGAAGACTCAGAAACACATGTTTATGGCTTTATCTTATAGAACTCAATATCCCCGTGCTGGGCAAACAGGTTTTGCAGCCGTTTGAGCTAAGATTTTAAAATTATTCACATAATGAAAACCTATACTTTGTTTCAGGCGAGTTTCCCATTCAAATGCATGTAACAGTGAGAAACGCATTGTCTTGGCGAAATAAAGCGTTTTTGTACAACTTCATATAAATCGCTGTAACTTTTGATAGAAGACTCAGACAAACATGTTTATGGCTTTATCTTATAGAACTCAATATCCCCGTGCTGGGCAAACAGGTATTTGCAGCCGTTTGAGCTAAGATTTTAAAATTATTCACATAATGAAAACCTATACTTTGTTTCAGGCGAGTTTCCCATTCAAATGCATGTAACAGTGAGAAACGCATTGTCTTGGCGAAATAAAGCGCTTTTGAACAACTTCATATAAATCGCTGTAACTTTTGATAGAAGACTCAGAAACACATGTTTATGGCTTTATCTTATAGAACTCAATATCCCCGTGCTGGGCAAACAGGTTTTGCAGCCGTTTGAGCTAAGATTTTAAAATTATTCACATAATGAAAACCTATACTTTGTTTCAGGCGAGTTTCCCATTCAAATGCATGTAACAGTGAGAAACGCATTGTCTTGGCGAAATAAAGCGTTTTCGTACAACTTCATATAAATCGCTGTAACTTTTGATAGAAGACTCAGACAAACATGTTTATGGCTTTATCTTATAGAACTCAATATCCCCGTGCTGGGCAAACAGGTTTTGCAGCCGTTTGAGCTAAGATTTTAAAATTATTCACATAATGAAAACCTATACTTTGTTTCAGGCGAGTTTCCCATTCAAATGCATGTAATAGTGAGAAACGCATTGTCTTGGCGACATAAAGCGCTTTTGAACAACTTTATATAAATCGCTGTAACTTTTGATAGAAGACTCAGAAACACATGTTTATGGCTTTATCTTATAGAACTCAATATCCCCGTGCTGGGCAAACAGGTTTTGCAGCCGTTTGAGCTAAGATTTTAAAATTATTCACATAATGAAAACCTATACTTTGTTTCAGGCGAGTTTCCCATTCAAATGCATGTAACAGTGAGAAACGCATTGTCTTGGCGAAATAAAGCGTTTTCGTACAACTTCATATAAATCGCTGTAACTTTTGATAGAAGACTCAGACAAACATGTTTATGGCTTTATCTTATAGAACTCAATATCCCCGTGCTGGGCAAACAGGTTTTGCAGCCGTTAGAGCTAAGATTTTAAAATTATTCACATAATGAAAACCTATACTTTGTTTCAGGCGAGTTTCCCATTCAAATGCATGTAATAGTGAGAAACGCATTGTCTTGGCGAAATAAAGCGCTTTTGAACAACTTTATATAAATCGCTGTAACTTTTGATAGAAGACTCAGAAACACATGTTTATGGCTTTATCTTATAGAACTCAATATCCCCGTGCTGGGCAAACAGGTTTTGCAGCCGTTTGAGCTAAGATTTTAAAATTATTCACATAATGAAAACCTATACTTTGTTTCAGGCGAGTTTCCCATTCAAATGCATGTAATAGTGAGAAACGCATTGTCTTGGCGAAATAAAGCGCTTTTGAACAACTTTATATAAATCGCTGTAACTTTTGATAGAAGACTCAGAAACACATGTTTATGGCTTTATCTGATAGAACTCAATATCCCCGTGCTGGGCAAACAGGTTTTGCAGCCGTTTGAGCTAAGATTTTAAAATTATTCACATAATGAAAACCTATACTTTGTTTCAGGCGAGTTTCCCATTCAAATGCATGTAACAGTGAGAAACGCATTGTCTTGGCGAAATAAAGCGTTTTCGTACAACTTCATATAAATCGCTGTAACTTTTGATAGAAGACTCAGACAAACATGTTTATGGCTTTATCTTATAGAACTCAATATCCCCGTGCTGGGCAAACAGGTTTTGCAGCCGTTTGAGCTAAGATTTTAAAATTATTCACATAATGAAAACCTATACTTTGTTTCAGGCGAGTTTCCCATTCAAATGCATGTAATAGTGAGAAACGCATTGTCTTGGCGAAATAAAGCGCTTTTGAACAACTTTATATAAATCGCTGTAACTTTTGATAGAAGACTCAGAAACACATGTTTATGGCTTTATCTGATAGAACTCAATATCCCCGTGCTGGGCAAACAGGTTTTGCAGCCGTTTGAGCTAAGATTTTAAAATTATTCACATAATGAAAACCTATACTTTGTTTCAGGCGAGTTTCCCATTCAAATGCATGTAACAGTGAGAAACGCATTGTCTTGGCGAAATAAAGCGTTTTCGTACAACTTCATATAAATCGCTGTAACTTTTGATAGAAGACTCAGACAAACATGTTTATGGCTTTATCTTATAGAACTCAATATCCCCGTGCTGGGCAAACAGGTTTTGCAGCCGTTTGAGCTAAGATTTTAAAATTATTCACATAATGAAAACCTATACTTTGTTTCAGGCGAGTTTCCCATTCAAATGCATGTAACAGTGAGAAACGCATTGTCTTGGCGAAATAAAGCGTTTTTGTACAACTTCATATAAATCGCTGTAACTTTTGATAGAAGACTCAGACAAACATGTTTATGGCTTTATCTTATAGAACTCAATATCCCCGTGCTGGGCAAACAGGTTTTGCAGCCGTTTGAGCTAAGATTTTAAAATTATTCACATAATGAAAACCTATACTTTGTTTCAGGCGAGTTTCCCATTCAAATGCATGTAATAGTGAGAAACGCATTGTCTTGGCGAAATAAAGCGCTTTTGAACAACTTTATATAAATCGCTGTAACTTTTGATAGAAGACTCAGACAAACATGTTTATGGCTTTATCTTATAGAACTCAATATCCCCGTGCTGGGCAAACAGGTTTTGCAGCCGTTTGAGCTAAGATTTTAAAATTATTCACATAATGAAAACCTATACTTTGTTTCAGGCGAGTTTCCCATTCAAATGCATGTAACAGTGAGAAACGCATTGTCTTGGCGAAATAAAGCGTTTTTGTACAACTTCATATAAATCGCTGTAACTTTTGATAGAAGACTCAGACAAACATGTTTATGGCTTTATCTTATAGAACTCAATATCCCCGTGCTGGGCAAACAGGTTTTGCAGCCGTTTGAGCTAAGATTTTAAAATTATTCACATAATGAAAACCTATACTTTGTTTCAGGCGAGTTTCCCATTCAAATGCATGTAACAGTGAGAAACGCATTGTCTTGGCGAAATAAAGCGTTTTTGTACAACTTCATATAAATCGCTGTAACTTTTGATAGAAGACTCAGACAAACATGTTTATGGCTTTATCTTATAGAACTCAATATCCCCGTGCTGGGCAAACAGGTTTTGCAGCCGTTTGAGCTAAGATTTTAAAATTATTCACATAATGAAAACCTATACTTTGTTTCAGGCGAGTTTCCCATTCAAATGCATGTAATAGTGAGAAACGCATTGTCTTGGCGAAATAAAGCGCTTTTGAACAACTTTATATAAATCGCTGTAACTTTTGATAGAAGACTCAGACAAACATGTTTATGGCTTTATCTTATAGAACTCAATATCCCCGTGCTGGGCAAACAGGTTTTGCAGCCGTTTGAGCTAAGATTTTAAAATTATTCACATAATGAAAACCTATACTTTGTTTCAGGCGAGTTTCCCATTCAAATGCATGTAACAGTGAGAAACGCATTGTCTTGGCGAAATAAAGCGTTTTTGTACAACTTCATATAAATCGCTGTAACTTTTGATAGAAGACTCAGACAAACATGTTTATGGCTTTATCTTATAGAACTCAATATCCCCGTGCTGGGCAAACAGGTTTTGCAGCCGTTTGAGCTAAGATTTTAAAATTATTCACATAATGAAAACCTATACTTTGTTTCAGGCGAGTTTCCCATTCAAATGCATGTAATAGTGAGAAACGCATTGTCTTGGCGAAATAAAGCGCTTTTGAACAACTTTATATAAATCGCTGTAACTTTTGATAGAAGACTCAGACAAACATGTTTATGGCTTTATCTTATAGAACTCAATATCCCCGTGCTGGGCAAACAGGTTTTGCAGCCGTTTGAGCTAAGATTTTAAAATTATTCACATAATGAAAACCTATACTTTGTTTCAGGCGAGTTTCCCATTCAAATGCATGTAACAGTGAGAAACGCATTGTCTTGGCGAAATAAAGCGTTTTCGTACAACTTCATATAAATCGCTGTAACTTTTGATAGAAGACTCAGACAAACATGTTTATGGCTTTATCTTATAGAACTCAATATCCCCGTGCTGGGCAAACAGGTTTTGCAGCCGTTTGAGCTAAGATTTTAAAATTATTCACATAATGAAAACCTATACTTTGTTTCAGGCGAGTTTCCCATTCAAATGCATGTAACAGTGAGAAACGCATTGTCTTGGCGAAATAAAGCGTTTTTGTACAACTTCATATAAATCGCTGTAACTTTTGATAGAAGACTCAGACAAACATGTTTATGGCTTTATCTTATAGAACTCAATATCCCCGTGCTGGGCAAACAGGTTTTGCAGCCGTTTGAGCTAAGATTTTAAAATTATTCACATAATGAAAACCTATACTTTGTTTCAGGCGAGTTTCCCATTCAAATGCATGTAACAGTGAGAAACGCATTGTCTTGGCGAAATAAAGCGCTTTTGAACAACTTCATATAAATCGCTGTAACTTTTGATAGAAGACTCAGAAACACGTTTATGGCTTTATCTTATAGAACTCAATATCCCCGTGCTGGGCAAACAGGTTTTGCAGCCGTTTGAGCTAAGATTTTAAAATTATTCACATAATGAAAACCTATACTTTGTTTCAGGCGAGTTTCCCATTCAAATGCATGTAACAGTGAGAAACGCATTGTCTTGGCGAAATAAAGCGTTTTCGTACAACTTCATATAAATCGCTGTAACTTTTGATAGAAGACTCAGACAAACATGTTTATGGCTTTATCTTATAGAACTCAATATCCCCGTGCTGGGCAAACAGGTTTTGCAGCCGTTTGAGCTAAGATTTTAAAATTATTCACATAATGAAAACCTATACTTTGTTTCAGGCGAGTTTCCCATTCAAATGCATGTAATAGTGAGAAACGCATTGTCTTGGCGAAATAAAGCGCTTTTGAACAACTTTATATAAATCGCTGTAACTTTTGATAGAAGACTCAGACAAACATGTTTATGGCTTTATCTTATAGAACTCAATATCCCCGTGCTGGGCAAACAGGTTTTGCAGCCGTTTGAGCTAAGATTTTAAAATTATTCACATAATGAAAACCTATACTTTGTTTCAGGCGAGTTTCCCATTCAAATGCATGTAACAGTGAGAAACGCATTGTCTTGGCGAAATAAAGCGTTTTTGTACAACTTCATATAAATCGCTGTAACTTTTGATAGAAGACTCAGACAAACATGTTTATGGCTTTATCTTATAGAACTCAATATCCCCGTGCTGGGCAAACAGGTTTTGCAGCCGTTTGAGCTAAGATTTTAAAATTATTCACATAATGAAAACCTATACTTTGTTTCAGGCGAGTTTCCCATTCAAATGCATGTAATAGTGAGAAACGCATTGTCTTGGCGAAATAAAGCGCTTTTGAACAACTTTATATAAATCGCTGTAACTTTTGATAGAAGACTCAGAAACACATGTTTATGGCTTTATCTTATAGAACTCAATATCCCCGTGCTGGGCAAACAGGTTTTGCAGCCGTTTGAGCTAAGATTTTAAAATTATTCACATAATGAAAACCTATACTTTGTTTCAGGCGAGTTTCCCATTCAAATGCATGTAATAGTGAGAAACGCATTGTCTTGGCGAAATAAAGCGCTTTTGAACAACTTTATATAAATCGCTGTAACTTTTGATAGAAGACTCAGAAACACATGTTTATGGCTTTATCTGATAGAACTCAATATCCCCGTGCTGGGCAAACAGGTTTTGCAGCCGTTTGAGCTAAGATTTTAAAATTATTCACATAATGAAAACCTATACTTTGTTTCAGGCGAGTTTCCCATTCAAATGCATGTAACAGTGAGAAACGCATTGTCTTGGCGAAATAAAGCGTTTTCGTACAACTTCATATAAATCGCTGTAACTTTTGATAGAAGACTCAGACAAACATGTTTATGGCTTTATCTTATAGAACTCAATATCCCCGTGCTGGGCAAACAGGTTTTGCAGCCGTTTGAGCTAAGATTTTAAAATTATTCACATAATGAAAACCTATACTTTGTTTCAGGCGAGTTTCCCATTCAAATGCATGTAATAGTGAGAAACGCATTGTCTTGGCGAAATAAAGCGCTTTTGAACAACTTTATATAAATCGCTGTAACTTTTGATAGAAGACTCAGAAACACATGTTTATGGCTTTATCTGATAGAACTCAATATCCCCGTGCTGGGCAAACAGGTTTTGCAGCCGTTTGAGCTAAGATTTTAAAATTATTCACATAATGAAAACCTATACTTTGTTTCAGGCGAGTTTCCCATTCAAATGCATGTAACAGTGAGAAACGCATTGTCTTGGCGAAATAAAGCGTTTTCGTACAACTTCATATAAATCGCTGTAACTTTTGATAGAAGACTCAGACAAACATGTTTATGGCTTTATCTTATAGAACTCAATATCCCCGTGCTGGGCAAACAGGTTTTGCAGCCGTTTGAGCTAAGATTTTAAAATTATTCACATAATGAAAACCTATACTTTGTTTCAGGCGAGTTTCCCATTCAAATGCATGTAACAGTGAGAAACGCATTGTCTTGGCGAAATAAAGCGTTTTTGTACAACTTCATATAAATCGCTGTAACTTTTGATAGAAGACTCAGACAAACATGTTTATGGCTTTATCTTATAGAACTCAATATCCCCGTGCTGGGCAAACAGGTTTTGCAGCCGTTTGAGCTAAGATTTTAAAATTATTCACATAATGAAAACCTATACTTTGTTTCAGGCGAGTTTCCCATTCAAATGCATGTAATAGTGAGAAACGCATTGTCTTGGCGAAATAAAGCGCTTTTGAACAACTTTATATAAATCGCTGTAACTTTTGATAGAAGACTCAGACAAACATGTTTATGGCTTTATCTTATAGAACTCAATATCCCCGTGCTGGGCAAACAGGTTTTGCAGCCGTTTGAGCTAAGATTTTAAAATTATTCACATAATGAAAACCTATACTTTGTTTCAGGCGAGTTTCCCATTCAAATGCATGTAACAGTGAGAAACGCATTGTCTTGGCGAAATAAAGCGTTTTTGTACAACTTCATATAAATCGCTGTAACTTTTGATAGAAGACTCAGACAAACATGTTTATGGCTTTATCTTATAGAACTCAATATCCCCGTGCTGGGCAAACAGGTTTTGCAGCCGTTTGAGCTAAGATTTTAAAATTATTCACATAATGAAAACCTATACTTTGTTTCAGGCGAGTTTCCCATTCAAATGCATGTAATAGTGAGAAACGCATTGTCTTGGCGAAATAAAGCGCTTTTGAACAACTTTATATAAATCGCTGTAACTTTTGATAGAAGACTCAGACAAACATGTTTATGGCTTTATCTTATAGAACTCAATATCCCCGTGCTGGGCAAACAGGTTTTGCAGCCGTTTGAGCTAAGATTTTAAAATTATTCACATAATGAAAACCTATACTTTGTTTCAGGCGAGTTTCCCATTCAAATGCATGTAACAGTGAGAAACGCATTGTCTTGGCGAAATAAAGCGTTTTCGTACAACTTCATATAAATCGCTGTAACTTTTGATAGAAGACTCAGACAAACATGTTTATGGCTTTATCTTATAGAACTCAATATCCCTGTGCTGGGCAAACAGGTTTTGCAGCCGTTTGAGCTAAGATTTTAAAATTATTCACATAATGAAAACCTATACTTTGTTTCAGGCGAGTTTCCCATTCAAATGCATGTAATAGTGAGAAACGCATTGTCTTGGCGAAATAAAGCGCTTTTGAACAACTTTATATAAATCGCTGTAACTTTTGATAGAAGACTCAGACAAACATGTTTATGGCTTTATCTTATAGAACTCAATATCCCCGTGCTGGGCAAACAGGTTTTGCAGCCGTTTGAGCTAAGATTTTAAAATTATTCACATAATGAAAACCTATACTTTGTTTCAGGCGAGTTTCCCATTCAAATGCATGTAACAGTGAGAAACGCATTGTCTTGGCGAAATAAAGCGTTTTTGTACAACTTCATATAAATCGCTGTAACTTTTGATAGAAGACTCAGACAAACATGTTTATGGCTTTATCTTATAGAACTCAATATCCCCGTGCTGGGCAAACAGGTTTTGCAGCCGTTTGAGCTAAGATTTTAAAATTATTCACATAATGAAAACCTATACTTTGTTTCAGGCGAGTTTCCCATTCAAATGCATGTAATAGTGAGAAACGCATTGTCTTGGCGAAATAAAGCGCTTTTGAACAACTTTATATAAATCGCTGTAACTTTTGATAGAAGACTCAGACAAACATGTTTATGGCTTTATCTTATAGAACTCAATATCCCCGTGCTGGGCAAACAGGTTTTGCAGCCGTTTGAGCTAAGATTTTAAAATTATTCACATAATGAAAACCTATACTTTGTTTCAGGCGAGTTTCCCATTCAAATGCATGTAACAGTGAGAAACGCATTGTCTTGGCGAAATAAAGCGTTTTTGTACAACTTCATATAAATCGCTGTAACTTTTGATAGAAGACTCAGACAAACATGTTTATGGCTTTATCTTATAGAACTCAATATCCCCGTGCTGGGCAAACAGGTTTTGCAGCCGTTTGAGCTAAGATTTTAAAATTATTCACATAATGAAAACCTATACTTTGTTTCAGGCGAGTTTCCCATTCAAATGCATGTAATAGTGAGAAACGCATTGTCTTGGCGAAATAAAGCGCTTTTGAACAACTTTATATAAATCGCTGTAACTTTTGATAGAAGACTCAGACAAACATGTTTATGGCTTTATCTTATAGAACTCAATATCCCCGTGCTGGGCAAACAGGTTTTGCAGCCGTTTGAGCTAAGATTTTAAAATTATTCACATAATGAAAACCTATACTTTGTTTCAGGCGAGTTTCCCATTCAAATGCATGTAACAGTGAGAAACGCATTGTCTTGGCGAAATAAAGCGTTTTCGTACAACTTCATATAAATCGCTGTAACTTTTGATAGAAGACTCAGACAAACATGTTTATGGCTTTATCTTATAGAACTCAATATCCCTGTGCTGGGCAAACAGGTTTTGCAGCCGTTTGAGCTAAGATTTTAAAATTATTCACATAATGAAAACCTATACTTTGTTTCAGGCGAGTTTCCCATTCAAATGCATGTAATAGTGAGAAACGCATTGTCTTGGCGAAATAAAGCGCTTTTGAACAACTTTATATAAATCGCTGTAACTTTTGATAGAAGACTCAGACAAACATGTTTATGGCTTTATCTTATAGAACTCAATATCCCCGTGCTGGGCAAACAGGTTTTGCAGCCGTTTGAGCTAAGATTTTAAAATTATTCACATAATGAAAACCTATACTTTGTTTCAGGCGAGTTTCCCATTCAAATGCATGTAATAGTGAGAAACGCATTGTCTTGGCGAAATAAAGCGTTTTTGTACAACTTCATATAAATCGCTGTAACTTTTGATAGAAGACTCAGACAAACATGTTTATGGCTTTATCTTATAGAACTCAATATCCCCGTGCTGGGCAAACAGGTTTTGCAGCCGTTTGAGCTAAGATTTTAAAATTATTCACATAATGAAAACCTATACTTTGTTTCAGGCGAGTTTCCCATTCAAATGCATGTAATAGTGAGAAACGCATTGTCTTGGCGAAATAAAGCGTTTTCGTACAACTTCATATAAATCGCTGTAACTTTTGATAGAAGACTCAGACAAACATGTTTATGGCTTTATCTTATAGAACTCAATATCCCCGTGCTGGGCAAACAGGTTTTGCAGCCGTTTGAGCTAAGATTTTAAAATTATTCACATAATGAAAACCTATACTTTGTTTCAGGCAAGTTTCCCATTCAAATGCATGTAACAGTGAGAAACGCATTGTCTTGGCGAAATAAAGCGTTTTCGTACAACTTCATATAAATCGCTGTAACTTTTGATAGAAGACTCAGACAAACATGTTTATGGCTTTATCTTATAGAACTCAATATCCCCGTGCTGGGCAAACAGGTATTTGCAGCCGTTTGAGCTAAGATTTTAAAATTATTCACATAATGAAAACCTATACTTTGTTTCAGGCGAGTTTCCCATTCAAATGCATGTAACAGTGAGAAACGCATTGTCTTGGCGAAATAAAGCGCTTTTGAACAACTTCATATAAATCGCTGTAACTTTTGATAGAAGACTCAGAAACACATGTTTATGGCTTTATCTTATAGAACTCAATATCCCCGTGCTGGGCAAACAGGTTTTGCAGCCGTTTGAGCTAAGATTTTAAAATTATTCACATAATGAAAACCTATACTTTGTTTCAGGCGAGTTTCCCATTCAAATGCATGTAACAGTGAGAAACGCATTGTCTTGGCGAAATAAAGCGTTTTTGTACAACTTCATATAAATCGCTGTAACTTTTGATAGAAGACTCAGACAAACATGTTTATGGCTTTATCTTATAGAACTCAATATCCCCGTGCTGGGCAAACAGGTATTTGCAGCCGTTTGAGCTAAGATTTTAAAATTATTCACATAATGAAAACCTATACTTTGTTTCAGGCGAGTTTCCCATTCAAATGCATGTAACAGTGAGAAACGCATTGTCTTGGCGAAATAAAGCGCTTTTGAACAACTTCATATAAATCGCTGTAACTTTTGATAGAAGACTCAGAAACACATGTTTATGGCTTTATCTTATAGAACTCAATATCCCCGTGCTGGGCAAACAGGTTTTGCAGCCGTTTGAGCTAAGATTTTAAAATTATTCACATAATGAAAACCTATACTTTGTTTCAGGCGAGTTTCCCATTCAAATGCATGTAACAGTGAGAAACGCATTGTCTTGGCGAAATAAAGCGTTTTTGTACAACTTCATATAAATCGCTGTAACTTTTGATAGAAGACTCAGACAAACATGTTTATGGCTTTATCTTATAGAACTCAATATCCCCGTGCTGGGCAAACAGGTTTTGCAGCCGTTTGAGCTAAGATTTTAAAATTATTCACATAATGAAAACCTATACTTTGTTTCAGGCGAGTTTCCCATTCAAATGCATGTAACAGTGAGAAACGCATTGTCTTGGCGAAATAAAGCGCTTTTGAACAACTTTATATAAATCGCTGTAACTTTTGATAGAAGACTCAGACAAACATGTTTATGGCTTTATCTTATAGAACTCAATATCCCCGTGCTGGGCAAACAGGTTTTGCAGCCGTTTGAGCTAAGATTTTAAAATTATTCACATAATGAAAACCTATACTTTGTTTCAGGCGAGTTTCCCATTCAAATGCATGTAACAGTGAGAAACGCATTGTCTTGGCGAAATAAAGCGTTTTTGTACAACTTCATATAAATCGCTGTAACTTTTGATAGAAGACTCAGACAAACATGTTTATGGCTTTATCTTATAGAACTCAATATCCCCGTGCTGGGCAAACAGGTTTTGCAGCCGTTTGAGCTAAGATTTTAAAATTATTCACATAATGAAAACCTATACTTTGTTTCAGGCGAGTTTCCCATTCAAATGCATGTAACAGTGAGAAACGCATTGTCTTGGCGAAATAAAGCGTTTTCGTACAACTTCATATAAATCGCTGTAACTTTTGATAGAAGACTCAGACAAACATGTTTATGGCTTTATCTTATAGAACTCAATATCCCTGTGCTGGGCAAACAGGTTTTGCAGCCGTTTGAGCTAAGATTTTAAAATTATTCACATAATGAAAACCTATACTTTGTTTCAGGCGAGTTTCCCATTCAAATGCATGTAATAGTGAGAAACGCATTGTCTTGGCGAAATAAAGCGCTTTTGAACAACTTTATATAAATCGCTGTAACTTTTGACAGAAGACTCAGACAAACATGTTTATGGCTTTATCTTATAGAACTCAATATCCCCGTGCTGGGCAAACAGGTTTTGCAGCCGTTTGAGCTAAGATTTTAAAATTATTCACATAATGAAAACCTATACTTTGTTTCAGGCGAGTTTCCCATTCAAATGCATGTAACAGTGAGAAACGCATTGTCTTGGCGAAATAAAGCGTTTTCGTACAACTTCATATAAATCGCTGTAACTTTTGATAGAAGACTCAGACAAACATGTTTATGGCTTTATCTTATAGAACTCAATATCCCCGTGCTGGGCAAACAGGTTTTGCAGCCGTTTGAGCTAAGATTTTAAAATTATTCACATAATGAAAACCTATACTTTGTTTCAGGCGAGTTTCCCATTCAAATGCATGTAACAGTGAGAAACGCATTGTCTTGGCGAAATAAAGCGTTTTCGTACAACTTCATATAAATCGCTGTAACTTTTGATAGAAGACTCAGACAAACATGTTTATTGCTTTATCTTATAGAACTCAATATCCCCGTGCTGGGCAAACAGGTTTTGCAGCCGTTTGAGCTAAGATTTTAAAATTATTCACATAATGAAAACCTATACTTTGTTTCAGGCAAGTTTCCCATTCAAATGCATGTAACAGTGAGAAACGCATTGTCTTGGCGAAATAAAGCGTTTTCGTACAACTTCATATAAATCGCTGTAACTTTTGATAGAAGACTCAGACAAACATGTTTATGGCTTTATCTTATAGAACTCAATATCCCCGTGCTGGGCAAACGGGTATTTGCAGCCGTTTGAGCTAAGATTTTAAAATTATTCACATAATGAAAACCTATACTTTGTTTCAGGCGAGTTTCCCATTCAAATGCATGTAACAGTGAGAAACGCATTGTCTTGGCGAAATAAAGCGCTTTTGAACAACTTCATATAAATCGCTGTAACTTTTGATAGAAGACTCAGAAACACATGTTTATGGCTTTATCTTATAGAACTCAATATCCCCGTGCTGGGCAAACAGGTTTTGCAGCCGTTTGAGCTAAGATTTTAAAATTATTCACATAATGAAAACCTATACTTTGTTTCAGGCGAGTTTCCCATTCAAATGCATGTAACAGTGAGAAACGCATTGTCTTGGCGAAATAAAGCGTTTTTGTACAACTTCATATAAATCGCTGTAACTTTTGATAGAAGACTCAGACAAACATGTTTATGGCTTTATCTTATAGAACTCAATATCCCCGTGCTGGGCAAACAGGTATTTGCAGCCGTTTGAGCTAAGATTTTAAAATTATTCACATAATGAAAACCTATACTTTGTTTCAGGCGAGTTTCCCATTCAAATGCATGTAACAGTGAGAAACGCATTGTCTTGGCGAAATAAAGCGCTTTTGAACAACTTCATATAAATCGCTGTAACTTTTGATAGAAGACTCAGAAACACATGTTTATGGCTTTATCTTATAGAACTCAATATCCCCGTGCTGGGCAAACAGGTTTTGCAGCCGTTTGAGCTAAGATTTTAAAATTATTCACATAATGAAAACCTATACTTTGTTTCAGGCGAGTTTCCCATTCAAATGCATGTAACAGTGAGAAACGCATTGTCTTGGCGAAATAAAGCGTTTTCGTACAACTTCATATAAATCGCTGTAACTTTTGATAGAAGACTCAGACAAACATGTTTATGGCTTTATCTTATAGAACTCAATATCCCCGTGCTGGGCAAACAGGTTTTGCAGCCGTTTGAGCTAAGATTTTAAAATTATTCACATAATGAAAACCTATACTTTGTTTCAGGCGAGTTTCCCATTCAAATGCATGTAATAGTGAGAAACGCATTGTCTTGGCGAAATAAAGCGCTTTTGAACAACTTTATATAAATCGCTGTAACTTTTGATAGAAGACTCAGAAACACATGTTTATGGCTTTATCTTATAGAACTCAATATCCCCGTGCTGGGCAAACAGGTTTTGCAGCCGTTTGAGCTAAGATTTTAAAATTATTCACATAATGAAAACCTATACTTTGTTTCAGGCGAGTTTCCCATTCAAATGCATGTAACAGTGAGAAACGCATTGTCTTGGCGAAATAAAGCGTTTTCGTACAACTTCATATAAATCGCTGTAACTTTTGATAGAAGACTCAGACAAACATGTTTATGGCTTTATCTTATAGAACTCAATATCCCCGTGCTGGGCAAACAGGTTTTGCAGCCGTTTGAGCTAAGATTTTAAAATTATTCACATAATGAAAACCTATACTTTGTTTCAGGCGAGTTTCCCATTCAAATGCATGTAATAGTGAGAAACGCATTGTCTTGGCGAAATAAAGCGCTTTTGAACAACTTTATATAAATCGCTGTAACTTTTGATAGAAGACTCAGAAACACATGTTTATGGCTTTATCTTATAGAACTCAATATCCCCGTGCTGGGCAAACAGGTTTTGCAGCCGTTTGAGCTAAGATTTTAAAATTATTCACATAATGAAAACCTATACTTTGTTTCAGGCGAGTTTCCCATTCAAATGCATGTAATAGTGAGAAACGCATTGTCTTGGCGAAATAAAGCGCTTTTGAACAACTTTATATAAATCGCTGTAACTTTTGATAGAAGACTCAGAAACACATGTTTATGGCTTTATCTGATAGAACTCAATATCCCCGTGCTGGGCAAACAGGTTTTGCAGCCGTTTGAGCTAAGATTTTAAAATTATTCACATAATGAAAACCTATACTTTGTTTCAGGCGAGTTTCCCATTCAAATGCATGTAACAGTGAGAAACGCATTGTCTTGGCGAAATAAAGCGTTTTCGTACAACTTCATATAAATCGCTGTAACTTTTGATAGAAGACTCAGACAAACATGTTTATGGCTTTATCTTATAGAACTCAATATCCCCGTGCTGGGCAAACAGGTTTTGCAGCCGTTTGAGCTAAGATTTTAAAATTATTCACATAATGAAAACCTATACTTTGTTTCAGGCGAGTTTCCCATTCAAATGCATGTAATAGTGAGAAACGCATTGTCTTGGCGAAATAAAGCGCTTTTGAACAACTTTATATAAATCGCTGTAACTTTTGATAGAAGACTCAGAAACACATGTTTATGGCTTTATCTGATAGAACTCAATATCCCCGTGCTGGGCAAACAGGTTTTGCAGCCGTTTGAGCTAAGATTTTAAAATTATTCACATAATGAAAACCTATACTTTGTTTCAGGCGAGTTTCCCATTCAAATGCATGTAACAGTGAGAAACGCATTGTCTTGGCGAAATAAAGCGTTTTCGTACAACTTCATATAAATCGCTGTAACTTTTGATAGAAGACTCAGACAAACATGTTTATGGCTTTATCTTATAGAACTCAATATCCCCGTGCTGGGCAAACAGGTTTTGCAGCCGTTTGAGCTAAGATTTTAAAATTATTCACATAATGAAAACCTATACTTTGTTTCAGGCGAGTTTCCCATTCAAATGCATGTAACAGTGAGAAACGCATTGTCTTGGCGAAATAAAGCGTTTTTGTACAACTTCATATAAATCGCTGTAACTTTTGATAGAAGACTCAGACAAACATGTTTATGGCTTTATCTTATAGAACTCAATATCCCCGTGCTGGGCAAACAGGTTTTGCAGCCGTTTGAGCTAAGATTTTAAAATTATTCACATAATGAAAACCTATACTTTGTTTCAGGCGAGTTTCCCATTCAAATGCATGTAATAGTGAGAAACGCATTGTCTTGGCGAAATAAAGCGCTTTTGAACAACTTTATATAAATCGCTGTAACTTTTGATAGAAGACTCAGACAAACATGTTTATGGCTTTATCTTATAGAACTCAATATCCCCGTGCTGGGCAAACAGGTTTTGCAGCCGTTTGAGCTAAGATTTTAAAATTATTCACATAATGAAAACCTATACTTTGTTTCAGGCGAGTTTCCCATTCAAATGCATGTAACAGTGAGAAACGCATTGTCTTGGCGAAATAAAGCGTTTTTGTACAACTTCATATAAATCGCTGTAACTTTTGATAGAAGACTCAGACAAACATGTTTATGGCTTTATCTTATAGAACTCAATATCCCCGTGCTGGGCAAACAGGTTTTGCAGCCGTTTGAGCTAAGATTTTAAAATTATTCACATAATGAAAACCTATACTTTGTTTCAGGCGAGTTTCCCATTCAAATGCATGTAACAGTGAGAAACGCATTGTCTTGGCGAAATAAAGCGTTTTTGTACAACTTCATATAAATCGCTGTAACTTTTGATAGAAGACTCAGACAAACATGTTTATGGCTTTATCTTATAGAACTCAATATCCCCGTGCTGGGCAAACAGGTTTTGCAGCCGTTTGAGCTAAGATTTTAAAATTATTCACATAATGAAAACCTATACTTTGTTTCAGGCGAGTTTCCCATTCAAATGCATGTAATAGTGAGAAACGCATTGTCTTGGCGAAATAAAGCGCTTTTGAACAACTTTATATAAATCGCTGTAACTTTTGATAGAAGACTCAGACAAACATGTTTATGGCTTTATCTTATAGAACTCAATATCCCCGTGCTGGGCAAACAGGTTTTGCAGCCGTTTGAGCTAAGATTTTAAAATTATTCACATAATGAAAACCTATACTTTGTTTCAGGCGAGTTTCCCATTCAAATGCATGTAACAGTGAGAAACGCATTGTCTTGGCGAAATAAAGCGTTTTTGTACAACTTCATATAAATCGCTGTAACTTTTGATAGAAGACTCAGACAAACATGTTTATGGCTTTATCTTATAGAACTCAATATCCCCGTGCTGGGCAAACAGGTTTTGCAGCCGTTTGAGCTAAGATTTTAAAATTATTCACATAATGAAAACCTATACTTTGTTTCAGGCGAGTTTCCCATTCAAATGCATGTAATAGTGAGAAACGCATTGTCTTGGCGAAATAAAGCGCTTTTGAACAACTTTATATAAATCGCTGTAACTTTTGATAGAAGACTCAGACAAACATGTTTATGGCTTTATCTTATAGAACTCAATATCCCCGTGCTGGGCAAACAGGTTTTGCAGCCGTTTGAGCTAAGATTTTAAAATTATTCACATAATGAAAACCTATACTTTGTTTCAGGCGAGTTTCCCATTCAAATGCATGTAACAGTGAGAAACGCATTGTCTTGGCGAAATAAAGCGTTTTCGTACAACTTCATATAAATCGCTGTAACTTTTGATAGAAGACTCAGACAAACATGTTTATGGCTTTATCTTATAGAACTCAATATCCCCGTGCTGGGCAAACAGGTTTTGCAGCCGTTTGAGCTAAGATTTTAAAATTATTCACATAATGAAAACCTATACTTTGTTTCAGGCGAGTTTCCCATTCAAATGCATGTAACAGTGAGAAACGCATTGTCTTGGCGAAATAAAGCGTTTTTGTACAACTTCATATAAATCGCTGTAACTTTTGATAGAAGACTCAGACAAACATGTTTATGGCTTTATCTTATAGAACTCAATATCCCCGTGCTGGGCAAACAGGTTTTGCAGCCGTTTGAGCTAAGATTTTAAAATTATTCACATAATGAAAACCTATACTTTGTTTCAGGCGAGTTTCCCATTCAAATGCATGTAACAGTGAGAAACGCATTGTCTTGGCGAAATAAAGCGCTTTTGAACAACTTCATATAAATCGCTGTAACTTTTGATAGAAGACTCAGAAACACGTTTATGGCTTTATCTTATAGAACTCAATATCCCCGTGCTGGGCAAACAGGTTTTGCAGCCGTTTGAGCTAAGATTTTAAAATTATTCACATAATGAAAACCTATACTTTGTTTCAGGCGAGTTTCCCATTCAAATGCATGTAACAGTGAGAAACGCATTGTCTTGGCGAAATAAAGCGTTTTCGTACAACTTCATATAAATCGCTGTAACTTTTGATAGAAGACTCAGACAAACATGTTTATGGCTTTATCTTATAGAACTCAATATCCCCGTGCTGGGCAAACAGGTTTTGCAGCCGTTTGAGCTAAGATTTTAAAATTATTCACATAATGAAAACCTATACTTTGTTTCAGGCGAGTTTCCCATTCAAATGCATGTAATAGTGAGAAACGCATTGTCTTGGCGAAATAAAGCGCTTTTGAACAACTTTATATAAATCGCTGTAACTTTTGATAGAAGACTCAGACAAACATGTTTATGGCTTTATCTTATAGAACTCAATATCCCCGTGCTGGGCAAACAGGTTTTGCAGCCGTTTGAGCTAAGATTTTAAAATTATTCACATAATGAAAACCTATACTTTGTTTCAGGCGAGTTTCCCATTCAAATGCATGTAACAGTGAGAAACGCATTGTCTTGGCGAAATAAAGCGTTTTTGTACAACTTCATATAAATCGCTGTAACTTTTGATAGAAGACTCAGACAAACATGTTTATGGCTTTATCTTATAGAACTCAATATCCCCGTGCTGGGCAAACAGGTTTTGCAGCCGTTTGAGCTAAGATTTTAAAATTATTCACATAATGAAAACCTATACTTTGTTTCAGGCGAGTTTCCCATTCAAATGCATGTAATAGTGAGAAACGCATTGTCTTGGCGAAATAAAGCGCTTTTGAACAACTTTATATAAATCGCTGTAACTTTTGATAGAAGACTCAGAAACACATGTTTATGGCTTTATCTTATAGAACTCAATATCCCCGTGCTGGGCAAACAGGTTTTGCAGCCGTTTGAGCTAAGATTTTAAAATTATTCACATAATGAAAACCTATACTTTGTTTCAGGCGAGTTTCCCATTCAAATGCATGTAATAGTGAGAAACGCATTGTCTTGGCGAAATAAAGCGCTTTTGAACAACTTTATATAAATCGCTGTAACTTTTGATAGAAGACTCAGAAACACATGTTTATGGCTTTATCTGATAGAACTCAATATCCCCGTGCTGGGCAAACAGGTTTTGCAGCCGTTTGAGCTAAGATTTTAAAATTATTCACATAATGAAAACCTATACTTTGTTTCAGGCGAGTTTCCCATTCAAATGCATGTAACAGTGAGAAACGCATTGTCTTGGCGAAATAAAGCGTTTTCGTACAACTTCATATAAATCGCTGTAACTTTTGATAGAAGACTCAGACAAACATGTTTATGGCTTTATCTTATAGAACTCAATATCCCCGTGCTGGGCAAACAGGTTTTGCAGCCGTTTGAGCTAAGATTTTAAAATTATTCACATAATGAAAACCTATACTTTGTTTCAGGCGAGTTTCCCATTCAAATGCATGTAATAGTGAGAAACGCATTGTCTTGGCGAAATAAAGCGCTTTTGAACAACTTTATATAAATCGCTGTAACTTTTGATAGAAGACTCAGAAACACATGTTTATGGCTTTATCTGATAGAACTCAATATCCCCGTGCTGGGCAAACAGGTTTTGCAGCCGTTTGAGCTAAGATTTTAAAATTATTCACATAATGAAAACCTATACTTTGTTTCAGGCGAGTTTCCCATTCAAATGCATGTAACAGTGAGAAACGCATTGTCTTGGCGAAATAAAGCGTTTTCGTACAACTTCATATAAATCGCTGTAACTTTTGATAGAAGACTCAGACAAACATGTTTATGGCTTTATCTTATAGAACTCAATATCCCCGTGCTGGGCAAACAGGTTTTGCAGCCGTTTGAGCTAAGATTTTAAAATTATTCACATAATGAAAACCTATACTTTGTTTCAGGCGAGTTTCCCATTCAAATGCATGTAACAGTGAGAAACGCATTGTCTTGGCGAAATAAAGCGTTTTTGTACAACTTCATATAAATCGCTGTAACTTTTGATAGAAGACTCAGACAAACATGTTTATGGCTTTATCTTATAGAACTCAATATCCCCGTGCTGGGCAAACAGGTTTTGCAGCCGTTTGAGCTAAGATTTTAAAATTATTCACATAATGAAAACCTATACTTTGTTTCAGGCGAGTTTCCCATTCAAATGCATGTAATAGTGAGAAACGCATTGTCTTGGCGAAATAAAGCGCTTTTGAACAACTTTATATAAATCGCTGTAACTTTTGATAGAAGACTCAGACAAACATGTTTATGGCTTTATCTTATAGAACTCAATATCCCCGTGCTGGGCAAACAGGTTTTGCAGCCGTTTGAGCTAAGATTTTAAAATTATTCACATAATGAAAACCTATACTTTGTTTCAGGCGAGTTTCCCATTCAAATGCATGTAACAGTGAGAAACGCATTGTCTTGGCGAAATAAAGCGTTTTTGTACAACTTCATATAAATCGCTGTAACTTTTGATAGAAGACTCAGACAAACATGTTTATGGCTTTATCTTATAGAACTCAATATCCCCGTGCTGGGCAAACAGGTTTTGCAGCCGTTTGAGCTAAGATTTTAAAATTATTCACATAATGAAAACCTATACTTTGTTTCAGGCGAGTTTCCCATTCAAATGCATGTAATAGTGAGAAACGCATTGTCTTGGCGAAATAAAGCGCTTTTGAACAACTTTATATAAATCGCTGTAACTTTTGATAGAAGACTCAGACAAACATGTTTATGGCTTTATCTTATAGAACTCAATATCCCCGTGCTGGGCAAACAGGTTTTGCAGCCGTTTGAGCTAAGATTTTAAAATTATTCACATAATGAAAACCTATACTTTGTTTCAGGCGAGTTTCCCATTCAAATGCATGTAACAGTGAGAAACGCATTGTCTTGGCGAAATAAAGCGTTTTCGTACAACTTCATATAAATCGCTGTAACTTTTGATAGAAGACTCAGACAAACATGTTTATGGCTTTATCTTATAGAACTCAATATCCCTGTGCTGGGCAAACAGGTTTTGCAGCCGTTTGAGCTAAGATTTTAAAATTATTCACATAATGAAAACCTATACTTTGTTTCAGGCGAGTTTCCCATTCAAATGCATGTAATAGTGAGAAACGCATTGTCTTGGCGAAATAAAGCGCTTTTGAACAACTTTATATAAATCGCTGTAACTTTTGATAGAAGACTCAGACAAACATGTTTATGGCTTTATCTTATAGAACTCAATATCCCCGTGCTGGGCAAACAGGTTTTGCAGCCGTTTGAGCTAAGATTTTAAAATTATTCACATAATGAAAACCTATACTTTGTTTCAGGCGAGTTTCCCATTCAAATGCATGTAACAGTGAGAAACGCATTGTCTTGGCGAAATAAAGCGTTTTTGTACAACTTCATATAAATCGCTGTAACTTTTGATAGAAGACTCAGACAAACATGTTTATGGCTTTATCTTATAGAACTCAATATCCCCGTGCTGGGCAAACAGGTTTTGCAGCCGTTTGAGCTAAGATTTTAAAATTATTCACATAATGAAAACCTATACTTTGTTTCAGGCGAGTTTCCCATTCAAATGCATGTAATAGTGAGAAACGCATTGTCTTGGCGAAATAAAGCGCTTTTGAACAACTTTATATAAATCGCTGTAACTTTTGATAGAAGACTCAGACAAACATGTTTATGGCTTTATCTTATAGAACTCAATATCCCCGTGCTGGGCAAACAGGTTTTGCAGCCGTTTGAGCTAAGATTTTAAAATTATTCACATAATGAAAACCTATACTTTGTTTCAGGCGAGTTTCCCATTCAAATGCATGTAACAGTGAGAAACGCATTGTCTTGGCGAAATAAAGCGTTTTTGTACAACTTCATATAAATCGCTGTAACTTTTGATAGAAGACTCAGACAAACATGTTTATGGCTTTATCTTATAGAACTCAATATCCCCGTGCTGGGCAAACAGGTTTTGCAGCCGTTTGAGCTAAGATTTTAAAATTATTCACATAATGAAAACCTATACTTTGTTTCAGGCGAGTTTCCCATTCAAATGCATGTAATAGTGAGAAACGCATTGTCTTGGCGAAATAAAGCGCTTTTGAACAACTTTATATAAATCGCTGTAACTTTTGATAGAAGACTCAGACAAACATGTTTATGGCTTTATCTTATAGAACTCAATATCCCCGTGCTGGGCAAACAGGTTTTGCAGCCGTTTGAGCTAAGATTTTAAAATTATTCACATAATGAAAACCTATACTTTGTTTCAGGCGAGTTTCCCATTCAAATGCATGTAACAGTGAGAAACGCATTGTCTTGGCGAAATAAAGCGTTTTCGTACAACTTCATATAAATCGCTGTAACTTTTGATAGAAGACTCAGACAAACATGTTTATGGCTTTATCTTATAGAACTCAATATCCCTGTGCTGGGCAAACAGGTTTTGCAGCCGTTTGAGCTAAGATTTTAAAATTATTCACATAATGAAAACCTATACTTTGTTTCAGGCGAGTTTCCCATTCAAATGCATGTAATAGTGAGAAACGCATTGTCTTGGCGAAATAAAGCGCTTTTGAACAACTTTATATAAATCGCTGTAACTTTTGATAGAAGACTCAGACAAACATGTTTATGGCTTTATCTTATAGAACTCAATATCCCCGTGCTGGGCAAACAGGTTTTGCAGCCGTTTGAGCTAAGATTTTAAAATTATTCACATAATGAAAACCTATACTTTGTTTCAGGCGAGTTTCCCATTCAAATGCATGTAATAGTGAGAAACGCATTGTCTTGGCGAAATAAAGCGTTTTTGTACAACTTCATATAAATCGCTGTAACTTTTGATAGAAGACTCAGACAAACATGTTTATGGCTTTATCTTATAGAACTCAATATCCCCGTGCTGGGCAAACAGGTTTTGCAGCCGTTTGAGCTAAGATTTTAAAATTATTCACATAATGAAAACCTATACTTTGTTTCAGGCGAGTTTCCCATTCAAATGCATGTAATAGTGAGAAACGCATTGTCTTGGCGAAATAAAGCGCTTTTGAACAACTTTATATAAATCGCTGTAACTTTTGATAGAAGACTCAGACAAACATGTTTATGGCTTTATCTTATAGAACTCAATATCCCCGTGCTGGGCAAACAGGTTTTGCAGCCGTTTGAGCTAAGATTTTAAAATTATTCACATAATGAAAACCTATACTTTGTTTCAGGCGAGTTTCCCATTCAAATGCATGTAACAGTGAGAAACGCATTGTCTTGGCGAAATAAAGCGTTTTTGTACAACTTCATATAAATCGCTGTAACTTTTGATAGAAGACTCAGACAAACATGTTTATGGCTTTATCTTATAGAACTCAATATCCCCGTGCTGGGCAAACAGGTTTTGCAGCCGTTTGAGCTAAGATTTTAAAATTATTCACATAATGAAAACCTATACTTTGTTTCAGGCGAGTTTCCCATTCAAATGCATGTAATAGTGAGAAACGCATTGTCTTGGCGAAATAAAGCGCTTTTGAACAACTTTATATAAATCGCTGTAACTTTTGATAGAAGACTCAGACAAACATGTTTATGGCTTTATCTTATAGAACTCAATATCCCCGTGCTGGGCAAACAGGTTTTGCAGCCGTTTGAGCTAAGATTTTAAAATTATTCACATAATGAAAACCTATACTTTGTTTCAGGCGAGTTTCCCATTCAAATGCATGTAACAGTGAGAAACGCATTGTCTTGGCGAAATAAAGCGTTTTCGTACAACTTCATATAAATCGCTGTAACTTTTGATAGAAGACTCAGACAAACATGTTTATTGCTTTATCTTATAGAACTCAATATCCCCGTGCTGGGCAAACAGGTTTTGCAGCCGTTTGAGCTAAGATTTTAAAATTATTCACATAATGAAAACCTATACTTTGTTTCAGGCAAGTTTCCCATTCAAATGCATGTAACAGTGAGAAACGCATTGTCTTGGCGAAATAAAGCGTTTTCGTACAACTTCATATAAATCGCTGTAACTTTTGATAGAAGACTCAGACAAACATGTTTATGGCTTTATCTTATAGAACTCAATATCCCCGTGCTGGGCAAACAGGTTTTGCAGCCGTTTGAGCTAAGATTTTAAAATTATTCACATAATGAAAACCTATACTTTGTTTCAGGCGAGTTTCCCATTCAAATGCATGTAACAGTGAGAAACGCATTGTCTTGGCGAAATAAAGCGTTTTCGTACAACTTCATATAAATCGCTGTAACTTTTGATAGAAGACTCAGACAAACATGTTTATGGCTTTATCTTATAGAACTCAATATCCCCGTGCTGGGCAAACAGGTTTTGCAGCCGTTTGAGCTAAGATTTTAAAATTATTCACATAATGAAAACCTATACTTTGTTTCAGGCGAGTTTCCCATTCAAATGCATGTAATAGTGAGAAACGCATTGTCTTGGCGAAATAAAGCGCTTTTGAACAACTTTATATAAATCGCTGTAACTTTTGATAGAAGACTCAGACAAACATGTTTATGGCTTTATCTTATAGAACTCAATATCCCCGTGCTGGGCAAACAGGTTTTGCAGCCGTTTGAGCTAAGATTTTAAAATTATTCACATAATGAAAACCTATACTTTGTTTCAGGCGAGTTTCCCATTCAAATGCATGTAACAGTGAGAAACGCATTGTCTTGGCGAAATAAAGCGTTTTTGTACAACTTCATATAAATCGCTGTAACTTTTGATAGAAGACTCAGACAAACATGTTTATGGCTTTATCTTATAGAACTCAATATCCCCGTGCTGGGCAAACAGGTTTTGCAGCCGTTTGAGCTAAGATTTTAAAATTATTCACATAATGAAAACCTATACTTTGTTTCAGGCGAGTTTCCCATTCAAATGCATGTAATAGTGAGAAACGCATTGTCTTGGCGAAATAAAGCGCTTTTGAACAACTTTATATAAATCGCTGTAACTTTTGATAGAAGACTCAGACAAACATGTTTATGGCTTTATCTTATAGAACTCAATATCCCCGTGCTGGGCAAACAGGTTTTGCAGCCGTTTGAGCTAAGATTTTAAAATTATTCACATAATGAAAACCTATACTTTGTTTCAGGCGAGTTTCCCATTCAAATGCATGTAACAGTGAGAAACGCATTGTCTTGGCGAAATAAAGCGTTTTTGTACAACTTCATATAAATCGCTGTAACTTTTGATAGAAGACTCAGACAAACATGTTTATGGCTTTATCTTATAGAACTCAATATCCCCGTGCTGGGCAAACAGGTTTTGCAGCCGTTTGAGCTAAGATTTTAAAATTATTCACATAATGAAAACCTATACTTTGTTTCAGGCGAGTTTCCCATTCAAATGCATGTAACAGTGAGAAACGCATTGTCTTGGCGAAATAAAGCGTTTTCGTACAACTTCATATAAATCGCTGTAACTTTTGATAGAAGACTCAGACAAACATGTTTATTGCTTTATCTTATAGAACTCAATATCCCCGTGCTGGGCAAACAGGTTTTGCAGCCGTTTGAGCTAAGATTTTAAAATTATTCACATAATGAAAACCTATACTTTGTTTCAGGCGAGTTTCCCATTCAAATGCATGTAACAGTGAGAAACGCATTGTCTTGGCGAAATAAAGCGTTTTCGTACAACTTCATATAAATCGCTGTAACTTTTGATAGAAGACTCAGACAAACATGTTTATTGCTTTATCTTATAGAACTCAATATCCCCGTGCTGGGCAAACAGGTTTTGCAGCCGTTTGAGCTAAGATTTTAAAATTATTCACATAATGAAAACCTATACTTTGTTTCAGGCAAGTTTCCCATTCAAATGCATGTAACAGTGAGAAACGCATTGTCTTGGCGAAATAAAGCGTTTTCGTACAACTTCATATAAATCGCTGTAACTTTTGATAGAAGACTCAGACAAACATGTTTATGGCTTTATCTTATAGAACTCAATATCCCCGTGCTGGGCAAACAGGTATTTGCAGCCGTTTGAGCTAAGATTTTAAAATTATTCACATAATGAAAACCTATACTTTGTTTCAGGCGAGTTTCCCATTCAAATGCATGTAACAGTGAGAAACGCATTGTCTTGGCGAAATAAAGCGTTTTCGTACAACTTTATATAAATCGCTGTAACTTTTGATAGAAGACTCAGAAACACATGTTTATGGCTTTATCTGATAGAACTCAATATCCCCGTGCTGGGCAAACAGGTTTTGCAGCCGTTTGAGCTAAGATTTTAAAATTATTCACATAATGAAAACCTATACTTTGTTTCAGGCGAGTTTCCCATTCAAATGCATGTAACAGTGAGAAACGCATTGTCTTGGCGAAATAAAGCGTTTTCGTACAACTTCATATAAATCGCTGTAACTTTTGATAGAAGACTCAGACAAACATGTTTATGGCTTTATCTTATAGAACTCAATATCCCCGTGCTGGGAAAACAGAACAGGTTTTGCAGCCGTTTGAGCTAAGATTTTAAAATTATTCACATAATGAAAACCTATACTTTGTTTCAGGCGAGTTTCCCATTCAAATGCATGTAACAGTGAGAAACGCATTGTCTAGGCGAAAGAAAGCGTTTTCGTACAACTTCATATAAATCGCTGTAACTTTTGATAGAAGACTCAGACAAACATGTTTATGGCTTTATCTTATAGAACTCAATATCCCCGTGCTGGGCAAACAGGTTTTGCAGCCGATTGAGCTAAGATTTTAAAATTATTCACATAATGAAAACCTATACTTTGTCTCGGGTGAGTTTCCCATTCAAATGCATGTAATAGTGAGAAACGCATTGTCTTGGCGAAATAAAGCGCTTTTGAACAACTTTATATAAATCGCTGTAACTTTTGATAGAAGACTCAGACAAACATGTTTATGGCTTTATCTTATAGAACTCAATATCCCCGTGCTGGGCAAACAGGTTTTGCAGCCGTTTGAGCTAAGATTTTAAAATTATTCACATAATGAAAACCTATACTTTGTTTCAGGCGAGTTTCCCATTCAAATGCATGTAATAGTGAGAAACGCATTGTCTTGGCGAAATAAAGCGCTTTTGAACAACTTTATATAAATCGCTGTAACTTTTGATAGAAGACTCAGACAAACATGTTTATGGCTTTATCTTATAGAACTCAATATCCCCGTGCTGGGCAAACAGGTTTTGCAGCCGTTTGAGCTAAGATTTTAAAATTATTCACATAATGAAAACCTATACTTTGTTTCAGGCGAGTTTCCCATTCAAATGCATGTAACAGTGAGAAACGCATTGTCTTGGCGAAATAAAGCGTTTTTGTACAACTTCATATAAATCGCTGTAACTTTTGATAGAAGACTCAGACAAACATGTTTATGGCTTTATCTTATAGAACTCAATATCCCCGTGCTGGGCAAACAGGTTTTGCAGCCGTTTGAGCTAAGATTTTAAAATTATTCACATAATGAAAACCTATACTTTGTTTCAGGCGAGTTTCCCATTCAAATGCATGTAATAGTGAGAAACGCATTGTCTTGGCGAAATAAAGCGCTTTTGAACAACTTTATATAAATCGCTGTAACTTTTGATAGAAGACTCAGACAAACATGTTTATGGCTTTATCTTATAGAACTCAATATCCCCGTGCTGGGCAAACAGGTTTTGCAGCCGTTTGAGCTAAGATTTTAAAATTATTCACATAATGAAAACCTATACTTTGTTTCAGGCGAGTTTCCCATTCAAATGCATGTAACAGTGAGAAACGCATTGTCTTGGCGAAATAAAGCGTTTTCGTACAACTTCATATAAATCGCTGTAACTTTTGATAGAAGACTCAGACAAACATGTTTATGGCTTTATCTTATAGAACTCAATATCCCCGTGCTGGGCAAACAGGTTTTGCAGCCGTTTGAGCTAAGATTTTAAAATTATTCACATAATGAAAACCTATACTTTGTTTCAGGCGAGTTTCCCATTCAAATGCATGTAACAGTGAGAAACGCATTGTCTTGGCGAAATAAAGCGTTTTCGTACAACTTCATATAAATCGCTGTAACTTTTGATAGAAGACTCAGACAAACATGTTTATTGCTTTATCTTATAGAACTCAATATCCCCGTGCTGGGCAAACAGGTTTTGCAGCCGTTTGAGCTAAGATTTTAAAATTATTCACATAATGAAAACCTATACTTTGTTTCAGGCAAGTTTCCCATTCAAATGCATGTAACAGTGAGAAACGCATTGTCTTGGCGAAATAAAGCGTTTTCGTACAACTTCATATAAATCGCTGTAACTTTTGATAGAAGACTCAGACAAACATGTTTATGGCTTTATCTTATAGAACTCAATATCCCCGTGCTGGGCAAACAGGTATTTGCAGCCGTTTGAGCTAAGATTTTAAAATTATTCACATAATGAAAACCTATACTTTGTTTCAGGCGAGTTTCCCATTCAAATGCATGTAACAGTGAGAAACGCATTGTCTTGGCGAAATAAAGCGCTTTTGAACAACTTCATATAAATCGCTGTAACTTTTGATAGAAGACTCAGAAACACATGTTTATGGCTTTATCTTATAGAACTCAATATCCCCGTGCTGGGCAAACAGGTTTTGCAGCCGTTTGAGCTAAGATTTTAAAATTATTCACATAATGAAAACCTATACTTTGTTTCAGGCGAGTTTCCCATTCAAATGCATGTAACAGTGAGAAACGCATTGTCTTGGCGAAATAAAGCGCTTTTGAACAACTTTATATAAATCGCTGTAACTTTTGATAGAAGACTCAGACAAACATGTTTATGGCTTTATCTTATAGAACTCAATATCCCCGTGCTGGGCAAACAGGTTTTGCAGCCGTTTGAGCTAAGATTTTAAAATTATTCACATAATGAAAACCTATACTTTGTTTCAGGCGAGTTTCCCATTCAAATGCATGTAACAGTGAGAAACGCATTGTCTTGGCGAAATAAAGCGTTTTCGTACAACTTTATATAAATCGCTGTAACTTTTGATAGAAGACTCAGAAACACATGTTTATGGCTTTATCTGATAGAACTCAATATCCCCGTGCTGGGCAAACAGGTTTTGCAGCCGTTTGAGCTAAGATTTTAAAATTATTCACATAATGAAAACCTATACTTTGTTTCAGGCGAGTTTCCCATTCAAATGCATGTAACAGTGAGAAACGCATTGTCTTGGCGAAATAAAGCGTTTTCGTACAACTTCATATAAATCGCTGTAACTTTTGATAGAAGACTCAGACAAACATGTTTATGGCTTTATCTTATAGAACTCAATATCCCCGTGCTGGGCAAACAGGTTTTGCAGCCGTTTGAGCTAAGATTTTAAAATTATTCACATAATGAAAACCTATACTTTGTTTCAGGCGAGTTTCCCATTCAAATGCATGTAACAGTGAGAAACGCATTGTCTTGGCGAAATAAAGCGTTTTTGTACAACTTCATATAAATCGCTGTAACTTTTGATAGAAGACTCAGACAAACATGTTTATGGCTTTATCTTATAGAACTCAATATCCCCGTGCTGGGCAAACAGGTTTTGCAGCCGTTTGAGCTAAGATTTTAAAATTATTCACATAATGAAAACCTATACTTTGTTTCAGGCGAGTTTCCCATTCAAATGCATGTAATAGTGAGAAACGCATTGTCTTGGCGAAATAAAGCGCTTTTGAACAACTTTATATAAATCGCTGTAACTTTTGATAGAAGACTCAGACAAACATGTTTATGGCTTTATCTTATAGAACTCAATATCCCCGTGCTGGGAAAACAGAACAGGTTTTGCAGCCGTTTGAGCTAAGATTTTAAAATTATTCACATAATGAAAACCTATACTTTGTTTCAGGCGAGTTTCCCATTCAAATGCATGTAACAGTGAGAAACGCATTGTCTAGGCGAAAGAAAGCGTTTTCGTACAACTTCATATAAATCGCTGTAACTTTTGATAGAAGACTCAGACAAACATGTTTATGGCTTTATCTTATAGAACTCAATATCCCCGTGCTGGGCAAACAGGTTTTGCAGCCGATTGAGCTAAGATTTTAAAATTATTCACATAATGAAAACCTATACTTTGTCTCGGGTGAGTTTCCCATTCAAATGCATGTAACAGTGAGAAACACACTGTCTTGGCGAAAGAAAGCATTTTTGAACAACTTCATATAAATCGCTGTAACTTTTGATAGAAGACTCAGACAAACATGTTTATAGCTTTATCTTATAGAACTCAATATCCCCGTGCTGGGCAAACAGGTTTTGCAGCCGATTGAGCTAAGATTTTAAAATTATTCACATAATGAAAACCTATACTTTGTTTCAGGCGAGTTTCCCATTCAAATGCATGTAACAGTGAGAAACGCATTGTCTAGGCGAAAGAAAGCGTTTTTGTACAACTTCATATAAATCGCTGTAACTTTTGATAGAAGACTCAGACAAACATGTTTATGGCTTTATCTTATAGAACTCAATATCCCCGTGCTGGGCAAACAGGTTTTGCAGCCGTTTGAGCTAAGATTTTAAAATTATTCACATAATGAAAACCTATACTTTGTTTCAGGCGAGTTTCCCATTCAAATGCATGTAACAGTGAGAAACGCATTGTCTTGGCGAAATAAAGCGTTTTTGTACAACTTCATATAAATCGCTGTAACTTTTGATAGAAGACTCAGACAAACATGTTTATGGCTTTATCTTATAGAACTCAATATCCCCGTGCTGGGCAAACAGGTTTTGCAGCCGTTTGAGCTAAGATTTTAAAATTATTCACATAATGAAAACCTATACTTTGTTTCAGGCGAGTTTCCCATTCAAATGCATGTAATAGTGAGAAACGCATTGTCTTGGCGAAATAAAGCGCTTTTGAACAACTTTATATAAATCGCTGTAACTTTTGATAGAAGACTCAGACAAACATGTTTATGGCTTTATCTTATAGAACTCAATATCCCCGTGCTGGGCAAACAGGTTTTGCAGCCGTTTGAGCTAAGATTTTAAAATTATTCACATAATGAAAACCTATACTTTGTTTCAGGCGAGTTTCCCATTCAAATGCATGTAACAGTGAGAAACGCATTGTCTTGGCGAAATAAAGCGTTTTCGTACAACTTCATATAAATCGCTGTAACTTTTGATAGAAGACTCAGACAAACATGTTTATGGCTTTATCTTATAGAACTCAATATCCCCGTGCTGGGCAAACAGGTTTTGCAGCCGTTTGAGCTAAGATTTTAAAATTATTCACATAATGAAAACCTATACTTTGTTTCAGGCGAGTTTCCCATTCAAATGCATGTAACAGTGAGAAACGCATTGTCTTGGCGAAATAAAGCGTTTTCGTACAACTTCATATAAATCGCTGTAACTTTTGATAGAAGACTCAGACAAACATGTTTATTGCTTTATCTTATAGAACTCAATATCCCCGTGCTGGGCAAACAGGTTTTGCAGCCGTTTGAGCTAAGATTTTAAAATTATTCACATAATGAAAACCTATACTTTGTTTCAGGCAAGTTTCCCATTCAAATGCATGTAACAGTGAGAAACGCATTGTCTTGGCGAAATAAAGCGTTTTCGTACAACTTCATATAAATCGCTGTAACTTTTGATAGAAGACTCAGACAAACATGTTTATTGCTTTATCTTATAGAACTCAATATCCCCGTGCTGGGCAAACAGGTTTTGCAGCCGTTTGAGCTAAGATTTTAAAATTATTCACATAATGAAAACCTATACTTTGTTTCAGGCAAGTTTCCCATTCAAATGCATGTAACAGTGAGAAACGCATTGTCTTGGCGAAATAAAGCGCTTTTGAACAACTTCATATAAATCGCTGTAACTTTTGATAGAAGACTCAGAAACACATGTTTATGGCTTTATCTTATAGAACTCAATATCCCCGTGCTGGGCAAACAGGTTTTGCAGCCGTTTGAGCTAAGATTTTAAAATTATTCACATAATGAAAACCTATACTTTGTTTCAGGCGAGTTTCCCATTCAAATGCATGTAACAGTGAGAAACGCATTGTCTTGGCGAAATAAAGCGCTTTTGAACAACTTTATATAAATCGCTGTAACTTTTGATAGAAGACTCAGACAAACATGTTTATGGCTTTATCTTATAGAACTCAATATCCCCGTGCTGGGCAAACAGGTTTTGCAGCCGTTTGAGCTAAGATTTTAAAATTATTCACATAATGAAAACCTATACTTTGTTTCAGGCGAGTTTCCCATTCAAATGCATGTAACAGTGAGAAACGCATTGTCTTGGCGAAATAAAGCGTTTTCGTACAACTTTATATAAATCGCTGTAACTTTTGATAGAAGACTCAGAAACACATGTTTATGGCTTTATCTGATAGAACTCAATATCCCCGTGCTGGGCAAACAGGTTTTGCAGCCGTTTGAGCTAAGATTTTAAAATTATTCACATAATGAAAACCTATACTTTGTTTCAGGCGAGTTTCCCATTCAAATGCATGTAACAGTGAGAAACGCATTGTCTTGGCGAAATAAAGCGTTTTCGTACAACTTCATATAAATCGCTGTAACTTTTGATAGAAGACTCAGACAAACATGTTTATGGCTTTATCTTATAGAACTCAATATCCCCGTGCTGGGCAAACAGGTTTTGCAGCCGTTTGAGCTAAGATTTTAAAATTATTCACATAATGAAAACCTATACTTTGTTTCAGGCGAGTTTCCCATTCAAATGCATGTAATAGTGAGAAACGCATTGTCTTGGCGAAATAAAGCGCTTTTGAACAACTTTATATAAATCGCTGTAACTTTTGATAGAAGACTCAGACAAACATGTTTATGGCTTTATCTTATAGAACTCAATATCCCCGTGCTGGGAAAACAGAACAGGTTTTGCAGCCGTTTGAGCTAAGATTTTAAAATTATTCACATAATGAAAACCTATACTTTGTTTCAGGCGAGTTTCCCATTCAAATGCATGTAACAGTGAGAAACGCATTGTCTAGGCGAAAGAAAGCGTTTTCGTACAACTTCATATAAATCGCTGTAACTTTTGATAGAAGACTCAGACAAACATGTTTATGGCTTTATCTTATAGAACTCAATATCCCCGTGCTGGGCAAACAGGTTTTGCAGCCGATTGAGCTAAGATTTTAAAATTATTCACATAATGAAAACCTATACTTTGTCTCGGGTGAGTTTCCCATTCAAATGCATGTAACAGTGAGAAACACACTGTCTTGGCGAAAGAAAGCATTTTTGAACAACTTCATATAAATCGCTGTAACTTTTGATAGAAGACTCAGACAAACATGTTTATAGCTTTATCTTATAGAACTCAATATCCCCGTGCTGGGCAAACAGGTTTTGCAGCCGATTGAGCTAAGATTTTAAAATTATTCACATAATGAAAACCTATACTTTGTTTCAGGCGAGTTTCCCATTCAAATGCATGTAACAGTGAGAAACGCATTGTCTAGGCGAAAGAAAGCGTTTTTGTACAACTTCATATAAATCGCTGTAACTTTTGATAGAAGACTCAGACAAACATGTTTATGGCTTTATCTTATAGAACTCAATATCCCCGTGCTGGGCAAACAGGTTTTGCAGCCGTTTGAGCTAAGATTTTAAAATTATTCACATAATGAAAACCTATACTTTGTTTCAGGCGAGTTTCCCATTCAAATGCATGTAACAGTGAGAAACACACTGTCTTGGCAAAAGAAAGCGTTTTTGAACAACTTCATATAAATCGCTGTAACTTTTGAAAAAAGACTCAGACAAACATGTTTATGGCTTTATCTTATAGAACTCAATATCCCTGTGCTGGGCAAACAGGTTTTGCAGCCGATTGAGCTAAGATTTTAAAATTATTCACATAATGAAAACCTATACTTTGTTTCAGGCAAGTTTCCCATTCAAATGCATGTAACAGTGAGAAACGCATTGTCTTGGCGAAATAAAGCGTTTTCGTACAACTTCATATAAATCGCTGTAACTTTTGATAGAAGACTCAGACAAACATGTTTATGGCTTTATCTTATAGAACTCAATATCCCCGTGCTGGGCAAACAGGTTTTGCAGCCGTTTGAGCTAAGATTTTAAAATTATTCACATAATGAAAACCTATACTTTGTTTCAGGCGAGTTTCCCATTCAAATGCATGTAACAGTGAGAAACGCATTGTCTTGGCGAAATAAAGCGTTTTCGTACAACTTCATATAAATCGCTGTAACTTTTGATAGAAGACTCAGACAAACATGTTTATTGCTTTATCTTATAGAACTCAATATCCCCGTGCTGGGCAAACAGGTTTTGCAGCCGTTTGAGCTAAGATTTTAAAATTATTCACATAATGAAAACCTATACTTTGTTTCAGGCAAGTTTCCCATTCAAATGCATGTAACAGTGAGAAACGCATTGTCTTGGCGAAATAAAGCGTTTTCGTACAACTTCATATAAATCGCTGTAACTTTTGATAGAAGACTCAGACAAACATGTTTATGGCTTTATCTTATAGAACTCAATATCCCCGTGCTGGGCAAACAGGTATTTGCAGCCGTTTGAGCTAAGATTTTAAAATTATTCACATAATGAAAACCTATACTTTGTTTCAGGCGAGTTTCCCATTCAAATGCATGTAACAGTGAGAAACGCATTGTCTTGGCGAAATAAAGCGCTTTTGAACAACTTCATATAAATCGCTGTAACTTTTGATAGAAGACTCAGAAACACATGTTTATGGCTTTATCTTATAGAACTCAATATCCCCGTGCTGGGCAAACAGGTTTTGCAGCCGTTTGAGCTAAGATTTTAAAATTATTCACATAATGAAAACCTATACTTTGTTTCAGGCGAGTTTCCCATTCAAATGCATGTAACAGTGAGAAACGCATTGTCTTGGCGAAATAAAGCGCTTTTGAACAACTTTATATAAATCGCTGTAACTTTTGATAGAAGACTCAGACAAACATGTTTATGGCTTTATCTTATAGAACTCAATATCCCCGTGCTGGGCAAACAGGTTTTGCAGCCGTTTGAGCTAAGATTTTAAAATTATTCACATAATGAAAACCTATACTTTGTTTCAGGCGAGTTTCCCATTCAAATGCATGTAACAGTGAGAAACGCATTGTCTTGGCGAAATAAAGCGTTTTCGTACAACTTTATATAAATCGCTGTAACTTTTGATAGAAGACTCAGAAACACATGTTTATGGCTTTATCTGATAGAACTCAATATCCCCGTGCTGGGCAAACAGGTTTTGCAGCCGTTTGAGCTAAGATTTTAAAATTATTCACATAATGAAAACCTATACTTTGTTTCAGGCGAGTTTCCCATTCAAATGCATGTAACAGTGAGAAACGCATTGTCTTGGCGAAATAAAGCGTTTTCGTACAACTTCATATAAATCGCTGTAACTTTTGATAGAAGACTCAGACAAACATGTTTATGGCTTTATCTTATAGAACTCAATATCCCCGTGCTGGGCAAACAGGTTTTGCAGCCGTTTGAGCTAAGATTTTAAAATTATTCACATAATGAAAACCTATACTTTGTTTCAGGCGAGTTTCCCATTCAAATGCATGTAACAGTGAGAAACGCATTGTCTTGGCGAAATAAAGCGTTTTTGTACAACTTCATATAAATCGCTGTAACTTTTGATAGAAGACTCAGACAAACATGTTTATGGCTTTATCTTATAGAACTCAATATCCCCGTGCTGGGCAAACAGGTTTTGCAGCCGTTTGAGCTAAGATTTTAAAATTATTCACATAATGAAAACCTATACTTTGTTTCAGGCGAGTTTCCCATTCAAATGCATGTAATAGTGAGAAACGCATTGTCTTGGCGAAATAAAGCGCTTTTGAACAACTTTATATAAATCGCTGTAACTTTTGATAGAAGACTCAGACAAACATGTTTATGGCTTTATCTTATAGAACTCAATATCCCCGTGCTGGGAAAACAGAACAGGTTTTGCAGCCGTTTGAGCTAAGATTTTAAAATTATTCACATAATGAAAACCTATACTTTGTTTCAGGCGAGTTTCCCATTCAAATGCATGTAACAGTGAGAAACGCATTGTCTAGGCGAAAGAAAGCGTTTTCGTACAACTTCATATAAATCGCTGTAACTTTTGATAGAAGACTCAGACAAACATGTTTATGGCTTTATCTTATAGAACTCAATATCCCCGTGCTGGGCAAACAGGTTTTGCAGCCGATTGAGCTAAGATTTTAAAATTATTCACATAATGAAAACCTATACTTTGTCTCGGGTGAGTTTCCCATTCAAATGCATGTAACAGTGAGAAACACACTGTCTTGGCGAAAGAAAGCATTTTTGAACAACTTCATATAAATCGCTGTAACTTTTGATAGAAGACTCAGACAAACATGTTTATAGCTTTATCTTATAGAACTCAATATCCCCGTGCTGGGCAAACAGGTTTTGCAGCCGATTGAGCTAAGATTTTAAAATTATTCACATAATGAAAACCTATACTTTGTTTCAGGCGAGTTTCCCATTCAAATGCATGTAACAGTGAGAAACGCATTGTCTAGGCAAAAGAAAGCGTTTTTGTACAACTTCATATAAATCGCTGTAACTTTTGATAGAAGACTCAGACAAACATGTTTATGGCTTTATCTTATAGAACTCAATATCCCCGTGCTGGGCAAACAGGTTTTGCAGCCGTTTGAGCTAAGATTTTAAAATTATTCACATAATGAAAACCTATACTTTGTTTCAGGCGAGTTTCCCATTCAAATGCATGTAACAGTGAGAAACACACTGTCTTGGCAAAAGAAAGCGTTTTTGAACAACTTCATATAAATCGCTGTAACTTTTGAAAAAAGACTCAGACAAACATGTTTATGGCTTTATCTTATAGAACTCAATATCCCTGTGCTGGGCAAACAGGTTTTGCAGCCGATTGAGCTAAGATTTTAAAATTATTCACATAATGAAAACCTATACTTTGTTTCAGGCGAGTTTCCCATTCAAATGCATGTAATAGTGAGAAACGCATTGTCTTGGCGAAATAAAGCGCTTTTGAACAACTTTATATAAATCGCTGTAACTTTTGATAGAAGACTCAGACAAACATGTTTATGGCTTTATCTTATAGAACTCAATATCCCCGTGCTGGGCAAACAGGTTTTGCAGCCGTTTGAGCTAAGATTTTAAAATTATTCACATAATGAAAACCTATACTTTGTTTCAGGCGAGTTTCCCATTCAAATGCATGTAACAGTGAGAAACGCATTGTCTTGGCGAAATAAAGCGTTTTCGTACAACTTCATATAAATCGCTGTAACTTTTGATAGAAGACTCAGACAAACATGTTTATTGCTTTATCTTATAGAACTCAATATCCCCGTGCTGGGCAAACAGGTTTTGCAGCCGTTTGAGCTAAGATTTTAAAATTATTCACATAATGAAAACCTATACTTTGTTTCAGGCAAGTTTCCCATTCAAATGCATGTAACAGTGAGAAACGCATTGTCTTGGCGAAATAAAGCGTTTTCGTACAACTTCATATAAATCGCTGTAACTTTTGATAGAAGACTCAGACAAACATGTTTATGGCTTTATCTTATAGAACTCAATATCCCCGTGCTGGGCAAACAGGTATTTGCAGCCGTTTGAGCTAAGATTTTAAAATTATTCACATAATGAAAACCTATACTTTGTTTCAGGCGAGTTTCCCATTCAAATGCATGTAACAGTGAGAAACGCATTGTCTTGGCGAAATAAAGCGCTTTTGAACAACTTCATATAAATCGCTGTAACTTTTGATAGAAGACTCAGAAACACATGTTTATGGCTTTATCTTATAGAACTCAATATCCCCGTGCTGGGCAAACAGGTTTTGCAGCCGTTTGAGCTAAGATTTTAAAATTATTCACATAATGAAAACCTATACTTTGTTTCAGGCGAGTTTCCCATTCAAATGCATGTAACAGTGAGAAACGCATTGTCTTGGCGAAATAAAGCGCTTTTGAACAACTTTATATAAATCGCTGTAACTTTTGATAGAAGACTCAGACAAACATGTTTATGGCTTTATCTTATAGAACTCAATATCCCCGTGCTGGGCAAACAGGTTTTGCAGCCGTTTGAGCTAAGATTTTAAAATTATTCACATAATGAAAACCTATACTTTGTTTCAGGCGAGTTTCCCATTCAAATGCATGTAACAGTGAGAAACGCATTGTCTTGGCGAAATAAAGCGTTTTCGTACAACTTTATATAAATCGCTGTAACTTTTGATAGAAGACTCAGAAACACATGTTTATGGCTTTATCTGATAGAACTCAATATCCCCGTGCTGGGCAAACAGGTTTTGCAGCCGTTTGAGCTAAGATTTTAAAATTATTCACATAATGAAAACCTATACTTTGTTTCAGGCGAGTTTCCCATTCAAATGCATGTAACAGTGAGAAACGCATTGTCTTGGCGAAATAAAGCGTTTTCGTACAACTTCATATAAATCGCTGTAACTTTTGATAGAAGACTCAGACAAACATGTTTATGGCTTTATCTTATAGAACTCAATATCCCCGTGCTGGGCAAACAGGTTTTGCAGCCGTTTGAGCTAAGATTTTAAAATTATTCACATAATGAAAACCTATACTTTGTTTCAGGCGAGTTTCCCATTCAAATGCATGTAACAGTGAGAAACGCATTGTCTTGGCGAAATAAAGCGTTTTTGTACAACTTCATATAAATCGCTGTAACTTTTGATAGAAGACTCAGACAAACATGTTTATGGCTTTATCTTATAGAACTCAATATCCCCGTGCTGGGCAAACAGGTTTTGCAGCCGTTTGAGCTAAGATTTTAAAATTATTCACATAATGAAAACCTATACTTTGTTTCAGGCGAGTTTCCCATTCAAATGCATGTAATAGTGAGAAACGCATTGTCTTGGCGAAATAAAGCGCTTTTGAACAACTTTATATAAATCGCTGTAACTTTTGATAGAAGACTCAGACAAACATGTTTATGGCTTTATCTTATAGAACTCAATATCCCCGTGCTGGGAAAACAGAACAGGTTTTGCAGCCGTTTGAGCTAAGATTTTAAAATTATTCACATAATGAAAACCTATACTTTGTTTCAGGCGAGTTTCCCATTCAAATGCATGTAACAGTGAGAAACGCATTGTCTAGGCGAAAGAAAGCGTTTTCGTACAACTTCATATAAATCGCTGTAACTTTTGATAGAAGACTCAGACAAACATGTTTATGGCTTTATCTTATAGAACTCAATATCCCCGTGCTGGGCAAACAGGTTTTGCAGCCGATTGAGCTAAGATTTTAAAATTATTCACATAATGAAAACCTATACTTTGTCTCGGGTGAGTTTCCCATTCAAATGCATGTAACAGTGAGAAACACACTGTCTTGGCGAAAGAAAGCATTTTTGAACAACTTCATATAAATCGCTGTAACTTTTGATAGAAGACTCAGACAAACATGTTTATAGCTTTATCTTATAGAACTCAATATCCCCGTGCTGGGCAAACAGGTTTTGCAGCCGATTGAGCTAAGATTTTAAAATTATTCACATAATGAAAACCTATACTTTGTTTCAGGCGAGTTTCCCATTCAAATGCATGTAACAGTAAGAAACGCATTGTCTAGGCGAAAGAAAGCGTTTTTGTACAACTTCATATAAATCGCTGTAACTTTTGATAGAAGACTCAGACAAACATGTTTATGGCTTTATCTTATAGAACTCAATATCCCCGTGCTGGGCAAACAGGTTTTGCAGCCGTTTGAGCTAAGATTTTAAAATTATTCACATAATGAAAACCTATACTTTGTTTCAGGCGAGTTTCCCATTCAAATGCATGTAACAGTGAGAAACACACTGTCTTGGCAAAAGAAAGCGTTTTTGAACAACTTCATATAAATCGCTGTAACTTTTGAAAAAAGACTCAGACAAACATGTTTATGGCTTTATCTTATAGAACTCAATATCCCTGTGCTGGGCAAACAGGTTTTGCAGCCGATTGAGCTAAGATTTTAAAATTATTCACATAATGAAAACCTATACTTTGTTTCAGGCGAGTTTCCCATTCAAATGCATGTAACAGTGAGAAACGCATTGTCTTGGCGAAATAAAGCGTTTTCGTACAACTTCATATAAATCGCTGTAACTTTTGATAGAAGACTCAGACAAACATGTTTATGGCTTTATCTTATAGAACTCAATATCCCCGTGCTGGGCAAACAGGTATTTGCAGCCGTTTGAGCTAAGATTTTAAAATTATTCACATAATGAAAACCTATACTTTGTTTCAGGCGAGTTTCCCATTCAAATGCATGTAACAGTGAGAAACGCATTGTCTTGGCGAAATAAAGCGCTTTTGAACAACTTTATATAAATCGCTGTAACTTTTGATAGAAGACTCAGACAAACATGTTTATGGCTTTATCTTATAGAACTCAATATCCCCGTGCTGGGCAAACAGGTTTTGCAGCCGTTTGAGCTAAGATTTTAAAATTATTCACATAATGAAAACCTATACTTTGTTTCAGGCGAGTTTCCCATTCAAATGCATGTAACAGTGAGAAACGCATTGTCTTGGCGAAATAAAGCGTTTTCGTACAACTTTATATAAATCGCTGTAACTTTTGATAGAAGACTCAGAAACACATGTTTATGGCTTTATCTGATAGAACTCAATATCCCCGTGCTGGGCAAACAGGTTTTGCAGCCGTTTGAGCTAAGATTTTAAAATTATTCACATAATGAAAACCTATACTTTGTTTCAGGCGAGTTTCCCATTCAAATGCATGTAACAGTGAGAAACGCATTGTCTTGGCGAAATAAAGCGTTTTCGTACAACTTCATATAAATCGCTGTAACTTTTGATAGAAGACTCAGACAAACATGTTTATGGCTTTATCTTATAGAACTCAATATCCCCGTGCTGGGCAAACAGGTTTTGCAGCCGTTTGAGCTAAGATTTTAAAATTATTCACATAATGAAAACCTATACTTTGTTTCAGGCGAGTTTCCCATTCAAATGCATGTAACAGTGAGAAACGCATTGTCTTGGCGAAATAAAGCGTTTTTGTACAACTTCATATAAATCGCTGTAACTTTTGATAGAAGACTCAGACAAACATGTTTATGGCTTTATCTTATAGAACTCAATATCCCCGTGCTGGGCAAACAGGTTTTGCAGCCGTTTGAGCTAAGATTTTAAAATTATTCACATAATGAAAACCTATACTTTGTTTCAGGCGAGTTTCCCATTCAAATGCATGTAATAGTGAGAAACGCATTGTCTTGGCGAAATAAAGCGCTTTTGAACAACTTTATATAAATCGCTGTAACTTTTGATAGAAGACTCAGACAAACATGTTTATGGCTTTATCTTATAGAACTCAATATCCCCGTGCTGGGAAAACAGAACAGGTTTTGCAGCCGTTTGAGCTAAGATTTTAAAATTATTCACATAATGAAAACCTATACTTTGTTTCAGGCGAGTTTCCCATTCAAATGCATGTAACAGTGAGAAACGCATTGTCTAGGCGAAAGAAAGCGTTTTCGTACAACTTCATATAAATCGCTGTAACTTTTGATAGAAGACTCAGACAAACATGTTTATGGCTTTATCTTATAGAACTCAATATCCCCGTGCTGGGCAAACAGGTTTTGCAGCCGATTGAGCTAAGATTTTAAAATTATTCACATAATGAAAACCTATACTTTGTCTCGGGTGAGTTTCCCATTCAAATGCATGTAACAGTGAGAAACACACTGTCTTGGCGAAAGAAAGCATTTTTGAACAACTTCATATAAATCGCTGTAACTTTTGATAGAAGACTCAGACAAACATGTTTATAGCTTTATCTTATAGAACTCAATATCCCCGTGCTGGGCAAACAGGTTTTGCAGCCGATTGAGCTAAGATTTTAAAATTATTCACATAATGAAAACCTATACTTTGTTTCAGGCGAGTTTCCCATTCAAATGCATGTAACAGTGAGAAACGCATTGTCTAGGCAAAAGAAAGCGTTTTTGTACAACTTCATATAAATCGCTGTAACTTTTGATAGAAGACTCAGACAAACATGTTTATGGCTTTATCTTATAGAACTCAATATCCCCGTGCTGGGCAAACAGGTTTTGCAGCCGTTTGAGCTAAGATTTTAAAATTATTCACATAATGAAAACCTATACTTTGTTTCAGGCGAGTTTCCCATTCAAATGCATGTAACAGTGAGAAACACACTGTCTTGGCAAAAGAAAGCGTTTTTGAACAACTTCATATAAATCGCTGTAACTTTTGAAAAAAGACTCAGACAAACATGTTTATGGCTTTATCTTATAGAACTCAATATCCCTGTGCTGGGCAAACAGGTTTTGCAGCCGATTGAGCTAAGATTTTAAAATTATTCACATAATGAAAACCTATACTTTGTTTCAGGCGAGTTTCCCATTCAAATGCATGTAATAGTGAGAAACGCATTGTCTTGGCGAAATAAAGCGCTTTTGAACAACTTTATATAAATCGCTGTAACTTTTGATAGAAGACTCAGACAAACATGTTTATGGCTTTATCTTATAGAACTCAATATCCCCGTGCTGGGCAAACAGGTTTTGCAGCCGTTTGAGCTAAGATTTTAAAATTATTCACATAATGAAAACCTATACTTTGTTTCAGGCGAGTTTCCCATTCAAATGCATGTAACAGTGAGAAACGCATTGTCTTGGCGAAATAAAGCGTTTTCGTACAACTTCATATAAATCGCTGTAACTTTTGATAGAAGACTCAGACAAACATGTTTATTGCTTTATCTTATAGAACTCAATATCCCCGTGCTGGGCAAACAGGTTTTGCAGCCGTTTGAGCTAAGATTTTAAAATTATTCACATAATGAAAACCTATACTTTGTTTCAGGCAAGTTTCCCATTCAAATGCATGTAACAGTGAGAAACGCATTGTCTTGGCGAAATAAAGCGTTTTCGTACAACTTCATATAAATCGCTGTAACTTTTGATAGAAGACTCAGACAAACATGTTTATGGCTTTATCTTATAGAACTCAATATCCCCGTGCTGGGCAAACAGGTATTTGCAGCCGTTTGAGCTAAGATTTTAAAATTATTCACATAATGAAAACCTATACTTTGTTTCAGGCGAGTTTCCCATTCAAATGCATGTAACAGTGAGAAACGCATTGTCTTGGCGAAATAAAGCGTTTTCGTACAACTTTATATAAATCGCTGTAACTTTTGATAGAAGACTCAGAAACACATGTTTATGGCTTTATCTGATAGAACTCAATATCCCCGTGCTGGGCAAACAGGTTTTGCAGCCGTTTGAGCTAAGATTTTAAAATTATTCACATAATGAAAACCTATACTTTGTTTCAGGCGAGTTTCCCATTCAAATGCATGTAACAGTGAGAAACGCATTGTCTTGGCGAAATAAAGCGTTTTCGTACAACTTCATATAAATCGCTGTAACTTTTGATAGAAGACTCAGAAACACATGTTTATGGCTTTATCTTATAGAACTCAATATCCCCGTGCTGGGCAAACAGGTTTTGCAGCCGTTTGAGCTAAGATTTTAAAATTATTCACATAATGAAAACCTATACTTTGTTTCAGGCGAGTTTCCCATTCAAATGCATGTAACAGTGAGAAACGCATTGTCTTGGCGAAATAAAGCGTTTTTGTACAACTTCATATAAATCGCTGTAACTTTTGATAGAAGACTCAGACAAACATGTTTATGGCTTTATCTTATAGAACTCAATATCCCCGTGCTGGGCAAACAGGTTTTGCAGCCGTTTGAGCTAAGATTTTAAAATTATTCACATAATGAAAACCTATACTTTGTTTCAGGCGAGTTTCCCATTCAAATGCATGTAATAGTGAGAAACGCATTGTCTTGGCGAAATAAAGCGCTTTTGAACAACTTTATATAAATCGCTGTAACTTTTGATAGAAGACTCAGACAAACATGTTTATGGCTTTATCTTATAGAACTCAATATCCCCGTGCTGGGAAAACAGAACAGGTTTTGCAGCCGTTTGAGCTAAGATTTTAAAATTATTCACATAATGAAAACCTATACTTTGTTTCAGGCGAGTTTCCCATTCAAATGCATGTAACAGTGAGAAACGCATTGTCTAGGCGAAAGAAAGCGTTTTCGTACAACTTCATATAAATCGCTGTAACTTTTGATAGAAGACTCAGACAAACATGTTTATGGCTTTATCTTATAGAACTCAATATCCCCGTGCTGGGCAAACAGGTTTTGCAGCCGATTGAGCTAAGATTTTAAAATTATTCACATAATGAAAACCTATACTTTGTCTCGGGTGAGTTTCCCATTCAAATGCATGTAACAGTGAGAAACACACTGTCTTGGCGAAAGAAAGCATTTTTGAACAACTTCATATAAATCGCTGTAACTTTTGATAGAAGACTCAGACAAACATGTTTATAGCTTTATCTTATAGAACTCAATATCCCCGTGCTGGGCAAACAGGTTTTGCAGCCGATTGAGCTAAGATTTTAAAATTATTCACATAATGAAAACCTATACTTTGTTTCAGGCGAGTTTCCCATTCAAATGCATGTAACAGTGAGAAACGCATTGTCTAGGCAAAAGAAAGCGTTTTTGTACAACTTCATATAAATCGCTGTAACTTTTGATAGAAGACTCAGACAAACATGTTTATGGCTTTATCTTATAGAACTCAATATCCCCGTGCTGGGCAAACAGGTTTTGCAGCCGTTTGAGCTAAGATTTTAAAATTATTCACATAATGAAAACCTATACTTTGTTTCAGGCGAGTTTCCCATTCAAATGCATGTAACAGTGAGAAACACACTGTCTTGGCAAAAGAAAGCGTTTTTGAACAACTTCATATAAATCGCTGTAACTTTTGAAAAAAGACTCAGACAAACATGTTTATGGCTTTATCTTATAGAACTCAATATCCCTGTGCTGGGCAAACAGGTTTTGCAGCCGATTGAGCTAAGATTTTAAAATTATTCACATAATGAAAACCTATACTTTGTTTCAGGCGAGTTTCCCATTCAAATGCATGTAATAGTGAGAAACGCATTGTCTTGGCGAAATAAAGCGCTTTTGAACAACTTTATATAAATCGCTGTAACTTTTGATAGAAGACTCAGACAAACATGTTTATGGCTTTATCTTATAGAACTCAATATCCCCGTGCTGGGCAAACAGGTTTTGCAGCCGTTTGAGCTAAGATTTTAAAATTATTCACATAATGAAAACCTATACTTTGTTTCAGGCGAGTTTCCCATTCAAATGCATGTAACAGTGAGAAACGCATTGTCTTGGCGAAATAAAGCGTTTTCGTACAACTTCATATAAATCGCTGTAACTTTTGATAGAAGACTCAGACAAACATGTTTATTGCTTTATCTTATAGAACTCAATATCCCCGTGCTGGGCAAACAGGTTTTGCAGCCGTTTGAGCTAAGATTTTAAAATTATTCACATAATGAAAACCTATACTTTGTTTCAGGCAAGTTTCCCATTCAAATGCATGTAACAGTGAGAAACGCATTGTCTTGGCGAAATAAAGCGTTTTCGTACAACTTCATATAAATCGCTGTAACTTTTGATAGAAGACTCAGACAAACATGTTTATGGCTTTATCTTATAGAACTCAATATCCCCGTGCTGGGCAAACAGGTATTTGCAGCCGTTTGAGCTAAGATTTTAAAATTATTCACATAATGAAAACCTATACTTTGTTTCAGGCGAGTTTCCCATTCAAATGCATGTAATAGTGAGAAACGCATTGTCTTGGCGAAATAAAGCGCTTTTGAACAACTTTATATAAATCGCTGTAACTTTTGATAGAAGACTCAGACAAACATGTTTATGGCTTTATCTTATAGAACTCAATATCCCCGTGCTGGGAAAACAGAACAGGTTTTGCAGCCGTTTGAGCTAAGATTTTAAAATTATTCACATAATGAAAACCTATACTTTGTTTCAGGCGAGTTTCCCATTCAAATGCATGTAACAGTGAGAAACGCATTGTCTAGGCGAAAGAAAGCGTTTTCGTACAACTTCATATAAATCGCTGTAACTTTTGATAGAAGACTCAGACAAACATGTTTATGGCTTTATCTTATAGAACTCAATATCCCCGTGCTGGGCAAACAGGTTTTGCAGCCGTTTGAGCTAAGATTTTAAAATTATTCACATAATGAAAACCTATACTTTGTTTCAGGCGAGTTTCCCATTCAAATGCATGTAACAGTGAGAAACGCATTGTCTTGGCGAAATAAAGCGTTTTCGTACAACTTTATATAAATCGCTGTAACTTTTGATAGAAGACTCAGAAACACATGTTTATGGCTTTATCTGATAGAACTCAATATCCCCGTGCTGGGCAAACAGGTTTTGCAGCCGTTTGAGCTAAGATTTTAAAATTATTCACATAATGAAAACCTATACTTTGTTTCAGGCGAGTTTCCCATTCAAATGCATGTAACAGTGAGAAACGCATTGTCTTGGCGAAATAAAGCGTTTTCGTACAACTTCATATAAATCGCTGTAACTTTTGATAGAAGACTCAGACAAACATGTTTATGGCTTTATCTTATAGAACTCAATATCCCCGTGCTGGGCAAACAGGTTTTGCAGCCGTTTGAGCTAAGATTTTAAAATTATTCACATAATGAAAACCTATACTTTGTTTCAGGCGAGTTTCCCATTCAAATGCATGTAACAGTGAGAAACGCATTGTCTTGGCGAAATAAAGCGTTTTTGTACAACTTCATATAAATCGCTGTAACTTTTGATAGAAGACTCAGACAAACATGTTTATGGCTTTATCTTATAGAACTCAATATCCCCGTGCTGGGCAAACAGGTTTTGCAGCCGTTTGAGCTAAGATTTTAAAATTATTCACATAATGAAAACCTATACTTTGTTTCAGGCGAGTTTCCCATTCAAATGCATGTAATAGTGAGAAACGCATTGTCTTGGCGAAATAAAGCGCTTTTGAACAACTTTATATAAATCGCTGTAACTTTTGATAGAAGACTCAGACAAACATGTTTATGGCTTTATCTTATAGAACTCAATATCCCCGTGCTGGGAAAACAGAACAGGTTTTGCAGCCGTTTGAGCTAAGATTTTAAAATTATTCACATAATGAAAACCTATACTTTGTTTCAGGCGAGTTTCCCATTCAAATGCATGTAACAGTGAGAAACGCATTGTCTAGGCGAAAGAAAGCGTTTTCGTACAACTTCATATAAATCGCTGTAACTTTTGATAGAAGACTCAGACAAACATGTTTATGGCTTTATCTTATAGAACTCAATATCCCCGTGCTGGGCAAACAGGTTTTGCAGCCGATTGAGCTAAGATTTTAAAATTATTCACATAATGAAAACCTATACTTTGTCTCGGGTGAGTTTCCCATTCAAATGCATGTAACAGTGAGAAACACACTGTCTTGGCGAAAGAAAGCATTTTTGAACAACTTCATATAAATCGCTGTAACTTTTGATAGAAGACTCAGACAAACATGTTTATAGCTTTATCTTATAGAACTCAATATCCCCGTGCTGGGCAAACAGGTTTTGCAGCCGATTGAGCTAAGATTTTAAAATTATTCACATAATGAAAACCTATACTTTGTTTCAGGCGAGTTTCCCATTCAAATGCATGTAACAGTAAGAAACGCATTGTCTAGGCGAAAGAAAGCGTTTTTGTACAACTTCATATAAATCGCTGTAACTTTTGATAGAAGACTCAGACAAACATGTTTATGGCTTTATCTTATAGAACTCAATATCCCCGTGCTGGGCAAACAGGTTTTGCAGCCGTTTGAGCTAAGATTTTAAAATTATTCACATAATGAAAACCTATACTTTGTTTCAGGCGAGTTTCCCATTCAAATGCATGTAACAGTGAGAAACACACTGTCTTGGCAAAAGAAAGCGTTTTTGAACAACTTCATATAAATCGCTGTAACTTTTGAAAAAAGACTCAGACAAACATGTTTATGGCTTTATCTTATAGAACTCAATATCCCTGTGCTGGGCAAACAGGTTTTGCAGCCGATTGAGCTAAGATTTTAAAATTATTCACATAATGAAAACCTATACTTTGTTTCAGGCGAGTTTCCCATTCAAATGCATGTAACAGTGAGAAACGCATTGTCTTGGCGAAATAAAGCGTTTTCGTACAACTTCATATAAATCGCTGTAACTTTTGATAGAAGACTCAGACAAACATGTTTATGGCTTTATCTTATAGAACTCAATATCCCCGTGCTGGGCAAACAGGTATTTGCAGCCGTTTGAGCTAAGATTTTAAAATTATTCACATAATGAAAACCTATACTTTGTTTCAGGCGAGTTTCCCATTCAAATGCATGTAACAGTGAGAAACGCATTGTCTTGGCGAAATAAAGCGCTTTTGAACAACTTTATATAAATCGCTGTAACTTTTGATAGAAGACTCAGACAAACATGTTTATGGCTTTATCTTATAGAACTCAATATCCCCGTGCTGGGCAAACAGGTTTTGCAGCCGTTTGAGCTAAGATTTTAAAATTATTCACATAATGAAAACCTATACTTTGTTTCAGGCGAGTTTCCCATTCAAATGCATGTAACAGTGAGAAACGCATTGTCTTGGCGAAATAAAGCGTTTTCGTACAACTTTATATAAATCGCTGTAACTTTTGATAGAAGACTCAGAAACACATGTTTATGGCTTTATCTGATAGAACTCAATATCCCCGTGCTGGGCAAACAGGTTTTGCAGCCGTTTGAGCTAAGATTTTAAAATTATTCACATAATGAAAACCTATACTTTGTTTCAGGCGAGTTTCCCATTCAAATGCATGTAACAGTGAGAAACGCATTGTCTTGGCGAAATAAAGCGTTTTCGTACAACTTCATATAAATCGCTGTAACTTTTGATAGAAGACTCAGACAAACATGTTTATGGCTTTATCTTATAGAACTCAATATCCCCGTGCTGGGCAAACAGGTTTTGCAGCCGTTTGAGCTAAGATTTTAAAATTATTCACATAATGAAAACCTATACTTTGTTTCAGGCGAGTTTCCCATTCAAATGCATGTAACAGTGAGAAACGCATTGTCTTGGCGAAATAAAGCGTTTTTGTACAACTTCATATAAATCGCTGTAACTTTTGATAGAAGACTCAGACAAACATGTTTATGGCTTTATCTTATAGAACTCAATATCCCCGTGCTGGGCAAACAGGTTTTGCAGCCGTTTGAGCTAAGATTTTAAAATTATTCACATAATGAAAACCTATACTTTGTTTCAGGCGAGTTTCCCATTCAAATGCATGTAATAGTGAGAAACGCATTGTCTTGGCGAAATAAAGCGCTTTTGAACAACTTTATATAAATCGCTGTAACTTTTGATAGAAGACTCAGACAAACATGTTTATGGCTTTATCTTATAGAACTCAATATCCCCGTGCTGGGAAAACAGAACAGGTTTTGCAGCCGTTTGAGCTAAGATTTTAAAATTATTCACATAATGAAAACCTATACTTTGTTTCAGGCGAGTTTCCCATTCAAATGCATGTAACAGTGAGAAACGCATTGTCTAGGCGAAAGAAAGCGTTTTCGTACAACTTCATATAAATCGCTGTAACTTTTGATAGAAGACTCAGACAAACATGTTTATGGCTTTATCTTATAGAACTCAATATCCCCGTGCTGGGCAAACAGGTTTTGCAGCCGATTGAGCTAAGATTTTAAAATTATTCACATAATGAAAACCTATACTTTGTCTCGGGTGAGTTTCCCATTCAAATGCATGTAACAGTGAGAAACACACTGTCTTGGCGAAAGAAAGCATTTTTGAACAACTTCATATAAATCGCTGTAACTTTTGATAGAAGACTCAGACAAACATGTTTATAGCTTTATCTTATAGAACTCAATATCCCCGTGCTGGGCAAACAGGTTTTGCAGCCGATTGAGCTAAGATTTTAAAATTATTCACATAATGAAAACCTATACTTTGTTTCAGGCGAGTTTCCCATTCAAATGCATGTAACAGTGAGAAACGCATTGTCTAGGCAAAAGAAAGCGTTTTTGTACAACTTCATATAAATCGCTGTAACTTTTGATAGAAGACTCAGACAAACATGTTTATGGCTTTATCTTATAGAACTCAATATCCCCGTGCTGGGCAAACAGGTTTTGCAGCCGTTTGAGCTAAGATTTTAAAATTATTCACATAATGAAAACCTATACTTTGTTTCAGGCGAGTTTCCCATTCAAATGCATGTAACAGTGAGAAACACACTGTCTTGGCAAAAGAAAGCGTTTTTGAACAACTTCATATAAATCGCTGTAACTTTTGAAAAAAGACTCAGACAAACATGTTTATGGCTTTATCTTATAGAACTCAATATCCCTGTGCTGGGCAAACAGGTTTTGCAGCCGATTGAGCTAAGATTTTAAAATTATTCACATAATGAAAACCTATACTTTGTTTCAGGCGAGTTTCCCATTCAAATGCATGTAATAGTGAGAAACGCATTGTCTTGGCGAAATAAAGCGCTTTTGAACAACTTTATATAAATCGCTGTAACTTTTGATAGAAGACTCAGACAAACATGTTTATGGCTTTATCTTATAGAACTCAATATCCCCGTGCTGGGCAAACAGGTTTTGCAGCCGTTTGAGCTAAGATTTTAAAATTATTCACATAATGAAAACCTATACTTTGTTTCAGGCGAGTTTCCCATTCAAATGCATGTAACAGTGAGAAACGCATTGTCTTGGCGAAATAAAGCGTTTTCGTACAACTTCATATAAATCGCTGTAACTTTTGATAGAAGACTCAGACAAACATGTTTATTGCTTTATCTTATAGAACTCAATATCCCCGTGCTGGGCAAACAGGTTTTGCAGCCGTTTGAGCTAAGATTTTAAAATTATTCACATAATGAAAACCTATACTTTGTTTCAGGCAAGTTTCCCATTCAAATGCATGTAACAGTGAGAAACGCATTGTCTTGGCGAAATAAAGCGTTTTCGTACAACTTCATATAAATCGCTGTAACTTTTGATAGAAGACTCAGACAAACATGTTTATGGCTTTATCTTATAGAACTCAATATCCCCGTGCTGGGCAAACAGGTATTTGCAGCCGTTTGAGCTAAGATTTTAAAATTATTCACATAATGAAAACCTATACTTTGTTTCAGGCGAGTTTCCCATTCAAATGCATGTAACAGTGAGAAACGCATTGTCTTGGCGAAATAAAGCGTTTTCGTACAACTTTATATAAATCGCTGTAACTTTTGATAGAAGACTCAGAAACACATGTTTATGGCTTTATCTGATAGAACTCAATATCCCCGTGCTGGGCAAACAGGTTTTGCAGCCGTTTGAGCTAAGATTTTAAAATTATTCACATAATGAAAACCTATACTTTGTTTCAGGCGAGTTTCCCATTCAAATGCATGTAACAGTGAGAAACGCATTGTCTTGGCGAAATAAAGCGTTTTCGTACAACTTCATATAAATCGCTGTAACTTTTGATAGAAGACTCAGAAACACATGTTTATGGCTTTATCTTATAGAACTCAATATCCCCGTGCTGGGCAAACAGGTTTTGCAGCCGTTTGAGCTAAGATTTTAAAATTATTCACATAATGAAAACCTATACTTTGTTTCAGGCGAGTTTCCCATTCAAATGCATGTAACAGTGAGAAACGCATTGTCTTGGCGAAATAAAGCGTTTTTGTACAACTTCATATAAATCGCTGTAACTTTTGATAGAAGACTCAGACAAACATGTTTATGGCTTTATCTTATAGAACTCAATATCCCCGTGCTGGGCAAACAGGTTTTGCAGCCGTTTGAGCTAAGATTTTAAAATTATTCACATAATGAAAACCTATACTTTGTTTCAGGCGAGTTTCCCATTCAAATGCATGTAATAGTGAGAAACGCATTGTCTTGGCGAAATAAAGCGCTTTTGAACAACTTTATATAAATCGCTGTAACTTTTGATAGAAGACTCAGACAAACATGTTTATGGCTTTATCTTATAGAACTCAATATCCCCGTGCTGGGAAAACAGAACAGGTTTTGCAGCCGTTTGAGCTAAGATTTTAAAATTATTCACATAATGAAAACCTATACTTTGTTTCAGGCGAGTTTCCCATTCAAATGCATGTAACAGTGAGAAACGCATTGTCTAGGCGAAAGAAAGCGTTTTCGTACAACTTCATATAAATCGCTGTAACTTTTGATAGAAGACTCAGACAAACATGTTTATGGCTTTATCTTATAGAACTCAATATCCCCGTGCTGGGCAAACAGGTTTTGCAGCCGATTGAGCTAAGATTTTAAAATTATTCACATAATGAAAACCTATACTTTGTCTCGGGTGAGTTTCCCATTCAAATGCATGTAACAGTGAGAAACACACTGTCTTGGCGAAAGAAAGCATTTTTGAACAACTTCATATAAATCGCTGTAACTTTTGATAGAAGACTCAGACAAACATGTTTATAGCTTTATCTTATAGAACTCAATATCCCCGTGCTGGGCAAACAGGTTTTGCAGCCGATTGAGCTAAGATTTTAAAATTATTCACATAATGAAAACCTATACTTTGTTTCAGGCGAGTTTCCCATTCAAATGCATGTAACAGTGAGAAACGCATTGTCTAGGCAAAAGAAAGCGTTTTTGTACAACTTCATATAAATCGCTGTAACTTTTGATAGAAGACTCAGACAAACATGTTTATGGCTTTATCTTATAGAACTCAATATCCCCGTGCTGGGCAAACAGGTTTTGCAGCCGTTTGAGCTAAGATTTTAAAATTATTCACATAATGAAAACCTATACTTTGTTTCAGGCGAGTTTCCCATTCAAATGCATGTAACAGTGAGAAACACACTGTCTTGGCAAAAGAAAGCGTTTTTGAACAACTTCATATAAATCGCTGTAACTTTTGAAAAAAGACTCAGACAAACATGTTTATGGCTTTATCTTATAGAACTCAATATCCCTGTGCTGGGCAAACAGGTTTTGCAGCCGATTGAGCTAAGATTTTAAAATTATTCACATAATGAAAACCTATACTTTGTTTCAGGCGAGTTTCCCATTCAAATGCATGTAATAGTGAGAAACGCATTGTCTTGGCGAAATAAAGCGCTTTTGAACAACTTTATATAAATCGCTGTAACTTTTGATAGAAGACTCAGACAAACATGTTTATGGCTTTATCTTATAGAACTCAATATCCCCGTGCTGGGCAAACAGGTTTTGCAGCCGTTTGAGCTAAGATTTTAAAATTATTCACATAATGAAAACCTATACTTTGTTTCAGGCGAGTTTCCCATTCAAATGCATGTAACAGTGAGAAACGCATTGTCTTGGCGAAATAAAGCGTTTTCGTACAACTTCATATAAATCGCTGTAACTTTTGATAGAAGACTCAGACAAACATGTTTATTGCTTTATCTTATAGAACTCAATATCCCCGTGCTGGGCAAACAGGTTTTGCAGCCGTTTGAGCTAAGATTTTAAAATTATTCACATAATGAAAACCTATACTTTGTTTCAGGCAAGTTTCCCATTCAAATGCATGTAACAGTGAGAAACGCATTGTCTTGGCGAAATAAAGCGTTTTCGTACAACTTCATATAAATCGCTGTAACTTTTGATAGAAGACTCAGACAAACATGTTTATGGCTTTATCTTATAGAACTCAATATCCCCGTGCTGGGCAAACAGGTATTTGCAGCCGTTTGAGCTAAGATTTTAAAATTATTCACATAATGAAAACCTATACTTTGTTTCAGGCGAGTTTCCCATTCAAATGCATGTAACAGTGAGAAACGCATTGTCTTGGCGAAATAAAGCGCTTTTGAACAACTTCATATAAATCGCTGTAACTTTTGATAGAAGACTCAGAAACACATGTTTATGGCTTTATCTTATAGAACTCAATATCCCCGTGCTGGGCAAACAGGTTTTGCAGCCGTTTGAGCTAAGATTTTAAAATTATTCACATAATGAAAACCTATACTTTGTTTCAGGCGAGTTTCCCATTCAAATGCATGTAACAGTGAGAAACGCATTGTCTTGGCGAAATAAAGCGCTTTTGAACAACTTTATATAAATCGCTGTAACTTTTGATAGAAGACTCAGACAAACATGTTTATGGCTTTATCTTATAGAACTCAATATCCCCGTGCTGGGCAAACAGGTTTTGCAGCCGTTTGAGCTAAGATTTTAAAATTATTCACATAATGAAAACCTATACTTTGTTTCAGGCGAGTTTCCCATTCAAATGCATGTAACAGTGAGAAACGCATTGTCTTGGCGAAATAAAGCGTTTTCGTACAACTTTATATAAATCGCTGTAACTTTTGATAGAAGACTCAGAAACACATGTTTATGGCTTTATCTGATAGAACTCAATATCCCCGTGCTGGGCAAACAGGTTTTGCAGCCGTTTGAGCTAAGATTTTAAAATTATTCACATAATGAAAACCTATACTTTGTTTCAGGCGAGTTTCCCATTCAAATGCATGTAACAGTGAGAAACGCATTGTCTTGGCGAAATAAAGCGTTTTTGTACAACTTCATATAAATCGCTGTAACTTTTGATAGAAGACTCAGACAAACATGTTTATGGCTTTATCTTATAGAACTCAATATCCCCGTGCTGGGCAAACAGGTTTTGCAGCCGTTTGAGCTAAGATTTTAAAATTATTCACATAATGAAAACCTATACTTTGTTTCAGGCGAGTTTCCCATTCAAATGCATGTAATAGTGAGAAACGCATTGTCTTGGCGAAATAAAGCGCTTTTGAACAACTTTATATAAATCGCTGTAACTTTTGATAGAAGACTCAGACAAACATGTTTATGGCTTTATCTTATAGAACTCAATATCCCCGTGCTGGGCAAACAGGTTTTGCAGCCGATTGAGCTAAGATTTTAAAATTATTCACATAATGAAAACCTATACTTTGTTTCAGGCAAGTTTCCCATTCAAATGCATGTAACAGTGAGAAACGCATTGTCTTGGCGAAATAAAGCGTTTTCGTACAACTTCATATAAATCGCTGTAACTTTTGATAGAAGACTCAGACAAACATGTTTATGGCTTTATCTTATAGAACTCAATATCCCCGTGCTGGGCAAACAGGTATTTGCAGCCGTTTGAGCTAAGATTTTAAAATTATTCACATAATGAAAACCTATACTTTGTTTCAGGCGAGTTTCCCATTCAAATGCATGTAACAGTGAGAAACGCATTGTCTTGGCGAAATAAAGCGCTTTTGAACAACTTCATATAAATCGCTGTAACTTTTGATAGAAGACTCAGAAACACATGTTTATGGCTTTATCTTATAGAACTCAATATCCCCGTGCTGGGCAAACAGGTTTTGCAGCCGTTTGAGCTAAGATTTTAAAATTATTCACATAATGAAAACCTATACTTTGTTTCAGGCGAGTTTCCCATTCAAATGCATGTAACAGTGAGAAACGCATTGTCTTGGCGAAATAAAGCGCTTTTGAACAACTTTATATAAATCGCTGTAACTTTTGATAGAAGACTCAGACAAACATGTTTATGGCTTTATCTTATAGAACTCAATATCCCCGTGCTGGGCAAACAGGTTTTGCAGCCGTTTGAGCTAAGATTTTAAAATTATTCACATAATGAAAACCTATACTTTGTTTCAGGCGAGTTTCCCATTCAAATGCATGTAACAGTGAGAAACGCATTGTCTTGGCGAAATAAAGCGTTTTCGTACAACTTTATATAAATCGCTGTAACTTTTGATAGAAGACTCAGAAACACATGTTTATGGCTTTATCTGATAGAACTCAATATCCCCGTGCTGGGCAAACAGGTTTTGCAGCCGTTTGAGCTAAGATTTTAAAATTATTCACATAATGAAAACCTATACTTTGTTTCAGGCGAGTTTCCCATTCAAATGCATGTAACAGTGAGAAACGCATTGTCTTGGCGAAATAAAGCGTTTTCGTACAACTTCATATAAATCGCTGTAACTTTTGATAGAAGACTCAGACAAACATGTTTATGGCTTTATCTTATAGAACTCAATATCCCCGTGCTGGGCAAACAGGTTTTGCAGCCGTTTGAGCTAAGATTTTAAAATTATTCACATAATGAAAACCTATACTTTGTTTCAGGCGAGTTTCCCATTCAAATGCATGTAACAGTGAGAAACGCATTGTCTTGGCGAAATAAAGCGTTTTTGTACAACTTCATATAAATCGCTGTAACTTTTGATAGAAGACTCAGACAAACATGTTTATGGCTTTATCTTATAGAACTCAATATCCCCGTGCTGGGCAAACAGGTTTTGCAGCCGTTTGAGCTAAGATTTTAAAATTATTCACATAATGAAAACCTATACTTTGTTTCAGGCGAGTTTCCCATTCAAATGCATGTAATAGTGAGAAACGCATTGTCTTGGCGAAATAAAGCGCTTTTGAACAACTTTATATAAATCGCTGTAACTTTTGATAGAAGACTCAGACAAACATGTTTATGGCTTTATCTTATAGAACTCAATATCCCCGTGCTGGGCAAACAGGTTTTGCAGCCGATTGAGCTAAGATTTTAAAATTATTCACATAATGAAAACCTATACTTTGTTTCAGGCGAGTTTCCCATTCAAATGCATGTAACAGTGAGAAACGCATTGTCTAGGCGAAAGAAAGCGTTTTCGTACAACTTCATATAAATCGCTGTAACTTTTGATAGAAGACTCAGACAAACATGTTTATGGCTTTATCTTATAGAACTCAATATCCCCGTGCTGGGCAAACAGGTTTTGCAGCCGATTGAGCTAAGATTTTAAAATTATTCACATAATGAAAACCTATACTTTGTCTCGGGTGAGTTTCCCATTCAAATGCATGTAACAGTGAGAAACACACTGTCTTGGCGAAAGAAAGCATTTTTGAACAACTTCATATAAATCGCTGTAACTTTTGATAGAAGACTCAGACAAACATGTTTATAGCTTTATCTTATAGAACTCAATATCCCCGTGCTGGGCAAACAGGTTTTGCAGCCGATTGAGCTAAGATTTTAAAATTATTCACATAATGAAAACCTATACTTTGTTTCAGGCGAGTTTCCCATTCAAATGCATGTAACAGTGAGAAACGCATTGTCTAGGCGAAAGAAAGCGTTTTCGTACAACTTCATATAAATCGCTGTAACTTTTGATAGAAGACTCAGACAAACATGTTTATGGCTTTATCTTATAGAACTCAATATCCCCGTGCTGGGCAAACAGGTTTTGCAGCCGTTTGAGCTAAGATTTTAAAATTATTCACATAATGAAAACCTATACTTTGTTTCAGGCGAGTTTCCCATTCAAATGCATGTAACAGTGAGAAACACACTGTCTTGGCAAAAGAAAGCGTTTTTGAACAACTTCATATAAATCGCTGTAACTTTTGAAAAAAGACTCAGACAAACATGTTTATGGCTTTATCTTATAGAACTCAATATCCCTGTGCTGGGCAAACAGGTTTTGCAGCCGATTGAGCTAAGATTTTAAAATTATTCACATAATGAAAACCTATACTTTGTTTCAGGCGAGTTTCCCATTCAAATGCATGTAACAGTGAGAAACGCATTGTCTTGGCGAAATAAAGCGTTTTTGTACAACTTCATATAAATCGCTGTAACTTTTGATAGAAGACTCAGACAAACATGTTTATGGCTTTATCTTATAGAACTCAATATCCCCGTGCTGGGCAAACAGGTTTTGCAGCCGTTTGAGCTAAGATTTTAAAATTATTCACATAATGAAAACCTATACTTTGTTTCAGGCGAGTTTCCCATTCAAATGCATGTAATAGTGAGAAACGCATTGTCTTGGCGAAATAAAGCGCTTTTGAACAACTTTATATAAATCGCTGTAACTTTTGATAGAAGACTCAGACAAACATGTTTATGGCTTTATCTTATAGAACTCAATATCCCCGTGCTGGGAAAACAGAACAGGTTTTGCAGCCGTTTGAGCTAAGATTTTAAAATTATTCACATAATGAAAACCTATACTTTGTTTCAGGCGAGTTTCCCATTCAAATGCATGTAACAGTGAGAAACGCATTGTCTAGGCGAAAGAAAGCGTTTTCGTACAACTTCATATAAATCGCTGTAACTTTTGATAGAAGACTCAGACAAACATGTTTATGGCTTTATCTTATAGAACTCAATATCCCCGTGCTGGGCAAACAGGTTTTGCAGCCGATTGAGCTAAGATTTTAAAATTATTCACATAATGAAAACCTATACTTTGTCTCGGGTGAGTTTCCCATTCAAATGCATGTAACAGTGAGAAACACACTGTCTTGGCGAAAGAAAGCATTTTTGAACAACTTCATATAAATCGCTGTAACTTTTGATAGAAGACTCAGACAAACATGTTTATAGCTTTATCTTATAGAACTCAATATCCCCGTGCTGGGCAAACAGGTTTTGCAGCCGATTGAGCTAAGATTTTAAAATTATTCACATAATGAAAACCTATACTTTGTTTCAGGCGAGTTTCCCATTCAAATGCATGTAACAGTGAGAAACGCATTGTCTAGGCGAAAGAAAGCGTTTTCGTACAACTTCATATAAATCGCTGTAACTTTTGATAGAAGACTCAGACAAACATGTTTATGGCTTTATCTTATAGAACTCAATATCCCCGTGCTGGGCAAACAGGTTTTGCAGCCGTTTGAGCTAAGATTTTAAAATTATTCACATAATGAAAACCTATACTTTGTTTCAGGCGAGTTTCCCATTCAAATGCATGTAACAGTGAGAAACACACTGTCTTGGCAAAAGAAAGCGTTTTTGAACAACTTCATATAAATCGCTGTAACTTTTGAAAAAAGACTCAGACAAACATGTTTATGGCTTTATCTTATAGAACTCAATATCCCTGTGCTGGGCAAACAGGTTTTGCAGCCGATTGAGCTAAGATTTTAAAATTATTCACATAATGAAAACCTATACTTTGTTTCAGGCGAGTTTCCCATTCAAATGCATGTAACAGTGAGAAACGCATTGTCTAGGCGAAAGAAAGCGTTTTCGTACAACTTCATATAAATCGCTGTAACTTTTGATAGAAGACTCAGACAAACATGTTTATGGCTTTATCTTATAGAACTCAATATCCCCGTGCTGGGCAAACAGGTTTTGCAGCCGTTTGAGCTAAGATTTTAAAATTATTCACATAATGAAAACCTATACTTTGTTTCAGGCGAGTTTCCCATTCAAATGCATGTAACAGTGAGAAACGCATTGTCTTGGCGAAATAAAGCGTTTTTGTACAACTTCATATAAATCGCTGTAACTTTTGATAGAAGACTCAGACAAACATGTTTATGGCTTTATCTTATAGAACTCAATATCCCCGTGCTGGGCAAACAGGTTTTGCAGCCGTTTGAGCTAAGATTTTAAAATTATTCACATAATGAAAACCTATACTTTGTTTCAGGCGAGTTTCCCATTCAAATGCATGTAATAGTGAGAAACGCATTGTCTTGGCGAAATAAAGCGCTTTTGAACAACTTTATATAAATCGCTGTAACTTTTGATAGAAGACTCAGACAAACATGTTTATGGCTTTATCTTATAGAACTCAATATCCCCGTGCTGGGAAAACAGAACAGGTTTTGCAGCCGTTTGAGCTAAGATTTTAAAATTATTCACATAATGAAAACCTATACTTTGTTTCAGGCGAGTTTCCCATTCAAATGCATGTAACAGTGAGAAACGCATTGTCTAGGCGAAAGAAAGCGTTTTCGTACAACTTCATATAAATCGCTGTAACTTTTGATAGAAGACTCAGACAAACATGTTTATGGCTTTATCTTATAGAACTCAATATCCCCGTGCTGGGCAAACAGGTTTTGCAGCCGATTGAGCTAAGATTTTAAAATTATTCACATAATGAAAACCTATACTTTGTCTCGGGTGAGTTTCCCATTCAAATGCATGTAACAGTGAGAAACACACTGTCTTGGCGAAAGAAAGCATTTTTGAACAACTTCATATAAATCGCTGTAACTTTTGATAGAAGACTCAGACAAACATGTTTATAGCTTTATCTTATAGAACTCAATATCCCCGTGCTGGGCAAACAGGTTTTGCAGCCGATTGAGCTAAGATTTTAAAATTATTCACATAATGAAAACCTATACTTTGTTTCAGGCGAGTTTCCCATTCAAATGCATGTAACAGTGAGAAACGCATTGTCTAGGCGAAAGAAAGCGTTTTTGTACAACTTCATATAAATCGCTGTAACTTTTGATAGAAGACTCAGACAAACATGTTTATGGCTTTATCTTATAGAACTCAATATCCCCGTGCTGGGCAAACAGGTTTTGCAGCCGTTTGAGCTAAGATTTTAAAATTATTCACATAATGAAAACCTATACTTTGTTTCAGGCGAGTTTCCCATTCAAATGCATGTAACAGTGAGAAACACACTGTCTTGGCAAAAGAAAGCGTTTTTGAACAACTTCATATAAATCGCTGTAACTTTTGAAAAAAGACTCAGACAAACATGTTTATGGCTTTATCTTATAGAACTCAATATCCCTGTGCTGGGCAAACAGGTTTTGCAGCCGTTTGAGCTAAGATTTTAAAATTATTCACATAATGAAAACCTATACTTTGTTTCAGGCGAGTTTCCCATTCAAATGCATGTAACAGTGAGAAACGCATTGTCTTGGCGAAATAAAGCGTTTTCGTACAACTTCATATAAATCGCTGTAACTTTTGATAGAAGACTCAGACAAACATGTTTATGGCTTTATCTTATAGAACTCAATATCCCCGTGCTGGGCAAACAGGTTTTGCAGCCGTTTGAGCTAAGATTTTAAAATTATTCACATAATGAAAACCTATACTTTGTTTCAGGCAAGTTTCCCATTCAAATGCATGTAACAGTGAGAAACGCATTGTCTTGGCGAAATAAAGCGTTTTCGTACAACTTCATATAAATCGCTGTAACTTTTGATAGAAGACTCAGACAAACATGTTTATGGCTTTATCTTATAGAACTCAATATCCCCGTGCTGGGCAAACAGGTATTTGCAGCCGTTTGAGCTAAGATTTTAAAATTATTCACATAATGAAAACCTATACTTTGTTTCAGGCGAGTTTCCCATTCAAATGCATGTAACAGTGAGAAACGCATTGTCTTGGCGAAATAAAGCGCTTTTGAACAACTTCATATAAATCGCTGTAACTTTTGATAGAAGACTCAGAAACACATGTTTATGGCTTTATCTTATAGAACTCAATATCCCCGTGCTGGGCAAACAGGTTTTGCAGCCGTTTGAGCTAAGATTTTAAAATTATTCACATAATGAAAACCTATACTTTGTTTCAGGCGAGTTTCCCATTCAAATGCATGTAACAGTGAGAAACGCATTGTCTTGGCGAAATAAAGCGCTTTTGAACAACTTTATATAAATCGCTGTAACTTTTGATAGAAGACTCAGACAAACATGTTTATGGCTTTATCTTATAGAACTCAATATCCCCGTGCTGGGCAAACAGGTTTTGCAGCCGTTTGAGCTAAGATTTTAAAATTATTCACATAATGAAAACCTATACTTTGTTTCAGGCGAGTTTCCCATTCAAATGCATGTAACAGTGAGAAACGCATTGTCTTGGCGAAATAAAGCGTTTTCGTACAACTTTATATAAATCGCTGTAACTTTTGATAGAAGACTCAGAAACACATGTTTATGGCTTTATCTGATAGAACTCAATATCCCCGTGCTGGGAAAACAGAACAGGTTTTGCAGCCGTTTGAGCTAAGATTTTAAAATTATTCACATAATGAAAACCTATACTTTGTTTCAGGCGAGTTTCCCATTCAAATGCATGTAACAGTGAGAAACGCATTGTCTAGGCGAAAGAAAGCGTTTTCGTACAACTTCATATAAATCGCTGTAACTTTTGATAGAAGACTCAGACAAACATGTTTATGGCTTTATCTTATAGAACTCAATATCCCCGTGCTGGGCAAACAGGTTTTGCAGCCGATTGAGCTAAGATTTTAAAATTATTCACATAATGAAAACCTATATTTTGTCTCGGGTGAGTTTCCCATTCAAATGCATGTAACAGTGAGAAACACACTGTCTTGGCGAAAGAAAGCATTTTTGAACAACTTCATATAAATCGCTGTAACTTTTGATAGAAGACTCAGACAAACATGTTTATAGCTTTATCTTATAGAACTCAATATCCCCGTGCTGGGCAAACAGGTTTTGCAGCCGATTGAGCTAAGATTTTAAAATTATTCACATAATGAAAACCTATACTTTGTTTCAGGCGAGTTTCCCATTCAAATGCATGTAACAGTGAGAAACGCATTGTCTAGGCGAAAGAAAGCGTTTTCGTACAACTTCATATAAATCGCTGTAACTTTTGATAGAAGACTCAGACAAACATGTTTATGGCTTTATCTTATAGAACTCAATATCCCCGTGCTGGGCAAACAGGTTTTGCAGCCGTTTGAGCTAAGATTTTAAAATTATTCACATAATGAAAACCTATACTTTGTTTCAGGCGAGTTTCCCATTCAAATGCATGTAACAGTGAGAAACACACTGTCTTGGCAAAAGAAAGCGTTTTTGAACAACTTCATATAAATCGCTGTAACTTTTGAAAAAAGACTCAGACAAACATGTTTATGGCTTTATCTTATAGAACTCAATATCCCTGTGCTGGGCAAACAGGTTTTGCAGCCGATTGAGCTAAGATTTTAAAATTATTCACATAATGAAAACCTATACTTTGTTTCAGGCGAGTTTCCCATTCAAATGCATGTAACAGTGAGAAACGCATTGTCTAGGCGAAAGAAAGCGTTTTCGTACAACTTCATATAAATCGCTGTAACTTTTGATAGAAGACTCAGACAAACATGTTTATGGCTTTATCTTATAGAACTCAATATCCCCGTGCTGGGCAAACAGGTTTTGCAGCCGTTTGAGCTAAGATTTTAAAATTATTCACATAATGAAAACCTATACTTTGTTTCAGGCGAGTTTCCCATTCAAATGCATGTAACAGTGAGAAACGCATTGTCTTGGCGAAATAAAGCGTTTTTGTACAACTTCATATAAATCGCTGTAACTTTTGATAGAAGACTCAGACAAACATGTTTATGGCTTTATCTTATAGAACTCAATATCCCCGTGCTGGGCAAACAGGTTTTGCAGCCGTTTGAGCTAAGATTTTAAAATTATTCACATAATGAAAACCTATACTTTGTTTCAGGCGAGTTTCCCATTCAAATGCATGTAATAGTGAGAAACGCATTGTCTTGGCGAAATAAAGCGCTTTTGAACAACTTTATATAAATCGCTGTAACTTTTGATAGAAGACTCAGACAAACATGTTTATGGCTTTATCTTATAGAACTCAATATCCCCGTGCTGGGAAAACAGAACAGGTTTTGCAGCCGTTTGAGCTAAGATTTTAAAATTATTCACATAATGAAAACCTATACTTTGTTTCAGGCGAGTTTCCCATTCAAATGCATGTAACAGTGAGAAACGCATTGTCTAGGCGAAAGAAAGCGTTTTCGTACAACTTCATATAAATCGCTGTAACTTTTGATAGAAGACTCAGACAAACATGTTTATGGCTTTATCTTATAGAACTCAATATCCCTGTGCTGGGCAAACAGGTTTTGCAGCCGTTTGAGCTAAGATTTTAAAATTATTCACATAATGAAAACCTATACTTTGTTTCAGGCGAGTTTCCCATTCAAATGCATGTAACAGTGAGAAACGCATTGTCTTGGCGAAATAAAGCGTTTTTGTACAACTTCATATAAATCGCTGTAACTTTTGATAGAAGACTCAGACAAACATGTTTATGGCTTTATCTTATAGAACTCAATATCCCCGTGCTGGGCAAACAGGTTTTGCAGCCGTTTGAGCTAAGATTTTAAAATTATTCACATAATGAAAACCTATACTTTGTTTCAGGCGAGTTTCCCATTCAAATGCATGTAATAGTGAGAAACGCATTGTCTTGGCGAAATAAAGCGCTTTTGAACAACTTTATATAAATCGCTGTAACTTTTGATAGAAGACTCAGACAAACATGTTTATGGCTTTATCTTATAGAACTCAATATCCCCGTGCTGGGAAAACAGAACAGGTTTTGCAGCCGTTTGAGCTAAGATTTTAAAATTATTCACATAATGAAAACCTATACTTTGTTTCAGGCGAGTTTCCCATTCAAATGCATGTAACAGTGAGAAACGCATTGTCTAGGCGAAAGAAAGCGTTTTCGTACAACTTCATATAAATCGCTGTAACTTTTGATAGAAGACTCAGACAAACATGTTTATGGCTTTATCTTATAGAACTCAATATCCCCGTGCTGGGCAAACAGGTTTTGCAGCCGATTGAGCTAAGATTTTAAAATTATTCACATAATGAAAACCTATACTTTGTCTCGGGTGAGTTTCCCATTCAAATGCATGTAACAGTGAGAAACACACTGTCTTGGCGAAAGAAAGCATTTTTGAACAACTTCATATAAATCGCTGTAACTTTTGATAGAAGACTCAGACAAACATGTTTATAGCTTTATCTTATAGAACTCAATATCCCCGTGCTGGGCAAACAGGTTTTGCAGCCGATTGAGCTAAGATTTTAAAATTATTCACATAATGAAAACCTATACTTTGTTTCAGGCGAGTTTCCCATTCAAATGCATGTAACAGTGAGAAACGCATTGTCTAGGCGAAAGAAAGCGTTTTTGTACAACTTCATATAAATCGCTGTAACTTTTGATAGAAGACTCAGACAAACATGTTTATGGCTTTATCTTATAGAACTCAATATCCCCGTGCTGGGCAAACAGGTTTTGCAGCCGTTTGAGCTAAGATTTTAAAATTATTCACATAATGAAAACCTATACTTTGTTTCAGGCGAGTTTCCCATTCAAATGCATGTAACAGTGAGAAACACACTGTCTTGGCAAAAGAAAGCGTTTTTGAACAACTTCATATAAATCGCTGTAACTTTTGAAAAAAGACTCAGACAAACATGTTTATGGCTTTATCTTATAGAACTCAATATCCCTGTGCTGGGCAAACAGGTTTTGCAGCCGTTTGAGCTAAGATTTTAAAATTATTCACATAATGAAAACCTATACTTTGTTTCAGGCGAGTTTCCCATTCAAATGCATGTAACAGTGAGAAACGCATTGTCTTGGCGAAATAAAGCGTTTTCGTACAACTTCATATAAATCGCTGTAACTTTTGATAGAAGACTCAGACAAACATGTTTATGGCTTTATCTTATAGAACTCAATATCCCCGTGCTGGGCAAACAGGTTTTGCAGCCGTTTGAGCTAAGATTTTAAAATTATTCACATAATGAAAACCTATACTTTGTTTCAGGCAAGTTTCCCATTCAAATGCATGTAACAGTGAGAAACGCATTGTCTTGGCGAAATAAAGCGTTTTCGTACAACTTCATATAAATCGCTGTAACTTTTGATAGAAGACTCAGACAAACATGTTTATGGCTTTATCTTATAGAACTCAATATCCCCGTGCTGGGCAAACAGGTATTTGCAGCCGTTTGAGCTAAGATTTTAAAATTATTCACATAATGAAAACCTATACTTTGTTTCAGGCGAGTTTCCCATTCAAATGCATGTAACAGTGAGAAACGCATTGTCTTGGCGAAATAAAGCGCTTTTGAACAACTTCATATAAATCGCTGTAACTTTTGATAGAAGACTCAGAAACACATGTTTATGGCTTTATCTTATAGAACTCAATATCCCCGTGCTGGGCAAACAGGTTTTGCAGCCGTTTGAGCTAAGATTTTAAAATTATTCACATAATGAAAACCTATACTTTGTTTCAGGCGAGTTTCCCATTCAAATGCATGTAACAGTGAGAAACGCATTGTCTTGGCGAAATAAAGCGCTTTTGAACAACTTTATATAAATCGCTGTAACTTTTGATAGAAGACTCAGACAAACATGTTTATGGCTTTATCTTATAGAACTCAATATCCCCGTGCTGGGCAAACAGGTTTTGCAGCCGTTTGAGCTAAGATTTTAAAATTATTCACATAATGAAAACCTATACTTTGTTTCAGGCGAGTTTCCCATTCAAATGCATGTAACAGTGAGAAACGCATTGTCTTGGCGAAATAAAGCGTTTTCGTACAACTTTATATAAATCGCTGTAACTTTTGATAGAAGACTCAGAAACACATGTTTATGGCTTTATCTGATAGAACTCAATATCCCCGTGCTGGGCAAACAGGTTTTGCAGCCGTTTGAGCTAAGATTTTAAAATTATTCACATAATGAAAACCTATACTTTGTTTCAGGCGAGTTTCCCATTCAAATGCATGTAACAGTGAGAAACGCATTGTCTTGGCGAAATAAAGCGTTTTCGTACAACTTCATATAAATCGCTGTAACTTTTGATAGAAGACTCAGACAAACATGTTTATGGCTTTATCTTATAGAACTCAATATCCCCGTGCTGGGCAAACAGGTTTTGCAGCCGTTTGAGCTAAGATTTTAAAATTATTCACATAATGAAAACCTATACTTTGTTTCAGGCGAGTTTCCCATTCAAATGCATGTAACAGTGAGAAACGCATTGTCTTGGCGAAATAAAGCGTTTTTGTACAACTTCATATAAATCGCTGTAACTTTTGATAGAAGACTCAGACAAACATGTTTATGGCTTTATCTTATAGAACTCAATATCCCCGTGCTGGGCAAACAGGTTTTGCAGCCGTTTGAGCTAAGATTTAAAAATTATTCACATAATGAAAACCTATACTTTGTTTCAGGCGAGTTTCCCATTCAAATGCATGTAATAGTGAGAAACGCATTGTCTTGGCGAAATAAAGCGCTTTTGAACAACTTTATATAAATCGCTGTAACTTTTGATAGAAGACTCAGACAAACATGTTTATGGCTTTATCTTATAGAACTCAATATCCCCGTGCTGGGAAAACAGAACAGGTTTTGCAGCCGTTTGAGCTAAGATTTTAAAATTATTCACATAATGAAAACCTATACTTTGTTTCAGGCGAGTTTCCCATTCAAATGCATGTAACAGTGAGAAACGCATTGTCTAGGCGAAAGAAAGCGTTTTCGTACAACTTCATATAAATCGCTGTAACTTTTGATAGAAGACTCAGACAAACATGTTTATGGCTTTATCTTATAGAACTCAATATCCCCGTGCTGGGCAAACAGGTTTTGCAGCCGATTGAGCTAAGATTTTAAAATTATTCACATAATGAAAACCTATACTTTGTCTCGGGTGAGTTTCCCATTCAAATGCATGTAACAGTGAGAAACACACTGTCTTGGCGAAAGAAAGCATTTTTGAACAACTTCATATAAATCGCTGTAACTTTTGATAGAAGACTCAGACAAACATGTTTATAGCTTTATCTTATAGAACTCAATATCCCCGTGCTGGGCAAACAGGTTTTGCAGCCGATTGAGCTAAGATTTTAAAATTATTCACATAATGAAAACCTATACTTTGTTTCAGGCGAGTTTCCCATTCAAATGCATGTAACAGTGAGAAACGCATTGTCTAGGCGAAAGAAAGCGTTTTCGTACAACTTCATATAAATCGCTGTAACTTTTGATAGAAGACTCAGACAAACATGTTTATGGCTTTATCTTATAGAACTCAATATCCCCGTGCTGGGCAAACAGGTTTTGCAGCCGTTTGAGCTAAGATTTTAAAATTATTCACATAATGAAAACCTATACTTTGTTTCAGGCGAGTTTCCCATTCAAATGCATGTAACAGTGAGAAACACACTGTCTTGGCAAAAGAAAGCGTTTTTGAACAACTTCATATAAATCGCTGTAACTTTTGAAAAAAGACTCAGACAAACATGTTTATGGCTTTATCTTATAGAACTCAATATCCCTGTGCTGGGCAAACAGGTTTTGCAGCCGATTGAGCTAAGATTTTAAAATTATTCACATAATGAAAACCTATACTTTGTTTCAGGCGAGTTTCCCATTCAAATGCATGTAACAGTGAGAAACGCATTGTCTAGGCGAAAGAAAGCGTTTTCGTACAACTTCATATAAATCGCTGTAACTTTTGATAGAAGACTCAGACAAACATGTTTATGGCTTTATCTTATAGAACTCAATATCCCCGTGCTGGGCAAACAGGTTTTGCAGCCGTTTGAGCTAAGATTTTAAAATTATTCACATAATGAAAACCTATACTTTGTTTCAGGCGAGTTTCCCATTCAAATGCATGTAACAGTGAGAAACGCATTGTCTTGGCGAAATAAAGCGTTTTTGTACAACTTCATATAA